>NC_090931.1:22545823-23169289 GCF_040938575.1 Ambystoma mexicanum
CCATGTACCGACTTACCTTCTGCCCACGGACTGCTTCTGGTTACATGCTTTTGATATCTGCTACTTTCGGTGTACCGACTCCAAGTCCTCACACCATTCCTGATTACAGATCCATTTCTGACGCCGTACCAATGCCCACCTGCAGGTATTTCCTAGCGTTCTGTGTTCCGACACATTGCTCATTATTCTTCTGCTAGTGTTCTGCACTCTACAGGATTTTTCCTCCACGTTGTCTTTGCATTTTGATTTAAAGGATTGTTGGCACCTGCGCACCAGGAATGCTCTGCTGTATGTGCACGTCCCCAACACTAGTGCGCTACGCATGCTGTTCGGGGTAGCGCCCTGTACTAACTTCTCTATTTTTTATTTTATCCTTTCGTTTTGGTTCCATTCTGAGTATCTCCCTGATCCTTACCAGTAGAACAAGACACATAGTACAGGTATTCATTCTCATTTTCTATGGCAATTATGGTCTTCATTCCATCCATATACTGATTGGTGATCTTGTCTGTGCAGATGGTGCCCTAGCGGTGTGTGCTCCCTGCTCTTATAGGTGATCGACCCTCCTTGCCTGTCTTGCTAGACGAGATTTTTCCCTCAACACAGAGGAGGTCCTGGTTTTAGTCTAACCTGAGCTCTACAATCAAGTCTGAGCCAAGGCTGACTCCAGTCTCATCAGGCATCTATCAAGTGAGCACCAAACTCCTCAGGCATCCATCCGGTGAGTGACAAAGTGTAATTCATTTCATGTCTCCAACAATCCATCTAAGTACAATACATTTCCCACCCCAACAATCCATCTAAGTGTGATCAATTTCCTACCCCCAACAAACCATTTAGGTGCAATATATTTCTTGTCCCCAACAATCCATCTAAGTGCAATACATGTCCTACTCCAACAATCCATCTAAGTGTGATCAATTTCCTACCCCCAACAATCCATTTAGGTGCAATATATTTCTTGTCTCGAATAATCCATCTAAGTGGGATACATTTCCTATGCCCAATAATCCAAGTGTGCTACATTTCCTACCCTCAATAATCCATCTAAGAGCAATACATTTCCCACCCCCAAAAATCCATATGAGTGCAATACATTTCCTATCCCCAACCATCCATCTAAGTGTGATACATGTCTTGTCCCCAACAATCCATCTAAGTGCGATACAATTCCTACGCCCAACAATCCAAGTGTGATACATTTCTCACCCCCAACAATCTATCTACATGTGATACAGTTCCCATCCCCATCAATCCATCTCAGGGAGCAGCACCTAACACAATACAGGCAGGTGTAACACAAAGCCTATCTCAGGGCACTGCAGGGGACATGTGGTTAATCTATACAAACAGAGTAAGTGAAAATATGGCTAATTTACACAGTAGGCTAAATGCAAGTAGGTATATGTAATTAGGAAAAAAGGGTGTTGGTGTTTTACTGGAGTACAGTAATGCCAGTGTCCCCTGTCCACACCACACTTACCTCACCACACTAGCAAGGAAGACACAAACAATGCGGTGCCAACTTTCCCTTCTGCTAAAAACTCCTGCCCTTCATTTCATTCCAGCAAACAATCTCAGATCTGCTGCCCAATCCTTGGTCCTCTCTTATCTGGATGGTGGCAATGCCCTTCTGGAAGGTCGTCTGGTGACCACCTTGGCACACCTGAGATGTGTCCTGCATGCAGCAGCAGGATTGATCGAAAGGACTCTGCAAATTAGAGCAGATCATCTCGACCTTCAATGACCTGCACTGGCTCTTGCTGCAAGCACGTCTTACATACAAATATTGCTGCATCATTAACAGGGCTGTCTTCCTGAAGTCCTGAAGCTACCTCGCTGAAAGGCTCAGCATGCCCGGAAGCTTACGATCCACCAGATGTAAAGACATGTGCAGACTTCAACCCCCCTGGCGCATCAAAGAAAGAACAACATGACAGGCCTTCTCTGGCCATGCCCCCAGACTCTGAAACCTCCTCTCCATTAACATACGACTCACCCCTTCCCTTCTACATTTCAGGAAGGAGCTCAAGACACTCCTTTTCAAGGAATGGCTCCTCCCTAACAACTAGTTCACATATCCTCCACCCTAGCTGAGACTGGGTGATCTGCTTCCCACCCTCCCCGAGACTGGGTGATCTGCTTCCCACCCTCCCCGAGGCTGGGTGATCTGCTCCCCAATGTTTCATCCCCTGGCTCCTTGTAGATTCATTGCAAGCAAACTGTCTGCCTTCCCCCTCCCCTGTCGATAGCCCCGGCTTCATTTATATTTATCGTATGTGTTCTAATGTACTCACTCTGTACGTCCCCCTATGACTTGCAAAGTGCTCATTTGCTTTACGATCTAGTGCACTCAATAAATACCCTAATAATAATAATAATAATAATAATAATAATAATAATAATAATTTTCTTTTGGTACCCAAAGAAGATGTTGCTAGACGGCATTGAAAAAAGTTTGTTTCGTAGATCACTGAATGTTTCATTTATTGCAAAATATGAGGAAAGAACTTGGTGGATCAGCTTCCTCTTGTCTAGCTGTTAAACTACGGAACTCCCATCCCAGTGAAATACGAACCTTGAAGGGCCATCCAACCTTCAGAAAACATCTAAACACCTGGCTCTTCATCTCAGAACGGGACGAAAACGAATGAGCAACACAATCTTGGAATGAACACACAAATGGTAAAACGGGGGACTAGGCCAGACCACAGCTAATTGCAGGGAAGTCGAGAGGCCTGTGAATGGGAGCACAACACAATGTATGACCTTGCAAGGGATATGTGCCACAGGCAGCCGAAACTGAGGGGGTACGATAAGGTATCACCACTAAGCAACCTCATCCCGCTGCATACACCTCTCAAACTCTGGACTAAACACAACCAACCAAATCCCTCTGCATACACCTCCCAAACTCTGAACTAAACACAACCAACCACATCCCTCTGCATACACCTCCCAAACTCTGAACTAAACACAACCAACCAAATCCCTCTGCATACACCTCCCAAACTCTGAACTAAACACAACCAACCACATCCCTCTGCATACACCTCTCAAACTCTGAACTAAACACAACCATCCCTCCACAGCACAACAAAACGCACACACTTCACTAGGCCGCAACAAACAAAACATCCCACATGCAGCCTCGCACAACAGCACATGATGGCTACTGATAGAAAATTCACACCTACGCTCAGTTAACGGCATATACCGAACTGAAGTTGCCAACAGCACATTACTGCTTAGTCCTATTAACTTAAGACCCACCTTACCTTCTTGCTTTACAGATCCGCCAGAGCACCAAGGGCGTGGTATAAAATACCTTTAACATAACATTTACGACAGGACGTAAAACCCAAAACTTTGTCGTACTGAGTACACATTCTCCAAAAGTCCCTGGGGTCATATACCAATCCTTTGCCCACAACGTATCTCTTTACAAAGGGAGTTAACTGCCATTTTGCCGAACAAACCAGTTATAGGGGTCAGTCTACATCTGCCTAGTCTGGTATTTGTTTTCCTTACTTTCAAAATCAGGAATACGTCCGTGCCATGCCAGGCTGTTGGGACCACATTCATCAATACATCGGCACCATGCCAGGCTGCCGGGACCGCATTCATCAATATGTCAGTGCCATGCCAGGCTGCCAGGCTGCCGGGACTGCATTCATCAATACGTCGGTGCCATGCCAGGCTGCCGGGACCGCATTCATCAATACGTCGGTGCCATGCCAGGCTGCCGGGACTGCATTGATCAATACGTCGGCACCATGCCAGGCTGCCGGGACCGCATTCATTGATAACCGAAATATAATCGGAGGTCATGTGGTCGTTTTATACCTAAATCCATCAATTGCCCATCTGTTGAAGTTGAGTGGCAATCCAGCCTAGAGTAATTTTATCAGCAAGCAAATTGAGGAGCAGATATCGGTTTAACAGGTATATTCGTTTATTAATAAAACATCTGTTTTGTCAAGAATGTGTTATGCTGTTCCTGGCTGTGGGGAATATCTTTTGCGAAATGCGTGTAATTTACTGTTGGGTAACACAATGAATTTCCATACTAACAGCCGCCCATTCGCATTTTGGCATTTGTTATTTTGCCAGCCTTGGTCTTCTGACGAGTGATGCTTTACGTGCGGGGGGGGGGGGGTTGGGTTTTGGGAGAGGGGGGTGTCTATATTCTTGAAGATTAACGTTCCTTTTGAGTATCTTGGTCGAAAACAGCTGTCATCAGAAAACAGCTTGGAAGATGTCGCCAGATTGACACGCGTCTCCTTGATGTGGAGGGTCTTTGTGGTTCCTGGGTTCACAGGGGGGGTATGTCCTCTGCCAAACATTCAAGGCCTTGACCAACCTCCCCTCCTGCCCCCTTATTATCCTGCTCGCGTGAAAGATTTGCCACCACACATTGGCCTGGAAATGTCCTCCAGAACCTGCTCTCCTACCTGAGCAAAGGGTCAACTCGCTTCAGGTGGGGGTCCCACTGAGACGAGGGGCACGGGGCTGGCATCAATGAGGCTTGGCCGATTCTGTTGCCCTCTGCCTGTAGAAAAGAAACAATAACTAATAAGACTGATGGTGTTTGCCACTGGGGAGCCTGAGCTGTGCAGAGCCGTGGCACTGCCGCGTCACCCGTGTGGTCCTCTGGGGACCATTAATGCCACCGGAGAGCAAGCGGCTCATACCTGGCACAGCCTCCCCCTGATTTCCCCACAGTATTGATTAGTGCAGCATTTGTGCCAGGAATGTATACCATGGTCTAAGATTGTTACATTACACAGTGGTGGAGTCAACCGGTCGCTGCACGTGTCCAGAGACCACCTTACCCACAGCACTGCCTAGGTCATAGGCTGGCCTCCTGGGATACCCAGCCTGGTTACCCGTGCCCGCTGCTCTGTACAGTGTGGTTACCTGTGCCCACTACACTGTGTAGGCTGCTTACCTGTGCCCACTACTCTCTGCCTAGGTGACGTGGTGGTTACCAGGAACCCATTTATTTTATCTGTTTTTACCTTTGTAAAGCGCCTAAGTCCAGGGGCATCGGGCCGCTGATGCAACCAGTTACACGTGAATAAGGGCACAGGGCAAAAAAAAGCACATATATTTACATACAATGAGCTCAAGTGTTCATGGGCCAGTTAAGGTTGTTATGCAAGAAGCCAAGTTTTCATGGCTTTGCGGCAGGTCCAGTAGGAGCTCTCTGCTCTTAAGGCGGGTGCAAGAGTGTTCCAGTGCTTAGCTACCACCGTGGGAAAGCTGGAGCCTCCTCCTCTGGCTCGTTTGTATTTTGGTTTGGCGAGGCAGTGAGAGAGGTGCCCTTACTGGTCTGGAAGTACAGGCTCTGGAGATTCTTTGTGAAAAGTGAAGTGCACAGAATGCGACCGGCATCTGTGCGTGAGAGCAAGAGTTTTAAAGATGATCCTTTCTTGGATGCGGCACCAGTGGACCTCCCTTCTAGCTGCAGAAATATGCTCTCTTTTGGGAATGTTCAGTGCGGCAGGGAGGGCATTGGTTTGGATCACCTGAATCGTGTTGACGTTCTGCTTTGAGGTACTGCATGAAGGACATTGCAGTAGTGGAACTTGGATCCATTGTTGCGTGCAACATGGTGAGGCAGCTGGTTGGGGTGAGGAAATGCCTGGCAGCGTTGATCCATTTAGAGGAAGCAGTAGAGTTCACTTGACTTGTTAGAGAGAGGGTGGCATCCAAATGGACCCCCAGTGTTTTCATGGATGTGAATACCGGAAGATGTAGGCCAACTATGTTGAAGGACGTGTATTAAGCTTTAAGCTTCTTTAGCACCGCGGGTGATCCCACAAGCAGGAGCTCCGTTTTGTTGTCGTTTAGGCAAAGATGGGTAGTGCCCACCCATGCCTGGATTGTCAGGTAGGTTTTGCTTGGGGAGTCTTCCTCATAGATGCCCGATAGAGGAAGGAGAATGTGGGTGTCATCGGCATAGTTGGTGTATGATATGATGAAGGAGTCGAGGAAGTCGAACAGGGGCTTGGTGAATACATTTAGAAGGTGGGGCAAAGGCAGGATCCTTGTTGGACCCGCACCATATGGGTGTAGAGGGGGTACTGGCCGCATCTGCAAACACTCTCATGGATGTGCCTTCAAAGAAAAGAGATGACCCAATTGGTCACTTCCGAAGAGAAGTACGCAGAGGCCTTGAGATGGTGGCAACGTGTTTGGTGGACGACCAGGTCAAAGGACCTTCAGATGTCCAGTAGAAGGAGCAAGGCCGGCTTCCCCTGATCATCCAGCTGTTTTTTAAATCCAGGAAGGCTGGCTGGAAGCCAGATTAGCACGTGCCTAGGATATTATTGATTGCAGGAAGTGCTGTATTTGGTACTAGGCTGCTTTGTCCAGAATCTTTAGGAGGAACGGGACTGTCGTCATCGAAGGGTAGTTACTGGGATTTAGCATAGTTTTTTTTAAACAAGGGGAGAACCGGTGCTACTATTAAGCTGGGTGGGACGAGGCATGCATCAAAGGAGGCATTAATAAACCCAGTGATAAAAGGGTCTTGGGCTTCTGCGCAGTCTTTGATGATAGTGGCTGGGCATATGTCCCCTTCACATCTGGATGGTTTGAACGTTCTGAGGACATCAGTAGTTTCTAGTTCGGTCACTTTCCTAAAATGGAACGTGGGGATATTAATGCTGGCAGGGAGAAACCGTATGAAGACTTGATGTACGCTTGTTTTTGTGCAATTTTGAGTTGCAGGGTAATGATTTTCCTTAACATGGCGTTTTGAATGGTAGAACACCAAGTTTCATCATTAGTAATGGTGCTAGGGGTTGGGGCAGAGGTTTCCAGTTCCCTACGTATCTTGAAGATTTCTTTGGTGTTTGAGCTGGCATTGGAGATCCTAGAGTTGTAAGCTGGCAATTTGGCTCCTAACGTAACCTTTCTGTATTGTTTGGAAACAATACTGAACTGGGTTTTGAGGGCGGCTGAGAGCGGTGTTTTCCAGGCGCCTTCGGCAAGACGTTTCTTAGCACTAAGCTCCTGGAGGTTGGGTATAAACCAGGAGTTGGTGTGCCTAGTAACTTTAGTTTACGTGTGACTAAGGGGAGTACACTGTCCACTGCTACTGTCACTGTGTTCAGATACAGATCCGCTAGCTCAATCGGGTCATTGGAGTGTAGGAATTCAGGTTGGAGAGGTGAGAGAAGGGGCAAGATGTTTACTTTCGTCATTTTTCGTGATCTCCGAGACCACAAAGGCAGAAGGGGAGCAGGGCAGGGTGCCAGCTGTTTGGTGGTAGGAGGGAAGGAGAAGGCCAGATAAGATGGTCTGACCAAGGGCAGGGTGAATTATCGGTGATGGTGACCGGGCTGGTAAGGTCAGCAATCCAATCCAGTGTACGACCTTTGTCATGGGTGGTGGTGCCACGCAGTGTCTGAAGTCGAGGGCACAAAGGGCATTTGCCAAGGAGGCAACATTGTAATATCCAGGGTCATTGACGCCTAGATTTAGGTCACCTAGCAAGATATCAACATTTTTGACTAGTTTCATTTGTGCCGTACAACTATGTTTAGTTTGCCCACGCCTGGTGGAGGCAGTTTGTTCAAGGACTAACTTTCTTCAGCCATATTATGAAGTCCCAGAAAAGGCTCTTTTAGGACCGTGGTGGTGGCACGAGCAGAATAAGATAACTGCATTGAAATGGGCAAAATGAAAGTAATGTAGCATCGCACTTAGATTCAAGATACAGCCAACTTCATAATCTGCACTGTCTATATTATCTGGCCACTGAGGAGGCTCACCAGATCAGTTAAGGGACTGGTTACAGAGAGTGCTAGAAATGGACAAAATGTACTGTGGAACCCCCCCACCCCGTCCCGCCACTCCTATGTGGTGTGGATTGTCCGCGTGATCTGGATGTGGATGTGGAAGGGGAGCTGGGTGTAGACTAATGCGGGATATCCTGAATGTTGGATGCTGGCCACTTTGCATAAAATCAAAGTGCATTTTGGGAGCATTTTGGGAGCATATGAATGACCACCACTTTGGCAAATCTGTCTGTGATAATAATTCAAGCATGCACTCCTTCCGAACATGTTAAGTGCACTGGTTGCGGTGCTCATTTCATCTGCTCACCCCATTTCTCACCCTAATAGTATCATGTCTGCAAAGTACGGCACATATATTCTTCCTTGGACCATTTGATATTACAGGCTCGGGCTCCCCTGCTGAGCCAAAGGCAACGTTTCAATCCAGTGTTTAAATCAGCGGCATATTGTACGTTGCCAGTCTCCCATGTGCGGTATATTGTATGTACAAAGTGTGTTTCTTGTAGGTGGCAAGGAAAGATTCCCCCTGGTACCTCCTCTTATTATTCCTCCGAGTCCCTGAATATACTGCCAGTCCCCTGCACATGGTATATCGTATACTGGCAGCCCCCTCTGATTGGTATATTGTGTATGGACAGTCCCCCATGTGTCAGTGGCGGAGCCAGGGAGTGGGCGGGCCATTGCCCCCCAGCCTCCCACTGGTACCCTATTATCGCCATCCAATTATAGCACCAAAAGCTGCCTCTGCCACTGCCATGTGTGCTATATTGTATACTGCCAGTCCCGTCTCCGTGGTCTCTGGAGGATAGCTCAGGGGCAATGTGCTCACCTTGGAAACAAGACAACACAGAGCAACACAGTTGTGATCCCCAGGTCTGTGCTTAGAAAGCTCTAGGTATTAAGCACGTTATAAATAACCTATCATATCATATCATATATTCTATACTGCCAGTCCCCCACGTGTGGTATATTGCCAGTTACCCACGTGTGGTATTCTGTATACAGTCATTCACCCAAGTGTGCCATATTGTATTCTGCCAGTCCCCTCTGCGTGGTATATTGCCTGTCTCCCACGCATGCTATATTGTATACTGCCAGTCCCCTCTGTGTGGTATATTGCCAGTCTCCCACACGTGGTATATTGTATACTGCCAGTTCCCTCTGTGAGAAACCTGAGGCATTTCTCCCAGGCTATTCCTGAGGGTCCTTTGTTCAGGGGGCCGGGGGAGGGCCATCGCTCTTGGACCCAACCCTGGGGCAGATGAGCAAGGGAGGATCACCTGGGCCGGGGTCCTTGGGGACTATGGGAGACACGCCCTCGAGCGAGACATGGTAGTCCTCCCGTTCTGATACACCCCTACCCGACATCCCCTCAGTTGTCATGGGATATTGTCAACAGGGTCTCACCATACCCAAGTACCTTTCTGTAAGGAAAAGGCGAAACCATCAGGGAAAACGAAGACCATCCCTAATTTCCAACTTGAGTTTTACCCCTTTTTCCTCGTAATACATTTTTCAAGAACCCCACATTGAAACCCTTTTTCCAGACAAAATCTACATCTTTATCCCTTTTTTGTAGAACACCACAATTCCCATAATCCCATTCCCCTATTGAAATACCCAAGGACTGGGACGAAGAAGAGAGGGACTAAGAGTATAAAGGAGTACCAAGGGGGGGGAAACCCTTAGGATCAGAAAACAGACCATCAAAGTAGGCTGTCCCCACTAATGGAGTCAGGCAAGGTCAGGCAGACCCATCCCTGGCCCAACACCTGCAGCCTGTTAAGATCTCCAGGGGTATAAAGGAAGGCTGCTGAGCAAGAAGGGTCAGTTGCTCTTGGGACACAAGGCTGAGTCCGGCAGAGGATCCCTATCTGAAGCCCAAGCACTGGGAGAAAGCAGTGGACCAGACCCAGCACGGGTAAAGGGGAGCCACAGAGCAGAGAGCAGCACCCCAGATCCTTTTCAGCCCAGGACTGACTGGTGGAGGGACGGACGTGGAGCAGAGCAGGAGCTCCCGACAAGGTCATGAGTTAGACTGCTCCTGTATTAATTGCCCTGACTCATTTGCTGCTACTTGTTTTAAGAATTGAGTGCCAGATTATTTTTAAATAGAACATTTTCAATCTTTTAGAGTGTTTTTATTTTAGGAAATCTTAAGAATTCTATTGGGGGATTAATGTTGCTGCCAAATTTCCACTGATGTTTTGAGGTCGAGACCTGAGCATTTTGTCCCACTCAATGAATCGTGTCACGTTATTGATCCAGAGGCTTTATTTTCTTCAGGCTGGAGCCGATGTAGGGTGGGCGCGCTGAGAGTCCACCAAAGGTGTGCGAAAGGGAAGCGCGTCTGTGCGCGTCCAGGCGCTTGAAGGGCCATGGGCCCACGCGCTCTGCCAAAAGGAGGCTATGTCTATGTAAAACACACATATTCTGGCAGCAACCTACTTAAGGTTCTCAAGTTATGAACTTATGGATCTGGCCCCAAGGGGGGCTAAGCTTTATGAGTGAACACATTGCTGTAGTTTCATAGGAGGGGTATTGGCTACTTCAGTTTTGGAGGAACATCTAGTGGTCGCTAAGGGAGCCATAGCCCACAAGGGACCTCTAGAACATCTGTTGATGAATGCACACTCTGCAGGGGCTGAACACTATGATGTGTACAATACATTAGCAGACTTGACCCCTGGCTTCTTGTTTATTATACAGACCTGGTTCTCTCCGAGTTCTGATCCCGACCTTTGTCAGATGCTACCTGTATCATTGCCTTTAGACAGGACACCCCACCCTCCCCCCACCTGGCCCTGGCAGTGCCCTAGCAGTAATTTATCATACTGGGTTGCAGTGTTGGCTTGTCCCAGTGGAGCTTTCAATGTCCTGTGAGCTGTTTTTCGTCAAAGTGCAGGTGAATTGTAATGTATCTATCCACTTTTTGCTGGTATACAGACCTCTCTTGCATGGCCGAGTTAATTTCACCATCAATTTCTCTCAGCTGGCTGCAAACTTGATTTTGATATATCCTAAACTAGTTGTCCTGGAGGATGTTAACTTCCATCCTAATGACTCTAATGACTTGTGTGACTAGCCTCTCCAACTTGTCCTTAGACCTACGCAATCCTTTGCCCACCCATAAGAGTGGGAATTTACTAAACCTCATCTTCTCAGAGGAGTGTCTGACGGCAAGTTTCAGACCTATTCCTGTTACCTGCTCAGACCATTCCCTAGTCCCCTTTACTGTCAACATGACTTAGAGTGCTCCTAGGGTTTCACATGACTTGCAAACTCGCAGATATGGCACAAGGCGGACCTGTCTATTTTCGTTGATCAGGTGCTGGAGGCAAACGCAGAGTTTATGAAACCGGGCCTTGATATGTGCACTTCGCTCGTGAAATCCCTTTCGGAGGTGACAGATGCTCTAGCCCCAAGTAAGGCCCCTTTGGAAGAACTAAACACACAGCGCTCTGGTTTACTTCTGAGCTTTGTGCCCGGAGCCAGGCCTGTCGCCACCTTGAAAGGAAACGGTGGCTTGATTATGAGGCCGGAGCCCGCAATGCATACAACCAAGCTGTGCTAAGATACTGCAGGCTGATCATAGAGGACAAATCTAACTTCTCTGCTACCAGGAGAGCGGTAGCTTCACGCTCCTACAGCGAATTGTCTAGGGTGGCTAAAGAACTGACTGCCTGTCCTGCCAAGAGACAGGACATGCAACCAGATGCACAATCACACTGTATTGCTATTTGTGTGTTTTTCTCAGACAAAATCAGGGATATCCAACAGGGGAAATGGACCACAGTGCCACTTTTTAAGGGGCCTCGTTGCACCTGCCGTGGGAAACTCCTTCTGTCTACATCCCATTGACGATGACATTGTATGGAAGGCCCTGAATGGGTTGAAATCAGCATCACCTTAAGATGCAGTACCACTCCATATTTTAAAGGTCCTCCTGCAGCGAACCATCTGCCTGTTTACAGCGGCTCTTCAGTATTCTTTCCGTTTTGGGGTAAATCCAGCTGTGCTGAAGCATGCAGTGGTTACTCCTCTTCTGAAGAAACCGAATTTAGATCCTCAGGCGGTGGCCAGTTATCGGCCCATCTCCTTATTCCGGCCATAATGAAGCTCATGGAGGCTGTCATCACACCACAGCTGTCAACATTTCGGGAAAATAACAAGTGCCTGCATCCTTTTCAGTCTGGATTCCGTCCAGCTATGGGTACAAAATCCGCTATGATATCTCTGTTGGACAATTTAGCGCTACTCCAGGACCACAGGGAGGTTGGAGTGTTAATCCTCCTGGACCTCTCTGTGGAATTTGACACTGTGGATCATAACATCCTTCTGTCCCGCCTTGAGCAGGCAGGTGTTACTGGGTCCTTATTGACATGGTTTGAGTCTTTCCTTGAGGAACAGACGCAGACCGTCTCTTTTCAAGCTTGCCAATCTACTACCCACAGTGTGACCTGTGGGGTTCCCCAAGGATCTGCCCTGTCCCCTCTTCTTTTTAATCTTTGTGCGTTTGCTGGCCGATTTGATTGCGCAGTCTGGAGTCCTTTTTTACACCTATGCCAATGACACTCAGTGTTTTGGCTTGACTCCCCCCATCTGAACCTGCTACCAAACTTTGGGACTGCTTGGATAGGCAAATGGATGGCAGCCAAATGGGGATAAAACCGAGGTGCGGGTGTCTGGTCACCATCCGGCCGATAGCCTGTGGAATTCTCAATTCTGGCCCGAGTTACTTGGCCCATGTCCACAGGTCTGTGTATCAGTGAAAAGCCTGGGGGTGAGACTTCTTCCCAGTGGGTTGCAAGAAGCTCAGAGCTCAGCAGTGTGTAATGCTGGGTTTGGGAAACTTAAGATACTGGGCCTCATTATGGGTCCGGCGATAACCGTGCCAGTACTACCGGCAGAGTCAGACCTGTCGGGCACAGTGGCTCCAGCAGGCAGGCCTGTAATATCTCTGTCTACCATCTCTGCGCCGAGGAGCAGGAGCTCCTACCCACTGCAGGAGCAGTGGCCCCTTCCTACACCTACCTCAGCCCGTGAGGTAAGCCTTTGGGCTTTTTAAATGCATTCCCGACTTCCGCCGTGCACTCTGCTACTTTGAGTAGATCACACCTTTTAATTGCACCACCCGGCGTGGCATTAATTTCTGCTTCACCCCTATTACTTTTGTTCTTGCCTTGAGCTGCCCATGTGCCACTCTGCTGGGGCATGCATTGCAGCACACGAGGCCTTGGCCCTGATAAGATGGCCACCAGCCCCCGCTTTGCCTGATTTTGGTGGTAGCCCTCGTCCATCTTGGCTACTTCCACCCAATTGGCTGCTGGCCCTGTTGAATTGGCCAATCCGACGCCAGCTAGGCGTGAGCCGGCCCACCGCCCGTACGACCATGACCAAAGGACTGTCGCCTATCCTGTGCCTATCGTGGCTGTACGGGGCCAGTCATGCTAAACCTGCCTACTCTGCCATACCAGTAAGACTGCTCCTCCTTCCTTGCCCTCCCAGTGACGCTACCTTTATGCATTCTATAACCTCCGGCGACTTACCTTCCCATTACTTCAATAAGTAACACGGAACACGTCCGACCCTTTAGTAGCATGGCATATACTGCATGTCACCCGTCCATCGTACCTGGGTTTGCGACGGCGTCAGTATCCCTCAAGAACTTTCTTTTTGTATGCTATGTATCAACACATCACATGCTCTGCTGTTTTTATAAGTCCAAGCACCGTTTCTTTAAGGGCCAGATTGTATAAATTACTGCACCTATATCCTTGCTTTACTACATCTGCTTTTTAAATTGGGAATCACGCGGCTTTCCAGTGCGCCCTTTTTGGGGTTAATATACTGCAAGGCTATTCTCAGGAGTATATGGTTAAACCTCACCAGCACAGACAACTTCAAACATATATATCTCTATGTTATGTTGGCTAAAATTGTATTGTATTGTGTAGTGCACCCTCACATCATGAAACAACTTGCGCTTTCTAGCAAACACACAATACACGTGGCTACACTCTCACTGATTCTGTTGAGCCTTACATCTGCACATATTATCCTTCAACTCTCTTACAACAACCATACTACCCCCACGCACTCTCCTCCACATGCTACCATGGGACCACAGCGCACTCTCGCACCCAACTCCCCCACCAGACGCCTCAGCCTCAGAACACGCACCCAACCTATGCTCATTCTCACCCACCCCACACACATCACCTACAGGAAATCCAGACTTGGTAAGACACCTCTCCCACTCTTCCAGCACACCCACACACAAAATCAAATCCACACAGCTCTGGACATCCCCCCATCGCACGAAGCTCCCACATCTGCCCATAGCGTGCAACATCTCGCTAGAGCCAGTTAAAAAACCACAATCTTCCTTCCTCATATGTACTCTACTCAATGACCGTTCACTTACTGCCCACGCGCTAGAAATCAATGATCTTCTACTCAGTCAAGATCTAGACATCCTATGCACAGCTGAAATGTGGTTACATGAGGCATCAGGCCCTGCCACCGCGATACACCATTCTCAGACAGGATAGGACCTCCAATATAGGAGGGGGGTAGCACTAATCTATAAAGAGGACATTTCCTAAAGGTCAACACCGCCCTCTGTTGAAAACGGAGTTGATATCTTATCAGCAACACTAGCCCTCCCACCCACCAATACCATCAATATTCATCTCCTCTATTGTCCACCAGGATCTCCGGCGGACTTCCAGGGACACATTATCCACCGACTTAGCAGCAACCCGGAAAAAAAAACACTAAGGGCCTCATTACACGGTAGGCGGTAAGGGTTTACCGGTACCGGTAAGGGCACCGCTACCGGTAAACCCTTACTGCCTTACTACGAGTTCAAAAGGGACCTTGGTGCTAATTACGGTACCGCAATTTGCGGTACCGTAATTAACTCCTTTCCCATTCCCATTGAGCACTATGGGGGCAAAAATGGGAATGGGGAAGTGCCTTGGTGAATAGGGAATTACCGCCCCCGCTCACCTTGGAGTAGGGCGGAAATTCCTCCATCCACCAAGGCGGACACGGTAAAATACCGGCAGCAACCATGGCGCTAGTAGCGCCATGGTTACCGCCTACTGTGTTATGAGGCCCTAAAACACTTATTTTAAGCGACTTCAACCTAGGTCTTAATGACCCCGATGACAACGCAGCTAACTCACTCCTCAATAGCCTCACAGACCGCGGCTTCACTCAAAAAAGCCTGAGCCCTACCTTCGCCAAAGGTCGCACCCTTGATTGGATTGCTGACCATAACTGCAATTCATCGCTCACGTCCAACAGCGCCTATCCCTGGACAGATCTCCACTGCATCCAATTCTCCATCCCCACTACCTCCAGCCCCAAAATCACTAAGCCTGCCCCCACCAAACTAAATGCACAAGTGGGTTCGCTCTGACAACTAGATTTGAGGGGGGGTACTCTTTTTAACACGTGTTAGGTCACCCCAAGCCTGGCTTACAGAAAACCAATAGCGTTTTGCACTGTTTAGAACATTGGTTGAAATATGTCTACTTAAGTTAAACTTTACTATCACTTGTCACTAATAGGTGGTGGTCACTATTCCAAAGCACCAAAATGGAACTAAACTTGTTTAAAAAAACTTCATTGAATTTACAATTTTAATGTAAAGTTTAAAAAAACTAAATATTTTTGAAGACCAATCCCTTCATGTCGAAATGCATAAACTAATAAATGCAACTCTACTCTATGTGAAAATGTGAATCTTTAGTCTATTTGTGTTTAGGGTTCACTTTACATGACTTAATAACTTAAGGTGTACTATAAAAAAAAGAGTACCCCCCCTCAAATCTAGTTGTCAGAGCGAACCCACTTGTGCATTTCGTTCTCTACAGCCCTCTGCTCTGACACTCCAAGGGCATCTCCCTCTAGTTACAAAAAAAAAAAATGCCCCCACCAAACTAGCTAGAAGCTCCAAAAATCTCACAGCAGATAACATCCGACCACACCTCAACACCTCCCTTCTCACAAGATCCTAAGATTTTAGCAGATATATTCAAGGACACCGTCTCCAAGGCAATTAACACTGTAGCACCTATAGAAAGTAAAAAAGAGAAAAAATAATTTCACGCCAACTCATGGTTCACTGATGATTTACAAGTCATGTGTTCTAATAAACGACTTGCACTTAAATTGTGGCAATATAACCCCTGTGACTCCACTAGAAACAACTTTAAATTATTGGCGCAAACTTATAAAGAAGCCATATTCATTGCAAAATCTAACTCCTTTAATGAACAAATTTCCAATGCAAACTCAGAAACTAAAGAACTATTCACCATATTTAAGAAACTCACTACGCAGCCCACCAGCACAGATGAAATCATTAAGGACAAAGCCTGGAGCAACAGCATCCAAGCTGCTCTGCTAAATAAAATAGACCTCCTCCAGGAGAAAATCCAGACCCATTATAAAGCATTACTCAACCAAAACTTGCCTACACAGGACACACCACCTACCAGCACCTCCCACCTCCCTAAATTCGTCTTTCAGAATATCACTGAACTCGAAGTCACAGACCTCCTCAAACACCTCAAACCCTCACTTTGCAAAGGGGACATCTGCCCTCCAAAGATTGTAAAAGACTGCGCCAAGGACCTTGCCCCACTTCTCGCAGCTTTCATCAACTCTTCATTTAATACCGGCATTGTCCCCACCAGCTTTAAAGAAGCCTGGGTGCGCCCTCTTCTGAAAAAACCTTCCCTAGATCCCACTCAGCCCAACAACGACAGGCCCATAACTATGGTACCGTTCCTTCTTAAACTTCTGGATAAAGCAGCCCATACACAAATCCAACTGCACCTCGAGACTAACTCTGTCCTTGGAAAAAGACAGTCTGGGTTTGGCAAAGGGCACAGCACTGAAACTGCACTATTGGACTTAAAAAACCAAATCACCCAAATCATAGACAAAGGTAAACCGGCCCTCCTCCTCCTCCTAGACCTTTCAGCTGCTTTCCACTTAGTTGACTACAACATTCGCACCACTCACCTTAGTCAAGCAGCCCAATTCTCCAAACAAGCAACCTCTTGGATGACCTCCTTCCTTGAAGGAAGAGTAATGCAAGTTTTCTCTGATAAAGCAAATGCAGCACCCACCACAATTCATTGTGGAGTCCCCCAGGGCTCATGTACTGCACCTAAACTCTACATCTTTTCACAAAGCCTCTCTTTGATAAGCTTTATGCACTTGGGATCGCATATACCAACTATTCAGACGATACCCAAGTACTCCTACCACTAACTGGCTCATACGATACTGATGCTGCCGCTCTAAACCTAATCTATGCCACAATCCAGGCTTGGACGGCAGAAAATGGTCTCTGCCTCAATGGGGATAAGACCGAGATTCTCATCCTGGGCCAAAAGACAATGCTAACAAACTTAGACTCCACCTACTCCAGTTTTGACATTGACAACACCATCATCCCTGTCCTTAAGTCGGTCAAGACCCTTGGGGTTCACCTCGACGCCACGCTCTTCATGAATAAGCAAGTCAACTCCATACCATCAGCCTCTGCCTTAAGCATCAAACTCATCATCGCCATCAAATCCTTCCTAACCAAGACTAACTGCCTCTCTATCGCCAGAGCCACTGTAGGTGCGAAGTTAGACTATTGCAACTCACTCCTAGCAGGCACTTCCTGTAAAAATCTAAACAAACTCCAGATCACACAAAACAATGCACTCAGGGCAGGACTAGGTATCCCGGGAAGGGACCACATCACTCAAGCAAGACAAGCAGCACACTGGCTCCCAGTCAAAGACCGCATTACATTTAAAATTCTCACTACAGCCCACAAATGCATTAACCACACAGCACCGGCCTATCTTTCAGAAACACTCTCGAAAGCCACCTCAGCAAGAACCATCAGAATTCGCTATTCCAACCAACTCACCATTCCCTGCATCAACAAAGCTAAGGCGGGAGGGTTAGGCTTCCCGTACGTAGCCCCAAAGCTCTGGAACGCCCTTCCTACTTCTCTCCGAGCTGAAACCTCCTTACTCGCCTTTCGAAATAATCTAAAAACTTCTCTCTTCAACTAAATTCCCGCCATTCCTCTCACCTACAACCTGCCTTTTACCCACCCACACTCCTTAACTAACTACACAGTTATATGTAGGCTCTAACAATAATGGTAACATTGTATATCTGCCACCACGGTAACCAAACAAAGCTCTACGCATGTAGCAAGCTTTAAAATGTTTACCAATGTGCATATGTAATGTAATGTATATGTAAATGCAACCAAGGAAAGCTCTACGCATGTAACAAGCTTTAAAATGTTTACCAATGTGCATATGTAATGTAATGTAAATGTAAATGTAACCAAGGAAAGCTCTACGCATGTAACAAGCTTTAAAATGTTTACCAATGTGTATATGTAATGTAAATGTAAATGCAACCAAGGAAAGCTCTACGCATGTAACAAGCTTTAAAATGTTTACCAATGTGTATATGTAATGTAATGTAAATGTATATGCAACCAAGGAAAGCTCTACGCATGTAACAAGCTTTCAAATGTTTACCAATGTGCATATGTAATGTAATGTAAATGTAAATGCAACCAAGGAAAGCTCTACGCATGTAACAAGCTTTCAAATGTTTACCAATGTGCATATGTAATGTAATGTAAATGTAAATGCAACCAAGGAAAGCTCTACGCATGTAACAAGCTTTAAAATGTTTACCAATGTGTATATGTAATGTAATGTAAATGTATATGCAACCAAGGAAAGCTCTACGCATGTAACAAGCTTTCAAATGTTTACCAATGTGCATATGTAATGTAATGTAAATGTAAATGTAACCAAGGAAAGCTCTACGCATGTAACAAGCTTTAAAATGTTTACCAATGTGCATATGTAATGTAATGTAAATGTAAATGTAACCAAGGAAAGCTCTACGCATGTAACAAGCTTTCAAATGTTTACCAATGTGCATATGTAATGTAATGTAAATGTAAATGCAACCAAGGAAAGCTCTACGCATGTAACAAGCTTTAAAATGTTTACCAATGTGCATATGTAATGTAATGTAAATGTATATGCAACCAAGGAAAGCTCTACGCATGTAACAAGCTTTCAAATGTTTACCAATGTGCATATGTAATGTAATGTAAATGTAAATGTAACCAAGGAAAGCTCTACGCATGTAACAAGCTTTAAAATGTTTACCAATGTCCATATGTAATGTAATGTAAATGTAAATGTAACCAAGGAAAGCTCTACGCATGTAACAAGCTTTAAAATGTTTACCAATGTGTATATGTAATGTAATGTAAATGTAAATGCAACCAAGGAAAGCTCTACGCATGTAACAAGCTTTCAAATGTTTACCAATGTGCATATGTAATGTAATGTAAATGTAAATGTAACCAAGGAAAGCTCTACGCATGTAACAAGCTTTAAAATGTTTACCAATGTGCATATGTAATGTAATGTATATGTAAATGCAACCAAGGAAAGCTCTACGCATGTAACAAGCTTTAAAATGTTTACCAATGTGCATATGTAATGTAATGTAAATGTAAATGTAACCAAGGAAAGCTCTACGCATGTAACAAGCTTTCAAATGTTTACCAATGTGCATATGTAATGTAATGTATATGTAAATGCAACCAAGGAAAGCTCTACGCATGTAACAAGCTTTCAAATGTTTACCAATGTGCATATGTAATGTAATGTAAATGTAAATGTAACCAAGGAAAGCTCTACGCATGTAACAAGCTTTAAAATGTTTACCAATGTGCATATGTAATGTAATGTAAATGTAAATGCAACCAAGGAAAGCTCTACGCATGTAACAAGCTTTCAAATGTTTACCAATGTGCATATGTAATGTAATGTAAATGTAAATGCAACCAAGGAAAGCTCTACGCATGTAACAAGCTTTCAAATGTTTACCAATGTGCATATGTAATGTAATGTATATGTAAATGCAACCAAGGAAAGCTCTACGCATGTAACAAGCTTTCAAATGTTTACCAATGTGTATATGTAATGTAATGTAAATGTAAATGTAACCAAGGAAAGCTCTACGCATGTAACAAGCTTTCAAATGTTTACCAATGTGCATATGTAATTTAATGTATATGTAAATGCAACCAAGGAAAGCTCTACGCATGTAACAAGCTTTAAAATGTTTACCAATGTGTATATGTAATGTAATGTAAATGTAAATGTAACCAAGGAAAGCTCTACGCATGTAACAAGCTTTAAAATGTTTACCAATGTGCATATGTAATGTAATGTAAATGTAAATGCAACCAAGGAAAGCTCTACGCATGTAACAAGCTTTCAAATGTTTACCAATGTGCATATGTAATGTAATGTAAATGTATATGCAACCAAGGAAAGCTCTACGCATGTAACAAGCTTTAAAATGTTTACCAATGTGTATATGTAATGTAATGTAAATGTAAATGTAACCAAGGAAAGCTCTACGCATGTAACAAGCTTTCAAATGTTTACCAATGTGCATATGTAATGTAATGTATATGTAAATGCAACCAAGGAAAGCTCTACGCATGTAACAAGCTTTCAAATGTTTACCAATGTGCATATGTAATGTAATGTAAATGTAACCAAGGAAAGCTCTACGCATGTAACAAGCGCCACGTTGCCTAAGGGCTGTTGTGCGCGCTACAAATGTGAATAAATAAATAAAATATGCCGGTACGGAAACAATGGTGCCAGTAAACTTACCGGCACCCCTGCTTCCAGACCAGCAGGGTCAGAATGAGGCACACTGCCTCTTCTGCCCTTGGATAGCCTTACCATGCATTGTATTA
The DNA here is from genome assembly GCF_040938575.1 of Ambystoma mexicanum. NCBI lineage: Eukaryota > Metazoa > Chordata > Amphibia > Caudata > Ambystomatidae > Ambystoma > Ambystoma mexicanum. The sequence goes on from NC_090931.1 coordinate 22,566,479, forward strand.
AAGTGGATCTGAGCCGGCAGGAGAGATCCTAGGTGAAAAGTGAAAATCCTAAGAAAATTGTCTATATGTGAATTACCAAAAGGAAAGGAATTTTATTGTTTGTTTGGTACATCAGGCCCTCCAAAAGAAGAGACTTTGAGCAGCAAAGAGACTTTAGCACAGAAGGCCATGATGTTGGAGTTTTGAACTGCAACCTCGTGCTAGAGAAGTCAGAGACTGTGCAAAGCTCGAGAGTGTTGCCTTGTCCCATGCTGAAAACATGAGCATGGGAAGCCAACGGCTTGAATATCCTGACTTATCATTTCGTGAACACTTTTTCTTTTGTATAAAATTCTTTCCCACACTATTTGTATTTAGAGGTAAGGATTGGCAATATGTTTATTAGTATAGGTACTTTTATTTTGACAGGACTGCCTGTTTATTTGATGGTCGAAAATGTGCTCCCATCTTTGGATTTAGGATTAGATGGGCGTTTTTCAAACCTTTTTCAGTTGAAGTTCAATAAACACCCTTGAACTGTAATCACTTGTCTCTGTCGTCTTATTGTTGAAACCGTGGTTTCCTTACACCTCTGCGTGGTATATTGTCAGTCTCCCACATGTAGTATATTGCCAGTCCCCTCTGCGTGGCACATTCTCCCACGTGTGGTATATTGTATACCTCCAGTTCTCTCTGCATGGTATATTGCCAGTCTCCCACATGTGCCATATTGCCAGTCCCCTCTGCGTGGCACATTCTCCCACGTGTGGTATATTGTATACCTCCAGTTCTCTCTGCATGGTATATTGCCAGTCTCCCACATGTGCCATATTGCCAGTCCCCTCTGCGTGGTACATTCTCCCACGCGTGGTATATTGTATACTGCCAGTCCCCTCTGAATCGTACATCCTCCCATGCGTGGTATATTGTATACTGCTGGTCTCCTACATGCATTGTATAGGATGAATTGCAGTCATGAGAAGAGGATTTCTTTGAGGCTAGGGCAGCATGGGATCCACAGAACATCACTACTGCAAGATATTTGTATGCGGCACACAGCTCCATTTAGTTCTGGCCCAATTCCTCCCCTGCGTACCGAATAACTGCATGTCTTTTGTGTTCTAAAGAAATTCTTGGATTACTCAGGAATGACCTCAAGACTGCTGTGTTTCTCTAGAGATGTGGTTATTCTTTTGTGTGCTTGAAGATGAGTTGTTTGTGTAAAGGGTTTCATGAAGATGTTTGAGTTCCAATAGAAATGGTGTTTCCTGGGGTCAGCTGATCCCTGGTTTGCTCACAGGTCTGTATCCAGGTTTTCCGGTTTTCAGGTGAATCTGATAAGTCCTGTAAAAATACCACCAGGAAAAAAGGGCCTCCTTGGTTTCAACCTAAAAACATCCCATCTAGTAGTGCCTTTTGTTAGCCAGAATTTAAAGACTTTTGGGGAGACTAGAGGGGGCTTGGCATACAATAGGAGAAGCTCCCCCAACATGCCGGTATGCTTTCTCCCATTGCTTCCTCTCCTGACCTCTGATCTTATTGAAAAACACTGCACATTTTACGTTTCATCGTTTTCTTTGTATAAAAAATACAAATATTTGGCAGGAGTCAGGGACTAATTTTAAGAATTGTAGATACATTTGAGCCCTTTTTGTGGCTGCCGATTCACATCTCAAAATTAAAATTCCCACTGCCAAATATGTGTATGTACAAAAAATGTTTTAACGTGGATTTTTCCTGCATCTTTATCCCCAGACCCTCTTGAATGAAGTGTTTAAATAAGACGGGCAAAGACAGCAAGAAATCCAGTTGACATCACTATGTTGAAAAAGAAAGTATGTGTCACTTGGCAAGTGCTACTAGGAGCAATTTGAGCCTTTTTTGTGACTGTGAGTTCACCCTCCCCCCACCCCGCTGAAAATAAACAGATCTCAAAATGTGGCACAATTTCACAAACCGGCCCGACAAGTGATTTTTTTTTTCCTCTAAGCAAGGATGTAACATCGATTCTGAAGCATCTGCATGTATGCACCGGGGCTGCCTTTGCTTTGCTGCTATTCCAGTATATGTAGTGTTGGACAATAAGACACTCACAGACACTTCAAAATCTCTGTTGCATCATTTATGTGTACAATATAATATTTGTCAGTGGACAGGGGCAGTTGTGAGAAATTGTAGGCAACTGTTACCCATTTGTGCGACCAGGCATTCACTTGGCACCAAAACTAAAAATGGCCCTGAAATTTGCCACACTTCCTCTAAACAGCCCCAACCACTGACAAATACTGTTTTCGTTGACAAACAAAATCAATGTAACCGTGTGGATATAGTATCCGCATTCATGCGCCCAGGCCCTTTGCTTCTGTTCCTGCACACATGCTGAGATAAGGCAAGCCACAGGTAAGAGGGAGGTTAATGCTAAGGAATCGGGGACACAGTACACTGTTGCACAGTATTGTTACACTTTTCAGTCCCTCCCTACCCCAGTGCACTGAGGCCCTGCCAGCTCACCCTGGATGCCACTCGAATGCCTCTGAAAAACTTTGATTAAACTGGGGGACCTCATCAACATATTGTGTTGCACCTAAGTCTTGGAAGTACATTTACAAAACTAAAAAGACATTCTTCAGTCTTGCGCTGCTTTGCATTCTGATACATTCAGGCTTCCGTTGAACATGGGGGGAAACAGAGATACAATGATCCTCTTTTTGCTTGACATATTTCTGTAAGGATGTATGTTTGTCCAAGTGGCTTATTCGGGTTTGTGTACATTCTTGAAAGACAAAAACACATTTTACTACCAAATAGAGCCTGGAAAATACATGTGGTCAAACTTCTATGTTTCAGACTGGGCTCAAATCCCTGCATCACTACTTAACTGAAGTGTGTGATTTTAGGCCAATCATGTTGACTCACTGTGACATATCTGTGCAAAGTCATTGTAACTAATTCTTCCCACAGTCTACTCTAGAAACAAAATACCCCACTGGGTCTATGGCACCATAAAAAGCAGTGCCCATATGCTTTTTGGTTTACTCGTGACACTTCCTTGTAATGTTGCTTTCCACGATGCCATCAAGTACCAATGCCTCATGTCACTTCCCGTAACATCATTTTCTGTGATTTCCACTGATGTCAATACATATGCAAATTAGGGCCCCTGCTCGTCCTTTGTCACACGGGGCCTCACACATCATAGAACATGCTCTGGGCGTTGTTAAAGGGCATCATTCTGTCCACAAAATATCCTACATCCGTTCCAGGGATATGTCTCACTGACTCCTGGAGCGCACTTTCCCAGCAGAAGCGTTCTGGCTCCCCCTTTTGCCAGACTTTTTCTTCAATAGCTTGTCCATTTAGATTGATAATGATGTGTTATTTACATAGCGTCTTCGCCAAAGCGCTGTACAGGGAACATGTTTACATACAATTATCACCCAACTGAAGTTGGTACTCACTTACTGACCTCGCATGGAGATAGGCTGTTTTGGCCTTGCTGGAATTCGAGCCTGCCACCTGCAGATCACACTCAGATTGCAGCAGTGAGCGCTGAACTCGCTGAGCTATATGAAAATAGAACATTGTATATCCTATGATATTTCGACTCCGAACGTACGTATGTTAATGTCCACTTGATTTTCATATACACGGGAAAACATTGTTGTGCTCCATTATATTTCGCAAATAATCTATAAACACTGATACACAGAGATTTTTATATTTTGGGAAAACACTGGAAAAAACACCACTGACATTGATCCAATTTAAACACTGAAAACCAGAAACCCTATCTGTAGCGCCAGAAAATTCGTGAATCCCATGTCTATGGCCCATCTCCGATGTGTGCACCTGTGCTCCTTCTCCTTCTTGTATTCCCTGTGTGCCTGGGTTGATTACCGCCTGGAAGTGTGCAGTACTTGTGCATCTATTCCCTTGTGGCGCTTTTGCCACGGCGGGTGGCAGCCATGTTGAAGTGGGGAAATCAAGGAGCAGCATCTTGTGGGTTTATTCCCAGGGGCCAATCAGCCTCCCTGCCTTTGGTGCTTTAATTTCACACACCCTTGTTTTTATAAAGAGGAGGCTGCTCGGACCTCAAGCCGCTAGCAAGGCTGCTTCTGTCCTTCTGTCTTGCCTAGAGGCAGCAGTGAGCTTCACACAGCACATACACACTGCTATTGTAGCAGAAGCATCTCACGGCTACAGAGCCACCCACAGATCCGTGCCATTTGAGGCAGGAGCAGAGACACCATGGCATGACAGGTGGCAACTGGCGCCTGGGAAGGTGCCTCGCAGAGCTTCTTTTCACATCTTGGCACTACACAGGTTTACAATATCTGGCACAACCAGACAGATTCTCCCAGAAACACACAATATTTGGGGAAGTGCAGATGCAGAGATTAGAAGCCAGGTCTTCCCTCAGACCCCAAGGTCAGCAACTAATGCAGTGGATTACATCAGATCAGCAATTAGTCAACTACCCACATCAGGTTAGAGGTTCTACTGGGCCACATCCGGCCAACCGTGAACCCAATACCATATCAGGTCAGCAATTAATCCCATTGACGATATCAGGTCATCAAGGAATCGAACAGACCATAACAGGTCTGCCATGAGTCTGTTGGACCACTTTATGTCAGCAGTCTACTGCACCTCATGTGGTCGGAACTAATCTACTGGATCACATCATGTCAGCAAGGAATCCAGTGATCCTGCTACTAATCTTCCTGGAGAACTTCCTTGGGCCATGCAGCAAATATAAGCGACTTCCTCAGGGTGTCCCGAACAAACGGTGGCCAGAGATAATGCTGGGAGTACATTCTGTCTGAATAGCTTTCTCTGCCTGCGGGGTGTGTAACAGATATGACAAAAACACAGCACACAAATCCCAACCACATAGAACTCACACCTGAGCACACACCTGCACTCAGGCAACTGTTCACATACCCATGCGTTCTAAGCTGCCACTCTACACCAGTGCACACCCATGTTATCCACAACCTCTTCACCATACGCACCCTGGCATGCTCTTTCACAGAGATATGGCTACAACCCCACAATACACCCATCACCTCGGACATGCACCCACACACTACCTCATCCACCACAGAGATGGTGCACACCAAGCAGGTGACAGCACTTTCATCAATTACAAAGACGCAATGACTCTCCCACACAGTGTCCCTCTACCCGCCACCCATACCCACTGCTCCCAGCCAGGCAAATCACACACATCCCAAATATATATTCCACTCCACTCATGCCGGTCCCCTTCCCACCAGACCTACCTCAATTTACTCTAATCAATTAAAACACTGCCATCACCCAAGCACTCAACCAACTACACCCTCAAAAAGCAGAAACCACATACTCACCACCCAAGCCATGGTTCATCGACTCCCTCCCACCATCCACCACGAAACCATACGCCTAGAGAAAGCCCGGCAAAATAACCCATCACCCACCAACAGGGAAACCGCACAAACACTGCCAATCCAAACACAAGATGGCTATGCACAGCGCCAAATCTGCCCACCTCCTCCAAGAGCTTCACATTAACCCCAATCACACACAAAACCTTTCAGTATCATCATATCCCTCTTTGAATCACCATCCACCCCCTGCCGTGCCCCATCCATCTCCGTATGCACTCCCTCATGGACTATTTCAACTCCAAAACACAGGTCACAAGGCCCTCCCCTTCACAGACCCACTCCCAACACCCTAACTGCCACCGCCAAACCCTTAAACTAAACACACGGGGTGGAGTCCACCCCGTCACCCTAGACACATCCATCAAGATCATAGCCTTAGAAAACGTGCCCATTTCCTGGATGAGGCATGCCCAGGTCAGGCCTGCCACGTCCAAATGCATAGACACCTTGGCCCCCTCCTGGGCCAACTTTATCAACTCCTGCCCCTCACATGGCATCATCCCCTCCCACCTCAAAGAAGGAACAATATAACCCCTCCTGATGAAACTACAAACACTACCGCCACATCACAATCTAGCATACCTTGCCAGTAAAATGGAACAACACATCACAACAAAACGTGTCAATCTCTTCTTATGAGGTTTCTGCCTTGGCCAAAGACCCTCCAGACCCCGGACACGCTCCACAATCGTTCCAGTCCTCCTTGCCCTCCCTGCAGCTTTGTGCACCATTGGCCAGACCATCCTCCCAAACATCCAGCTCCTCAGAGGACAGTCTCAAGCACTGTTTCCAACTGGTTCTCCTCCTTCTTCACTTATGGGACACACTTTGTCTCCATGCCACCCTATCGACTTAATCCCATCCCAGCCTAATACTAAGTACCACAAGGCAGGGTTGGACTGGGACAAGAAACAGGCCCAGACACCCAAAGAAAAGTGGCCCACCCCTCACCCAAAGAAAAGTGGCCCTCAAACCCTCATCCGTGAATCGTGTCAATTCACGACTTTACAGAAAATGCTACTTATGGAGGGTAAATGAATTTTGTTGCATGGAATGCTTTGTGTAAGCGCTTGAGAAAACCAGTGATAACATTACTTTTGTTCTTTTAAAAAAAAAATAATACATCCTCATCGCATAGCTAAATCCTATACTTATTTCACAGAACCAAAGAACGGCAGTGCGTGAAAGACAAATTGCTTGGTTTGGGGGCGATTGGTAAAAGGATAGAACTATGGAGTACAAGACGTTGTTTAAAGAGACTTGATGGCCTAATTTCTTATTCCCCCTGTAAATATTCTTACATTTGAAATAAGTGTCGCCGTGCACACACAGTAAGGGAAACGTGTCTGCATAATTGTAGTGTTAGCATGATGTGATAGCCCTGTACAGCTGGGGCTTACAGGTATTAGAAGTGGGCCTACAGGGCTGCACGGAATAACTCCTGCACGCGCTGCTCGGCAGCACGGGAAGAGTACTATGCAACAAGTGACCCAGGAGGCGGGCGCAGGCGACTGAAGAAAGACTAATCAGCTGTTGGCTACAGCCTCCCTCGCAGGTGTAGAGGGACACGATAGGGAGGAACCCTCCTCACAGGTAGGGACACTGACTGGACACCACTGCAACAGGCACTATCTGCTGTGACTGGCATCTCACTACACCCTCACAGGTACAGACCAGGACACTGCACCTGACAGATCCTTTACAAGTCTAGACTAGTACTCCTGAAAACTCTCTCACAGGTACACATAGGTGCCCTGATTTGTTAATCTATCACGTGTGCAGAATGTTACCCTGAACGTTACACCTCCTTCCAAGGAGGAGAACCTCAACCCCGACTTGATGCCCCAATTAGAGCTACAGAATTAGGCCCATGCCTTGACAGCACCCTCACAAGTGCATGCCCCGGACATGGCAACTACCTCACAGGTGCAGATAGGGCCCCTGTCTTGGACACCAACCTCACAGTTACCCAAACATATGAATGTACTACCACCCTCAGAGGTACATACTTAAAAGTAGCCCGTGATACACCAATTAGGATACAGACCGATAACCTGTACCGGACCACATCAAAGGTTCGCGCTTGCAATCCAGACCTGAAACCACCCTAAGAGGTAAACAGCTACGTCTGTTCCTGACACTACCCTCATGGGTACAAATATATCTTCTGGCGTGGAGGTTTCTCCACAGAGCTGACTATTCCATGGGGCAGTCACAGGTTAAGAGATCTAAGTGTTTGTCACGGGTGATACTTCCCTCACTGCTACTGTATAAGACAACATCTGCACAGGACAGATACAGACCAGCAGAACAATGTGCTTGCCATGGCATTACCCTCACTGCTACTGCACATGACAGTGACAGGGCAGAGTGAGGCAGAGAGAACTGTGTGACTGCCCTGGCACTCCCCTCACTGCGGCTGTGCAAAACTATGGAGACAGAGAACTGTGTGCCAATACATTCTAGGAAAAGCACACACAGTTGCCGAGAAATAAACCTCATTCAAATTGTCAGATCTACAGTAAACAAAGGGGTCTAAGAGCCAACACTATAGGGACCAGGCTCGTTCCCTGCCCCGTTCCCTGCCCCACACTTACCTCCTCATCTCCCCAAGACTCGTCCACCCATCACGGACAAAGAGCAGGACGCCAGGACCGAAAGACCAAGACGTGGCGGGCGGCTACGGCTCCTTAAGTTGGCGTGGGCTAAATGCAGGCCAGGCGGGGCAGAGAAGGTGAGAAGGCGATAGAAAGAGTGAGGTGTGGGAACAGAATAGCACGTGCAGACAGAGCACGGGATGAGGGAAACGTGACATGTAGAGGGCGAGATGGTGGACAGAAATAGTGAGAAGAGGGCACAGCAAACGTGAGATCTGGACGAGGGAGAGAGGCAGCTGTGGCGGGAAAGCGAGTGATGAAAGCGTGAGATGCTTACCCCATAGAGTAAGATGGAAGATAGGGAGAGTGGAGCGGAGTGGGAGCTAGAGTAAATCTGGGGTGGACTTGAGGAAGGATGATGGCAGGAGCGACAAATTAGATAGCCGGGCCAGGTGAGCACAAATGAGACAGCCCTCGAAGCTCAGCACACACGCAGAGAGGGAACAGCCTCGAGACTGCTGCACACAACGCCCCTCTCACTCGCTGACACCTATGTTATTTCACGGGGGCTGGAGGCTTGCGAGGACGGTTTACTTACTTTAAAAAGACACCATAAATCCCGGGGCCACATGAAGAACCCGGCCAGCCACCAGAATTTCCAGAAGGCCTGCTGTCCTGGTGTCCTGCACGTAGGGGGGGTGGGGGGGGCAGAGCCAGAAGAGCGCTCATGGCGGCAATGAGCTGCTCCGCCCCCCCCCCTACTCCATGCCGTTGCGCGTGCATTTTGTATTTATTTTTTTAATTTAAAACATGTTTCTCTTGCCCAAACTGGCTCCCAAGCGTGGGCAGAGACCAGCCCCCAGGGACTCTAAATGGTTTCGGCCCGGCCACAGGCCGAGTGGCCAATCCGACCCTGCCACAAGATTCTACCCTTCTGTTCAAATGAAACTTAGAATCCTTTGGACAGACTCGAAGCAGCCACATCACATCCATGTTACCAATATGCAGATGACCCACAAATATACTGGATCTCACACTTCGAACGTCACACCCTCAAAAACAGTCTCTCTGCCATCGTCACTTACCACCTAAACCTGAACCCACCTATAGCGGACTACCTGCCCCAGACATAAACAAGCCGTCAGCCTCTGAATCAAAGATATTGACCCTGCCCACCCATACCTTTCCCTCTCCTTCACTATTAACCCCCACCTACCCCTCAAAGCATGCCGCCAAGCTGAACTATGGAAAAACAACTCTCACTGGACCCCCCAACAGCACCCTCGCCCCCATGAAAGCCATATACAACGCAGCAGCGAGGCTCGCACTGCACCAACCCAAACACTCACACAGCACCCCCAGCTCTCTCCCTGCTCCACAGGCTGCCCACACGCCAGATAATTGCTATCAATTGACTCTGCATCGTATACAAGTTCATCCCCCTGAAAACGCCATCCTACTTATCAGCAAACTTACAACCATCACTCCCAGAGGCTGCCCAAAATCTCCTACACACGCACACTGCAAGCTAACCTGCAATTGGCACCCCAACAAGGCCCTGGAACGCCATCACGGCTATATCTGCACCACCGCTTCCATCATCACACCCCACGCATTCTCCCATACTTACCCTCTTCCTCCCACCACCTAATCGAGCCACACCTCTTCTGCTGCGCTCCTTTCTCTATCCCGATCTTCCAATTCGCATCTGAAAAGTGTAACTTCTTTCTCATCTCTTCCCTTTCAACTTTGTGAAGCACTCACAGATCCTCTGGGGAGGGCCAGCAATATCTGCAATGATAAATAAATAATGAATACATACATCACTGTCTACTATATCGGATCAGTAGTGAATCTACTGGGCCACATGAGGTCAGCAATTAACCCATTGGGTCACATCAGGTCAGCAATTAACCCATTGGGTCACATCAGGTCAGCAAAGAACCCATTGGGCCACATCAGCACAGCAATGAACCCACTGGGTCACATCGAGTCATGAAAGAACCCACTGGGTCACATCGAGTCATGAAAGAACCCACTGGGTCACATCAGGTCAGCAATTAACCCATTGGGCCACATCAGATCAGCAATGAACACATTGGGCCACATCAGGTCAGCAAAGAACCCACTGGGTCACATCAAGTCAGCAATGAGTCCACTTGGTCACATCAGCTTCACTCTGGACAAGTTGGACCACATTAGCTCAGCACTGGACATGCTAGACCACATCAGCTCCACTCTGGACACGTTGGGCCACATCAGCTCCGCACTGGACATGCTAGACCACATCAGCTCCACTCTGGACACGTTGGGCCACATCAGCTCAGCACTGGACATGCTGAACCACATCAGCCCAGCACTGGAGACGTTGGACCACATCAGCTCCGCTCTGGACACATTGGATCACATCAGGTCAGCACTAGACACTCTGGACCAGATCAGCTCAGCTCTGGACACGTTGGACCAGATCAGCTCTACACTGGACACGCTGGACTACATCATCTCAGCACTGGACATGCCGGACTACATAAGCTGAGCACTGGACACGCTGGACACCATCAGATGAGCACTGAATATGCTGGACACAATCAGCTGAACTCTGGACACGCTGGACCACATCAGCTCAGCACTGGACACGCTAGATCACATCAGCTCAGCACTGGACACGCTGGATCACATCAGCTCAGCACTGGACATGCTGGGCCTCATTCGCTGGGCCACACTGCTTACACTTGGCACGCTGGGTCACACTACTTACACTGGGCCACACTGCTTACACTTGGCACGCTGGGCCACATCGCTTACACTTGGCACACTGGGCCACACTGCTTACACTTGGCACGCTGGGCCACATCGCTTACACTTGGCACGCTGGGCCACACTGCTTACACTGGGCACGCTGGACCACAATGCTTACACTTGGCACGCTGGGCCACACTGCTTACACTGGGCACGCTGGACCACACCGCTTACACTTGGCACGCTGGGCCACACTGCTTACAATGGGCACGCTGAACCACACCGCTTACACTTGGCACGCTGGGCTACACTGCTTACACTGGGCACGCTGGGTCACACTGCTTACACTGGGCACCCTAGGCCACACTGCTTACACTTGGAACGCTGGGCCACACTGCTTACACTTGGCACGCTGGCCACACTACTTACACTGGGCACGCTGGGCCACACTGCTTACACTGGGCCACACTGCTTACACTTGCACGCTGGGTCACACTGCTTACACTGGGCACGCTGGGCCACACTGCTTACACTGGGCACGCTGGGCCACACTGCTTACACTTGGCACGCTGGGCCACACTGCTTACACTGGGCACGCTGGGTCACACTGCTTACACTGGGCACGCTAGGCCACACTGCTTACACTTGGCACGCTGGGCCACACTGCTTAGACTTGGCATGCTGGCCAAACTACTTACACTGGGCACGCTGGGCCACACTGCTTACATTTGGCACGCTGGGCCACACTGCTTACACTGGGCCACACTGCTTACACTTTGCACGCTGGGCCACACTAGTTACACTGGGCACACTGGGCCACACTGCTTACATTTGGCACGCTGGGCCACACTGCTTACACTGGGCACGCTGGACCACACACTGCTTACACTTGGCACGCTGGGCCACACTGCTTACATTTGGCACGCTGGGCCACACTGCTTACACTTGGCACGCTGGGCCACAATGCTTACATTTGGCACGCTGGGCCACAATGCTTACATTTGGCACGCTGGGTCACACTGCTTACACTTGGCACGCTGGGCCACAATGCTTACATTTGGCACGCTGGGCCACACTACTTACACTGGGCACGCTGGGCCACACTGCTTACATTTGGCACGCCGGGCCACACTGCTTACATTTGGCACGCTGGGCCACACTGCTTACACTTGGCACGCTGGGCCACAATGCTTACATTTGGCATGCCGGGCCACACTGCTTACATTTGGCACGCCGGGCCACACTGCTTACATTTGGCACGCTGGGCCACACTGCTTACACTGGGCACGCTGGACCACACACTGCTTACACTTGGCACGCTGGGCCACAATGCTTACATTTGGCACGCTGGGCCACAATGCTTATATTTGGCACGCCGGGCCACACTGCTTACATTTGGCACGCTGGGGCACACTGCTTACATTTGGCACGCTGGGCCACACTGCTTACACTTGGCACGCTGGGCCACAATGCTTACATTTGGCACGCCGGGCCACACTGCTTATATTTGGCATGCCGGGCCACACTGCTTACATTTGGCACGCTGGGCCACACTGCTTACACTGGGCACGCTGGACCACACACTGCTTACACTTGGCACGCTGGGCCACAATGCTTACATTTGGCACGCTGGGCCACAATGCTTACATTTGGCACGCCGGGCCACACTGCTTACATTTGGCACGCCGGGCCACACTGCTTACATTTGGCACGGTGGGCCACACTGCTTACACTGGGCACACTGGACCACACACTGCTTACACTTGGCACGCTGGGCCACAATGCTTACATTTGGCACGCTGGGCCACACTGCTTACACTTGGCACGTTGGGCCACAATGCTTACATTTGGCACGCTGGGCCACAATGCTTACATTTGGCACGCTGGGCCACACTGCTTACACTTGGCACGCTGGGCCACACTACTTACACTGGGCACGCTGGGCCACACTGCTTACATTTGGCACGCTGGGCCACACTACTTACACTGGGCACGCTGGGCCACACTACTTACACTGGGCACGCTGGGCCACACTGCTTACATTTGGCACGCCGGGCCACACTGCTTACATTTGGCACGCTGGGCCACACTACTTACACTGGGCACGCTGGGCCACACTACTTACACTGGGCACGCTGGGCCACACTGCTTACATTTGGCACGCTGGGCCACACTGCTTACACTGGGCACGCTGGACCACACACTGCTTACACTTGGCACGCTGGGCCACAATGCTTACATTTGGCACGCTGGGCCACAATGCTTACATTTGGCACGCCGGGCCACACTGCTTACATTTGGCACGCCGGGCCACACTGCTTACATTTGGCACGCTGGGCCACACTACTTACACTGGGCACGCTGGGCCACACTACTTACACTGGGCACGCTGGGCCACACTGCTTACATTTGGCACGCCGGGCCACACTGCTTACATTTGGCACGCTGGGCCACACTACTTACACTGGGCACGCTGGGCCACACTACTTACACTGGGCACGCTGGGCCACACTGCTTACATTTGGCACGCTGGGCCACACTGCTTACACTGGGCACGCTGGACCACACACTGCTTACACTTGGCACGCTGGGCCACAATGCTTACATTTGGCACGCTGGGCCACAATGCTTACATTTGGCACGCCGGGCCACACTGCTTACATTTGGCACGCCGGGCCACACTGCTTACATTTGGCACGGTGGGCCACACTGCTTACACTGGGCACACTGGACCACACACTGCTTACACTTGGCACGCTGGGCCACAATGCTTACATTTGGCACGCTGGGCCACACTGCTTACACTTGGCACGCTGGGCCACAATGCTTACATTTGGCACGCTGGGCCACAATGCTTACATTTGGCACGCTGGGCCACACTGCTTACACTTGGCACGCTGGGCCACACTGCTTACACTTGGCACGCTGGGCCACACTACTTACACTGGGCACGCTGGGCCACACTGCTTACATTTGGCACGCCGGGCCACACTGCTTACACTTGGCACGCTGGGCCACACTACTTACACTGGGCACGCTGGGCCACACTGCTTACATTTGGCATGCCGGGCCACACTGCTTACATTTGGCACGCTGGGCCACACTACTTACACTGGGCACGCTGGGCCACACTGCTTACATTTGGCACGCCGGGCCACACTGCTTACATTTGGCACGCTGGGCCACACTACTTACACTGGGCACGCTGGGCCACACTACTTACACTTGGCATGTGGTTCCTACTGCTGGTTTTCATCTCATTTCCCACACGTGCCTGATTTACAAACGCGTATTCCAATGGGATTGCACCTTAAAGGCCGTGGTGGTGTATTATCCAGGAGCACAGATTGCGCTGTTTTGCTGCATAAATGATGTGCTTGTGTTTGCCTTTCTCAAAGCACACACACACGTTAAGGTCATGTTCTGGCACCCTGAGATGACCCTGGGGGCGGGAGCTGGAGAAGCCTGCCCCCGCCCTCCACCCTGCCCCTCCAGCGTGCCCTGTATTGTGAAAGCTTCTCCCGAGGACAGGAGATGCTAGGTTCAGACCCAGCCTCGAGTCGGGGCATCTCAGACTCCTGCACGGAAGTCCACCCTCCTTCCGGGAGGAGAGACTCGAGCATGCACGCGCCACCCCCGCGCGGGAGCGGGAGGTGGGCTCTTTCCAGGAAGCGTGGCCTGTCTGGGCCACGGCAATGCGCGGACTGCTCCAACAATCACCGGAACAGAAAAAAAGGCATGTCCAACACGTGCATTACAGCAATGTATTTTTAAAAAGCTACTTCTCAATAGTAAATATCCTGAGTGCACACAGCCACTGCTCCACCAACGCCAAATGATGGGTCTGGCCAGTGCAGAGAGGATACATCGGAGGGAAGTCTTGCCTTTAAAGATGATGGGCCTCATTCAGAGATTGGAGGTAGTCATGGCGCTATTAGCGCCATGACTGCCTCCAATAACGGTACCGAGTCCGTCCTGGTTCAATGGGACTTACCGGTCTAGTCGGACCTTTGTGGGACCGGTAAGTCCCCATTGAAAATACCATTCCCCATTCCCATTTGAGCCCCGATAGGGCTCAATGGGGAAGGAGCAAATAACTGTACCACAATTTGCGGTACCGTTATTTGCTCCCTGGACCCTATGCGGTAAAACCGGGCGGCCTTAGCAGGACCCGCAAAAGGACCTCGGAATAGGGCGCAAAGGGATTACCGGCACCAGTGTCCTTACCGGTGCCGGTAATCCCTTTGCGCCAGCCTCGGAATGAGGCCCGATGTGTTATCAATGACCTCGGTATAGAGTTACAAGATGTATTATGCGGAGTCCGTCCGCGGCAGCCATCCTGCATAAGGTAGTGGAGATAATAAGACATTTATCAAAGTAACCCGGAGATTCTGCGCTGGTGCTACTGAGATGAGCCCATCGGAACTACATTGCCCGAGCCAGGGTAGGAGTGAATCAGCTAAGCTGAGACTGGAGCCTCAGGACATCTGGGGAGCCAAAGGTTGCAGACCACTGCCCTAGGTGGTAGGGAGGGGCCATTTCTTGCACAGTAGTGTCTTGAGCTCCGTTCTGAACTGTACAAGCGAGGAGGTGAGTCTGATGTTCACAGGGAGTTCCTGAGTATTTGGGCATAGACAGAAGGCCTGTCTTCCGGTTCTTTCCTTCCTAGGGGCTTTGACAGTCAAGTCTGCCCATGTCTTTACTTCTGGTGGGTCGCAGGCCTCCGGAGATGCTGGGTTTCTCAGTGAGGTCAAGTCTGCACATGTCCTTACTTCTGGTGGATCGCAGGCCTCCAGAGATGCTGGGTTTCTCACTGAGGTCAAGTCTGCACATGTCCTTACTTCCGGTGGATCGCAGGCCTCCATAGATGCTGGGTTTCTCACTGAGGTCAAGTCTGCACATGTCCTTACTGCTGGTGGATCGCAGGGATCCAGAGATGCTCAGTTTCTCAGTGAGGTCAAGTCTGCACATGTCTTTACTTCTGGTGGATCGAAGGCCTCCGGAGATGCTGGGTTTCTCACTGAGGTCAAGTCTGCACATGTCCTTACTGCTGGTGGATCGCAGGCCTCCGGAGATGCTGGGTTTCTCAGTGAGGTCAAGTCTGCACATGTCTTTACTTCTGGTGGATCGCAGTCCTCCGGAGATGCTGTGTTTCTCGGTGAGGTCAAGTCTGTACATGTCTTTACTTCTGGTGGATCGCAGGCCTCCGGAGATGCTGGGTTTCTCAGTGAGGTCAAGTCTGCACATGTCTTTACTTCTGGTGGATCGCAGGCCTCCGGAGATGCTGAGTTTCTCAGTGAGGTCAAGTCTGCACATGTCGTTACTTGTGGTGGATCGCAGGCCTCTGGAAATGCTGATCTTCTCAGTGAAGTCTAATCTGCACGTGTTCTGAGGTCTGGTGGATTGCAAGCCTCCGGAGATGCTGAGTTTCTCTGTGAGGTAGCTTGGTGACTTCAGGGTAACAGCCTTGAAGAGGATACAGAAGGATTTGAAGGTGATACGAGCTTGCAGCACGAGCCAGTACAGTGTGATGATGCTTAAGGTGATGTAGCCAGATTTGCAGAGTCCTTTCATGAGTCCTACTGCAGCATGAAGGACACATCTTAGCGGTTCCAGGATGGTCGACAGAAGGTCTTCCATAAGGGTTTTACCAGCTACTGATGTAGAGGACCGAGGCTTAGACAGCGGATCTGAACTTATTTGCTGTGTTGAAGCACTTGATTTTTCACAGAAGGGAAAGTTGGTACCAAGCCGTTTGTGTCTTCATTGCTTGCTGCCTCTTGAAGGAGAGGTGTCTGTCAATTCACAACCTGATGGGTTTGGCACAGGTTATCTGCTGCAGTGTGAAGCCTGCGAGGTTCATTCCAACATATCAGGGATGCTCCACTCTCTTCTTGTTTCTTTTTTTTTTATAAACAAACTTTATTTATCAATTCATTTCAACAACATATACAGCTTACTTTTTCTGCACATACCGCATATTACATTCCCTTCGGTTTCTCAAATTATAATATCCAGAACCAGAAGCTCCCCGCTGTCCTCCTCACCAGTCCCCAGGGCTCATCCCTGTTAACATCTGTGCCCATTTTAGCTCATTTCTCTTCTTCCTCCAGAAATCCCAGCGCCTGGAACCTCTTCGGGATGTATGGGTGCATCGCATCCCTGATTGCATACTGTAGAAAGGGGGACTAGACTTTGCTGAATGTCCCCAGCGTCCCTCGTATCGTCGCTGTCACTTTCTTGATGTCTATAGCGTCTCGGATTTCATAGAACCACTGTACGGTGGAGGAGGGCTCCATTGCGTTGCTATGCACCTTTTCGCGGCCATCATTAAGTTAGCCCACAGCCGCCCTGTGTTCCCCCCACCCTCTGTTGCTGGTCAAACGTGATACCCAGGATTACCTCTACGCCCTCAAATTCCCTTTCTATTTCCAATATCTCCCGCACCTTGGATTTAACCTCCTGCCAGAGTGTTTCAGTCGCTTGCATCCCCGCCATATGTCATCATCGTTCCCTTTTCCCCACACCCTCTCCAGCACAGACCCGACCTAGTGGCAATCATGTTATGTAGTTTCTCTGGTGTGTAATGCCAGTGATGAATGAGCTTATGTTGTAGTTCATGTTGTCACACCGCAATATACGTGGTGTGCCATTCCCTCATCACGCTATCCCATTCCTTGTCGCTGAACGCATTCCCTTTTAGCTTTTCCCATTTACCCCTCACCTCTCTTCCTTGCGTCGTTTCCCCTTTCAGTAGGATTTTGTATACTGATCAAATTAATGCCCTGTTGCTTCCTGAAGACAGCGACAATGTTTCCCACTCTGTGTGTTCCCTCGTGGCTCCTTCCAATATCCCTGGGGCTCCTGCCCAATGCCTCAGTTGCTGGTACGCAAACCTATCCTCGTTCCTCAAACCCAGCTCCCTTTACACTCTGCAAACTCCCGAATCCGTGTCCCTTCTTAGAGATCGCTGATCACCCTAACCCCCCTCCAAACCACCTCTTAAACCTGCCATATTCTTTACCCGCTGGGAAGGTGGGGTTCCCAAATACAGATGTTTGTGGGGAGGGCCATGGTGACAGTTGAAGCTTTCCATTCATCTTTTCCCAGATCTTCAAGGTGTTATTCGGGATTGGGTTTTCAAACAGTCCCGCTGGCCTGTCCCCTTTCTGCAATCCCACCACCTTCCATAAGTATTCTCCCGCCACCGCCTGTTCCATATCCACCCAGTGCTTCTGGATCTCCACCCTTTCTCACTTCTCGCTTCTTCCCGCCCCATATGAAGTTCATAACGCACTCTTGGATCCCCTTCATCAGTTTCCTTGGAACTGCTAGAGGGATCGCCTGAAATAGGTACAATAGTCTAGGTAGCACATTCATTTTGACCACAGCTATCCTACGGAACCAATATATATATATATATATATATATATATATATATATATATATATATATATATATATATATTGTTATTGTTATTGTTATTTTGCATTTGTATAGCGCCTTATATACCATTGGTATGGTCTGAAGGCGCTGGTAGGTTGAACGCACTTGGGAACCAAAGTTCGGGTCAGTGGAGAGATTAGAGAGAGTCCAAAAGTGCGTGTGCGCACCAGGTATGTGTGCAGCTGGTGCGGAATTCCTGTGGTAGCTGCTTCTTAGCGGTAGGTGTGGTGGTTGAGGGATCAGGAGTATGTGTTCGGTCTGGCCGGAATTATCTAGACCGAGTGTGGCAGCGTTAGGCCTGAGGAGAACGCCTGGCTGGGGGTGTGAAACCAGCGATGTTTACTTAGAGTGATGGGGGGAGAGCGGCAGATGTTGGTATGAGAACAGTTATACCGAATGGTGTCATAGTATCTCTGTGTTCTAGTTGAATGGTGGTGTAAGGAGAGAGTAAGCGTGGGGTGTGATATGAAGTATGTTCTTTCAAAGGTTCCTTGCATTCCATAGCAAAATAAGCACGTCATGCAATTCTGAGATGTCTCTCATCTGCTCTATGCACTATTCATCCACTCAGCATACTCATCCGTACAGCATACTCATCCGCTCTATATATCCATCCAGCCCATACACTCATTTGTTCCATGCACTCATCCGCTCCACAGGCTCATCTGCCACTCGTCAGCTCCGCAATCATCCGCTCCCCACACTCATCCGCGTACACTCGTCCGCTCTATGTACTCATCCGTTTCGTGTGCACTCGTTCGCTCACACACTCGTTCGCTCTTCTCCCACTCGTTCGCTCTCCACACACTTGTTCGCTCTCCACACACTTGTTCGCTCTCCACTCACCCGTTCGCTCTCCACACACCCGTTCGCTCTCCACACAACCGTTCGCTCTCCACACACCCGTTCGCTCTCCACACATTTGTTTGCTCTCCACACACCCGTTCGCTCTCCACACACCCGTTCGCTCTCCACACACCCGTTCGCTCTCTACACACCCGTTCGCTCTCCACACAACCGTTCGCTCTCACAGACCCGTTCGGTCTCCACACACCCATTCGGTCTCCACACACCCATTCGCTCTCCACACACTCGTTCGCTCTCCACACACTCGTTCGTTCTCCACACACTCGTTCGCTCTCCACACACTCGTTCGCTCTCCACACACTCGTTCGCTCTCCACACACTCGTTCGCTTTCCACACACTCGTTCGCTCTCCACACACCCGTTCGCTCTCTACACACCCGTTCGCTCTCCACACAACCGTTTGCTCTCACAGACCCGTTCGGTCTCCACACACCCATTCGGTCTCCACACACCCGTTCGCTCTCCACACACTCGTTCGCTCTCCACACACTCGTTCCTTCTCCACACACTCGTTCGCTCTCCACACACTCGTTCGCTCTCCACACACTCGTTCGCTCTCCACACACTCGTTCGCTCTTCACACACTCGTTCGCTTTCCACACACTCGTTCGCTCTCCACACTCAGCCGCTTTCCACACTCAGCCGCTTTCCACACTCAGCCGCTTTCCATACTCAGCCGCTCTCCACACTCAGCCGCTCTCCACATTCAGCCGCTCTCCACATTCAGCCGCTCTCTACATTCAAGCGCTCTCCATACTCAGCCGCTCTCCACACTCAGCCGCTCACCATACTCAGCCGCTCTCCACACTCAGCCGCTCCCCACACTCAGCCGCTCCCCACACTCAGTCGCTCCCCACTCTCCTCGGCTCTCCAAACTCTTCCGCGCGCCACGCTCCTCAGCTCTCCATGATCCTCTGATCTGCACGCTCTTCCGCTCTCCACGCTCCTCCCCTCTCTACACTCAACCATTCTCTACACTCATGTGCTCTCCACATTCATCCGTCTTCTACGTTTAATTGCTCTTCATATTCGTACGCTCTTTACACTCAACCGACCTCCACACCCATCCGCCCTCCACACTCAACCGCCTGCAGCCTTCATCCTCCACGCTCACCCCCAGTCATCTATACTCAATCGGTCTCCCCCCTCCGCTCTCTCGCCCTCCACAATCTTCCGCCCTCCTCATTCATCCGCTCTCGACACTCATCCGCTCTTGACACTCATCCACTCTCGACACTCATCCGCTCTCGACACTCATCCGCTCTCGACATTAATCCGCTCTTCATACTCATACGCTCTACACTCATCCGCTCTCTACATTCATCCGCTGTCTACACTCATCCGCTCTCCAGATTCATCCGCTCTCCACTCATCCACTCTCCACATTCGTCCTCTCTCCACATTCATCTGCTCTCCACACTCAGTCGCTCTCACATTTCTCCGCTCTCCACGCGCCTCTGCTCTCCACGCTTCTCCGCTCTCAGCGCTCTTGCGCTCTGTATGCTCCTCCGCTCTGGACGCTCTTCCACTCTCCACGTTCCTCCGCTCTTTACACACAGCCGCTCTCCATACTCAACCGCTCTCTACATTCAGCTGCTCTCCACACTCATCCGTCCTCCACATTCATTTGCTCTTATTATTCAACCGCTCTCCACATTCAACCGTCCTCCAGACTCATCCGCCAAACAGCATTCATCCTCCACACTCATCTACACTCATCAATACTCATCCACACTCATCCTTACTCATTCGCTCTTCCCACTCATCCGGTCATGGTCTCCACACTCATCCGCTCTCCACATTCATCCGCTCTCCACGCTCATCCGCTTTTCACGCTCATCCGCTCTCCACACTCTCTACATTCCTTTTATCTAGTGATTTATTCCTATTATCCACTTCACTGTTTAGATCTACATTACTCGTTTTAGTTCTGTTTGTCATTGTAGGTTACAATCTGGTTAGTTTAGTTGTAAATTTATTTATTTATACTTTATTTTGTTTTTTTTGTTTTATTTATTTTTTTTTTTTTTAGGTGGTTTGCTGGGTCGGTGTTATTGTGATGATGCTAGTTTGGAACCGGTTGGTTTTAGGGAAAGAGCCAGGTTTTCAGTAGTTTGCGGAAGGCCGTTAAGTCCTCAGTACGCGGATGTGGGGTGGGAGCGAGTTCCACAGGGTTGGGGCAAGGGCTGAGAACGATGCTCCGCCTAACCTGACTTAGCTTGTCTTAGGAATTACTAGGAGGCTGGCTGAGCTTGATCTAAGGGTGCGAGTGGGGTGATAACGTATTAGGTTTTCTTGAAGATATTGAGGTCCAGTTTTATGTATTGCTCGATGGGTGAGGCATAAGGTTTTGAAAGCCACCCTACGGGCTACTGGAAGCCAGTGCAGTGTCTTGAGGGCTGGGGATACGTGGTCTCATATATATATATATATTTCTGAGGCTTGTGGAATCTGCTTAGATCACATGCTGTGCATATGCCGACATCTAGTGGAAGCTGCGGAGTATTACAGTTTGTTTTTTGAAACTCGAAAATGGGCGTCGACACAGGGCGTGCCAGTAATACTATCCCTAGTGTGACGTCCACTGTACCCAAGATCCCTCATGCGTCTAGGATCCTCAGATTGTTTTTTTCCGCCATACTGGTCGGAAGCATTTTGCGGAGTCCCCTGGCCTTAGCCATACTTTTGCTAGAATTTAAAATAATAATCTATTGACATCCTTTCCCACCCCAACGTCGAACTTCGACACTCGACGCCGGCTGGAGAAGAAATCGACCGTCGGCTGCTGCACGACGGATTTGGGCCTCGGAAGGCCGCTGGCCTCGGCCCGGGCCTTGTAGGCCGCTGGCCTCGGCCCTGCAAGTAGGGAGAGTTGGGGGTGGTACAACCTCTACACTCTTGGTATATAGGTACACCTTATACATTTCCTACACTTACAGCCCGCTGCCTCAAGGTGCGTATGGAGGGTACCCCTTTTCAATTCTGCCCCAAGTGCAATCGCAAATACCCTTGGGTCGACAGGCACGCCACGTGCAATCTCTGCTTGCCGAGGGACCACCCCGAAGCGAACTGCAGAGCGTGTAGTAGACCACGCCAGGCACGCGGCCATGGCAGCGGAGGGCGCCTTCAGCGATGGCAGCGACGCCGTACTTTCGGACGGCGAGGGCATCACGGCGTCGAAAGACAGCCGAGCGCAGGTCCCCGACCTCGGAAGGTTGTCCGGCAGGGCGGCTATGGGGAAGACCCCCGGCGACACAAGCGCTTCACATACTACACACACTAAACACACTAAGTCCAACCGAGACTCGACGACGTCGAGTTCTCGGAAAGAGGCACAGACAGAACGGTCCGATTCGGTGTCCTCTGGGCGCTCTCGATCAAGATCGCCACATGACTCCAGGCAATCATCCACTCTTGTCAAGAGTGCCTCGCTCCCTAGGCTAACAGAAGTTCGATCGTCGGAAGACGAAGACGACTTCCACCCCAAGGCCGCGCTCCAGGAGTCGGAGCCTGCAATTAAAGCCAGCGAGGCCTCACGCTCGAAGGACAGGGACACCTCTCCCGATCCTCGACGCCAGGCGTCGAAAAACTCCGGAGCCACTAAGGGACAGGGAAAACATTTTTCTACGCACGGGGAGGGGGGAAAACAGCAGAAGAAACTACCTGTACATTCTTCCACACCTGTGAAACACTCCACCCCCCCAAACAGACAGACAAGCCCAGGTCTGCTGATAGGTCCACAACCAGCAAAGCTACTCAAGATAAATCCCATAGACTTGCTGAGAGAGTCATTCCCAGTTCCAAAAAATGGTCCAGTGAAGACATAGAAAGGGTCATGTCAAGAATGTCTTCTTTGGCTGATTTTTATGATAAAAATCCAGAACATTTCCTCTCGTATGATCCACAAGGGGCCACACCCTCAGGCTCTACTGATCCTATCCCCCCGAGTAAGAAGGCCCGGTTTGAAACTCCAATGAGGTCAGAACCCTTTGAGGTACAACCTTACGCAAGACCATACTCACGGTATCAAGAAGAGGCTTCTTTTTGTGAAGACCAAGATTTTGGGTTGATAGAAGAGCAAACCGGGACGGCCTACTATGGGGATGATGAGGACCAGGAGGAAGAAGAGGACGACCCGGAAACATACAGAGTAGATTCCCCGGTAGAGAACGAAGCCCCGGTTACCGACTCCCCGGTCGATAACCAACCCCTCCTAAATGAGGTTCTCGCTCGCGCAGCAGAACATTTCCACATTGACACCCACGGTGTACAGGAGGAAAGGGACTTCGCAGAAGAGTTAGTGGGAGAAAGGAGGCCTGTTGCCCAGACCATCCCTATCCTTAAATCCATTCAGCGGAGAATAGATCCGTCCCTGGTGAACCCAAACCTCACCAGAGCAGTCAATCCCAGGGTTGAAAAACTTTTCAGGGCAGCTCAGTCTGACCCTCTCTATATAAGAGGACATCTGAAGCCAGACTCCCTAGTTGTCACCAACACTCGTAAGAGGGCTGGGACACCCTTGTCTTCGTCAGAAGCTCCTCCCGACAAGGAGAGCAAAAAACTATACAGTTTCGGCAGGAAGGTAGCCTCAACGTCGGCCTATCAAGCAAGGATTGCTAACTCCACCACCCTGTTGGTCAGCTACAACTGCCATCAGTGGGAAGAAGTCGCAGCTCTCATAGCCTCTGCTCCTGAACCGTTAAAGGGCCAATTGGCTCGGATTTCCGCAGAGGGTAGAGCCGTGTCTGGTTGCATTTTGAAAGCAACCTTCGACGCCGCGGACAACGCAGGCAGATTGATAGCAGAAGGTACTGTTATCAAGAGACATGCGTGGTTACGGCAGTCTGGTTTTAAGGCAGAAACACAGGCATCATTGTTAGACAAACCGGTGGAAGCCGATCTGTTGTTTGGTAAGGCGGTCGAAGACGCACTGAAAAATGCCAAGGACGAATACGAGACACTCAAATCCCTTGGTCAGTTAACCAATAAACCCCCTAACCAGAGAGGGAATAGTAATTTCCGTCGCCCACGCGGCCAAAATTCTCAGAGAGGATCTAACTATTCCCAGGGGCAGGGTACACAGTGGAACAACAACCAACAGTCTACCCAGGGTTACAGCAGAGGTAATAGGAGAGGTCGTGGTAAAGGCAGAGGCAGCCCCAGCAAGGGAGGCGGCACGCCTCAACCAAAGCAGTGACGCTCAGTTCAGGGTCCCTTCTCACGCAACCCCAGTAGGGGGACGCATTTCAAACTTCACCCAGGCTTGGGAAGGGATCACATCAGACAGATGGGTGCTGTCAACAGTATCCATGGGATATTGTATAGAGCTACTGCAGCGTCCCCGGAACCATCCTCCACGACAAAGAGTACACTCCTTAGAACATCAGAAGATTCTCCTCGAGGAGATCGCCATTCTTCTACAAAAGGACGCGATAGAACTCGTCCCGGGACACCAGGTAAACAAGGGTATTTATTCAACTTACTTCCTTGTGCCAAAGAAAGACTTGACAATGCGCCCAGTATTGGACTTACGGCCTGCCAACAAGTATGTCAAGCCCCAAAAATTTCGTATGACCACGCTACAAGAGGTAATCCCCCTCCTAAAAAAGGGGGATTACATGGCAACCTTGGATATGAAAGATGCTTATTTTCATATTTCCATGTTCCCAGCGCACAGAAAGTACTTGCGCTTCAAGGTGGACAGTCGGCACTACCAATTCAAGGTACTGCCCTTCGGGATAGCTTCTGCACCAAGGGTATTCACCAAGGTACTGGCGGTGGCGGCTGCACACCTACGCAGGGAGGCAATCCCAGTGTACCCTTATCTGGACGACTGGCTCATAACGGGGGAAACCCCAGGAATTTGCAGGACAAACATTCAAAGGACTATCGACCTCCTCCACGAGTTAGGCTTCTCAATCAACGAGAAGAAGTCAAGCCTGGTGCCAAGCACCTCAAAACAATTCCTAGGAGCAATCCTAGATACCCAGGAGGGGTTGATCTTTCCTTCAGAAGAAAGAATTCGGAATATACTACTGCAAATTCCGCATTATCAGTCCGGTCAACAAATAACGGTACGCAAAGCAATGCGTTTACTGGGCATGATGGCGTCATGCATTTACCTGGTCCCCCACGCACGCCTGCGCATGCGTCCCATGCAAGAATGGTTGGCGAAACAGTGGTCTCAGGCAAGTGGTCAGTGGGACGATCTAGTGGTCGTTTCGCCAACACTGGTACAAAGCCTTCACTGGTGGACAAGAGAGAATCTCGCACAGGGGAAACCCTTTTACGATCCCGAAGTACAGGCAGTAGTCACTACCGATGCATGTCTGACGGGGTGGGGAGCTCACCATCTCCACCACACAGCTCAGGGTCTCTGGTCTCACTCAGTGGCCAAGAACCACATCAACCTGCTAGAGCTTCTGGCAGTATTCAGAGCGCTTCAGGCGTTCGAGCCCCACCTACTAAACCTGTCAGTGCAAATCCGGACGGACAGCACTACAGCCATGTTCTACCTGAACAAGCAAGGAGGGACTCGCTCGCCAAATCTGTCCAAGCTTGCCCAGAAAATCTGGATATGGGCACTCAGACGGAACATCTTCCTGTCATCACAACATGTTCCAGGGGAGCTCAATTCCCTAGCGGATGCTCTGAGCAGAGACTCCCTCCCAGAGGAACACGAATGGGTTCTTCACAGAGAGGTCGTAGAAGATCTCTTCTCTCAGTGGGGTTTCCCCACTATAGACTTATTCGCCACAAGCGAAAACAGACAATGCCCAGGATTTGCATCCAGGTTCCCCCAACCAGACTCCCAGGGGAACGCCCTGTGGATGAACTGGTCAGGGATGTTTGCGTACACTTTTCCACCAACTCCTCTCATCAGGAAGGTGGTGAACAAGATGAACAGGGAGTCGATGACGCTCGTCCTAGTTGCTCCCATGTGGGCAAGACAACCGTGGTTCCCACACCTACGCAGGATGGCGGTGTGCGAGCCCATCAAACTTCCAGCCTGGTACAATCTACTGTCCCAGCACCAAGGTCAAACAGTGCACCAGCAACCCAACTCAATAAACCTGGCAGCATGGCTCCTGAGGTCATAGAGTTTGGACACCTCAATTTACCACAGAGGTGTATGGACATCCTAAAGGAATCTAGGAAACCAAACACAAGGCACTGTTACTTTGACAAGTGGAAGAGGTTCGTTATCTGGTGCCAGAGTAGACAAATCAACCCAGTTGATTGCACTCCTTCCACTATTGTTACATACATGCTCCACCTGCTAGATGCAGGATTGGTTTTTAACTCACTGAAAGTACACCTGGCAGCCCTCTCGGCTTACACCACTTTCCATAGCAAGGTTTCGTGGTGGAAAGTACCAGTAGTTAAAGCCTTCATGGAAGGAGTAAAGAGACTTCACCCTCCTATTTCAAACCCACCACCAGGGTGGGACCTTAATGTGGTGCTAGCCAAGCTCATGGGCCCCCCTTTCGAACCCATGCATAAAAGCAATCTCAAACTCCTGACTTATAAAACGGCCTTCTTAGTAGCTATTACTTCTATAAGAAGGGTCAGTGAAGTTCAGGCTCTGTCAGTGCAGGATCCCTTCTTTACTATCCATAAAGACAAACTGGTTTTACGCACACACCCTAGGTTCTCGCCTAAATTTATATCAAAATTCCATGTAAACCAGTCCATCGAGCTTACGGCTTTCTTCCAGAACCCGCAAAGCTCGGCTGAGGTGAAACTACACATCCTAGATGTGCGTAGGGCAGTCCTCTACTATGTAAATAAAACCAGACCGCTAAGGAAAACAGATCAACTGTTTGTCTCCGTAGCTACAGGCAGAGAGGGGGATCGCGTCTCTAAAGGTGCCATCTCGAAGTGGATTATTAACTGTATCCAGCTGTGTTACTCACTCTCTGAAAAGACTCTGCCTTTTACGCCAAGGGCCCACTCTACTAGAGGCATTGGGGCCACTCTGGCTTTCATTGCAAATGTACCCCTTGACACCATTTGCAAAGCAGCTACTTGGAGCTCTATTCACACTTTTACTCAGCATTACTGCATTGACACCCATTCCAAGGCAGATACACAAGTGGGACAAGCGGTTCTAAGACACTTATTTGCTCATGACCCTTCTCACATCCCACCTCCTTCTTCTGGTACTGCTCGCTAATCTATGCACAGCATGTGATCTAAGCAGATTCCACAAGCCTCAGAAGGGATACATTACTCACCGTAATTGTATTTCTGATGCTTGTATCTGCTTAGATTCACATGCGACCCACCCTTCCTCCCCTCCGAGAGAAGGCGCATGATTGCTTGTAGTCTTACCTTCTGTCTATCTGCTTGTATTATCTGTACTCACGCTACTCCTCATGCTACCTCATGTCAGAAAAAATACAATCTGAGGATCCTAGACGCGTGAGGGATCTTGGGTACAGTGGACGTCACACTAGGGATAGTATTACTGGCACGCCCTGTGTCGACGCCCATTTTCGAGTTTCGAAAAACAAACTGTAATACTCTGCAGCTTCCACTAGATGTCGGCATATGCCCAGCATGTGAATCTAAGCAGATACAAGCATCAGAAATACGATTACGGTGAGTAATGTATCATATATATATATATATATATATATATATATATATATATATATATATATATATATAGTTTCTTCCATCGTGCTAGATCCGTCTTCAGTTTTTTAAACAGCGGTTGATAGTTGGCCCTTACTATCTGCTTGATGGACGACATTAAGTTTACCCCTAAGTATCTAACTGGTCCCGTCGCCCATTTACAGGGACTATTTCCCCACAATAGATTCTTCTCTGGGTCAGTTACTCGTAGGTTCAGGATTTCGGACTTCCCAAGATTAACTTTAAAGCCTGACACCTCAGAGTATAACCTTATCTCGTCCGTTATTGCTGGCAAGGACCTCCATGGCTCTGTGATCGTTAGAATTATGTCGTCCGCAAACAGCCCTATTTTGTGTTGTGTCCCTGCCCAGCGAACCCCTCGGATCTCCTCATTCCCCCTTATCCTGTGTGCAAAGGGCTCCATCGCCAAAGCAACAAGGAGTGGGGAAAGCGGGCATCGCTGCTTTGTCCCCCTTCCTATTGAGAATGTGTTTGTTAATCGCTCATTGACATTTACCCTAGCTTGTGGGTGCTGGTAGTTTGCCTGTATCATTTTAAAAAATGTGGGTCCCACCCCCACCCTCTCGAACATGTGTTCCATGAAGGCCCAGTTGACCCGATCAAAGGCCTTCTCGGCATCTAACATCGTCAGGCATGTGGGACTACTACCTCCTCTTCCCGCTTTGTCTGTTATGTGGAGGACCCTCCTTATATTGTCGAAGGTATTGCACCCCTGTATGAAGCCCGTTTTGTCCTGCTCTATGAGTCCTGGCAGCATCCCTTCCAGCCTCGCCGCTAACACTCTTGTGTAAATCTTGGCATCCGCGTCAATAAGCGCTGTGGGTCTGTATAAGGAACACGCATGAGGATTCTTCCCTGCCTTAGGGATCTGGGTGATGTGTGCCATATTCATGGACTTGGTTATTTCCCATGTGTCTCTAACGTGCTTAAATAGCTTTATTAGGCTTTGGGCCAATGAATCCTTAAACGTGGTATAGAACACTGAGGTTAACCCATCCTCCCCTGGGCTTTTATTCACCTTCAATCTAGTTATTGCCCTTCGTACTTCCTCTAAACCAATGAGTTGCTCCAACTGGTCCCTTTGTTCGGGTGTCAGCCTTGCGCCATCCCACCCATCCAGGTATGTCGCCTGCTTCTCTCCCTCCACTGGCTCCACCCTGTATAGATCCTCATAAAAGTCCCTCACAATGCGCCTCTTAGCTGCCTCTGCCCCCTCCAGCTTGACTCCCCTGTCCTTTCGGGCCCTCAGTCGCCTTGCCAGTATTGCCCCCACTTTGTTGCCCTGCTCGTAAAACCATTGCCTGTTCCTCAGGAGTGCGCTTTTTACTGCCTTATTCGTTATTTGCCTCAACTGACCCCTTGCATGTGCCAATTCTTTAGACACTTTATTTGAACCCGTCTCCTTATGTCTCCTTATGTCTCCCCAATTTCTTTCTCTAATCTTTCCTCCCTCGCCCTTCTCTCTGCCTGCATCCGCTTTGCCACTCCAATGAAGTATCTCTTCATATGTTGTTTAAATGCGTCCCATCTCTCCCCTGGGCTTCCCCGTTCCCCTCCCAACCCTTCATATTCCTGTATCTCACTCTCGACCTGTCGCTTCACTGCAGGTTGTCTAATCAGATAATCCTCTAGCCTCCATCCCCCTATGTCTCTCTTGGTGTTATCCCCCTCCCACTCCAGTGTAACCGGGGCATGATCTGAGATTGTCATGTACCCCACCTGTATGCCGCTGGTAGCTTGAACCACTCCCCTGGTCGCCTTCACATAATCTATTCTTGAATAGGTTTTGAGGACATTGGAGTAGTAGGAGTAGTCCCTCTCTTGTGAATGCCTTGCCCTCCACATATCACAGAGCCCTTCTTCCTGGAATCTGTCCTTTAGCTGTATTGACATCATCCCTGTTGCGTGTCCCCTTAGTCCCCCCGACCTGCCCCACACTGGGTCTGCGGCCAGGTTAAAATCCCCCGCTATGATCAATTCTCCCTCCAAAAACTTGCTGATTTCCTCCAAAAATCCCTCCAAGAGGCTTCTTGTCCCTATTTGGGGCATAGACTGACGCCCATGTCCCTCTTCATTTTTCAATAGATGTGTCTCCTGTAGACAAACTATCTCTGACACCTCCCTATCCAACTCTCTCATGACTGATAACCTTTTACTGGGCCGTTCAGCCCCCTCATGTTCCAAGTCCTTTGCCTATACATCCCGCTCTGGTGGAGTCATCCCCTGTGTCTTCTGGCAATTTACGGATCATTTTCTCGAATGAACACTCGTCTCCTTGCTCCTTCCTGCCCTCCTGACTGGTGATATGACCCCCCCCCCCGAAAATGCCCCTGGATACTCATCCAGGTTCATTACGTGGTCCCCTTAGTGAAACGTACGTGGCTTCACCACCATCCCTGCCCGCCTTCCCACCTTATTCCATAGCGAACACCAGGCTGTGGTATAATTCTGAAATCCTATGTGCAGTAAGCAACGGCTTCCTTTTTAATGTTCCAACTCAAGTCTTCCTCGTCTTTTTTCGATATCCATCCCTGCGGTCCCGGTCTTACTCCTGATGTTGTAGCTTTTTGTAGGTCTCCCGAGCTGTCACCACCTGTCTCCTTTGTGACTATTCCCAGTGCTCTGAGTCCATCCTCAACCCGGGAAGCTATCTGTTCCTCATTACCCATACAGAACTGGACCCGCATCGGGAAGAGCCACCTGAGCCTCAGTTTTCTCTTCTTGAGCTCCTCTATTAGTGGCCTGAAGGTGCTAGTGTGCTTTGGGAGAGGTCTTCATACACCTGCACTACATGTCCCCTCAATTAAATCTTGCTCTTTGCTCTGGCAGCCCTCATCAAATGAGACTTGTCTTTATAGTTGTGCATTTTAATTAGAATATCACGAGGTATGGCCTCCGGGTCATCCTCCTGCTCCCCACTCTGTGCACCCTCTCTATCCCCGTACCTCGAGCCACCTCTCCATCCACCAGAGTCTGAAACAGTTCTCATATGCAGTCCTCTAGGTCAGAGTCCTCGGCTCCCTCCCCCACGTTTTTGACTCGAATGTTGTCCCTTCTGGACCTGTTTTCCAGGTCCTCACACATCTCCTCATTCTTTCCTCTATATTTGTTGCTTGTTGCGTCCACAGGGTCCTTTCGCATCCAGGTCTGTTAGGCGCTCCTCCACCGCCATCACTTGTTCACCCAGTGAGTTTATATCCATCCTGTTGTTCGTGATCGCTTGTGATAGCTCCTCCCGTAAACTCGCTCCCTCCGCCTTGACAGTGTCCGTTAGTTCCCCTTTAAATTTGGCTAATTCTGTTAGTAGGTCTTCCTTGGTGAGTGCCATTGCACTGCCCCCTTGTTCCGTTGAGTTACCAAAAGGAAGTTTTGTTTGTATCTGGGCCTTGTTGCGTACCTCCTGCTTCCGCTCACCCAGATTCAAATTCTTCTTCATTGGTCCCATCCGCCTCTCACGCTACTCCATCACGGCCTTTCTTACCTTGCGTTGCTTTGACTGTCTTGGCTCTCTTTGCGCTCCCCACTCCTGGATGGTTGGCGTTCCTCTACTGCCTCTCCAGCTGGCCGGGTCGCTTCTCCTTTCTTCCTCGTCTTTGCGCCCTCTCACCTCCCAACTGGCTTGCTTCCAATTTATGCGCCTTAGGGTCCCCAAGGACTGCGTCCCACTATCTATGTGGACTCTTCCTGCGGTCTCTCTCTCTCTCCTGCGGCTTTACCCTCCCAGGTGGTTTAGCTGCTATGATGCCTTTTTATTATCTGAGCGCCCCCCTTCCGCCTGATGCCTGGGGGGAGAAGCTCTGGTCCATCGGACCCGGCTCTCAGGGTGTGCCTTACCGTCTGCTCGTTGTCACTCTGCGCCCGGGGCTAGCTGGGTTCTCCACTGACATGCTATAGGGTCTTCACCACCCCTTCCGGTCTCCTTATTCACTTTGCCGCCACCAGAGCTCCTGGGGGGCCCTTCACTGTTTGCCAACTTGTCGGGGTATTTCTCTGTACCAGCTCATTTCATTTCCCCCCTTCTCTGGGCCCGCCAATGTCCTTAGAGTGGTGAGATCCCTGCCACCTATCCTCTTCTCCACCTCCTGGGTTTTCCCCTGCTTCTCTCCGCCAGAGTCAGGCAGTGTGCTTCTCCTCGTTCCAACCACCACACTTCTTCTTCTTCTTCTTAATTATCGGAGGCGTGGGCGGACCCACGCAAGCGCTTCCCCATCCTATAGGATGATGTGCACCGTACCCACTAATTATTATTTGGCTCCATTTAAGCTCACAACTCCTCCCACCTCCCCGTCTGCCTCACAAAATCCAACATCACACTACTCCTCCTCCTGCCTCTCTCCCCATCACCTCCCAGTATAGTCCTCCCACTCAGCTCAGCCACACCCAACGCAGTCAACTGAACCCTCATCAATTCTCTCTCTGCAACATGTCTTTCACACCTAATCAAAAAATGTCCCACCGTCTCCGGCACCCCACACATCGCACAGTCCCTTGATTCACGCTTCCCTATTCGAAATAGACAGTCATTCAGCCCCACATGACCTATCCTCAACCGATTCAGCATGACCTCCTCCCCCCTCCTCCATTCTGAACTCCCTGCAGCCACCTTCACCGACACTTTCCCACGAACACCGAACATCCACCTGCCCTTCACCCCATTCACCCACCTCTCCTGCCACTCATCCAGGACCCGTCTCACCATCACAGCCTTCACCTCATCCACACTCAAAGGCAACCTCACATCAATCGCTCCCCTCCTCATACCCTCACCCGCCGCCAGTAAAGGCCCTGCAGGGCCTGCCCTTTCAAGCTGCAGGTCTGCGGCTCCTCCTCTTACCTTCCCCCAGGGCACACCAGCAGTTCTCTGTCCTTCCACACTCCTCGCGTGTCTTCTGCGGGGATCCTTCGAGTCTCCCGACACTTCACAGCGCAGATGCGTCTCCGGTGTCCCGCGATCCGGGGCCCTTCCACAGCCACCTCTCTTATCTTTGCCTGGCGCACCGCTCCACCTGGACCCCCACCGGATTGCTCACTGATGAGCACCGCTCAGACCCAGAGTCCCATGCACAGCTGTCTTTCCACTGCACCATTCGGTGCGTGCTCCATCCTTCTCCTGCTGGGCTCCCACTGGGTTCCCGCCTGCCACAGGGTCATCCGCTTCTCACTGTCTCTGGCCTTCCCTGGACTGCTTCTCCGTGACTCTGTGTTGCTGTTGCTGCTGCCCAGTTTCCTTGCTTCTCTGTGGGAGCCCGCTCCCCCTCACTCTTTGTCGCATTCCTCCCGCTGCTCAGACTCTCTGCCTGGGTTTCTGTCCCTCAATGCACCTGGTCTTCTAGGTTCAGGTCCTCTGCTCCCCTCTGCCATTATTTGGCGCTGCCCGCCTTTTTGCCTCGCATTGCTCACTGTTACGGGATCATCTCTCCTCATTCACCGGCGCCGTCCTTGTTTATCTTTCACGCGCAGATTGTTCCTGATGGCCTCTGCCCACCATTCTTCTATCGGCGCGTCTGATGCGGGTTCCCCTTATAATTCATCGGGCTGGACGGAGCTTCACCAAAGCACCTCCATGCGGCCCGCCATCTTGGCCACACCCTCCTCATTGTTTATTTTTATTTGTTTTCATGACAGAGAGCCAGGTCTGGCGTTCAGGGTGTTCAGGGTTGTTTGTCAGCAGCAAGAATGTGTCTTTGGAGGACCTTCAGGTAACCACTGGACATCTAGGTCTGGATCAATGTGAAGCAGACATTGAGCCTGTCAATGTCTTTGATGGAGGATGTCTTGAGGTAGAGCTGAGTATCATTCAACTATTGGTGGATGTGGATGTTGCGTGGAACTAGAAGGGTTCAGAGCAGCTCCATTTAAAGGTTGACGATCAAGCGGGAAAGGATAGATCGTTGTGGGACTCCAGCGGTGATGGGCAGAGTTAGTGATCTGGAGGAATCCATTTGGTGAATTGGTGGCGGTTAGCTAGGATGGATTTGATCCGGCTGTGAACGATCTCGCTGATCTCCGTCTGGTGATGTAGAATATTGGTAAGTGACTGGCGATCTACTGTGTCGAATGCCCTTGAGAGTTTGAGCAGAACCAGGTGGCAAGAATGGCCATCGTCAAGGACATTTTGGGCATTGTCGAACACCTTGGTGTTAGCTGTTTCTGTGTTCTGTTCATCCAAAGTCAGACTGTTAGAACTGAAGGGAGTTGGCAGAATTGATGTGTTGGAGGAGTTGCGTGAGAACTGCTTTCTCAAGGATCTTACTTAGGAATGGAAGGTGGTGTGGGGTAGGTATTTGCTAACGTAGTCTAGGACTAGTGTTGGTTTCCTGACAAGCGGGAGGATTTGCCTAGTCTTGAGGGTGGGGGGTAGGTGCCTGGAGTGAGGGAGCTGTTGATGATGGTCAGTAGAAAGGATCTTGTGGACAGAGTCAGAGAGGATGGACTCTGCATAGAATGTGACCTTGTGAGATGCTGGGGTGCCAGTGAGGTCTTCCATAGTGAGTGCCTTGAACGTTGTCCAGGTAGTGTTTGTTTTGTGAGATGAGATTGTAATGTTTGATGTGCTCTCAGTTGTGGAATGGGTGTCTATGTGCCGGTGCATCATGAATACCTTGTGCAGGAAGAAAGAGTTGATGGCAGTAGGTTTTTGATGGATTGCGGTACTAGTGGATTGTGCAGAGGGTTCATGCAATGCTTGATGGCTTTGAAGGGGGCTCTAATTTCCTTGTTGGCCTTGGCAAGTTGTTCTGGTTCTATTAGTCCTTGGTACTGGTGATCAGTTATCTGTGACTAGCACAGAATTCCTTGAGCATGGTGAGGTTGGATGCACTTTAGTGTTCTCGCCAAGTCTTTCCATGTTTTCATGGAAGTTGATGTTGGTTGCAAGGGTGGTGTTGAGTTCTTTGAGAAGCGGGCCACAGTCATGGTTCATTTTCATATTAGAGCTCACAGGGTGTTCATATTTTCTCAATAGAGTGACTTCCACTTTGTTTCTAAAGAATTGAACTGAATGTATGTATGCCTGTTGAGAAGACTGTGATGCTGGAAATGCATCGGAGGGACAGGGCCTCCGTATCCTTGTCCTTTTTCTGTTCTTATCGTGTGTTCTGTCGTGTTTTCCGCGCAGAAGTCCATGCGGGACTCCTGGCGGTGCAGCTCTCTCTTTTGGTTTGGTGAACAGACCCATGGGATACCCTTATGGCACCCATGGGTAGGGGTGCAACCCTGTGCCCCTAGTGTATGTTTTTGGGCACCCGTGGGTGGCCCACAGAGCTGGGTATGGGCTGGTGGCAGCTACATGCTGAATTTGACAGGTGCGCTGGGTATCCGCCATTTTAGGGTACCCCGGCCCTGCCATTGGAATCAGTTGATTCCTGATAGGAAACAAGATGGCCCCGGTGGCCTCTTGCTTTCTATCGCCTGATACCTTGTTTTCCCAAAGTCCTGGGAAGCCCTGACTCTGTCCCTTCCCCCTGACTGGCTGTTGGGTGGAAGTTCCGTATATGGTGTTGTTGTGAAGGCCCAGCTAGACTTACTGGAGCCTTCCCGCTGACTGTATGTTGTGGGTACCGCCTGTGGGTGGGACCTGGGTGAATGGGGAGTGTGACCAATATGCACTCCGTGTTGTGGCTGTCTGGTTTCTGCCATGAGAGACAAAGACTGAGACAGCCCTGCCCGAAACCGGACTGAATGCAGTATGTAGAGTTGAATGGCTGAGTACTTGTCTCAATCCACATTCCTTGTTGTGAGTGTCTGAGCGGGAGAAGAGTGGCCTGAATGCCCTGCGTGCCTGATTGGCTGACCGACTGCATGAATGCCCTTCTGTACGATTGGCTGCTGAGTGTGTGCCAGCAGTGTGGATGAGAGACCAAATAGTATATCTGGGGACCTCTCACCACTGGAAATTGTTCAGAAGCTGAAGTCCACTACGACGAGTAACTGGAGTAACTGACGCTTGACCTTGAGGCCCTGCTGGAGGAGAAGGATTGCCGTGGCTCTCCTTCACGATCTAAAGGCTGCTGTGTCTCCAAGGACTGACCCAGAGAGGACCTGGTAAGGCGCCCTCTTCCCGAGCTACGAGGGACCATCGTGCACAGCTGACCTTTGCCAACGCTCCCTGGTAGACAGACCTACGACAGGCTGCGGACCCGATACGGGGACTGCTGAGGAATCCCAAAGCGAAGCACCCGGACTGTTGTCCGCCACTGTCGACGACCGCCGTCGCCGACCGGAGCCGCCGTGCTCCCGTTTGCCTAAGAACTTCAACTTGATCAACGGACGCTCTCGTCTGCATCGCCGTGCCGTCTCCTGTGGGAGAAGGCCTGATCGTCGACGCGCCGAGGAGTATCCACCGGTGGGTTTCCCGCCACCCAAAGACCGCAGAGACGCCGACGACTCGACGCCCTTGCTGGGCCACAGTTCTTCTTCATCTCTTTGCGGTCCAGAACTATCGTCACCGAGGTGCCCCGCACGCCTCTTCCTTGCAGGACGCCAACGCTCTGTCGTCGACGAGCACCGCTCGGATCAAAGCCTGCTGCCTCATCGACGTCGTTCTACCCAGTTCACGGTCGGACGTTCGGCGCCCCGTGTCTCCCGCTTGAAAGGGGCGACATTCAAGAAGGGCCGCCGATTCCCCGACACCGAACCCCGAGTCCGCGACGCCTCTCGACGATCCGTGGCTCCTGCCTTAAAGGGAGTCACTCCAGAAGGATCGGTCGACGCCTCGCCGACGGACTCTACTCCACCAGGTACATTGGGGGGGTAAAACATTGTGGGAGAGAACGAGACTCTTGAACAATATATGGACTGGGCTTGTTTTATATATCGTTATTTTACAGGTTGCCCAGGTGGGGGGATCTCCACTCAGAGCTGTGTCCAGTAGCAAGGACCAGTCGTCTGCCTATTGTTTCATCCGTCTGCTTTCTCTCTTCTCTCTATTGCTGGTTTCATTGCTATTGATCCGTGTGGCATTTTCACAGCCTTGTTGAATGCACTCTAATCGAATATTAGTGGTACCACTTTAGAATTGTAGATATTTACCATTGTTGATTTTCCGGAGCACAAAGTGCGTTATTGTGATAAGTGTACATAACCTTTGAATATTAATTATATAAAGACTGTGTTTTCAGTAATACAGTGTGTGGACATTCCTTTGTGGGGGCTTGGGGATACACTGTACTTAAGAACCAGCCCGCATCACCTCCTGAGAAGCTAGGCCTTGATTGCTCGACCAGCGTTACCATATCAGAGAATCTCGGCTGGGGTCCTCTGTGCCTTTCCTCTGCCATATAGAGAGCGGAAGTACAGACCCCCCCACCTCGTCCTGACAAGCTTGGTGGCAGCGGTGGGATGCTTATGGTTTTAAGAATCAGTGTATAACCGTGCCACTTACAAAATATCTGCACTTTATTGAATTAAGGTTTAGGTGTGTTCCAAATAACTGCATTACAAGCAATGGAGACCATTGCGAATGGTAAATTGACTCGGATGAGCTTAGAGGCTCTCCAGAGTGCTTGTGAAGCCAGGGAGTTAGACTTTGTGGATAAGTCTAGGGCTGAGCTGATAGCTGCCCTGGTGGACTACCAGACTGATGGTGAAACTCTTGATGAAGGGGGGGATGCAACCAGTGAGGACTCTGCCCCTGGGGTTGTCGCTGAATCTGTTTCTGGGAATGCCGCCATTCCTGCTGCCTCTGTTCCGAACCCCAGCAATTCCATGGAACTTGAGTTATTAAGGATGAAGTTAGCCTTTGAATATCGCAAGTTGGAAATCGATGCTGAACTTAAGAAAGAGGAGTTGGCACAACAAGTGGAACTCAAAAATAAGGATCTTGCACTCAAAGATAAGGACACTGAATGTCAGAGAATCCAGTTAGAGAAAGCTCGAGTGGAGACTTCAGCTAAACCAATTGAGAGTGGCAGGTCCCCAGCCACCAAGTTTATGAAAGATTTGGTTGGTGTGTTTTTGGAGGGTTCAGATATCCTCCAATGGATTGAAGCGTTTGAAATGGCTTGTGCGATTCATGATGTTGATAAAAGAGATTGGGCTAAGTGTTTGTTAAGCAGAGTGCCTCAAACTGGATATGACTGTATTCTGAAACTGAGTGTGGAAGAAAGGGGTCAGTATGAGTGTATGAAGTCTGCTTTAATTGCCAAGTTTGGCAAGACACCTACCCAATATCTTAAAAGGTTCAGGGATTTTAAGAAACGAGAGAATGTGTCTTGGGTTGACTGGGTGAGTGCTGCGCACATGAACATGATGGGGTGGATTGATGGGTACAAGGTGAAAACTTTTGCTGAATTATCCCACCTGTTGTTTTTTGAGCATTTTTCTGAAGCCTGTTCGCCAGAGCTGCGTCAGTATGTTGCTGACCAGAACATTTTGGACCCCTTTAAGCTGGCTAGGTTGGCTGACAAGTGGGTCTCCCACCGGGTGTCCCCTAAGGACTCCAGTGGGAAGGACAAGGATAAAGAGAAGGGGGCCTCTCAGAAAGCTGAGGAGTCCCCCAAGCAGTCACAGTCGAATAAAACAAAACCTTCCTCTCCTAAGAACCAAAAATCTAGTGGGGATAAGTCCTCTGTGGGTGGGAATAAGAGTAGTGGTCCACCTGCTGCAAAGCAGGCTCCCAGTGGTTCCAGTACCGTACCTCGCACTCCTAGCACTTGTTGGGATTGTGGGGCTCTGGATCACCGAAGGGGTGACTCCAAGTGTAAAGGTAAGGCACTTGGAGTACAGGCTGTCAGCCTGACCTACCCTTACCCCGTGTCTGAGGTGGAGGCCACCGTCCTCCCCTCCTCTACCGGAATCACATTTGGTGCTCCAGTAGAGGTTTCCTTAGTGTCCCTTGGGGCCTGGGACCAGTACGCAGAAGTACTGGCGACTATCCCGCAGAACACCCGTAGGTTTTTGAGAAGTGTCCTCTTGAATGGCCAGCCTTCTACTGGTTTGAGAGACACTGGGGCAAGCATGACAGTGGTGGACAGGACCCTGCTCAAGCCAGAGGACTATGTAAGTGCTCCTCTGAAAACCACCAGGTTAGCTGGTGGGCCTCCCAAATTATCGCCTGTAGCCTTAGTCACACTCATGATTGGAGACAAGACAGCAAAGCTTCCTGTCCTGGTTCAGGACAATGTCCCTGCTAACATTCTGTTAGGTAATGATCTAGTAGAGTTGGGGTTGATCTCGGATGGTCTTCCCACGACTGCTGCTGCGGTCACTAGGTCGCAGGTGACACCGGGTCTGGTTGTGAGTCAGGTACCCGAGCCAAAGACGAGGCCTAAGGCAAGAAGAAGGAAGACCAAGAAGGCCACCTCTGTGGGAGGAACACCTTCTCTTCCTGCTGTTCCGACAGCACCCATTGGGATCCATGCTCCGGACGGGCTGGGTCCAGTGGAAAACCCGGACTCAACTCCTGTGGGAGAAGAGACAGAAGACTCTCCTGTGGGAGAGGTTCTCAACCCGGAGGATCATCCCGACCTTCAATGCTTGTTAGCTGAAGGGGGACCCTCCCGGGCGGACTTCTGTAAAGGGCAGAGAGAGTGTCCCTCTCTCGAGGGTCTGCGGACGCAGGCCCTGTCCCAGGCACAAGGTGAAGTGCCTAGGACATTCAAGATTTATTGGGAGGGTGAGCTCCTTGTTAGTGAGCCCACTAAGCCTGAACCTGGTGCCCTCAAGAGGTTGGTGGTACCCCAGGTTTACAGGCCCTTCCTACTGCAGTTGGCGCATGAGGTGCCCTTGGCTGGTCATCTTGGTACCAAGAAGACTAAGCAGAGGCTCTCTGCCCACTTCTACTGGCCTCGGATGGGAGTGGAAGTGGAGTCCCACTGCCGGACCTGCCCCACTTGTCAGTTATCTGGCAAGACTGGAGGCAGGGTCATTGCCCCACTGCAGCCATTGCCAGTGGTCGGCACACCGTTTGAGAGGGTGGGCATCGACATTGTCGGTCCCCTGGACCCTCCCACTTCAGGTGGAGATCGGTTCATCCTGGTCTTGGTTGATCATGCCACCAGGTACCCTGAGGCTATACCCCTTCGGACTATTACTGCCAAGGTGGTTGCCCGGGCTCTCCTGGGCATTTTTACCCGTGTTGGATTCCCCAAGGAAGTTGTCTCCGACCGAGGATCCAACTTCATGTCGAGTTACATGAAGACCATGTGGAAAGAGTGCGGGGTAACCTACAAGTTCTCCACCTCTTACCACCCCCAGACCAATGGTCTGGTTGAGAGATTTAACAAAACTCTCAAGGGCATGCTAGGTGCTTTGGAAGAGCCCCTACGGAGGAAATGGGATCTCCTCCTGCCATGCCTGCTGTTTGCTTACAGAGAGGTACCTCAAGAGGGTGTTGGTTTCAGCCCCTTTGAGTTACTCTTTGGACATCCCGTGAGGGGGCCCCTCGCCTTGATCCGAGAAGGCTTGGAAGCCACCCCTCCAGGTCCCGCCAAGCAAGTGGGGGACTATGTGTTAGGCCTCAGACGGAGGATGACACAGATGATGGGTCAGGCAACAGCAAATCTCAAGGCCAGCCAAGAACTGAATAAGTATTGGCATGACCTTAAAGCTTCGCAGGTCGATTGGACTCCGGGACAGGAAGTCCTCGTGATGGAGCCTACCAAGCCTATGGCTTTGGCAGACAAGTGGACTGGACCCTTCAGGATAATCTCCAAGATGGGCGAAGTCAATTATCTGGTTGACCTGGGTGCCTCCGGGGTAGCCCCTCAGGTATTCCATGTCAACAGGCTCAAGCCTTTCCACCGGCGAGCGGATGTCTCATGTCTCTTGCTAGCTTCAGGGCAAGAAGAGGATGAGAGTGAGCCCCTTCCTGATTTGCTGCGTAGCAACCCTCAGGACGGCTCAGTGGAGGGAGTACAGCTCTCTCCCGATTTGACAACAGAGCAGCAGAGGGCCTGCCGGGCTTTGCTCCAGCAGTATGCCTCTCTGTTTTCGCTGACACCGGGCCTTACACCTTGGTGTAGGCATGAAATTGACACTGGTGACAGCGTGCCTGTCAAGAGCAGGTGCTACCGTATGTCAGATACCGTTAAGAACCACATCCAGGCTGAGGTCGCCAAGATGTTGGATCTGGATGTAATTGAACCCTCAACCAGTCCCTGGTCCAGTCCAGTGGTCCTTGTCCCCAAGGCAAGTTCCCAGGCGGGTACCAAAGATTGGAGGTTCTGTGTGGACTACCGAGGAGTCAATGCCGTCACCAAAACTGACGCGCACCCATTGCCCAGGGCTGATGAGCTCGTGGACACCATAGGTGCTGCCAAATTTGTGAGCACCTTTGACCTCACCTCAGGCTATTGGCAAATAGCTCTGACGGACCATGCCAAGGAAAAGACAGCATTCTCCACACCAGAGGGACTCTACCAGTTTAGGGTCATGCCTTTTGGGTTGAAGAATGCCCCTGCCACTTTCCAGAGGTTGGTCAATCATGCGCTCAGTGGGCTGGAGGCCTTTTGTGTGGCCTACCTAGACGACATTGCCGTCTACAGTTCCACCTGGGAAGCGCATTTGACACACCTGGATAAAGTGTTGCAGGCCTTGAAAAGGGCTAACCTCACTATCAAGGCTACCAAGTGCCAGATAGCTCGGGGGAAAGTTACCTATCTTGGTCATGAGGTAGGAGGGGGTCAAATCCAGCCTCTTTCCAGTAAGGTACAGGACGTACAGGACTGGGAGACTCACACTACTCATACCCAGGTGAGAGCCTTTTTGGGCCTCACTGGGTATTATCGCAATTTCATGGCGGAGTATGGGACCATAGCCGCACCACTGACAGCTCTGACTTCACCCAAACAGCCTAGGAAGGTTAATTGGACTGAAGACTGTCAGAGGGCCTTTGATGGCTTGAAAGAAAGTCTGTGTAGGGCACCCGTGTTGTGTGCACCTGACTACAGCCGACTCTTTATCGTCCAGACGGATGCCTGCGACACCGGAATTGGAGCTGTCTTGTCCCAGTTAGACGACAAAGGGAGAGAACATCCTATCATATTCATCAGTAGACAACTCAAGGGTAGAGAACTTAGGTGGGCTACTGTTGAAAAGGAATGTTTTAGTATAGTTTGGAGCCTTAGGCGTTTTAGGCCCTACCTTACGGGGTCCACCTTCAAGGTCCAAACAGATCATAAGCCCCTGAAATGGCTTATGCAGATGAAGGGTGAAAATCCGAAACTGCTCAGGTGGTCCATTAGCCTGCAAGGGCTAGACTTCACCATAGAGCACAGACCAGGGAAGAGTCACGATAATGCAGATGGCCTTTCCAGAAGGTATGTTGACCGTCTGGATGAGGGTGTCTATCCCGTGGGAGATCAGGCACCCTAACCTCAGTCTGGGGGGGGCGACTGTGATGCTGGAAATGCATCGGAGGGACAGGGCCTCCGTATCCTTGTCCTTTTTCTGTTCTTATCGTGTGTTCTGTCGTGTTTTCCGCGCAGAAGTCCATGCGGGACTCCTGGCGGTGCAGCTCTCTCTTTTGGTTTGGTGAACAGACCCATGGGATACCCTTATGGCACCCATGGGTAGGGGTGCAACCCTGTGCCCATAGTGTATGTTTTTGGGCACCCGTGGGTGGCCCACAGAGCTGGGTATGGGCTGGTGGCAGCTACATGCTGAATTTGACAGGTGCGCTGGGTATCCGCCATTTTAGGGTACCCCGGCCCTGCCATTGGAATCAGTTGATTCCTGATAGGAAACAAGATGGCCCCGGTGGCCTCTTGCTTTCTATCGCCTGATACCTTGTTTTCCCAAAGTCCTGGGAAGCCCTGACTCTGTCCCTTCCCCCTGACTGGCTGTTGGGTGGAAGTTCCGTATATGGTGTTGTTGTGAAGGCCCAGCTAGACTTACTGGAGCCTTCCCGCTGACTGTATGTTGTGGGTACCGCCTGTGGGTGGGACCTGGGTGAATGGGGAGTGTGACCAATATGCACTCCGTGTTGTGGCTGTCTGGTTTCTGCCATGAGAGACAAAGACTGAGACAGCCCTGCCCGAAACCGGACTGAATGCAGTATGTAGAGTTGAATGGCTGAGTACTTGTCTCAATCCACATTCCTTGTTGTGAGTGTCTGAGCGGGAGAAGAGTGGCCTGAATGCCCTGCGTGCCTGATTGGCTGACCGACTGCATGAATGCCCTTCTGTACGATTGGCTGCTGAGTGTGTGCCAGCAGTGTGGATGAGAGACCAAATAGTATATCTGGGGACCTCTCACCACTGGAAATTGTTCAGAAGCTGAAGTCCACTACGACGAGTAACTGGAGTAACTGACGCTTGACCTTGAGGCCCTGCTGGAGGAGAAGGATTGCCGTGGCTCTCCTTCACGATCTAAAGGCTGCTGTGTCTCCAAGGACTGACCCAGAGAGGACCTGGTAAGGCGCCCTCTTCCCGAGCTACGAGGGA
This sequence comes from Ambystoma mexicanum, assembly GCF_040938575.1. Lineage (NCBI taxonomy): Eukaryota > Metazoa > Chordata > Amphibia > Caudata > Ambystomatidae > Ambystoma > Ambystoma mexicanum. The sequence goes on from NC_090931.1 coordinate 22,609,583, forward strand.
CCATCGTGCACAGCTGACCTTTGCCAACGCTCCCTGGTAGACAGACCTACGACAGGCTGCCGACCCGATACGGGGACTGCTGAGGAATCCCAAAGCGAAGCACCCGGACTGTTGTCCGCCACTGTCGACGACCGCCGTCGCCGACCGGAGCCGCCGTGCTCCCGTTTGCCTAAGAACTTCAACTTGATCAACGGACGCTCTCGTCTGCATCGCCGTGCCGTCTCCTGTGGGAGAAGGCCTGATCGTCGACGCGCCGAGGAGTATCCACCGGTGGGTTTCCCGCCACCCAAAGACCGCAGAGACGCCGACGACTCGACGCCCTTGCTGGGCCACAGTTCTTCTTCATCTCTTTGCGGTCCAGAACTATCGTCACCGAGGTGCCCCGCACGCCTCTTCCTTGCAGGACGCCAACGCTCTGTCGTCGACGAGCACCGCTCGGATCAAAGCCTGCTGCCTCATCGACGTCGTTCTACCCGGTTCACGGTCGGACGTTCGGCGCCCCGTGTCTCCCGCTTGAAAGGGGCGACATTCAAGAAGGGCCGCCGATTCCCCGACACCGAACCCCGAGTCCGCGACGCCTCTCGACGATCCGTGGCTCCTGCCTTAAAGGGAGTCACTCCAGAAGGATCGGTCGACGCCTCGCCGACGGACTCTACTCCACCAGGTACATTGGGGGGGTAAAACATTGTGGGAGAGAACGAGACTCTTGAACAATATATGGACTGGGCTTGTTTTATATATCGTTATTTTACAGGTTGCCCAGGTGGGGGGATCTCCACTCAGAGCTGTGTCCAGTAGCAAGGACCAGTCGTCTGCCTATTGTTTCATCCGTCTGCTTTCTCTCTTCTCTCTATTGCTGGTTTCATTGCTATTGATCCGTGTGGCATTTTCACAGCCTTGTTGAATGCACTCTAATCGAATATTAGTGGTACCACTTTAGAATTGTAGATATTTACCATTGTTGATTTTCCGGAGCACAAAGTGCGTTATTGTGATAAGTGTACATAACCTTTGAATATTAATTATATAAAGACTGTGTTTTCAGTAATACAGTGTGTGGACATTCCTTTGTGGGGGCTTGGGGATACACTGTACTTAAGAACCAGCCCGCATCACCTCCTGAGAAGCTAGGCCTTGATTGCTCGACCAGCGTTACCATATCAGAGAATCTCGGCTGGGGTCCTCTGTGCCTTTCCTCTGCCATATAGAGGGCGGAAGTACAGACCCCCCCACCTCGTCCTGACAAAGACCTCCTTGCCTGCTAGTTGCTTTGTCTGTTCTTGAGTCTTTCTTTTCTGTTTATTCCACTGTTCTTGATGCTTCAATCCCTTGCTATGACAGTACCCTTAATAGCGTCAACTGTGCTTCTGAGTGTTTGTTTTTGGCTGAAGACGGCCCGCCTGTCTGCTCGCCTAGATTCACAAACTTCTTCAAATGCTTCTAGAAGGCCGAGGTGGGATTGCTCTGTAACGCTTTGCCAGGTTGTATAACACATCCCTCTCTTTAAGTCCTACTTTGGGAATTTCTAATGTATTAGGGAGCTGCTTGGACACAGAAATGTAGCATAAAGGTCATTATGGGCAGGATTAAGGCTACGCCAGTTGTACCTGTAGTCATATATTGCAGAGGTTTTTACATCCCACCTAAAGTCATCTCTTGGCCATACACACATCTCCAAGCAAACCACCAGAATTGCTTCTGTGGTAGCGTCCAGAAGAGCAGGTGAGGGGTCAGATACATGTTCAGTGCACAGCACAGAGAGGTTGCACAGCGTCATGTAGGCCACGTGTCTGGATCATCCAAACTGCCCTGATGAACCTGGCACTGGCATGGTTGAGCTGATGGCTACCTGGCAGACTGACAACAAGTGCAATAGAGCCCCCCACTCCTCCACCTCACTCCCCACCTGCGAAGTCGCTCAGGGCAGCATTCAATCCCCATGGCCCCCCCAACATCTACCTTGCCCCGCTGACCCGCTCGCTCTCCACCATTGTACTACACTACCAGTGTTCTGCTGATGACACACTACCCGCGTTCAGACACCCATCCTGTACTGCCACTCCATCCCCTCTCAAACATGAGTACCTGCATTCGTACATGCTCTGCTGATGATCCATGCCTTAATCCCTGCAAGACAGAGAAGGCACTCATTGTGACAGCTGTTCCCTGTCACCCATCCACTCTCTGGTCAACATCCCTGGGACCCCTCCCCACACCCCTCTGAGAGGCCACAGACCCTGTTGTCACCTTTTACTCATCCCGCGCATTTCACCCGCACATCAAAAACCACATCAAAACCATGGCAAGAGAGCCAACTCACAGCACCACCACCTCAGAGGCACCCTCCCCTACCTCACCTACCTAAGCCCAATATCTCCAGAGCACTAGTTCCCACTGGGCTTGGCAACAGCAACAGCCCTCCATCATTGTAACTACCTCTCTGGGCCTCAGAGCGCTCCAAGAGACGATGGATGAGAAGTAAAGAAAGAAAGAACAGAAAGGGGAGAATGAGGCAGGTTGAACAGTAGTGTCTTTACAGTTCTCTTATAATAGTGTCGCGTGAATCAACCTGGCCCTCAAGCCCTGGAATCCCTTCACTGGCTCCCTGTGACTGCAAGGATCAATACAAAGGCCCCGCACCCCATTCACAAGGCTGTCTGGGGCCTGGAGGCTGTCTGGGGCCTGGCCCCCCATGAGTAACATTGGTACAAGCCCATCCACGACCAGTCAACCAGTCAACACCACCGACCCGCAAAGGCGCTTGCTGACGGCCACCCTTCCCTGGACTAGCCCGATTGTGGAACACCCCATCCTTTGCACTTTATTCCCCTCCCCTGCTTGCACCCATTGCACCTGCCCCTGTTGCTGCTATCAACACCTGCTCAGCCCCTTGCGGCCACCACCCCCTGCACTACACCCTTTTCCAACCCTGTACCCTCACCCCTTCCTCCCGTGCACGACATTGTGCCCGGCACTTGCACAGTAACTATGACGCAAGACCCAGTACGCTTGTATCTCCTAATTTGTCCACCCATGCCCACCACCATCTTCCTGGTGGTGCCTGGCAACACTTGTAGATATGTGCCATACCATTTGCCAATGCATGAACCATAGACACTATGCACAGGCATCATGTTCCATGCTGTCTGAACAGCATGTAGGAAGACCATAGGATGGCACAGAGGTGGCTAACAGCATGCCCATCTCCCTCCACAACAGTGAACAAGGTGGACCAAGCACCGCATGGGCATCCACACAGAGGAGGCGACTGACGCCACACCACACCGCTGCCAAGGCAGCACCAGCCACACAAGACACAGGCCCAGTGAGCATGCCGCCTGCCCCTGCAGCAACTCTTGCTGCCCCAATAGAGGCACCAACAAGATGGCCATTCCTCCCAGCAACGCCCCTATGTACATGGGCGCATCTATGGCCGATGATGCTGATCAGGAGCCCGGGGACACGACCAAGGAGACGTCTGAGCACCACCCCTGCCACCGTCCCTCATTCAGCCCCTCCACCACCCATCCCCAGCATCAGAGACATGGATGCATGCCTATGGCGCATCGAAGAACCTGGAGGAGGCCGGGTTGATGCGGGAGGAGACCGGGGTGATCTGTAAGAGCGTGCAGGCCAACGGTCATGCACGTACAGAGGGTTTCGGGAGGGGAATGAGGCCTCTTGGCACTGGCTGAGACCCTTGCCCTTTCCCTGCAGGTGGCACTAGAGCGCAGGACATGGCAGGTTCTGACCCACCATCAATAACCACCACACATGCCAGCTCACAAGAACAGCCTTAGACGCCAATCTCTGCGCCTGTCAGGCTCTCCACAAAAGTGCAGGTCAGATGCTAAAAAGCCATGGAAGTGAGCCAGACATAGACATGAAGTGACACTGATGCTTACTAGGGGGTGTTGATGGGATTTTGTGTGCGGGAGGCTTAGTCTGGGAAGGTCATTTGTGGGGTGATAGTTGGGAGGTAGTTAGGGGGGATAGTTGGGAAGGGGGTGGTGGGCCAAACGTTTCTTGGTCTTTGTTCATGCACAAATACACATGGTGCTGCATATGAATTCACGTCCAGACATTCCATTTTTGGGGTGGGGTGCTATATTTCTGTGCAGATTCACATGCAGTGTGTGGCATGGGTCGTGTGCAGATGCTGTGTACTCAGAAGTAGTTCTGTGTGAGTTCCTGGCGGGCTGCACACCCATCCCTACCAGTCCTGTGATGGTGTATTTGCATGTCTTCATCTGTATCCACTTCGCTGTCATCATCATCGTCCGCCGGAGGCATGTCCATTTACTTATGTATTTATTTATTTAATTGTTTTTATAACACACATAATACTATACATGAGTTCAGTTTCTAAGTGCGTATCTGGGATTTGAACCTCTCTTGCTCTGCATGGTCTTCCTTCGAAAACCAGCGTATTGCCACTGTGCTATCCTCCGAGGGCAGGGGAATGTTTCGCCGGATACACATATTGAGCAACATGGCACAGGCCAGGACTATCTTCCCTACTTTCACTGGCCTGTACATCAGTCCCTCCGCCCCCCGAGTGTTTAAGGCAATGAAACTGTGTCTTCAACAGTCTAAAGGCCTGCTCAATTGCCGCCCTTGTTCTGATCTGAGCAAAGTTGTACGCTGCTTCTTGGTGGCTCTGTGGATGTCTGACAGGGGTCATCAGCCATGCTAGTAAGGGATAGCCAGACTCTCCTGCATGTAACGGGACACAGGGAGGGCCATGTCATTGAGGTGACTGGGCAGTGCATGCATGCTGGGATGTGGATGTGTGACACATGCATTTGGGTCTGTGCGCTTGTAGGCCATCATTCACCGTGCTGCACCCTGTGACAGTTACTGCTGGTCAGGGCATGTGTAGGATCAGACTCACAGGGATGTGTTGGTGGTGGTGGGTGGGTCATAGTGAGGGTATTTTTGTTCTTTGTGACATGGGAGTGATGCATTCTGGTACCTGTGGTGCATTTTATGTGCCTGCGTATCTGTTCCCAGATTATGCTGGTGTGCCCTTCTGTGTACTCATGTGGTACATGCCATCTGTGGGTTCCAACTCTTGCATGCATATTGTGCCCCTCCATTTTCATGGTGCCTGTGGCCCATGCACTGGTAACACTGAACAACTCCCCCATGCCCCAGTACACATGCAATGTGCTATGTGTGTGTTCATCCTTTGACTCACCCAATAGCCAGGTTCGCTGTCCACTGCAAAGCGCCATGTACCTAGGCAGCATACTATTGCGCAGGAGCATGGAGTCATGTGTTGATCACGGCAAACGTGTGCAGCAGTGTGTGATCATCAGGTCCGCATCACAGACGACCTGCATATTCAATGAGTGGTACAGCTTTCTGTTCCAATACACCTTGTCTATGCCGTGCTGGACACTAGCTCAATGTGTGTGCAGTCCCATGCTCCCAATACATTAGGCATGCCGGCAAGTGCCTGAAAGTGGACCTTGGTGGCATTCACCTATGCCTGTGTCATTGGTAGGGCAATGTGCTAGGACACATGATGCAGGAAGGCATCCAGGACGTGCACAAGCACTTTAGAGAATGCTGGCTGGGAAATGCCATGCAGCTCCCCGACTGTGTGTTGGAATGTGCCTCTGGCAAGGAAATGCAGCACAGACACTACCGTCAACTAGGAGGGTATGGCAGTCTGGATGCCAATGACACTCTGGATGTCGTCCTGGATGAGGTTCACTTTTGCAAGGATGGTCTCCCTCTTCAGGCGGTAAAGTGTGTGGATCTGCCTGTCTGTCAGAGACCAGGGTGTGGCCCTTGTGCGGGTTATGGGCGCACGCCTCCAGGGAACAACATGCTGTCCATTGTTCCTTTTCCACTGCCTCTCGGCCTGTTGCCTCTGTTGCACTTCCTGCTCATAGAGCTGCACTCCTGCATGCAGCACCTCCATGTCCATGACTGCTGCTACAAGTGGGAGCATGGTTGTGTTGTAAGGTGTGTTTGGTGTGGACCTTTTCAGCAGTCCCTGTGCTCATTGTGTGCAGCTGGGTCGATTGTGTGCACTTCTGGCCTGTTCCTGCACACCTGTGCCTGGGTACTGCCTGCTCCGCTCTGCCAGTGTTTCGGGCACGGTTTTCCCGGGGGCACTGGTATTGTTGTGCCAATGTTTCTGGGAATTCCGCTGTTGTAATGCCACCTTCTTCTGTGGTGCTGGAGTTTCTGGCTCTTTTTCACGAGGGTCCCAAAGTTGCACTTACCCATACTACCGGCAACAGTAGCACAATGTACGCTGTTACCGGCAACACAGTTATCAGCATCCCCTCTCATAGTAGGGTGGTCCTGAAAGAGTGCTGGTAATCGAAATTACTGGCACGTTGTTTCCAGACCACCACACTTGTAATGAGAGCTAATCTTTACTTTCTCCCTGGCATGCTGTTAAGGATGTTTGTTTGCATGCATGAGGTAACGAGTGCCCAGAGTACAGGATGCCGTGTGAGTGCGCTGCTTCTCTGCGCTACTCCAAATTCTTTAATACACATTTATGAACCCTCTCAATGGTATGTATTTTGCCAACCTCTGAAGCCTGAAAAGTAGATCTACATGGGCTTAACATGTGGCCACCTTTGCACCAGACCTGCAGATGAACTGGCCTGCAGTTAAATCTCAGTTACCAGTTTAATGGTATCCACTACAGTGTGTAATTTGCTTTCTGACTTTGAGAATATTCAGACATGTAATTGCTCATTTTACTATAGCCAGTAAGATAGCTGGGAAGAAAACTCAGTGGGTTGAGCGCTCACTGCTGTGATGTATGTGTGATTTTCAGGTTAGAGGTTAGAATCCTGGCAAGGCCAACTCAGCTTTCTATCCTTCTGAGGCTGATAAATGAGAACCAACACAGGTTGGGTGATATTGTATGCATATGTGTTCCATATAAAGCACTTAAGCATAAGTGCTGTATAATAACACATCATTATCGTTTGGCCTAATCTTGTCAACTGGCTACTTTTAAAAATTTTGCAATTTTCATTTCTGATGATCACTTCCACTATGTGTTCATCCTACTAATAATGTCAGAGTGGTTTTATTGAACAAAGTACATTATCAAAACCTAGAATAGCAATATAAAGTATCTTCTGATAGAGGAATATAAATCCAGTATCGCAGACTTGGACACTTCTATTGTACTCTTTTGAAACATGCCGACGAGGAAGTGAAAGTGGAAAATAGCACCAATGAGGTCTCCTGGCTGATTCAATTGATATCAAAGAGCATTTTAGGAACATGAGAATGATCCCATATCTTTATATTTGACCAGTATGTGTGAGATAAAGGGTTTCCATGCTTGAGCCGCTATCTACATAGCGCTCACTGTGCTTGGCGCTATTTCTTTTCTTTACAACATGCACCCTAACATTAACTTATGTGTGAACATGAATGACCTATATTCAGACAGTCTCAGTATGTGGATGTGACTCCATTGCAGTCTGAGGGCCTCGCTGGCAGTACTTTTGAAGAGACGGGCAGGGTTTCAGGGTGAGGATCTCTGTGTGGAGTCTGCCCTGTCTCCAATGCACGGATATCATGAGAAAATTGTATAATTCTAGTAGATGGACACATTTTCATAGATTGTTTGATTTAATTGCAATGTAACCTTTAAGTAGAGCACAGAGTGTCCTTGTTTTTTTGATGACCATACCCCTGGTCCACTTTTCCTATTATACCTGGGCTGCACTCATAGTCACTGGATTTCCACGAGAGCCAGGGACTACATTTGGTGGCAGGAAAATATCAGCTCTGGAGCATTAACTTGGACAATTGTGCATCAGCTTGCATGTGATTTCCTAGTCTTCTGCTGTGGTGAATGGTGTGGTTAATGTTAAAGGATATTTGTACTGCGCGCTGTCACCACCGGAGTGGACCCCTGGCGCTCTGGCGGATCTGAAAAAGGGAAGGGGTGTGGGGGTGAGTTAGTGGGACCGAGCGGGGATAAGTGCAAGGGAGCAGTGATGTTTGTTGGCAGCTTCAGTTCCGTTGGCACGGTTCGCTGAGCTTGGGTCTGGTACTGAATAGCCTTTAGTGGCAGAACTACAGGCCGGTAAAGCAAATTCATGCCTGGTGCATAATGTCCATTTTCTCTGTATAATGTAACTAATGGGTTAAAAGGTGGCAAGAAAGCAACCCATGTGGGCGTCCCCTGCATCTTTTCCCTGGATCCCTCTTCCAAGGAGCTTTGCAAATGGCAAGTCCTGGAAATAGACTGAAGTGTTAATTAACAGAGCAAACATATGCAAAGGAAATGCAAAACAGATTCCAAGACCTTTATTCTATGGAAATTAGACAGTGTTTTTGTAATGAAACAAAGCAAACCACTGTGTTGAAACGGGGTGGTTAACACTGCCACTGCTTGGGTGGTCGACACTGCCATTGCTTGGGTGGTCGACACTGCCACTGCTTGTTGGCCACGTTTCTATGGTTTTTGGGTTGTTGGCACAAATAAACTTTTTGATTTAAATATTTTCCAGTTTTTCCCACGAACATATACTTCAACATCTTGATTGCATTAATGTATCACAATAATGTTTCTTTTTTTGTCTGTACAATTTATGTAAATCATATTTGGGTTTTTGGTTGCTTTGATTATATTGTAGGAGAGACAACAGAAACATGATCAATTAAGAGAGGGCATTTAGCAGTTAGGCTCTCCGTGCTAATTCTGCTTGACCTGCCACTCCACAGAAACTGCTCTCATGAATGTGTCCAACTTCATCGCCTCTGCCAAACACTCTGACTCATGGTCTATCCTAATTCTCCTTGACCCTTCTGCTGCATGTGACACTGTCGATCACTCTGATCTCCTTAATACTCTCTCTCTTCCTGGGATTCACAATCAAGCCCTTGCTTGGATTGAATCCTACATTGCACCTTGCTAATTCTGTCTCCTGGAGGAACAAAAACCTCTCAAGTGACTCCTCGAACTGTTGGTGTTCCACAAGGCTTGTCTTGGGTCCTCTCCTTTTTACACTCTGCACCTCTGCTCTTGGGGCAGTAATCGCCTTCTTTGGGTTCTCAGATCAACTCTTTGAGGACAACACCCACATCCTCTTTTTTCTTGAACTCCTTTGATATCTCTATCAAAATGTCCAACTGTCTCACTGCCATTAAATGTTGAATGATTTGCACTCTGATGTTATACTCTACCAAAACAGAGTAGCTCTTTCTCCCTGCCAATAGGTCTCTCTCATCCCCTCCCCTGCCTACCCAGTTCCCACCTGAAACTCTCCCCATCTGCTCTTCATCTTGTAACCTCAGCATCATCTAGTACCCTTCTCACACCTTCTCTACCTTAACCTCCCAAACTGCAACAGTGGCTCGTCGCAACCTCCTCAATATTAGGAAAAGCAGGCACCTCCTTCTTTTCAACACATCTAAGCTTCTCTTAACCACTATTGTATTCTCTGAACTGGACTGCTGTGCCAACGTCCTCTTTTGTCTCCCCAAGTACGCTTTCTGTCCTCTCGACAAGATCATTAACTTTGAAACCAGGAATCTCTTTGAACTCCCTCATTTCACACCTACTTTCTTTCTCTTGCTGTCACCAGGCTGGATAGCTGATGATGCGAAATAGGGACACATTTTAATGTCTTCTTTTGGTCCACAAATCTTTCCATGTTAAGGAACCACCATATCTATCCACACCTATCCAACTCTACAAGCCTTCCCATCATTCCTGCTCTGCCTCCCTGACTACCCTTGCGGCTCCACCCCCTCACTGTGCTTCCTCTCACATCCGCTCTCTCCTCTTGCTCCACTTGCATGGAATTCTCTCCCCCCAGACACCCGAGAAACAGTCCACACTGATTTCTTCAAAACCAAACTGAAAGCCTACCTCCTCGCCTCTGAGTTACCCACTTAACCTACCTCTCATCTGCCTGCTAGCTGACAGGTTTCTGTCGCTTCTAACCTGCCTTTGTCCCTCACTTTCTCTACCCACACCCTAACACTTCACCCTTCATGGTCATGTCCCGGGCACAGCTGGCTGTACCGGTTACCTGCACTTAAAAATGTCTTATGATGATTCGCCTTAATCTCTTTATGTCCACCCACATGACTGTTCCATTTACAACCTGGTCTGAATGTCACTCAAACTCAACCCATTGTAAGAAGCTCACTGCTTCTTGACAAATCTGATTTCTTATCTATTGTACATTCTTTTTTGATCAAAATAGCATTGTTCCTCCTGTATATACATATCAATATATTAATAAATGCATGTAATAGAAAAGCAGACACCTCACGAAGACCCAGATTTGCCCCATCCCCTGAATCAGGAAGCCTAATCTGACTCATGTCATTGTACAGGGCGTGTAGGTGGAGTTCTGTGCCAGTTAGTGGTGAGCTGAATGTCTATATGTGGTGTTCTGAACACTTGTGGGTGGTTCTCTGAATACCTGTGGGTAGTGCTCTGTATGGCAGTAGGTGGTGCTCTGAACACCTGTATGTGGTGCTCTGAATGCCTGCAGGTGGTGCTCTGAATTCCTGCAGGTGGTGCACTGAAACCTGCATGCGGTGCTCGGAATACCTGCATGCGGTGCTCTGAACACCTGCATGTGGTGCTCTGATTGGCAGTAGGTGGTGCTCGGAACACCTGCATGCGGGGCCCTGAATACCTGCATGCGGTGCCCTGAATACCTGCATGCTGTGCTCTGAATAGCAGTGGGTGGTGCTCTGAATACTTGTAGGTGGTTCTCTGAATACCTGCATGTAGTGCTCCTAATGGCAGTAGGTGATGCTCTGAGCGCATGTATGCAGTGCGCTGATTGGCAGTAGGTGGTGCTTTGAATGGCAGTAGGCGGTGCTCTGAATGCCTGCAGGTGGTGCTTTGAATGCCTGCATGTGGTGTTTTGAATGGCAGTAGGTGGTGCTCTGAATTCCTGCAGGTGGTGCCCTGAATGCCTGCAGGTGGTGCTCTGAATGCCTGCAGGTTGTTCTTTGAATACCTGCATGTGGTGCTCTGAATACCTGCCTGCTGTGTTCTGAATGGCAGTAGGTGGTGCTCTGAACACTTGTAGGTTGTGCTCTGAACACTTGTAGGTGGTGCTCTGAATTTATTTATTTTATGTATACACTTAGATAGAATTGTGAATCATAGCATGTCTCACACCTGAAAGGAATTGTGAATGATAGCATGTGCCTCATCTGGATAGAATCATGATTGGTAGCATATTCCTCGCGTAGTTTGAATTGTAAATGATAGCATGTGCCACTCTTAGATGGAACTGAAAATTATAGCATGTACCTCATCGAGATAGAATGATGATTGTACCATATCTCTCACATAGCTGGAATTGTGAACAATGGCATATCCCACACTTAGATAAACTTCTGAATGATATTGTGAAAACAAAATCAAAATATCGAGGCTGAGTACCCCAAAAGGAAATACACCGAACACGGGTTACAAAGGAACATACAAAGATCTTTAATTTATACTGAATCAGTTACAAAGAACAAAGCAAAATCAGATAGCTATCGGCCCTCAGTGCAACACAGCGAACTACAGCGTGGTTCGGTGTATTCAGTGAGAGACAATGTACATTAGAATTCATTGCTCTTTTATACTATTTGCGAACAAGATGTCCAACCCTACTTCCGGTTAATATTCCTCTAATACATTACTGATCTAGGGTTCATGTCGAGTTCGCTTATCCACATGTTACTAGTTTGCCTTTAATACATACGTCAACAAGCCTACATGCACTGCATGAAAATGATAGTTTACAAATGTTCTCAGATTGGTACACCATTGCATAACCTCATCTTTACAACAGTTTACACAGCTATTGTAAATTGTTTGCAAACATAATGTCTACTTGAAGTTTACAAAACATTTGAATGAGTGTACACATTGTTTGCAAACATTTTACAACAATGTAAACTATGTGCAAAACCTTGTGTTTACAATTGTTTACTTGGTTGTGAACCATACCAATCCCATGGTTTGAAAGATTTACAAAAGTTTTGCAAACCAATAACAAAACATGTACAGCAGTTTACAACGATGTTGCCTACCTTTTGTTTGAATGGTACACGAAAATGTGTAAACCCTTTTGTAAATCTAATTTTGGTTAGGTTTACAAAAAAGCAAACATTGTAAATGGAAGGTATTGCATGTGGTTTACATTTTTGTAAAACATTGGCAAACAAGGTGTACCCTCATTTAATATTGTATAAACCTAAGTAAACATTACGTTTGTGAAATGTTTAAAGGAGCTTTGTAGACAGGCAGTGTGATGGACCAAGTAATCACCTGTGCTGGGCCTGTGTTGAGAGAATAATATTTCACTGGTGATGGCTGCTGCATGTGCCTATGTGGAGGGCCATACCCCAAAAGACCCCAAAATGTTAAACTAGGTTAAGGAAAAGACCTTCGAGGGAACTTCGTGCATGAGGTAATCTTGATTGGTAGTAACGGTGATGTTTTGGCCAGTTCATGCTGGAGTACTCAACATATTCAAACATTCTGCACAAGGACTAGGGTAGCCTGTATGTTCAACGCCGTTTCACCCATGCCCCTGGACTCGCGCGTGGGTTGAGTGATCTCAGTTAAGAGGCATTTCACACCCAGTGCACATTTTAATTTCTGAATGTAAAAGAGGGAAAATTATGACAACTTTATTTTGATTTCTTTTGGGGCAAAGGCTTCTTGTTTGGACTGTTAGGAACTGTGGATCATACGAGGCGTGTGGGCATTACAGTGCTGGTTGGTTGGGGGCTTGTAGGATGAATTTGGCAACAGAGGGGAATGTGGGGTGCAAGTGTTTGGGAAATGAGTAGAACATTTAAGGAACAGGAGTTAAAAAAGGTAGTCATGTATACTCTGGTTGGGAGTTCTATGTGAATTCGGCTTAAAGAAGAGCATGTTGGCCAAGGTCAAATGAATCACTGTATACTGCAAGGACATGCATAGGGTGGCTAGGTGTAAGTAAGGTCTGGAAAAAAGTGAGACAACAGAGTAAAAGTGTGAGACAGGATTTCAGTGTAATTTCATGTTTGTGTTCTATGTATTTACCATACTCTCCCCCTGCCTATCCATTTACCGCTCCTAACACTCTTTCTGGTTACACTAACTTCTCCATACATATCCACAACCTCAACCTAACCCTCTTCCCCCAATTGGTTGCATAGAGGTGGCCAGTATTTTCAAAATAGACATCTCTTGTCAACCAAGGTGCGAGGGTTGTGTGCATGCGGCTTTTGTAGTTGGGTTGAGAGTGCTGATACGCAGGTCTGACACAACCATTCTGACCTCCAAGCCAAACTGTCTCTCCTTGGTATAAAAGATAAATCCCTTTATTGGATATCCTCCTACCTTGCCCATAGGCACTTTCATGTGTCCTGGAATAACCTTTCCTCCACACCCACCACTTTCACTGTTGAGGTTACCCAAGGGTCACTCCTAGGTCCTATTCTCTTCACTCTCTAAACCTCTGTTCTTTGTGCTCTCAACTCCTTCCACGGCTTCAAATATCAGCTTTTCGCTGATGACACCCAGATATTCTTAGCTTTTCTCTCCCTATCTGACAAACTAAAAGACAGCATCTCTCACCGCCAAACAATATTGGAAGCATCTTACTCGCTCATACTCAACTCCACAAAAACCAAAGTTATCTAATTAACTACTCAACACACAATCCCCCACTCTCCCCCTCCCTTATTTCTCTCCCTGACTACCATCCTTACTCTCCTTCTGCTCGCAACCTTGGTGTTGTATTTGACCCACTTCACAATATTTTTCTCTTTATCTTGAAATCTGCTACGGCTGCCAGACTAGACCTTGTATCAGCAAAATACACCATCTCCATTCTTTCCACACTGCCAAACACATAATAACCACCCTAATCCTCTCTAAAACTGGCTACTGTGCTAGTCTTCTTTATGGCCATCCCAACTATGCTTTCTCACCACTGGACAACATCCTTACCTTTGCTGTCCACACACTTTGGAACCTTCCTTGATTTACCTCTACCTCCTTGTCCCGCCACCAAATTAATTGGTGGAACTTAGAGCTAAACACAAATCTCTTCTCATCATTTTAAAAATGATAAATGCCAGTGCCCCTCCTTACCTAACTGCCCACCTCACCCCCTTAAATCCCCCACGCCCTTTAAGATCATCCTTGGCACACCACCTGGCCGCCATTCCTTCTCCCCTCTGTGCTCCTTCTCATTTCTGATCTCCATCTCTTCTCCCTCCCTTACTCAGGAATAGACTCCTCTGCCACTCCGCTCAATTCATTCTCTACCACTATTTAAATCCAACCTAAATGCCCTCCTACTGTCAGGGGTGCAGTCGTTCTAACATCTCTTCACCTATTGTACCTCTCTCCTGACTTATCCACGCAATGGCCACTGTACTTTTCCCTGTCCCCTAAACCTCATAAAGTTGCACTTTGTCCACTCTCCCTTACTTACATTTTATGTATTGTATGGGTGCAGACGGAAGGGACTGACACACAAGTGGCATGGTATTGGCTAGAGTATTTTATTCATTGCAAAAATAAATAGAAAACCCTATGTGTCCCTAACTTCTAAGACAGGTTTCTCTGCCTCAACTAAACACTAATGATTATGTCAGGATGTCAATGAAATCCATTAGTAGCCTTCTCTGCTTGTCTTCGCTCCCTGCCTGAGCACTTTTCCAGGTTCCCTCCTCCTCGCCCTCCTCCCAGCCTGCCCTGACCTGTGATTGGTTCACCCAGGCTCCATTGAACCTTGTGTTAATTACTTGATATGAGGAGCGGCCCGCTTTCTATGCTGCCACCATCCTCGTGGTAAGGTCTGGAGCTCCTGCTTTTTGTGCCAGAATTCTTGATTTAAAATATTCCATTAGTAGCCTTCCAGATGTGTCTTGGCTTGGCTCCCTGACTGGGCCCTTTTCCGTTACCTTCCTCCCTGCCAGCCCTGAGCCCTGATTGGTTGAGTTGCCCCTTAAGTCAAGATCCTAGGGCAACCAATTGCCCGTCCAGTCCCCCTGCAGCTAGTATGGAAGTATGCAGCGCAGTCGTCCACCAGCAGCGACTGACAAGGTAAGAAAGGGTTGGGCAGGGGAACAGCCGTTACAGCTCCCTATTTAACTGTCCATCTATCTTATTACTGCTATTATCTAACACTGCAGTCTGCTGCACTTGGCAGTTGTATGATATCCTTTTCTGGCACCAGTCATTTGTCTTAATTAACCTGAGGGCTTTTCACTCCTTCTAGGAAAGTCGAATCTGAGTTCTTGCATGCCTTGTTTGAAAATTAGGCTTTTCCCCTCTTTCCTAGGAAAGACAAATCTGTGGGCCTCATTACATCCCTGGCTGAACGGGTTAACAGGCTCCGCAAAAGGCAATGGTGAAGAAATTCCCTTCTTTGTCAAAGCCAACATCGGTTTGATCACTAGTGAAATATTTGGGATCCACAACCTACAGTAAGAAGCCATAACTATCAAGGCTCTAACTTCCTTCTGTGTATTTGGGACAGACATGCCAGAAAGGTGTTTTATTCTTTCAGGTGTCAATCTTCTTTCCTCCTTTGACAGGAGATAGCCTAAATAGGTGACCTCCTGACAACAATATTGACATTTTTTAAGCAAAGCTTTGTTTTTTTTAATTTTATTTTTTTTAGGTTATATATTAGGTTTATTCAAGACACTTCAGTTACATGGAAGTAAAAACAGGAGTATGGAGTATTTTCAGCACTGGCCCCATCACCCAGGCAGGGGAGCTCTAATTTCCTGCCTCAGTATGGAACCCTCAGATCAGCATTCCATCATTCACCCAACAACATTCCGTATGACATCACACACTCACATATGGCAGATCAACACGGACAGTCACTATATAACACATCTCCCTCCTTTTCCAAAGCCACACACACACAGGAAGTCACAATGTGACACATCTCCTTCCTTTACCAGACCCACACATGTACAAATCAGTCAAAACAAGATATTTCTCTAAAACCGTCTCCAACACGCATCTAAAACCAAACAGAAAACAGACACACTCACGGCGACACAACACCACTCACCCATTCAAACATAAAATATACTCAGCCTGTTGGGTGTGACCTACTTAGCCAATACATTCAGATACTGCAGACATCCCAAACCCATCTGCGTACCCGGTGAATGACCACAGTCAACCCAATGCAGAATTGATTGAAACTGACATGCCACACCCCACAAAATTTGGATGAAACACAGGGTTTGACACGACTACACATAAGAAAATATCACTACAGAGGGGCTACCTCCTTTAAACAATTTTGGAAACAATATGACATGGTACTCATCCACTGAGGTACCTTCCCTACATTACACGGGCTGAGGCGCTACCTCACGCACATCACTATGTTCCACAAACCTGAGGCGCTATCTCGCTCATTTACCATTCACGTCAGTGGCACTTTTCTTGATAACACTAATAGAGACACCTACCGGAGGCGCTACCTCCCTCATATGCATTTATGTCCATGCACATCAGAGGCGTTACCTCTCTTTAATACTAAACTTCGCATAAGTGAAGCTTTGTGACCATGCTTAGCTAAATGGATAAGTAATAACACAGTGCCCTCCTTACAGGCACTCTCAGCAAGGAGTCAGCAGCTAGATGCAAATCATCAACGTACTGAAGCAAAGTACAGGTAGAGGGCAATTCAAGGGTATCAAGTTGTTCTTTCAAAGCCCTACTATAAATGCTAGGACTCTCTGTGTACCCTTGAGGTGCACGAGTAAATGTGAACGAGCGTCCGCCTAAGGTGAACGCGAACAAATATCTACTATCCTTGTGTATAGGAATACTAAAGAAAGCATTCTTCAGGTCCACAACACTAAAGTAAGTAGCTGTCGCTGGAATCATGGTTAGGATTGTCGTTACATCAGGCACAATTGGAAATTGTGGAGCCACGACTTTATTAATAGCACGTAAATCAATTATGAAACGGAATGGAATTGCATTATCGCCTTTCTTGTACACGGGTAAAATCGGACTGTTACACAAACTTCCTGAAATTTCTTCAATCACCCCACGATGCACAAAATCGGAAACAATACATTTCAAAGCTTGCTCGCCCTCAACTGAAATCTTATACTAGGGAATGCGTGGCAGCTCAATTCCATGTTTCAAAACTATCTTGACAGGTTCAATCTGTAAAACACTGACATCATTGTCGTCGACAGCCCATAAGCTCTCTGGTACAAACCCTGATTCTGGCAATCCTAACGAAACAGAATATCATCAAAAGGAAGCTCTTCAGATAAATATGCAGCGGAAGGATGATCAAATATGTTCCTAGTGTCCGCACTCGGAGTCTGATTGTCCTGCGAGAATGGTTGCTGAGGATCCTGTGTAAACTCACCTCTACCTTGGCTCCCTACACCCAGGCGACATCTGGATCGCCTACCCATATTACCAAATTTATTATGTATGTATGTATTGTATGTATTTCATTTTTGTATAGCGACGGTAGCCCGAGGGCATCAGGGCGCTTAAACGATCGGAAAACACAACATAGAACACAGAAAGAGGCCAGTCCAAGGCTAAACCATGAAGTTGTCCTTAAACCATCCTATCATAGTTCATCATCTGAAGATATATGTTTTAAACCCTTCCTGAAAACAAGAAGGTTTGTTTCGGACCTGAGTATTTCCGGAACACTATTCCACAAGCTAGGCGCCTGAACCAAGAAGGAGCTGCCCAACCCTGATTTCAGCTTGAACTTGGGAACGAGCAACAGGCATTTGCCCCCGGAACAGAGACTTCTACTGTGGGTGTGAGGCACTAGTCTCTTTTTCAGATACTCTGGAGCAGAGCCATAAAGGCATTTGTGCACCAGGCAGAGGGCTTTAAATTTTATACAATCCTCTACTCTAAGCCAGTGTAACGCTATTCTATCTGCAGTGACATGGTCTCTTTTCTTCAGATTTTTGACAAGCCTAATCGCGTTATTCTGAATCACCTGACAGCTGGAAACATCCCTAGAGGAAGCCCCTAACAACAGGGCATTGCCGTAATCAAGCCTTGATAATATAATGGCTCTGGCTATAGTAGCCATGTTACCCTCATTAAGATACGGCTTAATGGCTTTCATGAGCCTTAAATAATATGCCGTGTTTTTTTGTAGATAGCTAGTCTGGGCATGAGCGTCTACCACTGCATTAACCATCATTCCCAGGGTCTTCACTTTCTGGACTACCTGGATAGTGGCATTCTTAATTTTAAATGACTTATACTCTGCCCCCAAGTTGGCAAGCTGACGACTAGATCCAAGCAGCATCAGCTCAGTTTTAGAGTCATTCAGACACATCCAATTTGTCTGCATCCAGACATTTATTACCTCATAAACCCGAGCTATTACTTCACTGTCTGCGTCATGATGGCTGCCATCCAGTTCTAATATGAGTTGGGTGTCATCTGCGTAATTTGTAAACGACACCCCCTCCTTCACCAGTAAGCTGCACAGAGTGCGGCCTTTGTTTTTTATTTGACCTTTGTTGAAGGACGGGGCATTGTGCTCGCCAATGACCCTCTCAGCGACAATAAGCGCACTGGTTAATGTTCACAGGACCCAAGGGCACATTCCCCTGCGGGACATACTGACCTCTAACCTGAGAACTACCCCCTCAGGGGCCTCTAACAATTTGCTGCAATAGCACTTCAGTTTTCTAATCTCCTTTTTCGTTTTTCAACCCTAACTTTTTCATTATTGATACGGTTCTCGTAGTACTGAGCCATGTGCAGTACTTCTGATTGTGATTTCACCTGCCAAGCGCTCTCAGAAGACATAATTTGCGACTGGATGTCAGGCAGCAATCCACACACAAATGTGTCCACGAACAACCTTTTCCCAGACTCTGTGCCTAGGTCTTGTCCACTGAAATCCGAGAATACCTGTTCGAACCGATTAAAAAACTTGGTAGCAACCTCAGACTTTCCTTGGACACAGGCCGTAAACTTGTCCCAAATAATTCTCATTTTGGGAATTATGGTTTTTAATTTAGCAACGATTCTGTCAGGCAAAGTTAGTATCACCTGAGGCGGTCTCTCACCCGCTGGCCTTTCTCCGTCAAGCCTAGTTATGTTAACCCACGTATCTCCCAACCCAGGTACGTCGTCTATAGTTCTAACCTGTTTCCACAAATCTACAGGCAGGAGTACAGGAAACAACAAATCAATGTCGCCTAGTGTGAACACTGAGGACTGCAAAACTGACTCTATCTCTTTATAGAACCCTGTCGGATTTTTCCTAATGTCAGGAATAGACTGTTTGATGGTGTTCACTTCCTGTCGTGAAAACGGGACGTGAACAAACTATGATACATAATGTGCAGGAATGTCCACAGCAACTATACCCATGCAGCATCGGCTGCAACCTCGACCTTTGGGACAAATGTCGGAGGGACCTCTCTCATAGGCAACTGAGAAGTAGGTGACTCCAAACGCTTACTAAGCAACAGAGCTAAATCAAGCGCTAAAGCAGTTGAAGAAGTGTCAAATGAAAAAGCCCTCTTATAAATACTCAATAACTCCGTGGGACAAATAATCTTCCTTTTTACACACTCATCCTGCAGGTACTCTACCATTACCTGTATCACTTTCCTCTGCATTTCTAGCGTATATTGACTATATGTGTCATATACCTCAACTGGAGTTATCGATATGTCTGAAATCCATCTAAACGCGTCTTTCTTAAAAATGTGCGTTTCCTCAGATATCGATTTACGACACGGAAGGAACCGTTTCTGTACATACATATTTTCCTCCTCGTCATCCTCGTTCTGTAACTTTTCTAACTCCTTTCTATACCCAAATAACCTCTCGACATGCTCATTTACCTTCTCCACAGTGTCTCTAGAAAGCGCTAGAGTATTTAGATCCCTTAACCCTTGCAGAAGATCCGCGTTATTTAATCTTCCCCACATTATACATAACTGTATCCCTAAACCTTCAATAAAAACATTTTTCGCAGGAAAATTATCCATATTACAAAATGTGGCAAAAACTCTAGCTTGATCATCCTTCCCCATACAATGCTTAGCCCATGCAATTAACTCACGTTTCTTCTCTGGTGGTACAGTATTGCGAGTGACAACCTTTGACCCTGCACCTCGATCGATTACAAGCGGTTCAGGACCACTTGGAAGAGAGGGAGCAGGCACATTTGATGGTGGTACTGTAACCAGTGCGATAAAAAGAGGTGGGGGAGCTGGTGAAGGGGAATATTAGGTGGAACAAGAACAACGGGAACAACAACAGGTGGAGCAGGAATAACAGGAGGAAGAGGCAAAGCAGCAGGAAGAGGAACATAAGGATGTGGTGCAGAGGCACCAGGCCTTTGTTCATTTAATAATTTGTCAATAAACTCATCAGAAATATGAAGATCTTTAGAAGGATAGATTTTCTAAATACCGAGTGAGAAAGCCCTATCAATATTTTTAGTCGCCTCAGACTGTTTGTCCTGATCATATAACAATGATTTTTTCAGCGTTCGTTTTATGACGGCGCGCATGTTTCTCTCTACTTTGAAGTTGTTGCAACGCTTCTTTTTTCCAGTTCTGCAAAACATGAAATGCTGCAGGTCTAGCCTTTTTCTTTAATAGAATTGACTCTAAATACTCAATACAAGGGATTTCAAAACTACCATTCATTTATTGGCCACTGAAGTTCGGAGGCATGTCTGGTTCGTCTGTGCCAAATGTCAGTAAATACTATACTTCCAATGCCATGCTTACAGTACATAGTACATGCCGGCGACCCCTCCTGTTTTGCCGGACGGCTAAATTCCAAAGATTATCTATCACTGCAGAATAATGCCCTAAAACAGGTAGACAATTTCCCAGGCATATCTCAAATTCTTGGTGTTACCTGGTCAATAATTGTGTCTGCAGATACAATGCGCCAAAATTCAAATTGTCAGGATTAAATTAAGAATCGGGTCATGACTCACCTGTCCAAACCTAAGGAGGTCCGATCGGATTTCTAAGAATCTTACGTAACTAATCTTACCTCGTGTATGGTGATTTTGGCAAATCTGCCCGCCTCGATAAGTGGACCCTCATCAAGATGCCGTCTCGGACCACACGCTTACCGTCCAAGGATCGGGTCGTGCAGCGCTTCTGAGGTGTCGCGTCTCTTTCAGTGGGGTCGCTTATGTCACACCATCCGATCCCGGTCCGATAGCGTGCGTCAACCTTCAACAATCCGGCATCAATCTTGAGGGTCCCTATTCGGGTGCCAACTATGAAAACAAAATCAAAATATCGAGGCTGAGTACCCCAAAAGGAAATACACCGAACACGGTTAACAAAGGAACTTACAAAGTACTTTATTTTATACTGAATCCAGTTACAAAAACAGAGCAAAATCAGATAGCTATCGGCCCTCAGTACAACACAACTAACTCCAGCGTGGTTCAATGTGTTCAGTGAGAGACCTTGTACATTAGAATGCATTCGCTTTTTATACACTTGCTGGGCGCGATGTCCAGCCCCACTTCGGGTTAATATTCCATTTAATACATCACCGATCTAGGGTTCGTGCCAAGTCTCGAACAACCACATATGCAATAACTGTGTATTCTAGGTTTTTCAATGCAGGCCTTCTCAAACATTAATACAATGCAGTTAAACAGATGTTCTACATTCAGTATTTGAATACATTGTTTCAACATATGCTCGTGGATTAGTTTCATTACGCGAGTAATCCTTCTACACACAGGTCAACGAAGGACAAGGTCTCAGTTCACGACCTCAACAAGTGGCCTGCAGGCAAGTTACATATTAGCTATGTACAGAGGTCAAGATGGCCATGTTGTAATCTGGAATGACACCGTCCACCATTTTAACTCACAGGGTGACTTTTACAAAGCGAATCCTAAAATGGAGTTTTGACCTAAAATGGCGGCTTACATTAATTTAAGGTCAGGACTGTGCGACACGGATTTCTTTCGCAAGCGACTTTCGAGCAGCTTGGCGTAGGCCAATATTAATATATTTATTATAATAGGAGGCACGATATGCTTTCTCTTTCGACAGCGCTCCTCTCCAGAAAGAACATGACATGATAACCTGTTCTGAGATGAGAGTTTGCAGCACACGCTTCTTGCTCACTGTACCTTTCACAGATGGGAAATAACCATTTTCATATCAGTCTTTGTCCCGCCCACATGGGCAGTCCAGCACCGAAATGCTATGTCAATTCCTCTCTGAACAAGAGTACCAACAGCAACTCTATACACGAGTTTCAGCATTGTTGGGCCTCATCAGTGAGGTGAAGCTGTGCCTCTCTGAGCACATTGAGCAGGGAGTCCACGTCTGGTTGCCCCCAGGTAACTCAGGGTGACCAACCCCAAGTTCCTTGCAAATATTTTCAAAAAAGGTAGCAGGCGCTCCTCTCCAGAAAGAACATGACATGATAACCAGTTCTGAGATGAGAGTTTGCAGCACATGCTTTTTGCTGACTGTACCTTTCCTGCAGGCAGCTGTGACTGACCACCCACCCCGACCTCGTGCACTTCTCACCATCCAGTGTGATGTGGAGACGCTGCAGTGTGTTTCCTGCAGGCAGCTGTGACTGGCCACCCACCCCGACCTCGTGCACTTCTCACTGCCCCGTGTGATGTGGAGACGCTGCAGTGTGTTTCCTGCAGGCAGCTGTGAGTGACTGACCACCCACCCCGACCTCGTGCACTTCTCACCGCCCCGTGTGATGTGGAGACGCTGCAGTGTGTTTCCTGCAGGCAGCTGTGAGTGACTGACCACCCACCCCGACCTCGTGCACTTCTCACCGCCCCGTGTGATGTGGAGACGCTGCAGTGTGTTTCCTGCAGGCAGCTGTGAGTGACTGACCACCCACCCCGACCTCGTGCACTTCTCACCGCCCCGTGTGATGTGGAGACGCTGCAGTGTGTTTCCTGCAGGCAGCTGTGAGTGACTGACCACCCACCCCGACCTCGTGCACTTCTCACCGCCCCGTGTGATGTGGAGACGCTGCAGTGTGTTTCCTGCAGGCAGCTGTGAGTGACTGACCACCCACCCCGACCTCGTGCACTTCTCACCGCCCAGTGTGATGTGGAGTCGCTGCAGTGTGTTTCCTGCAGGCAGCTGTGAGTGACTGACCACCCACCCCGACCTCGTGCACTTCTCACCGTCCAGTGTGATGTGGAGACGCTGCAGTGTGTTTCCTGCAGGCAGCTGTGACTGACCACCCACCCCGACCTCGTGCACTTCTCACCGCCCTGTGTGATGTGGAGACGCTGCAGTGTGTTTCCTGCAGGCAGCTGTGACTGACCACCCACCCCGTCCTCGTGCACTTCTCACCGCCCTGTGTGATGTGGAGACGCTGCAGTGTGTTTCCTGCAGGCAGCTGTGACTGACCACCCACCCCAACCTCGTGCACTTCTCACCGCCCTGTGTGATGTGGAGACGCTGCAGTGTGTTTCCTGCAGGCAGCTGTGACTGACCACCCACCCCGACCTCGTGCACTTCTCACCGCCCTGTGTGATGTGGAGACGCTGACGTGTGTTTCCTGCAGGCAGCTGTGACTGACCACCCACCCCGTCCTCGTGCACTTCTCACCGCCCTGTGTGATGTGGAGACGCTGCAGTGTGTTTCCTGCAGGCAGCTGTGCCTGACCACCCACCGGGCCTCGTTCACTACTCACCGTCCAGTATGATGTGGAGACCCTGCAGTGTGTTTCCTGCAGGCAGCTGTGACTGACCAACCACCCCGACCTCGTGCACTTCTCAGCGTCTTCTCAACGCCCTGTGTGATGTCTATCCTTGTGTAATCGCCCCTTCTGTAAATTCCCCTTTCTAGGCTATCCCCCCCAAACCTGACTAGCTTCCTCTCCTGCTACTCGCCAGGTCACCTCTGAGAACTCTAGCTCCCCTCAGCCACTGTGCTCCAGGTCTTCCTTGTCCTCCCTTGCTCCTCACTAGGTCACCTCTGAGATCTCTGTCGCTCCTCAGTCTCTGTGCTCCAGGTCTTCCTTGTCCTCTCTTGCTACTCACCAGGTCACCTCTGATTTCCCCGGCGCCTCTCTGCCTCGTGCTCCAGGTCTTCCTTGTCCTCTCTTGCTACTCACCAGGTCACCTCTGAGATCTCTGTCGCTCCTCGGCCTCTGTGCTCCAGGTCTTCCTTGTCCTCTCTTGATACTCACCAGCTCACCTCTGAGATCTCGAGCGCCCCTCGGCCTCTGTGCTCCAGGTCTCCCTTGTCCTCTCTTGCTACTCACCAGCTCACCTCTGAGATCTCGAGCGCCCCTCGGCCTCTGTGCTCCAGGTCTCCCTTGTCCTCTCTTGCTACTCACCAGCTCACCTCTGAGATCTCGAGCGCCCCTCGGCCTCTGTGCTCCAGGTATTCCTTGTCCTCTCTTGCTACTCACCAGCTCACCTCTGAGATCTCGAGCGCCCCTCGGCCTCTGTGCTCCAGGTATTCCTTGTCCTCTCTTGCTACTCACCAGGTCACCTCTGAGATCTCGAGCGCCCCCCGGCCTCTGTGCTCCAGGTCTCCCTTGTCGTCTCTTGCTACTCAGCAGCTCACCTCTGAGATCTCGAGCGCCCCTCGGCCTCTGTGCTCCAGGTATTCCTTGTCCTCTCTTGCTACTCACCAGGTCACCTCTGAGATCTCGAGCGCCCCTCACCCTCTGTGCTCCAGGTCTCCCTTGTCCTCTCTTGCTACTCACCAGGTCACCTCTGAGATCTCGAGCGCCCCTCGGCCTCTGTGCTCCAGGTCTTCCGTGTCCTCTCTTGCTACTCATCAGGTCACCTCTGAGATCTCCTGTGCCCCTCGGCCTCTGTGCTCCAGGTCTCCCTTGTCCTCGCTTGCTACTCATCAGGTCACCTCTGAGATCTCCTGTGCCCCTCGGCCTCTGTGCTCCAGGTCTCCCTTGTCCTCGCTTGCTACTCACCAGGTCACCTCTGAGATCTCGAGCGCCCCTCGGCCTCTGTGCTCCAGGTATTCCTTGTCCTCTCTTGCTACTCACCAGGTCACCTCTGAGATCTCGAGCGCCGCTCGGCCTCTGTGCTCCAGGTCTTCCTTGTCCTCTCTTGCTACTCACCAGGTCACCTCTGAGATCTCGAGCGCCCCTTGGCCTCTGTGCTCCAAGTCTTCCGTGTCCTCTCTTGCTACTCACCAGGTCACCTCTGAGATCTCGTGTGCCCCTCGGCCTCTGTGCTCCAGGTCTCCCTTGTCCTCGCTTGCTACTCACAGGTCACCTCTGATTTCTCTGGCGCCCCTCAGCCTCTGTGCTCCAGGTCTCCCTTGTCCTCTCTTGCTACTCACCAGGTCACCTCTGAGATCTCGAGCGCCCCTCGGCCTCTGTGCTCCAGGTATTCCTTGTCCTCTCTTGCTACTCACCAGCTCACCTCTGAGATCTCGAGCGCCCCTCGGCCTCTGTGCTCCAGGTATTCCTTGTCCTCTCTTGCTACTCACCAGGTCACCTCTGAGATCTCGAGCGCCCCTCGGCCTCTGTGCTCCAGGTATTCCTTGTCCTCTCTTGCTACTCACCAGCTCACCTCTGAGATCTCGAGCGCCCCTCGGCCTCTGTGCTCCAGGTATTCCTTGTCCTCTCTTGCTACTTACCAGGTCACCTCGGAGATCTCGAGCGCCCCCCGGCCTCTGTGCTCCAGGTCTCCCTTGTCCTCTCTTGCTACTCAGCAGCTCACCTCTGAGATCTCGAGCGCCCCTCGGCCTCTGTGCTCCAGGTATTCCTTGTCCTCTCTTGCTACTCACCAGGTCACCTCTGAGATCTCGAGCGCCCCTCACCCTCTGTGCTCCAGGTCTCCCTTGTCCTCTCTTGCTACTCACCAGGTCACCTCTGAGATCTCGAGCGCCCCTCGGCCTCTGTGCTCCAGGTCTTCCGTGTCCTCTCTTGCTACTCATCAGGTCACCTCTGAGATCTCCTGTGCCCCTCGGCCTCTGTGCTCCAGGTCTCCCTTGTCCTCGCTTGCTACTCACCAGGTCACCTCTGAGATCTCGAGCGCCCCTCGGCCTCTGTGCTCCAGGTATTCCTTGTCCTCTCTTGCTACTCACCAGGTCACCTCTGAGATCTCGAGCGCCGCTCAGCCTCTGTGCTCCAGGTCTTCCTTTTCCTCTCTTGCTACTCACCAGGTCACCTCTGAGATCTCGAGCGCCCCTCGGCCTCTGTGCTCCAAGTCTTCCGTGTCCTCTCTTGCTACTCACCAGGTCACCTCTGAGATCTCGTGTGCCCCTCGGCCTCTGTGCTCCAGGTCTCCCTTGTCCTCGCTTGCTACTCACCAGGTCACCTCTGATTTCTCTGGCGCCCCTCAGCCTCTGTGCTCCAGGTCTCCCTTGTCCTCTCTTGCTACTCACCAGGTCACCTCTGAGATCTCGAGCGCCCCTCGGCCTCTGTGCTCCAGGTCTCCCTTGTCCTCTCTTGCTACTCACCAGGTCACCTCTGAGATCTCGAGCGCCCCTCGGCCTCTGTGCTCCAGGTCTTCCGTGTCCTCTCTTGCTACTCACCAGGTCACCTCTGAGATCTCGTGTGCCCCTCGGCCTCTGTGCTCCAGGTCTCCCTTGTCCTCTCTTGCTACTCACCAGGTCACCTCTGAGATCTCGAGCGCCCCTCAGCCTCTGTGCTCCATGTCTTCCTTGTCCTCTCTTGCTACTCACTAGGTCACCTCTGAGATCTCTGTCGATCCTCAGTCTCTGTGCTCCAGGTCTTCCTTGTCCTTTCTTGCTACTCACCAGGCCACCTCTAAGATCTCGTGCGCCCCTCAGCCTCTGTGCTCCAGGTTTTCCTTGTACTTCCTCTCACTTGAGTTCCTTCACCTACTCTCCCTCTCTCACCGGTGGCTCCGTTGCCCCTTACTTTAGAGCTAAGCCCACTCTGCCAAGCTCCCACACTGTCCTGAAAGGGCACCTTCTCTCACTTGAAGGAGCACCTCGCCCCAAACCTCCATCTTCCCCTATCGCCTGTACATAGATATATGAACTGCGCAGTGTGATATGGGTACATAATTCTTAATGCCAGTCCTATTGTAAGTACTTAAAAGCACATCCTGTCAGTACTGTCCCATCGCGTTCCTAACACTCCTGGTGTGTGCCCCTGCCTTTGCTGCAGGAGTTCTGATGCCCAGTTGGCCGCACACGCTCATATACCGAGTTCCGTGTCCTTGCTCTCTGCACTTGAAGGGTGAAAGCGCCAGCCTCTTGCCCTGCCCACTGCTAGACTCTCAGCTGGCTCCCTTGGGCAGGAACAGGTGTAACACCTCTGCTGTCACCTGATGAGTGAAATATGCATGAGTCTGTTTCTGTAACAGCTCCACTGCCTGGCTGGCAGCCCTGTATCCCAGACTGCCTTGCTGACAGCCTTGCATCCCTGCATGCCTGGCTGACAGCCCTTCATCCCAACCTGCTTGGCTGACAGCCCTGCACACCTCCCTGAATGGCAGCCCTTTATCCAAGCCTGCCTGGCTGACAGCCCTGCAACCCTGCATGCCTGGCTTACAGCCCTTCATCCCAGCCTGTCTGGCTGACCGCCTTGCACACCTGCCTTGCTGGCAGCCCTGCATCCCAGCCTGTCTGGCCGGCAGTCATGCATCCCAGCATGCCTGGCTGACAGCTCTTCACCCCAGCCTGCCTGGCTGACAGCCCTGCACACCTGCCTGGCTGGCAGCCCTGCATCCCAGCATGCCTGGCTGACAGCTCTTCACCCCAGCCTGCCTGGCTGACAGCCCTGCATTCCTGCCTGCCTGGCTGACAGCCCTGCAAACCTGCCTGGCTGGCTGGCCTGCATTTCAGCCTGCCTGGCAGCAGCCCTGCACTCCTGCCTGCCTGGCTGACAGCCCTGCATCCCAGCTTGTCTGGGTGGCAGCCCTGCACAGCCTGCCTGGCGGACAGCCCTGCATCCCTAACTGCCTGGCTGAGAGCCCTTCATCCTAGTCTGCCTGGCTGACAGACATGCATCCCAGCCTGCCTGGCTTACAGTCTTTCATCCCTGTCTGCCTGGCTGACAGCCCTGCACACCTGCCTGGCTGACAGCCCTGCATCCCTGCCTGCCTGACTGACAGCCCTGTACACATGCCTGGCTGGCATCCCTGCATTCCTGCCTGCCTGGCTGAGAGCCCTTCATCCCAGCCTGCATGGCTGACAACCCGGCACCCCAGCCTGTCTGGCTGGCAGTCATGCATCCCAGCCTGCCTGGCTGACAGCCTGGTATCCCTGCCTGCCTGGCTGACAGCTCTTTTCCCCAGCCTGCCGGCTGACAGCCCTGCATTCCTGCCTGCCTGGCTGACAGCCCTGCACACCTGCCTGGCTGGCAGCCCTGCATTTCAGCCTGCCTGCCAGCAGCCCTGCACTCCTTCCTGCCTGGCTGACAGCCCTGCATCCCAGCTTGTCTGGGTGGCAGCCCTGCACAGCCTGCCTGGCTGACAGCCCTGCATCCCGACCTGCCTTACTGACAGCCCTTCATCCCAGCCTGATTGGCTGACAGGCCTGCATCCCTGCCTGCCTGTCTTACAGCCGTTCATTCCTGCCTGCCTGGCTGACAGCCATGCACGCCTGCCTGGCTGGCAGCCCTGCATCCCTGCCTGCCTGGCTGACAGCCCTCCATAACAGCCTGCATGGCTGACAGCCCTGCATCCCAGTCTGCCTGGCTGGCAGCCCTGCATCCCAGTCTGTCCGGCTGACAGTCCTGCATCCCAGCCTGCCCGGCTGACAGCCCTGCATCCCTGCCTGCCTGGCTGACAGCCCTTCAACCCAGCCTGCCTGGCTGACAGCCCTGCATCCCTGCCTGCCTGGCTGACAGCCCTGCACACCTGCCTGGCTGGCAGCCCTGCAACCCAGCCTGCCTGGTTAGCAGCCCAGCATCCCTTCATCCCTGTCTGCCTGGCAGCCCACTACCCCTGCTTGCCTGGCTGGCAGCCCTACACACCTGCCTGCCTGGATGGCTGCTCTGCACCCCTGCCTGCCTGGTAGCCCCCAGTACCCCTGCCTGGCTGGCAACCCTGCACCACTGCCTGGCTGACAGCCCTGCACCCCTGCCTGGCTGGCAGTCCTGCACCCCTGCCTGCCTGGTTGCCCAGCACCCCTGCCTGATGGGCTAGCCCTGCACCCCTGCCTGGATGGCAGCCCTGCACACCTGCCTGCCTGGCTGACAGCCCTGCACACCTGCCTGCTTCGATGGCACCCCTGCACCCCTGCCTGCCTGGTAGACCCCAGCACCCCTGCCAGCCTGGCGGCCCAGCACCCCTGCCTGCCGGGCAGCCCTGCACCCCTGCCTAGCTGGCAGCCCTGTACCCCTGCCTGCCTGGCATCCGTGCACCCCTGCCTGCCTGGTAGCCCCCAGTACCCCTGCCTGGCTGGCAACCCTGCACCACTGCCTGGCTGGCAGCTCTGCACCCCTGCCTGCCTGGAATCCCTGCACTCCTGCCTGCCTGGTAGCCCCCTGTACCCCTGCTTGGCTGGTAACCCTGCACCACTGCCTGGCTGGCAGCCCTGCACCCCTGCCTGCCTGGCAGCCCAGCACCCCTGCCTGCCGGGCAGCCCTGCACCCCTGCCTGCCCGGCTGGCAGCCCTGCACACCTGCCTGCCGGGCAGCCCTGCACCCCTGCCTGGATGGCAGTGCTGCACACCTGCCTGCCTAGCTGGCAGCCCTGCACACCTGCCTGCCTGGCAGCCCTGTACCTCTGCCTGCCTGGAAGCAGGGGGTAGAGGGAGATAGGGGAGGCTTCACCTGGGCCTGTCAGAGAAAGGTTATGACCTCCAGTGGGCAGGGTAGGGGGCTGCAGGGGGTAGAGGGCGAGAGGGGAGGTTTTTCTGGGCCTACCAGAAGCAAGGTGATGGGATCCATTGGGGAGGGTAAGGGGCTGCAGGGGGTACAGGGAGAGGGTGTAGGCTTTACCTGGGCTTGCCAGAGGCAAGGTGACGACCTCCACTGAACATTGAACAGGAGGGGGGATGTTCAGGGGGTAGTTGGAGAGAGCACCATCTTTGTTTTTGCCCACCAGATACAAGGTGAAAGCCCCCATTGGACAGTACCCCTGCCTGGCTGGCAACCCTGCACCACTGCCTGGCTGGCAGCCCTGCACCCCTGCCTGGCTGGCAGTCCTGCACCCCTGCCTGCCTGGCATCCCAGCACCCCTGCCTGCCTGGTTGCCCAGCACCCCTGCCTGATGGGCTAGCCCTGCACCCCTGCCTGGATGGCAGCCCTGCACACCTGCCTGCCTGGCTGACAGCCCTGCACACCTGCCTGCTTCGATGGCACCCCTGCACCCCTGCCTGCCGGGCAGCCCTGCACCCCTGCCTAGCTGGTAGCCCTGTACCCCTGCCTGCCTGGCAGCCCTGTAACCCTGCCTACCTGGCAGCCCTGTAACCCTGCCTGCCTGGCATCCATGCACCCCTGCCTGCCTGGTAGCCCCCAGTACCCCTGCCTGGCTGGCAGCTCTGCACCCCTGCCTGCCTGGCATCCCTGCACTCCTGCCTGCCTGGTAGCCCCCTGTACCCCTGCCTGGCTGGCATCCCTGCACCACTGCCTGGCTGGCAGCCCTGCACCCCTGCCTGCCTGGCAGCCCAGCACCCCTGCCTGCCGGGCAGCCCTGCACCCCTGCCTGCCTGGCTGGCAGCCCTGGACACCTGCCTGCCTGGCAGCCCTGTACCCCTGCCTGGCTGGCAGCCCTGCACCCCTGCCTGCCGGGCAGCCCTGCACCCCTGCCTGGATGGCAGTGCTGCACACCTGCCTGCCTGGCTGGCAGCCCTGCACACCTGCCTGCCTGGCAGCCTTGTACCTCTGCCTGCCTGGCAGCAGGGGGTAGAGGGAGATAGGGGAGGCTTCACCTGGGCCTGTCAGAGAAAGGTTATGACCTCCAGTTGGCAGGGTAGGGGGCTGCAGGGTGTAGAGGGCGAGAGGGGAGGTTTTTCTGGGCCTACCAGAAGCAAGGTGATGGGATCCAATGGGGAGGGTAAGGGGCTGCAGGGGGTACAGGGAGAGGGTGTAGGCTTTACCTGGGCTTGCCAGAGGCAAGGTGACGACCTCCATTGAACATTGAACAGGAGGGGGGATGTTCAGGGGGTAGTTGAAGAGAGCACCATCTTTGTTTTTGCCCACCAGATACAAGGTGAAAGCCCCCACTGGACAGGAGAGAGAGTTGCAGGGGGTAGAGTCAGAGGGGATTGGGACTGTCAGAGGCCAAGTGAAGGCTCCCATTGGACAGGACTCTGAAGCAGGGCGGCGTTGGGGGTAGGTGTTGGTGCTGAAGCATGTGAAGTGATCCTCATGGGGCAATAACCAATAACATTTCCTTACTATGAAGGCAGCAGGATGGTCCCTTTTAAAGTCATCCAGTTATCTGTGCTCCCCCTCCCCACTCCTGCGCATCCCTGCCACTGTGGGCTCGGCGACTGAGCCTACCAGTGGTAAATCAGAGGCGCTCACTACACACGGGTGGGATGCCATCAGGAGTGAGAGGTTTGGGGGATTTTGCCCTATATTGAGGGCTGTAAGTGAGCCATGGCTTGCTGAGTCTCAGCGTGGCAGAGTCCATGAAGTGGCCTCTGGACGGGCTCTTCCTGCACTCTTCGACACTTAAAACTCAATAGCAATGAAAAAAGTTAACTGACAATACTGTTCTTGCCCAGTAGATGTCACCACCACCCAACGTTTGGGATCACATCATCACTTTCGGACATTGGGAGTTAGATTATTTGTTTTGCAACTCTCTTAAGTGGAACCATTTGATTTTGTTTTTTGCAACATAATTTATATATTTATTATAGTATATTGAAGTTCTTGTCATAAGAATGATATACGCTATAGTGCGGTAGTCACCACACTATAGTTGAGTACCATAGGAAACCCAAAAAGTGAATTGCTAATAACTTGACTTGTATGACAAATGTTGCTGCTATATTGCAACCAAAATTGGTACGTACAAACCCACCCCCCCATCTCCTCCCCCCGCACCCGAGACTGGATATTTTGGGAATGATCCGTAAAAAATAGTTATTAAGAAAACAAAAAGCACAGTTTCGCCTAGTCCCTATTTATTTTCCCATAGATGAAAAAGTCAATGTTTTGCACCAGTGCACATCAAAAAACACTGGATGGAATTGGACTAGGTGCAAAACAACCGGGGCACTGAGTGTTGACTCGATTTGCAGGGGGAAGGAGGGGTAGGGTTGGGCTTGTATTGCCTCTAGTCTCCCATTGTGCTTTGCAACAGAGAGGTTAACAGGATTTAAAGAAATTAAACCGCAGCAGATTTTTTCCAAAATTCTATTGCTAATAACTTTTGATTTGCTGGATTGATTTGGATGTCATTATCCAAACCGAAAGTATGTCAAGAGCCCCCACAAACTGACATTTTTGGGAGCAATATGTTATAAAATGAAAAAGTTATTAAGAAAAGAAAACACTGCAGTTTCACAGTTTGCAGCCCATTCATTTTCCCGTTTAGAAAAACTGCAGTTTTTGAACAGATGTAGCGTGAAAACTGTTGGGCAGATTTGCACCAAATAAGAAATAACTTGGGCACAAAGCGTTGACTTACATTTTCTTGACTGGTTTGGGGTACATCCCTCCAGTAGCTTTTGCAATATTTGACAGAGTAGGGGGTGCCCCCTGGACCATACAATCTTGATATCAGCCTTGATATTATTTACAGCACAGAGGCTTAGCGAGGATAATAACTTTTGACTTGGATGGCATTGTCCAGGGCCCCTACAAACTGGAAATTTTGTGAAGAATGTGTCAAAACATTAAACCAGTTATTTAGAATGGTGTGACTAGTGCACAGGGACATCAGCCCTGGCCACCCAGTGGGTCTACAAGAAACATATTGGGGGAACATGTACAGTGGACCTGGCCGAAGTATATATATACAAAAAAGACAAAACACCACGCAGAGCATCAGGACCACACTCCAAGTTCAGGAGAGGCCAACACACACCAGAATCCGTAGATTGAATATCACAGACACTTTATTAAATGCATGGCATCAAAAAGCAGGGTAGTTCGGGACGTGAAGTCCCATATGCCGCGCTTTGCACTCAGCAGTGCCAGTTTATATAAATACATATATATGTATGTATGTATATATATATATATATATATATATATATATATATATATATATAGGACTTAGGATTTCAATCCCGTATTGACCTGTTTGATTTGATTTTATATTTCAATATTTCGAAATGAGTGCTATTTCTTGGTTAACTCATTTTATAAAAAATGTAATAATCCAAAAAGGTCAATTCAGCAGCAGCATGTGCTGAGGGCTACAGTTAGTTCCTGTTGCCCTCTGCCTTGCTTCAGGAATACAATTACCAGAATGCAGTGCGGCACCGTGTTTGCCGTTACCACTGCTGTGCATTTCGGCTGAGCAGTCTGCGGTGGGGGCTCAGAGAGAGGAGGAGCGGGAGGCAGGGGAGGGGTGGTGAGAGCCAGGAGCAGATGTGCGGGGAGAGGGAGAGGGAGAGAGAGATCCCAGCACTGGAGGGGGAGGTCCAGCCTCATCGGCCTGAGCTCAGCCCAGCGATGGGGGTGGCACAGCGTGGGCAGCATCGCGGGCCGGACCTGGGGAGGGAGCGCAGGTGCCCCTCCGGCCTGTGAGGGTCCCCGAGCCCCCACAGGAGGACTGTGAGATGGTGCAGGGGGCGGGCGCCCCCACCTGCCCCCTAGACCCTCTGCTTCGGCTGCATGAATGAATGAACCTGGAGCTGCGGCCAGCGACGCCTCGCCATGGCCTATAGGTGAGTGCCCCCCCGCCCGCCTGCTGCTCCGCCTTTATTCACCACCGCCGGTTTCTCCTCTTCAGCCTGCTCTGCTTTCTCTCAGGGAGGGGAGGGGCTGGGATGCTGAAGGGGGCTGCGGGCGCATTGGAGCTGGAATCCATGTTGTCTTTGAGGGTCTGGTGGTGACATCATGCTGCAGAGGTGTGTGTCTGGGCAGCAGCAGGCATGATAGCAGCAGGCATGACTGCATCCAGGGTAGCAGCGGGGACAGATACCGGCTGCAGAGGTGTGTGCCTGGGCAGCAGCAGGCATGACAGCAGCAGGCATGACTGCATCCAGGGTAGCAGGGGAGTGTGATGCAGGCTGCAGAGGTGTGTGCCTGGGCAGCAGCAGGCATGACAGCAGCCAGGGTAGCAGGGGAGTGTGATGCAGGCTGCAGAGGTGTGTGCCTGGGCAGCAGCAGGCATGACAGCAGCAGGCATGACTGCAGCCAGGGTAGCAGCGGGGACAGATACCGGCTGCAGAGGTGTGTGCCTGGGCAGCAGCAGGCATGACAGCAGCAGGCATGACTGCATCCAGGGTAGCAGGGGAGTGTGATGCAGGCTGCAGAGGTGTGTGCCTGGGCAGCAGCAGGCATGACAGCAGCCAGGGTAGCAGGGGAGTGTGATGCAGGCTGCAGAGGTGTCTGTCTGGGCAGAAGTGGGCATGACAGCAGCAGGCATGACTGCAGCCAGTGTAGCAGGGGAGTGTGATGCAGGCTGCAGAGGTGTACCTGAGGGCAGCAGCAGGCATGACAGCAGCAGGCGTGACTGCAGCCAGGGTAGCAGGGGAGTGTGATGCAGGCAGCAGAGGTGTGTGCCTGGGCAGCAGGAGTCATGACAGCGGCAGGCATGACAGCAGCCAGTGTAGCAGGGGAGTGTGATGCAGGCTGCAGAGGTGTGTGCCTGGGCAGCAGCAAGCATGACAGCAGCAGGCATGACAGCAGCCAGTGTAGCATGGGAGTGTGATGCAGGCTGCAGAGGTGTGTGCCTGGGCAGCAGCAGGCATGACAGCAGCAGGCATGACTGCAGCCAGGGTAGCAGGGGAGTGTGATGCAGGCTGCAGAGGTGTGTGCCTGGGCAGCAGCAGGCATGACAGCAGCAGGCATGACTGCAGCCATGGTAGCAGGGGAGTTTGATACAGGCTGCAGAGGTGTACCTGAGGGCAGCAGCAAGCATGACTGCAGCCAGGGTACCAGGAAAGTGTGATGCAGGCTGCAGGGGTGTACCTGAGGGCAGCAGCAGACATGACAGCAGCAGTCATGACTGCAGCCAGGGTAGCAGGGGAGTGTGATGTAGGCTGCAGAGGTGTGTGCCTGGGCAGCAGCAGGCATGACAGCAGCAGGCATGACTGCAGCCAGGGTAGCAGGGGAGTGTGATGCAAGCTGCAGAGGTGTACCCGAGGGCAGCAGCAGGCATGACAGCAGCAGGCATGACTGCAGCCAGGGTAGCAGGGGAGTGGTATGCAGGCTGCAGAGGTGTGTGCCTGGGCAGCAGCAAGCATGACAGCAGCAGGCATGACTGCAGCCAGGGTAGCAGCGGGGACAGATACCGGCTGCAGAGGTGTGTGCCTGGGCAGCAGCAGGCATGACAGCAGCAGGCATGACTGCAGCCAGGGTAGCAGGGGAGTGTGATGCAGGCATGACAGCAGCAGGCATGACTGCAGCCAGGGTAGCAGGGGAGTGGTATGCAGGCTGCAGAGGTGTGTGCCTGGGCAGCAGCAAGCATGACAGCACCAGGCATGACAGCAGCCAGTGTAGCATGGGAGTGTGATGCAGGCTGCAGAGGTATGTGCCTGGGCAGCAGCAGGCATGACAGCAGCAGGCATGACTGCAGCCAGGGTAGCAGGGGAGTGTGATGCAGGCTGCAGAGGTGTGTGCCTGGGCAGCAGCAGGCATGACAGCAGCAGGCATGACTGCAGCCAGGGTAGCAGGGGAGTGTGATGCAGGCATGACAGCAGCAGGCATGACTGCAGCCAGGTTAGCAGGGGAGTAATATGCAGGCTGCAGAGGTGTGTGCCTGGGCAGCAGCAAGCATGACAGCAGCAGGCATGACAGCAGCCAGGGTAGCAGAGGAGTACGATGCAGGCTGCAGAGTTGTCTGTCTGTGCAGCAGCAGCCATGACAGCAGCAGGCTAGACAACAGCAGGCAAGAGAGCAGCCAGGGTAGCAGGGGAGTGGTATGCAGGCTGCAGATGTGTCTGCCAGGGCAGCAGCAGGCATGCCAGCAGTAGAGTAGCAAGGAGGGTGGAATGCAGGCTGCAGAGGTGTCTGCATGAGCAGCAGCAGGGATGACAGCAGCCAGGGTACCTGGGCTGTGGGATAAAGGCTGGATAGGTGTACCTGAGGGCAGCAGCAGCCATAACAGCAGCCAGGGTACAGGGGGATAGAGATGCAGGCTGCAAGTGTGTGCATGGCCAGTCACAGGCAGGCATAAGGCGTACTAGCTTCCAGGGGAGAGGAGTGCAGGTTGCAGGTGTGTACATGTGCTTGGGCAGCAGAGGGCAGGGGCGCAGCTAGGGTACTGGGAGAGTGGGACTGGGAGAAGGCTGCACATGTCTGCCTGCATCGTAGCCTCCGCGGTACCAGGGGAGGGAGAGGGGCGCCTGCTGCAGAGAAGGCTGCCTGGACAGCAGCAGGCCGGATTATGCCGTTCCAGAATGAGAGTCCTGTGGGGCGGCGGGAGAAAGGGGGCGGGCCTGGCGTGCGGCTTTCACTGCTGCTCTCTAGACGGGCAGGCCTTCCCAGTGACCCCCTGCCTCCTGTGGCACCGGAACCTGACATCCCCCGTCCCGGTGCTGTGCCAGGTGCCTCTGTGCCCTGCTGCCAGAGCAGGCTGCGAGGCGCCTGCGCCAGAGTGCCGGATTTGAGGTGCGTGCCTGAATTAGCAGTGCGTCATGGGCAGAGCTGCTTACTGCGGAGGCCGCGTGTCTGCCTGCGCCCTGCATGCCTGTGGGCGGGGCTCTTCGTATCTTTCTTTCTGTCCGGCAGCCTGGGTGTGCGTGCCACCCATGGCGCGTGACAGGCGAGTATCCACCCCTCCACCTGTGCGTGCGGGTGCACCAGTGCACCTGGCCCGGTCGTGTTCGTGTCCTCCTGTGTCTTTGTGGACCCGTGCGCCAGTGTCACTGTCAAGCTCAGTAACGTGCTAGAATGTGTGTCAGTGCGCATGCTTCTCAATGCTGTGTTACACTGTATGTGCTAGAGCTTAGTACACATGACACTTTATCAGGTAGTGCCTCTCTGGATGGACCTGCCACTCTATGCATCAGTGTACCTCTCAGCACACATGCCACTGTATGTGGCAGTTTACATGTCAGTACACATGCCACTGTACGTGGCAGTGTCTCTCTGGGTGGAGCTTCTACTGTATGTGTTAGTGTACATCTGTGTACACGCGCCACTGTACGAGGCAGTTCCTATGCCACTGTATGTGTCAGTGTACATGCCAGTACACATGCCACTGTACGTGGCAGTGCCTGTCTGGGT
This sequence comes from Ambystoma mexicanum, assembly GCF_040938575.1. Classification (NCBI taxonomy): domain Eukaryota; kingdom Metazoa; phylum Chordata; class Amphibia; order Caudata; family Ambystomatidae; genus Ambystoma; species Ambystoma mexicanum. The sequence continues at coordinate 22,646,832 of NC_090931.1, forward strand.
GGAGCTTCTACTGTATGTGTCAGTGTACATCTGTGTACACGCGCCACTGTACGAGGCAGTTCCTATGCCACTGTATGTGTCAGTGTACATGCCAGTTCACATGCCACTGTATGTGGTAGTTCCTCTCTGAATGGACCTGTCACTCTATGCATCAGTGTACCTCTCAGCACACATGCCACTGTATGTGGCAGTTTACATGTCAGTACACATGCCACTGTACGTGGCAGTGCCTGTCTGGGTGGACCTGCTACTTTATGTGTCAATGTACATCCGTGTACACACGCCACTGTACGATGCAGTTCCTATGCCACTGTATGTGACAGTGTACATGCCAGCACGCATGCCACTGTATGTGGCAGTGCCTCTCTGGATGGACCTGCCACTGGATCTGTCAGTGTACATCTCAGTACACATGCCACTGACCGTGGCAGTGCCTCTCTGGATGGACCTGCCACTGTATGTGTCAGTGTACATCTGTGTACGCATGCCACTGTACGTGGCCGTGCCTCTCTGGATGTACCTGCCACTGTACGTGGCAGTGCCTCTCTGGGTGGACCTGCTACTGTATGTGTCAGTGTACATCTGTGTACGCATGCCACTGTACGTGGCCGTGCCTCTCTGGATGGACCTGCCACTGTATGTGTCAGTGTACATCTGTGTACGCATGCCACTGTACGTGGCAGTGCCTCTCTGGGTGGACCTGCTACTGTATGTGTCAGTGTACATATGTGTACAAATGCTACTGTACGTGGCAGTGCCTGTCTTAATGGACCTGCCATCATATGCTACAGTGTACATCTTAGTACACATGCCACTTTATGTGGAAATGTCTCTTAATGGACATGTCACAGGTTTGCACACAAACAACATTGACATTTAACTTCAACACTCCACTAAAACAGCGATTTGCATATAACAGCACCCGTGAGCACCCCTAGCTTCCTAATTATGGTACTGTCTCTCTACACTGTGCTAACCACCTACAATGCATTCACTCCTGCTCCTCCTACTCACCTCTCCCTACTCTTTCTCCAATCAGCTACAACTTCCTCCTTTCCTATCCCTATTATAAATCACACAACTCAAAACTCCCACTACTCCATCCCTCTTCCATCTCCTTCCAACAAGCAAAGCCGATGAGCTAACTATTCCTCCTCTAACTCCTATCCCCCTCGCCTCTCTTCCTCTGAGACTCAACTTCTCTACTCTTCCTTACTGCATCAATTAATATTGCACTCTGGAATGCTCAGCCTGTATGAAACAAAACATCCATTATCACGGACTACTTTCACCCCAGCTCTCCTCCCCTAGATCGCCTTACTATCGCTGCAACCTGGATTTCTCCATCAGACACTCACACTCTGGCGGCCCTACACGACTCCAACTATCCTTCATTCACTCTCCTCGACTGACTGGCAGAAGTGGCAGCCTCCGACACCCACCCTTCCTGCTTCAATGCCTCAAAAATCTGCAATGCCATGTCCTAGCCTGCCTCTTTTTGAATGAATTCACCCTCTCTTCTTTTGCTCTGCCTCATTCAGTTCACATCTCCATCCATCACCCTCCTCGTACCACTAGAACAGTGGTCTTCAAACTTTTTAGGCCAAGGCTCCCCTGAGCAAACAATAAATTGTTCGGGACCCCCTGCCCGTCCCTCTGTGTTGGTGTTATTTTTTATATAGAGAGAGCTGTGAAATGTGTGATGTCCATGCACGAGCACACGGGAATGTTTTGTATATGAGAGTCTTGACGAGCATGCCAAACAAAGAAGTTGCCTCACATTGTAAATCCACTAGGCCAGTGGTCTTTAAAAATGTTTAGCCTGGGCCCCCCTGAGCGAAATATGGGCAGGCCAGGGCCCCAAAAAAATTCCACTTGGACAGTATGTATTGCTCACCGTCACTGTACCCTACTCCCAGTATAGTCCTTGGGCTCCCCCACCTGCTCCCATCACAGTGACTGGGCTCCCTCATCCCACTCCTACCCAGTCCCTGGGCTCTTCCCACATCATCACACACCCTGGGCTCTCCCCACCCTGCTCCCACCACTATCCCATGGTTCCCGCCCATCCTGCTCCCACCACAGTCCCTGGGCTCCCCCATCCCTTTCCCAACACAGTCCAAGATCCAGTGGCGGCTGGTGAATTTTTTAAGTGGAGGGGCATAACTATTTCCCCCAAAAATGCCATAGCGACCAAGCCAAGTGAGGGAGTCTGAACCAATCAAGGGAGGCTCAGGGGGTTTCCCCCGTGAATTTTTAAACATAAAATAATGGGTTAAAATGTTTCATTGTAGAGCATTCTTTAAAAACATGGGTAAATATCCAAACAGTTTGCAATTGCTGCTGGGGTGGGGGGGGGGCATGACATGTTTTAATGGACATCAATGATAGATGTCCAGCAAAAATATACCATCCCTGTCCCCTGTGCCACACTAGGCCTAACACAATCAACATGGTTATGTGGTGTGTATGCAAGGCGCTGGGGTGCCAAGGGGGAAAGCATTGTATTTTGACTGGACATCTATGATAGAAATCCAGTAAAAAAATACCATCCCTGTCCCCTGGCCTCCACAGCGCTTCAGAAGGTGAGCTGATTTTGGCAGGTGGGTAGGGAGATTGTGCAACAAAGGCATTTAGGCATTTTTAAAATACCTTTGTTGTATAACCCTCCTTCCCCCTCTATCCACCACTTGCAAAATCAGCTCAATGGACCAAAATAAACAAACACACACACATTCATACAACTATCACTCTATCATTCACACGAGCATCCATCACCATACACTCACCCATAACACAAGCATTCATGCATCCATACACATAATTCAATAAAATAAATGAACATAAACATACCTTCTGCAATGGCTTGCATGTGAGTGCTGACACGCCCTGTTCCAGGCTGCTCTGTCCGTATGTGCGAGGATTTGCAGGAGCTCCCCCTCGCACATACATACATGCAGTGCCCCAGCCAGCATTTCCAATGAGCTTTGCAATGCTGGCGAAGCAAAACGCCCCAGACTTGCATGGCTCAGTGACCATGTGCAGCTGGGGAATGAACTGAACTGTCAAAGGGAAAAAGGGTTTCCCTTTGACAGTTCAGCCAGCCCAGGAGCACTACCTCAACTGGAAAAAGCAGCTGAGGGAGTGCTCATTTTTTCACTGGGCTGGCTCCTTAGCTCCTCCATAATGGGTGAGGGGGACACTGGGTGGGCACCCCCTCGCCATTATGGATGAGCCGCCAGGCTCGGACTGGCCTACTGGCCTGTTCCCCTTCCCTTTGCCTGGTCGCGCTCTGAAACACCCGTGTACGAGCGCGATACAAATAAAATATCATATCATAGGGTAATGCCTGTACCAAAAATACTAAATGCTAGTGTGGGCCCGTCAAAATGGGCCACCTTTTTGGCCAATGTGGGCCAGTTTGATGAGTTACTTCCCCACACAGTTAGTAATTTGGACCATTGTTGCTGAATAAATATTCTATAAATATCACAATGTACTTACATTTTAACACAAAGCACCCTCTTGGGTACTATTCAAACAGTCTGTTAATGAATATCCATTTACAACTGCGGGCCACTTTTTGATTGGTGCCTGAGACAGTGTCATGCTTCAGCCCGACTATGTAAGCCGCCCCTGCCCATTTCTTCCAATCTTAAAAAAAAGAAAAATAAAAAATTAAAAAATTTAAAATACATTTTTATACATTTCATGCTGGGCTCTTGTGGCCCCCCAGGGATGTGTCTGTGGCCCCCCACTGGGCCGCGCCCCACAGTTTGAATACTGCTGCACTAGACCAGTCTTTGATGATTTTTGGCAACTCCTTGATTCTCTTTCCCCTAAACATCACCTCATTCTCTTAGGTGACTTCAACCTTCTCTCTCCAACCACTTCTCTGAAATCTGAATGTCGGTCTTTGCTTAGTGACAACACTCTCTACTCTATCCATAAACTACCTACCCCTACAAGGGATAATTCTTTGGATCATTTATTAATCTGCACCTCTCCGTCAGCCACTAATACCACTGTCACACCATCCACATCTGATCACTCAATTGTTTCCACCTCCATCTCCTTTCCACCCTCTGACCTTTCCTCACCACTTCCTTTACCTATTACTGAAAGGAAATTTAAAGCTTCTGACATTCCCCCATTTCTCTCCGACCTACAGTTCTCACTCTGCTTCACAACTATGCCTCTTCCACCATCACTGCCTTCTCCAGCTTCCAATCCTTAATATATGACTCATTTTGCTCTCACTTCCCCAATGCTTACAATCAGCCCCAAGTTTCAGCGTCCTCCACCGTGGGTCACTCGATCCATATGCTCTCTCTGCACACTATGCATTGGCTGCTGCACAAATGGAGGGGTACCCCTTCACATAAGGGCCTGAACTCTATCTCTCTGCCCTGAACTCTCTCAAGTTCACTCTTGATAGTGCTAAATGGGAAGTCTACCTCACCCTCATTGACCCTCACCCCAACCATCCTTGGTGGCTACAGGGCACCCTAAACTCACTCCTCACTCCTCCTACATCTATGACTATCACCTCCACTCTAACAGTTAATGACCAGGCTGAATAGTTGGCTGCACATATTTCCAAAATTAGAGACTCTCTCCTGACCTTCCTCACACTCCCTACTCTTACATTTTACACTCTGCCTACTTTACCACCATCCTCTGCCTCTACTCTACCCCCACTTTAGTCACACTAATACTGACAAAGTGATATCTCTACTGATGAAGGCTAAACCCTCTTGTGCCCCCATCCACTTGCTCTTCAGCTAGACTAGCCTATTGCCCATTAAATGGCCTCTCACCCCACTGAACTCTTCAATCAGACCTTCAACTCTGCTTGCTTTCCCTCTGTTTTCAAAACAGCCACAGTCATCCCTCTCCTAAAAAAGCAAGGGGCTGTCCCAGACCTACCAGCTAACTTCTGCCCTATGTCTCTCCCTTTGCGCACTACTCTGAAGTGCTTGAAAGGGTTGTGTTCAACCATCTTACCAATTTCTTAGACATCTACAACCTACAAGACCCCCTACAACCAGGTTTCCACTCCTGACACTCAACAGAAACTGCTCTCATGAATGTGTCCAACTTCATCGCCTCTGCTAAACACTCCAACTTATCCTCTATCCAATTCTCCTTGACCCATCTTCTGCCTTTGACACTGTCAATCACGCTGATCTCCTTGATACAGTCTTTCTTCTTGGGATTCACGATCAAGCACTTGCCTGGATTGAAACCTACTTGCACTTCGCCAATTCTGTCTCCTGGAGCAGCAACATCTCTTAGCTCACTCCTCTAACTGTTGGTGTTCCAAAAGACTTTGTTTTGGGTCCACTCCTCTTTACACTCTGCACCTCTGCTCTTGGAGCATTCATTTCCTCCTTTGTGTTCTCGTACCATCTCTTTCAGCATGACACCCAAATCTTATTCTCTTTTCCTGAACTCTCCTCTGATCTCTCTATCAAAATTTTCAACTGTCACTCTCCCATTAAATATTGGGTGGCTTTGGACTCTCTGGTGTTACACTCTATCAAAGCAGAGGTGCTCTTCTTCCCTGCCAAAAGCTCTCTCTCATCTCTTCCTCTGCCTTTAGAGTTCCCAACTGACACTCTCCCCTACTCTTCTTCGGCTAAAACCTCACTGTGTCCTCTATTACGCTTCTCTTACCTTTTCTATTTCCAAAACTGGAACCGCAGCTCACCTCAAACTCCTCAATATTAGGAAAATCAGGCACCTTCTTCCATTCAACACCACCAAGCATCTCTTAACCACTTTCCTTTTCTAAACTTCACTTCTGTGCAGGCATCCTCTTTGGTCCACCCCCCCAAAAAAGCGTACTGTCCACTAGACAGAATCATTAACTTAGATACCAGAACTTTATTTGAACTCCCTGACTTCACACCTACATCATCGTACCATCAACAGACTGGATGGCTGATGATACAAAACATGACCAGATTTAAATTCTTGTTCAGGTTCACAAATCTATCCACAGTGAGGCACCACTGTGACAAATCAACTTCTGGGGCACCTGCGGTCCAGGGATGAATATCGGGATCTAAACCTTCAATCAGCCCCACACCTCTAGTACAATGGAAGGGATCTGAGCAGATTTGAAACACAAGCAAATTATAAACCTCCTTGTCCAATTTTGGTAACGTGGATGAAACGGCATGCTTACCTCTAAAAGGTTGTGGATCATTGGTTATTTGCAACACAGCAAAAATACAATTATTACCCAATGATAAAAGAGCCTGTCCAGTCAAGGTTGTATACAAATATCTACTTTATTATTATCACAACAAACACTTCTAGCACACTACAAAATACAACCCACCCTGCAAAGGAATGCAGAGGACAGACAATTTGAAAGAAGGAAAAGGGATGCACTCTGGATACTGACAGGAGGGTGGTTGGTATAGTAAATAATCACAACAGTTCAAGGTTACTTGTTTTCAACACATCTTCTGCCTGGATATCTTCTCCTGGCTCACAGCCATGCGTAGGTGAGGGGTCTTGCTCTGTCCGTTCGGCTGCTCACGTGATTCAGACACCGTGGATTTGCCATTTCCTCAACAATTTGTGTATTTGATTTTATGTTCATCCACCACCTGCCTTCGCCTTCTAATCTTGCCCTTTCAAAGCAGTATATTCTGGTCCTTGCTTCAGTTGATTGTAGCTACTGCTTGTTCATTTTGATGGATACAACCTCTTTTCCTAGGCATGAGTTGCCTCGGCTGAGTTTTGTTTCTACCACTCAGCTCCTGATTCCGCTGATTGTGAAACCTTTCTCGAATGGTCTTAGTGATTTTTGTTGATTCTGCTTTTGTGCAAAGTGGAAGTATACTTCATATAACGTGCTTTATTTGAGGTAGATGTGTATATGGTGCTTGCCGCATTATCTTTCTACTAAGCATAGCAAGCCGCAAGATTTTTTTAGCTTTCGTGCGATTCCAAGCATATTTACAGGTGTAAACTGGTCAAATATCTTTGCCATGCTTACAGCTTGAGCTTCTTACATTTGACATCGCCTTCACACTGTAAGTTCACGATATCCTTGTTCATGACGTTTCGTCTCTTTATGCCATTCTCAGGTCATCATTTCTTCTACATGTGAGTGAGGTTTTAGTTCACCATTCGCCTTCCATTAAGACCTTCTTGGTTTCTTCAGGGACTGTTCTCAGGCAATCTTCGGTCCGTCTCATTTGTTGATATGGCTTTCTCAATGGGTTCCTTACTGTCCACGGTTTCCTCGGTACTGGTACTTCAATAGGCATCATTCTTCTGATAGGTACTGGACAGAGCCCCACCGCGGCTCTCTGCTGGTTTACTGGTTTATTTGCTCATCATATGTCACATATCTCGGTGTGAACATTCCAGGTGCTTCAAAATGGATGGTTGGAGTGCGGGCTGCATTTGGGACCTCCTCTACAGGCTGTAGGCCGACCTACACAGTGGCTCGGGGTCAGGAATCATTGCCTCCGTGCCAGAGGGTTGTTCTGCAGCACCGGTCAAGACATCTCAGAAGGCTTTAAGCGATTAAGGCGTGACAACAGTCAGTGTTGCAGTCGATTGCAGCACGAAGGACTCGACTGGCTCGAAAATGTACTTTAAGGCGGATGTCAGTAGATGCTCTTCAAGACACTGCTTCCAGCTTCTTCACTTGGCTTGTGTCATCCTTCAAGGCTGACGACCGAAAACTGAGGAGTCTGTTGCAGGCAGCTGCCCTGTCTTTGGTTTTGGGTTCAGGGACTCACTGGCATTTCCCACCTTGGAAACTTGCTGTAGAGCTAGCTGGGTACCGGTACTGGAGCTGCTGGAGAGTCCTCTGGATTCATTATCTCCCTCTGTTCCCTGGGAGATGTTTAGGGGAGGGATATTGCTTCCCTCTAGGAAGTCCTGGCCTTCCTTCACTGGTGGAAGATGTAAGGCAGACTGTACCTTCAGCCAGGGTCCAATGATGAGTTATTCTTGCTACTCCTTGCAAAGTCTTCAGATTATCTTCCAAAAGAGGGACTTGCCCCTCTTTTAAAAGCCAAATGGACCACATGGTTTGGTGTAGGCTAAGCCTACCTTAATGAACTTATCCTGAGTCCCCACCAACAATCTCCTGTATGCATGAGGTCATAACCAGAGTGTTTTGCAACAGAAAAGTTAAAGGGGTGAAAACATGTCATACTAAGTCCCACCCATCTTCCTTTCTATTGTGGATCAAAGGATCTCTTTGGTTAATGGAGTTCTCTATGGTTCCTGATTAACGTGTCAAGTCTCCCTTGAAGCTGTGGCGAGACCAGATGCTTTGTCTCTGGCAAACCACATTTGTGTACCTTATTAATGGGGTTATGATATGATATGATATGGCATTTATAACTCGCTTGTACACAAGTGTTTCTAGGTGCGACAAGACAAGGCGGGAAAAGAAAGGGAGGACAAACAATGATCTTACTAGGCCTTGTGTCATTCAGATTGCACATGTGTGGGTTTCTTTTGTGGGGTGAACTACTGTAAACATGCAGGCCCAGACATGACAGTTCACTGTCAATCAATACTGAGAGTGGGAGCTGGCTTTAGGTTGACACAGTTGCATATGAAATTGTTGTTGGGGTTTCCTGTTTCCTTTGTTAGCCTCTGCAGCCAGAACTCATGTGGGCCTCTTTGAATTTCACTCTGAATAGTATGCATACCGCTGCCACCAGCTGCAGGGCCCAACAGAAGGATAGGGCATTATGAGAAACCTGAAGGTACTCTTACATCTACTCCCCAAGGATCTTCTGTTCACCTGGCTAGGGAAAGGCCATCACTTTTGGATCCCGACCCTGGGGGTGGACAACCGAGGGAGGATCATATGGGTGGAGTGTCCTGGGGGATTGGAGAGAGGATACCTGGAGATGAGAAATGGTATCCACCCTTCACTAACACTGACCTACGTGACTCTCCCCCGTCTTCATGGGATATTGTCCGTCTTTTCCAGTTGTTCCCTGTTATCTACCTTGAATTAATTTGATGAGGAAGAGGCAACTAAGAGTAATGCACACTTCCTATTGTAAACACCACTCTGTACTGAGACGAGGAAGAGGCAACTAAGAATAATGCACACTTCCTATTGTAAACACCACTCTGTACTGAGACGAGGAAGAGGCAACTAAGAGTAATGCACACTTCCTATTGTAAACACCACTCTGGTACTGGGACAAAGAAGTGGGGTCTGCATGCATGTAGTAATGAAGGTCAGGCATGTCACACTAACAGCCTTACACAAGGTCAGGAACTTGAGTCTAACCCTTTTCACCTGCAGCCTCTTAATAACGATAAAGAGTACACATCTGGAGCTGAAAATCAGAGAGAGGAGAGAGGGGGAAGGGAATCTGCCATGTTGCGACTGAGTCAAGGAGCAGAGTCACCAGCAACAATTCCCAGAGACCTCCCAAACAAGCTTTGCAGGACCGGGAACCCTCTATTGGGAAGGTGGGCATCAGGAACTGCCAGGTAGCAGAGGAGAGAGAAATGCCATCTGCGCCCAAGCCCAGGTGCAGCTGGAGCTGTGGAAGATGCATACCAAACTGAATGAAAGCTGCCAAATGAGTAAACTTTGATATGCTGAATGAACCCTAACAAATAAGAGCACTATGGACATAATCAAAGACATATAAAGGATTGAAGAGTTGTGGTGAGTGCTATATGGGCAAAGATCAGATAGACTGACAATAAGAGTTTACCAATGTATTACAACCCAAGAACTGGCATGAAAGACGGTTAAAAAGAAAACAAGTGTGGAAAGTGAAAGTCCAAGGCAGAAGAGCCTATCGGGGGCCTAACAACTTTAGGGAGACTTATGGTTATGTGACCTGTGATGGGTGGACTGTGCGGCCCGACATCTGCGCCTAGTCCAGAAAGACTCATGATATGCCGGGCTACTGGTTGCGTGAACTGTGACTGGTGGACTGTGCAGTCTGACAACTGTGCCTAGACCAGAAAGTCTCCTAATGTGCAGGGTTAGAGGTTGCGTGACCTGTAATGGGTAGACTGTGTGGTCTGACCACTGCACCTAGAGCAGGAAACTTTCAACGATGAACAAGCTGGAAAGAACTGTGAAATACTTGGTGAAGCAAACCTGCCGGAGGGTCAATCAGAGCCAGTGTTTCCTTATGAACTATTGAGCAGATGAAACCCAGAGGGAATGTAATGTTAAAGTGTTGGCGAAGGGAACCCTGAGAGTCAAACGAGTGAAGGCCTTTGTCTTGGGGAAGGGAGTCTCAGGACCTCTCTTGTGTTTGAACTGTGATACATTTGAAGTGAAAATTATGTTGAAGTCTTGGGGAACGGGGTGCTAGGACCACTATGTTGTGTGAAATGTGCAATCGAGAATGCTGTGTTGTGGAAGAGAATCCCAGGCGTTTTGTTTTGTGGGAACTGTGCTATATTAGAACTTTGGGAAAGAGAAGTCCCGGACCTTCATTGTGTGTGAATAGTGGTACCTTTGAACTTGGAGACGGTCATCTCATAACTTGACAAAACCATTTTGAATGGAATCTTTTTTGTAACTGTGTTGAACTTGAAACAGGGAACCCAAGAAGAACTCGAACAGTCTTTACTTTTGAACACTGCTATTTTGTTGAGAAAGATCCCCACACCTTGTTTTGTTATAGCTGTGGGGACAAGCATAGGTTTTGACACAGATAGGTTTTCATTTTGGAATTACAAAGTCTTTCCTTAGGTTTCATTAGGCAGGGACAATCCCACTATAGCGTAGGGCTAGTTAGGCGCTACACCATCCTGGTCATTAATAAAGCTTTGTTTAGAATTGCATTTCTGTTGTCTGTGTCATCTCTCTTGATACCATGCCTGTCTCACTGCAGATCCATGGAGTCTTTGTTAGTTAATCAGGCTGGCCATGGCAGAGGGAAGGTTTGGTCCCCACTTCTGGAGATGCATTGTGTACTCCACCTGTCAGATCCCAACTAAATATGATAGGGCAGACTGTGCCTGTAGGCTGTGTCCACCCAGAGTACACAGGTCTATGTGTTTTTCGTGCTATGAGCATAAGAAAATGTGTGTGTATTAACCCCACACATGTTCCAGAGGTTGATCTACAATCATTCAATTTAATTTAAAATATCCAAAAAAAAGCGCAGGCGAGCACACACCCACCGTAAGAATAGTCGAATTCCTCACATGGCCCCCAGCCTCAACATGTGAACCACCACTCTATTGATGGTGTGGTTCATGATCAATGTGAATTTACTGGCTGAGGCCATCTGCATTTCCATGCTGGGAGCCTGGCATGTGCTGGATGTCCGTATGTAATGCCTGCACTGCTACAGCCCAACGCAAAAGCTTAGGGTTTTCCCCTACAAGGCGATTAACCATCGAAGAGGCCGGTGGTCTGTTTGGATAATAAAGTGCAACCCAAAGATGTGGTGGTGCAGCTCCTTCATGGTCCACACAACCGCCTAAGCCTCCTTTTCAATGATGGTCCAGTTCACTTCCCTTTTTGTAAATCGCCTGCTAATGTAGGCGACAGGTTGCTCTACCCCTTGAGAGTTCAGCTGCACTAACACTGCTTCAATCCCAAAATCACAGGTGTCCGTTTGGATAATGAACTCCTGACCATAGTCTGACACTTTCAGACCAGAACAGGGGCCCTGCACAATCCATCCTTTAAACCCTGAAAGTGGGTTTGACAGGTGGAGGGGGGGGGGGGGGGCAAGTTAACTTCCTTGGCAATTTCTTGGAGGTTACATCATTCAGTGGCATGGCAATGGTTCCATACCCCTGAATGAACTACCGGTAGTACCTGGTGAGACCTAGAAAGGCTCTCGCCTGCGTCTGTGTGGTGGGGATGTTCCAATTTGTCAAACCCTGTATCTTTGCTTTGAGAGGTTGTTGCTTACCTCCACTGACCAGGTGGCCCAGGTAAGTCACTGTGCCCTTCCCTATCTGGCACTGTGTGGCCTTGATAGTCAGACCTGTATTCTGCAGCGCCTGAAGCACTTGCTTCAGGTGGGATAGGTGATCCTCCCAGGTGTGACTGAACTCAGCAATGTGATCTAAATAGGTGACACTGATGTTTTCCAGTTCAGACAAAACCTGATTAACCATCCTCAGAAAAGTGGCAGGGGCATTCTTTAAACCGAAGGTCATGACAGTGAAGTGATAATATCCTTCTGGGGTTGAGAATGCTGACCTCTCTCTCCCTCCATCTGTCAAGCTGACCTGCATGTACAATGCTGTGAGGTCAAAGGTACTCATGTACTTGGCAGTACCAAGCTTGTCAATGAGTGCATATGCCCAGGGAATGGGGTGAACATCTGTCTTCATGACAGAATTGAGCTCCATGTAGTACACACTTTAGTCTTCCCACCACTGGTCGTTTCAGGGACCAGTACCAGGGTCTGTGGGATGGCTCTATCACTCCTAGGGACAAAATCTTGGAAACATCCTCTTTGATAGTGTCCATGCCCTTATCAGACATCTGGTGAATCCTACTATTCACCAGCGTACTGACTCCATCATGGCTGGACCAATCTGCGCAACCTGTAGTCAACAGAACTGTTGCTGTTCTGACGGGTCCATTGCAAGGTTGACACTTTCAACTGACCCATCTGTGGCTTCAGAGTGCAAGAGGTCTGGGAGGGGATCAGTCTCCTCCTCAGTGTCGCCATCAATCACTAACACCATGACTAAGTCATCCCAGCTATAATGGGGTTTTAGCCGGTTGACGTGAAAGACCCTGCACATCTGTTTAAGTCCTTTCACATCAATGAGATAATTCACCTCACTGACACAGTAAGGCCCAGTCCACTTGTCCTGAAGGGCACTGGGTTTGACAGGCTCCATAATCCACACCCACTGGGCTGGAGAATAGACTGTCACTGTGACTTTCTGGTCATGCTAGTGCTTGATCAGCTCCTGACTGGCCTTTAGGTTTTTCGTCGAATGATGCATGTACTTTGTCATTCTAGACTGGAAGGCCAAATACATAGTCCACCACATCTTGTGTTGGGGATGAGGGGTTTCCCTCCCATCCCTCATTCACTAGTCTGAGGGGACCTTGTGCAGGGGGTCCAAACAGAAGCTCAAAGGGGCTAAACCCTACTCTGTTCTGTGGGACCTCCCTGTAGGCGAACAGAAGGCATTGCAGGAGAATATTCTATGAGAATATCCAATTTTATTCTCAGGTGCTCTTCCAAGCCAACTATCATGCCCTTCAAGGTCTTTATGAACTACTCAACAAGCCCGTGTGTTTGTGGATGGAAGGATGTAGAGAACTGGTAGGTGACTCCGCACTCTTCCCACATAGCCTTCATATATACTGATGTGAAGTTTGATCCCCTGTCAGAAATGACATCCTTGGGGAAACCAACATGGGAGAATATCCCAATCAGAGCCTTTGCAACCATGGGGACTTTCATGCTCCTCAGAGGGTAAGCCTCAGTGTACCTTCTAGCGTTGTCTACCACTATGATAAAATAATGGACCTTCCTGTGTCACTCTGTAGTAGTGTGTCACCAAAACATCACTATATATTGATAGAAAATTATAAATCTTTAATTAAATAACTACTATCTAAAAATGGGTTATTACAAAAATATTAGAAATGTATTTAAAAAATATCACCAAATAGTGACAATTAATTGCATAACCACCACCAAACACGGCATAAATGTACAGAGTATTCCAATATGCCTAGTCTCAACCAATTCTCGTTATACGAGTGTTATACTTATTTCTGTATAAATCAATTATATCAGATGCGTGTTGAAAAGATGCACATGCTTCATCTCTTCTTGTAGGTTGACACGAATCACATGGACTTCCTCAGGGGAATAATGGCAAATACAAAATTTCTTAATAAAAATACACGCTGATAACACCACAGCATATTAAGTGTGTCGAATTCACCGCATACAGCGTGCACACTAGAAAAATTGAGTATTTTCTGAATCTAATTCTTCGTTCACTTTGGCACTCATTTGAATTCACTCGCAGTCTCTAAATCAAAACTTGTAAGAATTCATGTTGAAGCACAATCAGTAGAACGCCATTGGTGCATAGGGATCTCTCACTCTCGTGTCAGAGTACCTTGGTCAATCTGCATTGCTGTCATGGGTACACTGTCAGAGACGTTCTATGTGTGCAGTCGTTCGTCACACTGTATTTGTCAATCTACGTCCGCATCGCCAGTGCTTTGTCAAAAAACCTTCTCTGAGTGCGGCCATTTGTCACTCTAACTTTAGCTATGCTCCATGTTCATATCAGATATTAGCCACGCAAAGTGCTGGCACCACCAAGATGTAACTGTTCCCTGAGATGGTTTGAGGACCCAAAGGACCCACAATGTCCATGCCTAGTCTCCCAAAAGGCCACTCAACCACAGGTAGACAGGTAGTGGAATTAAGAAGGCCTTTCTGACACCACCTGACTTGTCAAAAGCTTCACATCGAGCAGGACCGGACAAATTCCTTGAACTTCCCGCAGAAGTAGGTGACTCAACAGTCTGTGAAACTGCACCAGGGGCTACCAGCAATGCGGGTCCCTCCAACAAGCCCGCCCGGAAGCACTCCAGGCCCTAAGACTGTGAGAGCGTTCAATCTGTCAACCTCTTTGGCCCTTGATCTGGTTGTCGCTGCAACTATCTTGGAGTTTGGAAGATCATTAGCCAACAGTCATTGGACAGGGATGGAGTTTATTTACTGCTACAGGGCTCAGGGTCATTTCAACTCTTCAGCTGGACTCTACTATCTCCAAGGGGCACTTACTCTTTCCTTCAAACCCACTGATGCTACAATCAGGCCCATCAATATACTGGCCTGGCTGTACACTGTGCTGGGTGACAGCAGCAAGGCTAGCCGCAGTGTCTAAGACCACAGGAGTTTTGTGCTTATTGATATACATATATTCAAAATAGAGTTGAGTATCATTGGGAACTGGGATCTCTTTTGTAGATCCGGTACCATTCCCTCTTAGTGTAACCAATCTGCTTTCAGCCACTCCATTGTCTAGTGGGAGGTCCTCCTCTAGAAGGACCACACTAATGATGGCCTGCTTTATGAGTCCAAAATTCACTATTGCGTGCTTGGGTAAGCCCTTGCAAGCAGGATCCCCTTTCCTATGGCCCAGCTCCATACACATGAAGCAACCTTTGGGTGGTGTGAGTGGTCAGAAATGTGAGGTGGACAGCTTTGTAAGGTTTTCTCAACAAATACCATTTTATCAACTTAGAAGGTTGCATAAACGCCTCACTATCCTTACCCTGACGAAGATTTCCCTGCTTAAAAAAAAATAAAGGAAACACGTTAACAAAGGATATCTGTCCCTCAAACATATATATAGAACACGTACATAAGGAAATGCCTGGCAGTTAAAAACAATAGTAATTGAGTTTGTATTGCAACAAAAGTCTCTTTTTAGAACCTCAGTGAATTACCCTTCCCCAGATCTTAAGTGGAGTTCTACTTCACAGTTCAAGAAAAAAAATAAGGAAACCCTGGTTTGCAGTAAAATTCCAACACAGCTCTTTGCAAGTTTAAATGGTCAACAGAAAGTTTCAATTCTCTGATGATTCAGCAAAGAAAATATAAGACGCTTCCCTAAACAATTTATCCTCCTTCGATAAAGGACAACTTTGCAGTTCATCAATAGCAACAATAATTGTCTTGGTCAGTATGATTTGCAATGACTGATAAGTTCTAGTGAACCACACATTCTTGGCAGCTTTACATAGCTCTTTTCATCAATAGCAAAAGCACATAAATTGTCTCTGTCAAACCACTTTGTAGCAGTTCGTAGACTTCCACCTGGTTTACTCCCATGCCAGGTCTACTACCTCAGTTCAGACCTGGTCTACTCCCATGCCAGGCCTACTCTTCCAAAGGTTTGCTATCCAGGTATACTCCCCTGCACAAACAGCATTTCACAAGTGCTCTTGTGGTTAAGGTCAACTGACAAGAGGTTCACAACAGCTTCACAGTAGTCAACCATTTGCAGCTTCAAAACATTTAATAACTCTTTAGAGAAAACATGATTCACATGTGTGCTCCTTAATACAGATCTGTAAATAATGTTCATCTCCTTCTGAATATCTTTCCCAGGAGGGCAGATTTTTTGGCCACTCTTGTTTTCCCACTGCACAGGTAACTAAATATTGATACGTACAGGGTCTTAGTCTGCCTCTCTCTTGGCTTTGGCAATGTGAGTTTATACCAACATTAACCTTATGTTGTACAAAGTATGGGGAATACATTTCACCACTCATGGACCTTTTGTTAGTCCTCTTCTGCAGTTGGCAATATCTGTTTGATTGTATTTCCTTTGCTTCTAGTTGCTTTTGGCTCGGTTAATACTTGCAGGTATTAATTCTCAACACTTTTGTCCCATCAGGTTGTTGCTGTTTCCATTAACTCATACGTTTAAAGTTAGTCGTTTGGTTTTGCCATACAATACTTTTGCTGCTGCTTAATAGTTTGGTGTTCAAAATTGCTTTGAAAACCACTTGCACTCATACACGAGTGCTGCGGTCGCTGCTTTTCCTTCTGTTGGTAATCAAAATTACTTTCACAGCTGCTTTCACTCATACGCAAGTGTGGCTACATTGCTGAATGCCTGACTGGACGGAGAACGGAGATCGGCCGATTCTGAGGGAGACGGTTGCACGCACGGCATGGGGGCCCCCTGGATCAGGACTAAGAGTAAGTCTTTGGACATACACAAAAAGGACTCATAAATGCACAGGCGAGATTCGTGTGGAGAAACACAGCGAACGGCACAAATACCTTGTGGAGTGAGGAATCACGCTGAATCAACAATTGTGGCAGGGTGGCACCAACTTTAAACAAATAGGCTACAACCATAAGACGGAAACTTTCTGTCTAGGAGGGAAATCCCGGCAAGCAGTTGACAGCCAGCACAGATCCATCACATGAAGCACATCCGATTGAGAACGCCTTGGACCTCAGTGTGCTCAGGTTCCCCCCAGCCATTCCCCTCTCTTGGAGGCCCCCACAGAAACACAGTTGACCTACAGAAACATGAAACTCTGTTTGAGAATGGAAAGACGTTATATTTTGAACACCTAGACGACACGAATTACATATCGAGCTGAACTACGCTGCTACGAATTGGTTTTTGGTATCTAACAATGTATATGTCCTGATGAGGTGCACCAGATAGAAGTAATTTAGGTCTATTGTGGTGCCCGAAACTCGAGTAGACAACACCATAGAGCCCACTCTGTCAAGTTGGGCCTCTATGAGTTTCCGCAAAATATATAGGCATTTGGTATATGTTCATGACTAAGCTTGTTTGAACATTTGTCTTGTTTAACTCTGTGAAAAGAAAAATGTAGTGTTAAATAGGCTTTTATAATCATAAAACAACATTCAAGCCCTAAAAGATGGGTGTTCTACTTCCAGAACAGAGTGATTAGAATAGCGCTTTTTTGCACGGTATGAATGTGGATGAAAGTGAGTGTGAGTAAGGAGGGGTGAAATGTGATCACTGGTTTTGATATGATATGTGTTTTTCTAGATGTGATATGTGTATCTTTAAAATTGTTTTTTAATATATGAAATGTCATTGTGTTATGTGTGGTCTTTCTATAAATGGATGTTTTATAATGAAGTTTGAATAATAAATGAAGTTTAAACATATTGACTGCAATTTGTCTATAACATATGCCCTTGGAGTAGGGCTATTCTTTTGGAAAGGATGCTTGTTAGCGTTTTTACGCATAAATTGGACACCAGCCACCAGAGACAGCCTGAAGGCCCTCGGTGGACACCAGCCACCAGAGACAGCCTGAAGGCCCTTGGTGGACACCAGCCACCAGAGACAGCCTGAAGGCCCTCGGTGGACACCAGCCACCTGAGACAGCCTGAAGGCCCTCGGTGGACACCAGCCACCAGAGACAGCCTCAAGGCCCTCGGTGGACACCAGCCACCAGAGACAGCCTGAAGGCCCTCGGTGGACACCAGCCATCTGAGACAGCCTGAAGGCCCTCGGTGGACACCAGCCACCTGAGACAGCCTGAAGGCCCTCGGTGGACACCAGCCACCTGAGACAGCCTGAAGGCCCGCCTCCTGGGAATGAAAGCTTCCCTCGCCTTTGTGTCCTGCTGTGCAGCATCTGCAATTCAGGATTTGAGAGACAAAGACCCTCTCAGGACGGGCAGCTGATTTCTGCTGCACAGGGGTCCCAACGTCTTCTCAGACTTCCAGCTTCTGTCTGAGCAGCCAGCAGGAACCACGCTGCTTCTGTTGCTCACTTTCTCTGCTACTCTGCTTCTCTATGGCCTGCACCTGAGGGGGCCTTTTAAGTCTCTCTGTCTCCCTCAGGTGTGGGCTATCTGAATTAACCATCTGACTGCTCCTGCAACAATGTACCTTTTTTGCCCTCTTCCTCGTCCCAGTACTTAGGAAATTATGGAAATTGAAGCCGCAAATGACAGTCAGGTTTTCTTAATTCTTCTGTGTTAAAATAAGCCATTAGAATGGTGGAGTTTTGGGGGAAAATGGAATAAGGGAGTGTCCCCTTCCTCCTGACCTGGTCCCCCTGCCATGTGATCCTCCCACAAAACACCACCCCCAGATTCAGGATCAGGAAATGTCTGCCTTTGCCTTTCCCTGGCACATGGAAGGGTATCAGGCAAGGTTTTCTGGGGGAATCATAGCTGAATCATTACAGTGGTGAGAATGTACATGTCCCAGTGTTAGGGGTGCCTGTGCTCTTTTTTCCAGTGTGTATGGATGAACTAGAGTTTGAGAATGCTCCTTCATTCTTTTAGGGACCTGACTTTGAAGAGGAGTGGGTTTGACCTTTGTCCTTCCCATCCTTGTTTACTTTTTTGTCTGAAGATTTCTCTTCATGGTTTACGTGCACTAGCCTCAGCCTTTTTCTGGACTCAAGTACTCACAAACCTGTTGGCAGCCTTTGCAAGCTCCCTGGGGTCTGTGATAGTTTTATCCACAAGATGCTGGTGTAGATCAACCTCACAATTCTTCAACACAAGCTCACACACAATCAACTTGTACATGCCTTTAAATGTCTCAACTTTGTTACCAGCCACCCATCCGCTCCGATATTTCAATGACAAGTGTGTGAACGCTTCAAATGTCTGCCTACTTTTCTTTCTGAGCTCTCTGAAGCTCGTGAGATAATGTTCTGGGGTTTTACAGAACGTCCCGAGGAGGGCTGCCTTCATGCTTTCATAAATGGACCTTTCCTCAGGAGTTAACTCAAGAATTGTATCAGTCCCATGTGTCAGTACGTGACTCGTCGGGGCTGCACCCCACAGTACCTCATCCTTCTCCTTTACCTGAAAAGCAAGTTTGAGCACTTCAAACCAGTCAAAAATATCCTTCTCCACTTCGTATGCCTGCACTAAGTCTTTATGGAGGTGCCGCCTGGGCTTATCCTGGGCACCCTGGTTTGAGCCACTTCTGCTGCTTTCGCTAGAGTTGCATCGGTTAGCCTCCTTCCTCTCTTCGAGCACCAGCTTGCACAGCTCTAGGGTGACCTTGTCCCGTTGTTTCTGTTTCTCTAGCGCCAGTTTCCTCTCCTCCAACAAGAGTTTCTAGATGCTACCTGTCACATTCAAGGCAACCCTTGGAGCAATGGAAGGCAAAAGCTTACCAGAGAGAAGGTTGCGACCGTCAGGAATATCCGTTACCTCTCCGGCCTTGATGAAAGACGGGTCAACATGTAGGGAGACCTTGCACCTTGAAATCAATAACAGACCTGCCCAATGATGCAACCCCACTAGCTGCTAATAACAAAAAAGCTAGAGGAGCACATCAATTGAAAGGGTGCAGGATCCGTAAGTACAGGAACACACCAGGCTGCAAGGGAGAGTATAAATCAGACACTACCCAAAAGGATATGTATGAAGATCTTGTGAATAACCTAGACGGACCTGGGATTAAGATCCTACCTCCTTCTTGACTTCCCCTGAGAAAGCAAGTTAAAGAATAGTAAACTAATGAACCCGTAGGGGTGCCTCCCTACCGCTCTATCCTTGAATATGCCCCTCAGTTACAACTCTCACCGTATTGATGCTTATGGATACTCCAATAGATATTGCAGAGTGCAGAAGAAGGAATGGAGAAAAACGAGGAATTGCGGGAAGGTTAGGAAGGGACTAAACCCTGTACAGCAAGAGGGATGCACTAGAGTCGGGTTGGTGCACTGGTTGAATAAGCTGCGGAGCGTTCGTAAGTACTGTGCACTGAATAACATATACCTGTGGAAGATTGGAAAGGAGGGTACTGGATAGGAGAGTAATTTGTGGTGTAACCAATGGTTTACTGGAGGATTTCGCCAGATGGGAAACTGAATGTTCTGTGTAGCCTCAGTGAGGAAAGGGAGGCTAACCACAAGCAAAAATAATTCAGTCTAGAATTTCAGGAAAGCCCAGACTGGAATGTGAGGCTGAAGACGTACGGGAACTACGCACAAAAGTTCAAGACACCCCGATGTGGAAGTGAGGTACCAAATCTGCAAGAAAGTAGCATTGTGTAAAAGGCTAGTGATTGCGCCAACTTGCATCCGCGAACAAAAGCTGGTGCAGACGCAGGAAAGTATCAATCCAGAAAGCGACGACCCACCAAGTCGTCGTAGGGAAAGTAGTGTTGAATCCAAGTAGACTGTGTAACCGACACCAATTGTGAAAGGATTAGCACAAGGAAGAACGCTAGGAAGTGGGTAACGGTGAAGCTTCAGTATAATTAAAATAATCAGATGCACCAGATCTCCGCCTTGTATCAGTTTCAATAGTTTCCTGATGACACGGTAAGCCGCGTACCGTGCCACGTGACCTTCAAGGGGCCAAAAGCGCCTAGTTACCAAGCAATCGCCTAACAATACCCACCTCGTATAGAATGGCCTGGCAGCCATTGTGAAAGCAGTTCTATGAGCCGCTGGCAGTCGTGTGAACCGGCATGGCCCTGACAGTAGTGAGGGTAGGAGTATGGAGACCACGGAGACCAGCAGGCATGACACTACCTCGTTAACAAGCGGAACAATAACAGGGCCACTTAGAGACGGTGCCAAGGCCTGGGACCTGTGGGATGCTGCACTAGCCCCTGACCTCCCTGACACTCTAGAGTATTAAGAAACCACATTTGCCCCCCGGAGGATGGATGGCAAGAAACTCTGCTCATGCTGTCATCTTCGTCATCTTCTACTACACCTCTTGAAAGGTCTTCTTCCTTCAGGTACACAGGGCCTAGCCCGTCCCATGGGGTCTTCTCCCCAGCTGCCCTCACTTCTACCCAAGCTTGGAGATTGGAGGTTGGTCAGCAACTCAGGTTTATTAACCTTAGTGCTGTGGGAACGTCCCCTCTCTTGGCATAAGACGAGCAGGACATCCTTGGTCACGCCTTTCACAGTCTATGTCAAGATCCATGATTATTACAAATACATAGCAGTGACTAAACGTTGCCTGCAACAGTACTTTTATCATTGGGTGACTAAGCTGTGCACAAGGCTCCAACTAGATCTGACCACTTGCCACCAATGTGATGAATCATCTTCTGGGGCACCAGCGGTCCAGGGATAAATATCGGTTTCTAAACAAACAATCAGTTCCACACTTCAGAAGGGATCTGAACAGATTGGAAACACAAGCAAATTATAAACCTCCTTGTCCAATTTTGGTAACGTGGATGGAATGGCAGGCTTATCTCCGAAAGGTGGCGGTTCATTGGTTAGCTTGCTATAGAGCCTAGCAGGGCATGCTTGGTGCTGGCTGGGTATCGGTTCTGGAGCTGCTGGGGGGTCCTCTCGATGTGGTATCTCCCTCTGTTCCCTGGGAGATATTTAGGGGAGGGATTTTGCTTCCCTCTTGGAGGTCCTGGCCTTCCTTCACTGGCGAAAGATGTAAGGCAGACTGTGCCTTCAGCCAGGGTCCATTGATGAGTTATTCTTGCTACTCCTTGCAAAGTCTTTAGATTATCTGCCAAAAGAGGGTCCCCACCAACATTTTACTGTATGCATGAGGTCATAACCAGAGTGCTTTGCAACAGAAAAGTTCAAAGGGTGAACATATGTAATACTAAGTCCCAGCCATCTTACTGTTTGTTGTGGATCAAAGCGTCTCTCTGGTTAATGGAGCTCTCTGTGGTTTCTGATTAAAGCAGCAGGTCTCCCTTGAAGTTGCTGCGATACCAGACTCTCTGGCTCCAGCAAACCACATTCTTGTGCCTTATGAGTGGGGTTCCCTAGTGGGGTGAACTACTGTAAACACGCAGGCCCAAACAGGTTCACTGTCAATCAATACTGAGGTCGGGAGCTAGCTTCCTTGAAACAGTTGCATTTGAACAGTTGTTGGGTTTCCTTTCTCCTTTGTTGTCCTCTGAAGGCAGGCCCTGCATGGGCCTGTTCAAATTACCCTCTGAATGGTATGTGAATTGATAACACCAACTGCAGGGCCTAACACAAGTAAAGGGCGAATCCATTGAGCCTTTTATTAGTTAATCAGGATGGCCATGGCAGGGGGAAGGTTTGGTCTTCTCCCTTCTGGAGATGCATTGTGTACTCCTCCTGGCATATCCCAAATAAATATAACAGTGTGGACTGTAGCCGTAGGCTGTGTCCACCCAGAGAACATGTGTCTACGCTTATGTCATGCGATGAGCATAGAATATGTGTACGTATTAGCCCCACACATTTTCCAGAAGTCGATCTACCATCATTCAATTTCATTTAAAATTTCAAAAAAAGCCCAGGTGAGCGCACACCCATCGTGCGGATGGTCGGACACCTCACAACCACTATATCTATCCTCCTCTATCCAACTCTACAAGCCTTCTCGTAATCTCTGCTTGGCCTCCTTGACTAGTGTGGTTACTCCTTGCCCTCCCTGTGCTTACTCTCGCTTACCCTCCTTCTCTCTTCTTTCTTCACTTGCATGAAATTCTCTTCCACTAGACATCAGAGAAACGGTCCACACGGATTTGTTCAAAACCAAACTAAAAGCCTAAATCCTCACCTCTGAGTTACCCTCCTAACCTAACTCTTATCTGCCTGCTAGCTAATATTTTTCCCTCGCCTCTAACCGGCCTCTGTCCCTCACTTCCTCTGCCTCCATTCTAGCACTTCGCCCGTCATGGTCACATCCCGAGCACAGGTGGCTGTATTGCCTACGTACACTTAAAATGTCCAATGTTCGTTGTCCTTAATCTATACATGTCCACTTATTTATTGTCCCCGGTGACTGTTCCATTCACTTCCCTCCACAACCTGGTCAGAACGTCCTTCAAACTTACCCCATTTTAAGAAGCTCACTGCTTCCTCTCAAATCTGATTTCTTATCTATTGTACGTTTTGTGATCAAAAGAGCATTGGTCCTCCTGTATATAAAAAAATAATAATAAAGTGTACATCTTAGTACACATGCCACTGTACGTGGCAGTGCCTCTCTGGATGGACCTGCCACTGCATGTGTCCGTGTACATGTCAGTACACATGCCACTGTACGTGGCAGTGCCTCTCTGGATGGACCTGCCACTCTATGTGTCCGTGTACATGTCAGTACACATGCCACTGTACGTGGCAGTGCTTCTCTGGATGGACCTGCCACTGCATGTGTCCGTGTACATGTCAGTACACATGCCACTGTACGTGGCAGTGCCTCTCTGGATGGACCTGCCACTGCATGTGTCCGTGTACATGTCAGTACACATGCCACTGTACGTGGCAGTGCCTCTCTGGATGGACCTGCCACTGCATGTGTCCGTGTACATGTCAGTACACATGCCACTGTTCGTGGCAGTGCCTCTCTGGATGGACCTGCCACTGCATGTGTCCGTGTACATGTCAGTACACATGCCAGTGTACGTGGCAGTGCCTCTCTGGATGGACCTGCCACTGCATGTGTCCGTGTACATGTCAGTACACATGCCAGTGTACGTGGCAGTGCCTCTCTGGATGGACCTGCCACTCTATGTGTCCGTGTACATGTCAGTACACATGCCAGTGTACGTGGCAGTGCCTCTCTGGATGGACCTGCCACTGCATGTGTCCGTGTACATGTCAGTACACATGCCACTGTACGTGGCAGTGACTCTCTGGATGGACCTGCCACTCTATGTGTCCGTGTACATGTCAGTACACATGCCGCTGTACGTGGCAGTGCCTCTCTGGATGGACCTGCCACTGCATGTGTCCATGTACATGTCAGTACACATGCCACTGTACACATGCCAGTGTACGTGGCAGTGCCTCTCTGGATGGACCTGCCACTGCATGTGTCCATGTACATCTCATTACACGTGCCACTGTACGTGGCAGTGCCTCTCTGGATGGACCTGCCACTGCATGTGTCCGTGTACATGTCAGTACACATGCCACTGTACGTGGCAGTGCCTCTCTGGATGGACCTGCCACTGCATGTGTCCGTGTACATGTCAGTACACATGCCACTGTACGTGGCAGTGCCTCTCTGGATGGACCTGCCACTGCATGTGTCCGTGTACATCTCATTACACATGCCACTGTACGTGACAGTGCCTCTCTGGATGGACCTGCCACTGCATGTGTCCATGTACATGTCAGTACACATTCCACTGTACGTGGCAGTGCCTCTCTGGATGGACCTGCCACTGCATGTGTCCATGTACATGTCATTACACATTCCACTGTACGTGGCAGTGCCTCTCTGGATGGACCTGCCACTGCATGTGTCCATGTACATGTCAGTACACATGCCACTGTACGTGGCAGTGCCTCTCTGGATGGACCTGCCACTGCATGTGTCCATGCACATGTCAGTACACATGCCACTGTACGTGGCAGTGCCTCTCTGGATGGACCTGCCACTGCATGTGTCCATGCACATGTCAGTACACATGCCACTGTACGTTACAGTGCCTCTCTGGATGGACCTGCCACTGCATGTGTCCATGCACATGTCAGTACACATGCCACTGTACGTTACAGTGCCTCTCTGGATGGACCTGCCACTGCATGTGTCCATGCACATGTCAGTACACATGCCACTGTACGTGGCAGTGCCTCTCTGGATGGACCTGCCACTGCATGTGTCCATGCACATGTCAGTACACATGCCACTGTACGTTACAGTGCCTCTCTGGATGGACCTGCCACTGCATGTGTCCATGCACATCTCGTTACACATGCCACTGGACGTGGCAGTGCCTCTCTGGATGGACCTGCCACTGTCACTGGATATCGCAGTAGACATGTTACTTTATTTGCTAGTGTCTCTCTTAAAGGACATGCCACGGTGTTTGTCAGTGTACATCTGTGTACACATGCAATTTTACGTGGCAGTGCGTCACTGAATGGGTCTGCCACTGTATGCGTCAGTGTACATGCCAGTAGACATGCCAGTGTACGTGGCAGTGCCTCTCTGAATGGACCTACCACTCTATGTATCCGTGTACATGTCAGTCCACATGCCACTGTACGTGGCAGTGCCTCTCTGGAAGGACACTTGCTACTGTATGCACCCTTGTGCATCTCAGTACACATGCCCGTTTATTTGCCAGTGTCTCTCTTAATGGACATGCCACTGTATGTGTCAGTGTACATCTGTGTACACATGCGACTGCACGTGGCAGCACCGCCGGAATGGGCCTGCCACTGTCTGTGTAAGTGTACATCTCACTGGACATGTTCCATGTGTATCCATGTAGTTTCGGATGTGGGTGCGTGCATCCCCTGGGGCAGCCATGTATCTGATCGTGCCTCAGCCCTCTATGTGTATGTGCACACGACTGCCCGTCTAAGGGCTCTCTCCGCCGCCAGGTTGTGCATGTGCGTGAATCCATGCAGCATGTAAACATGTGTTTAATTGCGCTTGGATCCGCACACCACAATCTCTGCCACGTGTATCATGGCGCATACATGAAGACATGTAATTGTATGCCTGTGCCCTGCCCGCACCTGTGTACTGGTCCTGTGCCCTACTAGTCATGTGTGCCCCGCACGCCTGTATACTGGGCCAGTGCCCTGCCCGCCTGTGTACTGGTCCTGTGCCCTGCCCGCCTGTGTACTAGTCATGTGTGCCCTGCCCGCCTGTATACTGAGCCAGTGCCCTGCCCGCCTGTGTACTGGTCCTGTGCCCTGCCCGCCTGTATACTAGTCATTTGTGCCCTGTCCGCCTGTGTACTGATCCTGTGCCCTGCCCGCCTGTGTACTAGTCATGTGTGCCCTGCCCGCCTGTGTACTAGTCATGTGTGCCCTGCCCGCCTGTGTACTGGTCATGTGTGCCCTGCCCGCCTGTATACTGAGCCAGTGCCCTGCCCGCCTGTGTACTGGTCCTGTGCCCTGCCCGCCTGTATACTAGTCATTTGTGCCCTGTCCGCCTGTGTACTGATCCTGTGCCCTGCCCGTCTGTGTACTGGTCCTGTGCCCTGCCCGCCTGTGTACTAGTCATGTGTGCCCTGCCCGCCTGTGTACTGGTCATGTGTGCCCTGCCCGCCTGTGTACTGAGCCAGTGCCCTGCCCGCCTGTGTACTGGTCCTGTGCCCTGCCCGCCTGTATACTAGTCATTTGTGCCCTGCCCGCCTGTGTACTGATCCTGCGCCCTGCACGCCTGTGTACTAGTCATGTGTGCCCTGCTCGCCTGTGTACTGAGCCAGTGCCCTGCCCGCCTGTGTACTGGTCCTGTGCCCTGCCCGCCTGTATACTAGTCATTTGTGCCCTGCCCGCCTGTGTACTGATCCTGCGCCCTGCACGCCTGTGTACTGGCCATGTGCCCTGCACGGTACTGTGCCCTGCCCGCCTGTGTACTGGTCTTTTCACAGAGCAATCTGCCAAAGCTCCCCGTTGATCGTTTGCCATTAGTTACAGCTTCGCTCAACCCTGGTTTTGTAGCCTATAGCTAAGCGCATTCTGGGAATTGTAGTTCCTTTTCCCATTGCAAATCTGGGTCTTCAGGCAATAACATGCAAAAAAGACTGTTGAGTAAAAACCAATTCCCCGACAGGACATGGGCCACCCGTCCGCTCGGCTCCATGTCTGCCCTTCTGCCTGCAAACATGTCTGTTAAACACGAGTTGCTCCTCAGCTAATCAGACGCGCAATGTTGTTTTTACAATGAACAAATAGATTTCCTTTATAGTGTGCATGTGGAGTGGGGCCTAGCCACGCGGCAGCTGGGGAAGGTGGTGCCCTGGCCAAGGAGCAGCCAGGCCCGGTGGCATCTGAAGGGGGCGATGCATGCAGATGCCACGATTACATGCCCACGGCCTCAGTGGCACACGAACTGCTAGTTCCAGGCTTTCGGGCGCTCTCGGGCACAGGCCTCCCTAGATGGGATAAAAGGGCGCAATTGCCCCTCCACGCCCTGCTTTGCCACTCCCTAATTAGTGGCCTGCCCCCTACTCTGTGTAGTAATATCTTTTTACAGAGGACGCGAAGCGTAATATGGTTTCATAGGTTTAATTACAAGAGAGTCCACCACAGCCAACCTCGACAACGGCAGTTTCTTCTCGTATGGTTCCGAACGGGGTTTCCGACCCATGGGAGAAGAACGCCCCAAATTAGAACTATATACAACGAAGAACATTACGTGACAAGATCTACATTTATAACATCTTCCCCCTACAACATTAATAATATTTTATGGAATGAACTATATACAGATAAAACCACATGAACACATTACACCATGAAAGGATATATACTGAGACTTCTCAGTGCTGTCGAAGATGGTATATCATAACTGTTGATGGTGTTGTGCAACAGGTAAGTTTCAATAGTAAATAAAATCCTTTTTGAAATTACGTATGATTCTTCTGGGTCTCATAGAAGATGCCTTATTATTACAGAAATCTCCAGATGTTTCCAAGTTGTGAGACTTCTCTATTATATCAACATCACTGGCATATGCGTCCCATTAATGTCACTGGTGATACTATCTCTACAGCTCCACTTCCCTTGTGGAGCATGCATGCCGATACTGTTCTCGAGACATTCTCCTCCTCTTCCTCTCACTATTATGACATCATCACACGACCATCTACCACCATCTTCCAAAACCACCGACTTCTTTGAACATTTAACCACTCTTTGTGGAGAACGAAATTTAGATTCGCCTTTTTGAAATTTTCTTGGTTCTCTTACTCTGACACAATCTCCACACTCAATTTTACTTTCTCTTACATGCTTCATTCTATCATAATATCTTTTATATTCTTCTTGTTTCCTCCTTACTTTCCTTACAATCTCCTCCATATCAATATCCTTTCTTCTCTTAAGCGTCATCCAAGCCGGCCCAAGTCTATTTGTAGCAACTCTTCCTCTCATCACAGTAAAAGGTTCTACCTCTGTCATTGAGTGTGGAGTGACCTTATACGTATTCAGTGCCTCCTTTAGTGTCTCTTTCCAGGGGAGACTGTTGACAACAGCTAATTGAATTGTATCTTTTATAAAGCAATTCATTCTCTCCACAAGACCATTACTCATAGGGTGATATAAAGCTGTTGTTCTATGTTTGATGGCTCTCTCCTTCAGGAAACATTGAACTTCTTGTGAGATGAATTGAGAACCATTGTCCGATATTAGCTCCTGTGGCTCACTTTCCCTACTGAAAATTTCTTCCAAAAATCTCTCTACTTTCATTGCAGAAACTGATTCTTCAACAATTCCACACTCCACCCACTTAGATGTGTACTCAATCAAAATAATGAAATAAATATTTTGTGGTTCTAAAATCTCATACGGACCAGCAATGTCAATGGCTAATTTCGACCAAAGCAAATCTGGTATGGTTACTGGTTGTAATGGTGTGTTCCTGTTAATCTTTCCTTTATCACTCACTGCACATGCAGAGCAATCCTTGACCATAGTCTCCAACTCGCTCCACATATTGGGCCACCAGTATACCTCTCTCACTCTTCTTTTGGTTAGACTTCTCCCTGCATGACCCTCATGTGCAATCTCCATAATTGTTAACAGAAATATCCTTCCAGCCACTCTCCACTGCTCTCCTCAATTGTCCTTGTTCAGAGTGCAGATTGGCAGCTTCCATCCATTCTTCTTTGCTAAAGCCGGGATGCACTTGAGCAATAATGCAATCGGTATCTTGCTCTTCACAGGTGCAAGGTAGGCGGGAGAAGCAATCTGCCACTTTATGCGATTTTTCCAGGGTTGTACTTTATGTTCACATTATATTGCATTGCAGGATAAGAATAAGAATCCACCTTCTAATACGCAGAGATGTCAGATGCAGATATTTTGGGTTCAAGATATGTATGAGTGGCTTATCTCTTTTGAGCTCAACAGGAATTCCCCAAATAAGCCCTTTAAAATGTTCCAGGATCCATTTGACTGCTAGGGCTTCTTTTTCAATTGTTGAACAATTCTTTTCAGCTCCCCTTAAAGTCCTCGAAGCGAAAGCGATTGGAGCCACAAATCCATTTTGAACTTGTTCCAAAACACCTCCCAACCCCATGTTGCTAGCATCAACGGAAACTATGGATTTAGCATTGCAATCAAACATTTTGAGGGCAGGTGCTTTATTGATCAAAATCTTGATTGTTTCTAATTCCTTTTTGCATTCTTCAGGCCATTCAAATTTTGTGCCTTTATTCATCAAGCCCCTCATTTGAGATGTTCTATCAGCATAATGGTTCACGAATTTAGAATAATATTCTGTGAGGCCCAACAAGCTTCGAAGCTGATCTTTGTTGATGGGATTGGGAAGCTTAAGAATAGTGTTCACCAGGGTTTCTTTAGGTTTTATCCCTTCTGCATTAATACAGTGACCAAGGTATGTCACCTCTTTTTGCTTTATTCTGCATTTTTCTATCTTGAGGGTAAGACCTTTTTGCTGTATTACCTGCAACACTCCCAGTAATTTGGCGTCATGATCCTCTTCAGAAACAGCAGACACTAGTATGTCATCCTGAAAATAATATACACTGCGTAAGCCGCTAAAAAGGTGTTGCAAGAGTCTCTGAAAAACGGCAGCGGCAGACGCCAGGCCAAAAGGCATCCTTTTATATCTAAATGCTCCCAGTTGTGTTATGAACGATGTGAGGTGTCTGGACTCTTCTTCCAATAGTACTTGATGGTATGCGGAGGATAAGTGTAAGGTAGTGAAACATTTTGCAGGCTCCATGGTAGTGAGCATTTCCCCAATATTGGGTAGAGGATGGCGATCTATCCAAATGTTATTATTTAGATCCCTGAGGTCAACGCACATCCTAATTGACCCCTCTGGCTTCTGTACGATCACTATCGGAGAGAGCCACTCTGAGCTCTCTATAGGCTCAATAATGTCTTGTGAACACAACTTCTCTAATTCCTTTTGTAGCGCCTCTCGAGTGCCAATTGGAATGTGTCTTACTTTGCGCACTACTGGTTTGGCACCTCTCTTGAGTATTATGTGATGTTTAAAGCCCTTAAGAACTCCAATGCCATCATTAAAAACTTTGGGAAAACTTTTAGCAAGGTTCATAGCAGATTCGCAACTGTTGTCTATAATGCTCAGGATGGGTACATTTTCTCCTGGGTGAATCTTAATCCTCAACGATGCTTGTTCCCACCAACCAACTATCAAAAATCCATTTTGAGCCACATACAATTTGCAATAGGTTTTCCTCCCCTCAAAGTCCAAATGCACCCAGGTATATCCCACAATATCAATTGGTGTCTTACCATAGCCAGTCGCTCTGACTTTGGTCATGTGTAGATCCTCCATTTTATTTTAAAGTACTTTCAGGTATGTTTCCATGTCCACCATCGTATATGGGTACCCTGTATCAACCATCACTCGTAGAGTAATGTCATTGATAGCCATGGACACCCATGGACCAGCGGCGCCTTCCTTTGATGTGAGAGCCAATATTTGCACCTCCTCCTCGTCAAATCCACTCGTGATTGCCACCAATTCATCTGAGCCTCTGATCTCTTCCAGAGCCCTTATACTGTTTGTAGCACCCCTTCCAAACTGAGCATTACTCCTCGTTGTGTTGTAACGTGGATTGAATCTTCCTCTACGTCTGAAAGTGCAGCATACTTTGCCAAAGTGCCCAAGTTGCCCACATTTGTAACACTCGGCTGAAAATGCAGGGCAATCCTTTTCTGGATTTATATGTTTATACCATCCACACTTGTAACATTTCTTTTGTGGCCTTTGGAATGTTTCTCTGTTCTGCCTAGGGTTTACGGCAAGGTCTGAATTTACTATTCTTTTCACCATTGCAACTAAAGCCTCTTCGTCTTTGCCAAATTCTCCATCGTTTACATCTTGAATTGACTTGATCTTGACTTGTTCTGGTCTATTCTTAAACTTCTCTCATGCACTTCTCCCCAAGTTCAATTGACCTTGCTATTTCCAATGCTTGTTCTAGTGTTGGATTTTTTGCCTGCCATAGTCGTTGTTGGATCTGGAAATCTGCCACATGTAGGACAAGTTGGTCTCTTAAATACTCATCTGCTACACCTGTAAATTCACATGTGGATATGAGACCTCTGAATGCAGCAACGTATGTGTCAATAGACTCACACTTGTTCTGTTTTCTGGAGAAGAATCTATACCGTTCAAGAACAATGTTTGTTTTATTTCCAAAATGTTTGTTCAACTTGGACAAAGCAGACTCATACTTCCTGGCACCACCAGTGGAATCTCCAGACCCTTTCAGCATCACTGGAGTCAGGTAATGTCCTAAATATTTGTAGTGCTTCAGATCCTTTACAGTTTAACAAAGTAGCCTCCTTCAAATCATCATTATACTTGGCGCCTCCTATTGCTCTCAAGTAGACCTGAAAATTGTCTAACCATTGTTCCCACAACTGGACTCCCAGGCTGTGCCAAGAATTTCACTGGTGCTACAATATCCTGCATTTCTATAATGTCACTTGTGTGTTTCACACTCTACGTAAAAAGTTCATATGTCCTCTTTGTTCTCTTTCTTATTTTATATGGTGGCTGTGTTATAGTGTGTGGCCAGATTTAGATCCTTTGATTTAAAAATGTTCACTCATATTGAAGATCCCCACGTTGCATGGAAATGGTGTGTTGTGTCTTTAATTGTTCATTCACTTATTCACCAATTGAAATAACACAGCAGGCAGTTATTGTAGTCTGTGTTGTGTTCCTCTGGTGTTGGGAGGGTGCTATTACTTTAATTGGAAACACGGCAAACTGTTCGGGTTATCCCTACGTCGTTCTCATAATGTATTATTTCTGATACTGTTACCATGCGTAGCCCCGGTAACCATCAGTCATGAAGATGGCGGCAAGCAGTGTACGTCGTAGGGTGCACTACTCTAGCAACCCATCAATAGTCATGTATCTCAGCCGCAGCGTGTCTACATACCGGGTGCTTTACTCGGAACTTCTCTTTTGCTTTCTGCGACTCGTGCAGCGTTCATATAATGCACCCTCTTATACGGTGCTGTTTCGATAAAGCACTCCTCCTTCGCCGAACCCACAAAAGTTATAGGACACACCTTCACTGGTGGCTGAGGCCGCTATTTCCCTAGACTCTCTTCACTGCAGTGGGTCCAAGTCACCTGCTTCTCCTTTTATGTTTTCCCGAACTTCTTCAAGTCAAAGCCTTGGCAACCACACACTCGGGGACTCCCTCAAATGTAGATCCTCATCGCCATTTGTAGTGATAATGGCAGATTTTTCTCGTATGGTTCCGAGGGCAGGGGGTATCACTGTTAAAAGCAGGCTTCCTGCACACTGGGCACACTAGCGTACGCTTGCATAGAAACACACAAGACATTTCCAAACTTTTATCCACTAGTTTCCTTTAAATTGTGTTTAGTTGTTTGTTTGACTATCAACTACCCTGTGATTTTTGTGTCCCTTCCTTTTGTGTTTTATCACAGGGTGTATTCCTAAAGATGACATATGCTTCTGAAACTGCTTAATCACAAATACATGCATCTAGTGTTGAGGCTGAAACTGAGCTGTGGGCTCAAGGGTGCCAACATTTCATTTTCACTAGGGGGGCAGAAATTCCCCCATCCTGGCCCTGAATATAACCAAGCAACCAGCCTAACCATCCCCTGGCCAGACACATTTTATAGCCCTTGTAAGGAATTGCAAAAAGTCATAAGATTAACAGCTAGTTTTAAATATCTAACATCTCAGCAACAGTCTGTCAACCTGCTAAGCTACCCTTCTACTGTAGGGCTTGTCTACAGATCCCTAAATGTGCTAAAAATCACTGCATTACAAATAGTGCAGTTCATGAACACGACCTCAAATTCGGCCAGTATCAACACGGTGTACCAAGGACTTATTTGGGGTTAGTGAGTCCTTCCTACTACAAGGGGGCACAGTTACCATGAGAACATGGTGAGGTAATGACACGTCCCAAGTCCCTGCAGACACTCTCTGTTACAAATAATGAAACATAGTCCTGAAAAAATTGACTTCTTCAACATATATAGAAATAATACCAAAATACTTTAATGTGTCAATTATACAAAACTGAAATCTGATACATGAGGAAATTCTGTATGTCACAAAATCACAGGCACGTTCATGTGAAAAGAATAATCATACGTAACCAGAGACAGTGATTATTTCAGATATTCTTGGAACAGGGAACACTGTAATATATAAATACATCAATCTGGGTTCAGACATTGCCCAACATGTTTCTGTCCTTCTGATGTAACCCAATACAGGACATTCATCAGGGTTTGGGAAGTTTATAAGGCATGTGTTCCTTATGAATCAGTGGAAGTGCCAAAAACTTCATAAGCTAACAACAAAACAGAGAGACACTGTCTTAGTCCAATCACTATAAGAATCATTGGATTAATTGATCTCAGACTTGGAGTATACCCCATTTTACAAGTATACATGCAAGTACCTGGTAAGTAATCAATGGTACTAGTAAGGCAATACAAATTCACCAAATCTTCACTTCATCTGTGGAACTATTGAAAAAGGCCAACAAATTGGCTGTGTTGCAACCCAAAGTAATACAGGGTGCATGCTCATAATATGTTTAATGTGCATTAACTATAAGCACTGCATGTCATCCAGCTTGGAGCTTTTTACCTATCAAAGATTCTGGACCAGCTTCACGATGTGAGAGATGGAAAATGAGGGTCATTCAATGACTTCAAAATCTTTGTGATGTTGCCCACAGCATTCATCTAAAGGTGAAAAATAAGGGCCAATAGACAGAAATGATTAGAAACGATCAAGGGGTCTAGGCTAGCCATCCATCAAACTATGGCTAGATCAAAGTCATAAAAGGTCCTCCACCACAATACCAGTAGCCCCACATTTGCTTGCTTCTAGGCATCAAATGACATGGATGTCTTCCACAGCAGATAGTACACATGAAAGTCCACTAGTGGCTCACAAAATGGCACCTACTATAATGAAAACATCACGCAACGTGATTACGTCATCACGCAAGTGCGCTATGACATCATGCGGCACCACCACGTTCACCACAGACCAGGAAAACCGGCAATCATAGTTACAAGTAACACACAAAAAGGGGGAGAGAAATGCAAGGCACACCACTACCCTTGGGCATTATCACAAGAAGAGTTATTTGTAACAGCGAGTCTGCGGCTTGGGACGTGTCCGTCCTTCTAAATATTCTCATGACTTCAAATTCACATCAGTTCATCTCCAGTCACAATGACCCTCTCCATATATTCATTGCGGATGTTCCAGTGGCAGCTTGTCCGTAATGGGCAAGGGGGCGCCGCCCCACCAGCCCCCTCACCCATTATGGAAGAGCCGTGGAGCTGCCCAATGTTAACACCAAGTGCTCCCTCAGCTTCTTTTTGCAGCTGAGTGAGCGGTCCTAGTTGGCTAATGTGGTTTCTGTTTGAGCGTTTCAATGGGCCAGTTAAAGCCAGGGGCGTTTTTCTTCCCCAGACTTGCATGGCCCATTGGGGATGCTAGCTAATGAATTGCATGTTTGTATGTGTGAGGTGGAATTCCTGCACCTCCCTGTAGATACAACATTCCGGCTATTGCACACATGTGCAGGAACCAGGAAGCGCTCTTTGCTTCCTGGTCATGCTATGCAGTTCTGGAGGGCTGGGAGGAAACTTTAGGACCGCGGCACCCCATATGTTCATTTAAAAGTATATGTATGCACGTATGCATGTGTTGTGTGTAATGAGGGAGTGTATGATGATGGGTGCGCATGTGAAAAAGTGAGTGCATGCTAGTGTGAGGGTGGATAGCTCAGGAGCAATGTGTTTGTCTTGGCAGCAAGACAACGCAGCGCAACACAGGTTTGAATCCTGATCATGCGCTTAGAATCCAATCTCTGGTATTAAGCGCGTTATAAAAGAACAATTATAATACAAGAATAATTCTAATGTATGAGCACGTGTGTTTCTGCTGGGCCAGGGAGCTGATTTTGGAGAGTGGGGGGAGGCCGGTTGTGCAACAACATATTTGAAAAATGCTGTTGTTGCTCAAAACCGCTCCCAACCGCCCCTAATAAGCTCCCCGTGCAAGATGCTGGGGGCCCACTAGGCATGGTATTATTTTTACTAGGCATCTATGATAGATGCCTAATAAAAAATACCATGACTCACATTGATTGTTTGCGTGCAAGCTGCTTGGGGTATAGAGGGAAGCCATGGCCTTTTTTAGTCGGCATCTATGATAAAGCAAGCTTGATATGTGCTATTATGTAGCTAGACTGGCATTTTACTGCAGCCAGTCTATCCAATTCTTACTGCGGCATGACATTGTGTATTGGGCATCTTTGATAAAGAAAGCATGAGAAGTGTTATGTTGTGGCTAGACTGGCATTTTGGTGAACCCAGTCCAGCTATTTCTTATTGTGGTATGCCATTTTCTTTTATTGGGCATCTTTGATAAAGTAAGCATGACAAGTGTTATTCTGTAGCTAGACTGGCATCTTGAGGGCAGGCAGACTAGCAATTTCTTACTGTGACATCATTTGTATTGGACATCTTTGATGAAGCAAGTGTTATTATGTGGCTAGACTGGCATTTTGGTGCAACCATTCTAGCCACTTCTTACTGTTGAATGGCATTTTGTATTGTACACCTTTGACACATCAAGCATGATATGTGCTATTATGTGTCTAGAGTGGCAATTTGGACATATTTTCATACTGTGGCATGGCACTTTTAATGTTAAAGCCAACTGGAGTATGTTCTTACATGGGGTACTGCCATATATTGGGGGAAAAACATGTGTGTACCTGTTTTATTAAAATATCATTGCAAACATGAGTATGTTCTTGTATGGGAATAATGGCATAGTACAACAGCACAGGGAATGGGCTGGAAAGCAACAGAGTGGGGTTCCAGCAAATCATATGCCCAGTGCAGTGCTCCCACAACACATGTTTTGCCACCCTGTCCCCATACACAGGGGCTTGCCCACAACCCTTACCCTTACATAAGCAGGCTTCAGGGGACTGCAGCACTGCTGAGTCTTCGGTAAGCAGTCTGCTTGATGAAGTGGGGTTGCTTGTGTGAGTATATGACAACACTCCCAGCGAGATCACAACCCATGTTTCAGCCAAAGCCTCACCGCCTTGGTGGAAAGGGGAATTACCGCCCCATTCCAAGGTTGGCGGGGCGGTAATTCCCCCTTTCACCATTGCCCTTCCCCATTCCCATTTTTGCCCCATAGGGCTCAATGGGAATGGGGAAGGCGCTAATTACGGTACCGCAAATTGCGGTACCGTAATTAGCTCCACTGGTCCCTTTGCGGGTTCGTTTTTAACGCCTGCAAAAAGCAGGCGTTAAATTCCCCAACCCGCAAAGGGACCTCGTAGTAAGGCGGTAAGGATTTACCGGTACCGGTAAAATACCGGTACCGGTAAACCCTTACCGCCTACCGTGTAATGAGGCCCTAAATGTCAAATTGTTCTGAACCAGCTTGCTAAAATTATGGTATATTTAAACCAGTTTGGCCTGTAGACCCTCATTTGATGGGCCCCCACTGCTCCGCACCACCCATGTCATTGTGGTTCACATGGAGACGTCCAATTAACCTATATATTGCATGACGATGGCATGAAACGACGCCATGCAAAGTTAACTCTACATTTCGGAGAAGTATTTTCAGAACCACTGCCTGCAAGAAAGGGTGTGTGCAATGTAGATCATACATGCCAACATGTGTGTTCTATGTGACATGCACCTCATCCACTGGCCTTTTCCTCTGCTGCTCTTTTGCCCCAATTTGTCTCCAAGGGCCCTGCAGGATATTCAGGGGGGCTTCACTCCAATGACAGAATGCTGTGTAAGGTGGTTTCACGTGGCCCTTAGACGTGGTAAGCAGGTGCAATAATGTCAGAGTGGTAATCGTGCATCAAATGGTGTAATATGTAACAATCCGCATGCATTCTCAGGTCCACAAACAAGATGCAACCACAATCCCACACACAGGATGCATCCACAGGCCCACATACAGATTAATATCTACAGGCCCGCATACAGGATGCACCCACAGACCCACATGCAGGATGCATCCACAGGGCCACATACATGATATATATCTACAGGCCCACATACAGGATGTAGCCACAGGCCCACATGCAGGATGCATCCACACGCCCGTATACAGATATATATCTACAGGCTCACGTACAGGAGGCATCCACAGGCCCACACACAGTATGCATCCACAGGCCCACATACAGATATATATCTATAGGCCCACGTACAGGATACATCCACAGGCCCACATGCAGGATGCATCTACAGGCCCACATACAGGCCTGCATGCAGGATACATCCACCGGCCCACATACAGGATATATATCTACAGGCCCACATACAGGATGCAGCCACAATCTCACACACAGAATGCATCTACAGGCTCAAATATAGGATGCATCCACAGGCCCACATACAGATATATATCTACAGGCTCGTGTACAGGATGCATCCACAGACCCACACACAGTATGCATCCACAGGCCCACATACAGATATACATCTACAGGCTCGCGTACAGGATGCACCCACACGCCTGTGTACAGGATGCATCCACAGTCCCACATGCAGGATGCATCTACAGGTCCACATACAGGCCCGCATGCAGGATGCACCCACAGGCCCACATACAGGATATATATCTACAGGCACACATACAGGATGCAGCCACAGGCCCACATGCAGGATGCATCTACAGGATGCATCCACAGGCCTGCATGTAGGATGCATCCACAGGCCCACATATAGGATGCAACCACAATCCCACACACAGGATGCATCTACAGGCTCAAATACAGATGCATCCACAGACCCACATACAGATATATATCTAAAGGCCCGCGTACAGGATGCATCTACAGGCCCACATGCAGGATGCATCCACAGGCCCACATACAGGATGCATGCACAGGCCCACATGCAGGATGCATCTACAGGCCCACATACAGGATGCATCCACAGACCCGCATGCAGGATGCATCCACAGGTCCATATATAGGATGCAGCCATAGACCCGCATCCAGGATGAATCTACAGGCCCACATATAGGATGCATCCCCAGGCCCACATACAGGATATATATCTACAGGCCCATGTATATGATATATATCCACAGGCCTGTATAGAGGATGCATCTACAGGTCAATGTACAGAATGCATCTACAGGCCCACATGCAGGATATATATCCACAGGCCCGTATACAGGATGCATCTATAGGCCCACATGCAGGATGCAGCCACAGGCCCGCATACAGGATGCACCCCCACTCCTATACAGGATGCACACCCAGCTCCATATATGGAGTGCATCCCCACGTCTGCCAGCATGCAGGATGTATTAGGGTGCATCCCCAGATTCTCAGGTGGGATACATCATGCGTGCCCCAATTTCTCATGATTTATGAGGCAGAAAAAGACCATAGACCATTAGTCCACCCTTCCCCCACCAGTGGCATCACCTGTGTGTGTGTTCATGCCTCTGTGGTACTTTACTGCCTGGGGTTTACTACATGGGGCTAACATGGATTGGCATATGAAGAGGATTGGGGTGCATAGAGGGCTTGCAGTACATGACTGATTTGCATATGGCTGGAACCCCTTTGCAATGGCGCAGACAGGGGTAAAAAACAGTGGCGTGGAAGTTGCCCAGAGCAGTGCCAGTGGTTCAGATTTATTCAAAACTTTCCACCCATCACTTTTCTTGGTTGCTGCGCCATAGGGAACCAAGCTGCAC
Source organism: Ambystoma mexicanum (assembly GCF_040938575.1). Taxonomy (NCBI): domain Eukaryota; kingdom Metazoa; phylum Chordata; class Amphibia; order Caudata; family Ambystomatidae; genus Ambystoma; species Ambystoma mexicanum. The sequence goes on from NC_090931.1 coordinate 22,685,971, forward strand.
CTCACTGAGGAGGCCCAGCAAGGCCGAAACATGTCTAGGTTGCCTGTGTTTCCGTGCAGAGCGGACCAGGCCTAGCAGTCCCTGCTGGGCAGCTACCATTGCTGGCAGTACCTGACTGATTGGCATATGGCTGGCCCTTTTTTGCAATGGCGCCGACAGGCTAAAAACAGTGGTGTGGAAGGTTAGGGTGAAGGATGGTGGGGGTGGGGATGGGTAGGATTATGGCTGGCTTCTTTCATTAGAAGAAGAAAAAGGATGGCCTCCAAGTAAATTGCAACCTAGTCATTTATATGGATGAATCCACTGGGAACCCCCAGAAGCACTGCCCAGTCTCCAGCCTTATCTTGGCTTTCTCTTGTCTCCATAATCTTTCGGCGCTGAGGTCTGTTTGAAATTCTCGTCAACAAAAATTGGAGAAAAGTGCTCTGGCCGATATTCAGAGAACATAGAAGTATTTTGGTGCTCAGATTTGAAACATCAAATATGCTCAATTTATTCAGATTAACATGGCACTTAAATGTTCGAACATAATACAATCCTCAAAAATACAAAATGGATTTTATGATTAAATACGTTTTAAATGTTTGCAAGGATAAACATTTCCCCTACGTTTGATGTCTCTAAAGCAATCCCCAAATATTCTGCTACTAAACCTGCGCTGTGTTTGCAGCTGAGTGCATTGACACGTTGCTTCATGTGCCATTCCTTAGTACCCTACATGTTTCTGTCCCAGGTGCTGTAGCTCCTGTACGTTTCTGCGGGTTTAACTTGTCGCTGTAATGTAGGGGAATACCAAAGGGGGCGCTGTTAGAAACATTCTATTATCACCATACAGTGCCATCTTGCTGGAAGTGTTTGATGTACCGCTATTTCTATGGTGAGGAAGTCATTGAATCCTAAAACCTCATTGCAAGTTTGGTTGCATCTTTGTGGTAAATCCGCCAGGATACCACCACTTATTACCACCAGATTACAAGTGGTGGTGGCAGTGTTAGTCCCCATTAATTGTGGTCCATACGACTCCATTGGGATTTCAGGGGAATTACCGCTGGCTGTAATTCTGCCAATTTAGTAGTTTTTTTGCAGAAAGATGGCCGAGGTGAATCCTCGCCCTTTCTGCCAAACTCATAGTTGGCCGGTGCGGTAATGAAGCAGTAATGGAATTACTGCCGCATTACCGCCAATTTAGACGGCACTGCCTAATTTGTGATGAGGCCGTAATTCCCTATTCTTTTTCTAGGCACATCCTCTGTTTTTTCTGTGAAAGACAACAAGAGAAGCATTATAGGTAGTAGTAGCTATTTGGCTATGCTGGAATGTATCTGAGTGTAATCACGTTGCACTTAGTTGCACTCAGAGTAGATGCTCATTTTCTGATATGTAGCGTCCTGCCATTGCTCTCTCCTTTCAATCCACATTGCTTCCAAGAAGTTTTGGTTGTGTGACTACTGGCTTGCTACCCTTTTTAGTTCACGATCCGGTCATAACATATGGAATGGACCATTATTAATAATTTCCTACATGCTAACCTTACATTCTCATTTTGAACAAAAACATATTTAATAATTAAATAGTATAGTGAAGGTGAAAAAGCACCTTCTGTGGGAGGATAAATCACTTAGAGCACCCAAGAAAAAATCTACATTTGCTGCTACGCAGCATTTAGAGAGAAAGCATGGATAGATGCACATGGATTTAAATCAAGATGGCCGACACATTGCTTTATTTACAAGGCGTTTTAGTATGATGATCATGCAACACTATGTTACACATGTGTGTTACTAACAGTGCCAGAGATATGTAATCTTACCCTAAGCAGCAGAATATTCATTAGAACAATAAGAGAACAAATAATGTGAAATAGATCAAATGCAATGGATGAGAGCATTCTTATGGATTTTGACATAACAGAACTATGGTGGCACATACATAATTAAGACGAATGAAAAAACAAATTGAACGTTGTTTCAATAAAAGCATCATCAAGTTCAAGGTTGAAGATTATCTGGAAAATATATAATATTTGCCATTTAACGCTGTCCTTAAGCCCGATGAAAACATGCATCTATGTCGGAAAAATTAAGCTTGTCTCTAATCTAATCAATTTTCTTTGATGTCTTACTGCATCAAACACTTGATTTTACACATAATAGTACTTTGGATGTCATGTTTGAAAGGTGCTTGACTAAGGGGGGCTGTGTTCACTTTTAACTCACCGAATCTATGGTCTAATATAAGAAAGTGCTTGATTTAGGGGCGATGTGTTCACTTTTAACTCACCAAATCTATGGTCTAATATAAGAAAGTGCTTGATTTAGGGGCGATGTGTTCACTTTTAACTCACCAAATCTATGGTCTAATATAAGAATGTGCTTGATTTAAGGGCGATGTGTTCCCTTTTCAGTGACCAAATCTATGGTCCAATATAAGAAAGTGCTTGATTTAGGGGGGGGGGGTGTTCACTTCAGTCACCAAATCTATGGTCTTATTTAGGAAAGTGTTTCATTTAGGGTGTCTGTGTTCACTTTTAAGTCACCAAATTTAAGGTCTAAATTATGAAAGTGCTTGATTTAGGGGGTGGCTGCTGTATTCACTTATACCTCACCAAATCTATGGTCTAAATATATGAAAGTGCTACTAGGGTGGCTGTGTTCACTTTTAAGTCATCACATCTATGGTCTAATGTAAGAAAGTGCTTGATTTAGAGTGGCTATGTTCACTTTTAAGTCACAAAATCTACGATCAGATATATGAACGTGCTTTTACGTATATGCTTTTACTTATATGAACGTTCACTTTTAAGTCACCAAATCTCTGCTCTATTGTCTAATGTATGAATGTGCTTGATTTGGGGGAGTGTGTTCACTTTTAAGTCACCAAATCTGTGGTCTAATGTATGAACATACTTGATTTGGGGGAGTGAGTTCACTTTTAAGTCACCAAATCTATGGTCTAATGTATGAACGTGCTTGATTTGGGGGAGTGAGTTCACTTTTAAGTCACCAAATCTATGGTGTAATGTATGAAAGTGCTTGATTTCGGGGAGTGAGTTCACTTTTAAGTCACCAAATGTATGGTCTAATGTATGAACGTGCTTGAATTGGAGGAGTGTGTTCACTTTTAACTCATCAAATCTATGGTCTAATGTATGAACATGCTTGATTTGGGGGAGTGAGTTCACTTTTAAGTCACAAAATCTACGATCGGATATATGAACGTGCTTGATGTGAGGCTTTGTTCACTTTTAAGTCATCAAATCTATGGTCTAATATAAGAAAGTGCTTGATTTAGGGGCGATGTGTTCACTTTTCAGTGACCAAATCTATGGTCTAATATAAGAAAGTGCTTGATTTGGGGGGGGGGGGGTGGGTGTGTTCACTTCAGTCACCAAATCTATCGTCTAATATAAGAAAGTGCTTGATTTAGGGGGGGATGTGTTCACTTTTAATTCATCAAATCTATGGTCTTATTTAGGAAAGTGTTTCATTTAGGGTGTCTGTGTTCACTTTTAAGTCACCAAATGTATGATCTAAATTATGACAGTGCTTGAATTAGGGGCTGGCTGCTGTATTCACTTATACATCACCAAATCTATGGTCTAAATATATGAAAGTGCTACTAGGGTGGCTGTGTTCTCTTTTAAGTCACAAAATCTACGATCAGATATATGAACATGCTTGATTTGGGTCTGTGTTCACTTTTAAGTCACCAAATCTATGGTCTATTGTCTAATGCATGAACGTGCTTGATTTGGGGGAGTGAGTTCACTTTTAAGTCACCAAATATATGGTCTAATGTATGAACGTGCTTGATTTGGGGGAGTGAGTTTGTTTCTAAGTCACCAAATCTAGGGTCTAATGTATGAAAGTGCTTGATTTGGGGGAGTGATTTCACTTTTAACTCATCAAATCTATGGTCTAATGTATGAACGTGCTTGAATTGGGGGAGTGTGTTCACTTTTAAGTCATCAAATCTATGGTCTAATGAATAAAAGTGCTTGATTTGGGGGAGTGAGTTCACTTTTAATTCACCAAATCTATGGTCTAATGTACAAAAGTGCTTGATTTGAGGGAGTGAGTTCACTTTTAAGTCACCAAATCTATGGTCTAATGAATTAACATGGTTGATTTGGGGGAGTGAGTTCACTTTTAAGTCACCAAATCTATGGTCTAATGTATGAACGTGCTTGATTTGGGGGAGTATGTTCACTTTTAAGTCACCAAATCTATGGTCTAATGTATGAAAGTGCCTGATTTAGAGTGGCTGTGTTCACTTTAAGTCATCAAATTGATGGTCTAATGTATGAACGTGCTTGATTTGGGGGAGTATGTTCACTTTTAAGTCACCAAATCTATGGTCTAATGTATAAAATTGCTTGATTTAGGGGAGTGAGTTCACTTTTAAGTCACCAAATCTATGGTCTAATATATAAAATTGCTTGATTTATGGGAGTGAGTTCACTTTTAAGTCACCAAATCTATGGTGTAATGTATGAACGTCCTTGAATTGGGGGAGTGTGTTCACTTTTAATTCATAAAATCTATGGTCTAAGGAATAAAAGTGCTTGATTTGTGGGAGTGAGTTCACTTTTAATTCACCAAATCTATGGTCTAATTTACAAAAGTGCTTGATTTGAGGGAGTGAGTTCACTTTTAAGTCACCAAATCTATGGTCTAATAAATGAAAGTGCCTGATTTAGGGGGGCTGTGTTCACTTTTAAGTCATCAAATCTATGGTCTAATGTATGAACGTGCTTGATTTGGGGGAGTATGTTCACTTTTAAGTCACCAAATCTATGGTCTAATGTATGAAAGTTCTTGATTTAGGGGAGCTGTTGGTCTAATGCATGAAAATGCTTGATTCAGGGGGCCTGTGTTCACTTTTTAGTCATGAAATCTATGGTCTAATGTATGAAAGTTCTTGATTTAGGGGGTCTGTGTTCACTTTTTAGTCATCAAATCTATGGTCTAATGAATGAAAGTGCTTGATTTAGGTGGGCTGTGTTCACTTTTTAGTCATCAAATCTATGGTCTAATGTATGAAAGTTCTTGATTTACGGGGGCTGTGTTCACTTTTTCAGTCACCAAATCTATGGTCTAATGTATAAAAGTGCTTGATTTAGGGGGTCTGTGTTCACTTTTTAGTCATCAAATCTATGGTCTAATGTATGAAAGTTCTTGATTTAGAGTGGCTGTGTTCACTTTTTAAGTCACCAAATTTATGGTCGAATGTATAAAAGTGCTTGATTTAGGGGGCTGGTTTCACTTTTTAGTCATCAAATCTATGGTCTAATGTATGAAAGTTCTTGATTTACGGGGGCTGTGTTCACTTTTTCAGTCACCAAATCTATGGTCTAATGTATAAAAGTGCTTGATTTAGGGGGTCTGTGTTCACTTTTTAGTCATCAAATCTATGGTCTAATGTATGAAAGTTCTTGATTTAGAGTGGCTGTGTTCACTTTTTAAGTCACCAAATTTATGGTCGAATGTATAAAAGTGCTTGATTTAGGGGGCTGGTTTCACTTTTTTGCGTGTGCAGCTTTTTTGATCTGTGATGTTTGTTTTGGGAGAAGGACCTTATAGTGTCTTGAGTTATCCTTTTGTTCAGGTGTAAGACTGTTTCAAATTCTTGTAATTTCCGAAAGTAAGAGAACCCTGGCAAGCAGCCCCATGCCTTCGGAAAATATGATATGATATGATATGCTATGATATGACTGGCTTGTCTTGTGCCCGCCCCGATGGACTCCCGCGCGTGACTTCTAAGCTAGAGGTGGTTCCATGAACAGGGATTGTTCAATCGCTGAGTTTCTATATGATGCGGCAAGCAATGGCTTGAGTTGCTGCAGCCCAACGTGCCACTCATAGGAAGAAGTAGCATCTGATTCGGGGCCTTCATCCCAGTGTGGAGAGGGTCTCTAAGGGTCTCGATGGCAGACTGGATAGCTCAGTGGAGCGATGCTGAGATGGTGCCCTGTCACTGAGCTGTATGGGAAGAAGCAGCAGTTTCTGGCAGTTCAGCAATGGCTGTCTGAAGAATCCTATAGCGTCATCACTGATTGCCAGCATACGATCTCCTCGCCTGTGGCCAAGGGATGGCAGACGCTACCTGATCCTAATCTTGGGGGTGGTCGTATGAGGGAGGATCACCTGGGGGGAGATGGCTGTCAGGGAAATATGGTCACTTCCTCAGGAGGGACGCAGTATTCTTCCCTTTCATATGAGGTCTGAGGAAGACCCTTTAATTCCAAAATCCCTGATGGCCTAATGTCATTATACACATCCCTCTTCCCTCTGTACCCCTGTGCTCTTCCCTCGGTACCCCTGTGCTCTTCCCTCTGTACCCCTATGCTTGCCATGATTCCAACATCTTTACAGTGTTTAAGTGTTGGAGCTCTTCCCTCTGTAGCCCTGTGCTCTCCATCTTTCCAACATCTGTACAGAGTATGAGCCGCGCAGCTCTTCCCTCTGAACCCCTGTGCATGCCATCTTTCCAACATCTGTAGAGTGTCAACTGCATAGCTCTTCCCTCTGAACCCCTGTGCTCTTCCCTCTGAACCCCTGTGCTCGCCATCTTTCCAACATCTGTACAGTGTCTCAGCCTCACCACTCTTCCCTCTGAACTCCTGTTCTCTCCATCTTTCCAAAATCTGTACAGTGTATCAGCTCCACAGCTCTTCCCTCTGTACCCCTGTGCTCTTCCCTCTGTACCCCTGTGCTCTTCCCTCTGTACACCTGTGCTCTTCCCTCTGTACCTCCTGTGCTCGCCATCTTCCCAACATCTGTACATTGTATGCACTGCTAGCTATTCCCTCTGTACCCCTGTGCTCTTCCCTCTGTACCCCTGTGCTCTTCCCTCTGTACCCCTGTGCTCTTCCCTCTGTACCCCTATGTTTGCCATGATTCCAACATCTGTACAGAGTATGAGCCGCGCAGCTCTTCCCTCTGAACCCCTGTGCATGCCATCTTTCCAACATCTGTACAGTGTATAAGCTGCACAACTCTTCCCTCTGAACCCCTGTGCTCGCCATCTTCCCAACATCTGTACATAGTATCAACCGCACAGCTCTTCCCTCTGAACCCCTGTGCTCGCCATCTTTCCAACATCTGTACAGTGTATAAGCTGCACAGCTCTTCCCTCTGAACCCCTGTGCTCGCCATCTTTCCAACATCTGTACAGTGTATAAGCTGCACAGCTCTTCCCTCTGTACCCCTGTGCTCGCCATCTTTCCAACATCTGTACAGTGTATAAGCTGCACAACTCTTCCCTCTGAAATCCTGTGCTCTTCCCTCTGTACCCCTGTGCTCTTCCCTCTGTACCCCTCTGCTCTTCCCTCTGTACCCCTGTGCTTTTCCCTCTGTACCCCTGTGCTCTTCTCTCGGTACCCCTGTGCTCTTCCCTCTGTACCCCTCTGCTCTTCCCTCTGTACCCCTGTGCTCTTCCCTCTGTACCCCTGTGCTCTTCCCTCTGTACCCCTCTGCTCTTCCCTCTGTACCCCCGTGCTCTTCCCTCTGTACCCCTCTGCACCCCTGTGCTCTTCCCTCGGTACCCCTGTGCTCGCCATCTTTCCAATATCTGTACATTGTATGCACTGCTCAGCTCTTCCCACTGTATCCCTGTGCTCTTCCCTCTGTACCCCCGTGTTCTTCCTTCTATACCCCTGTGCTCTTCCCTCTGTACCCCTGTGCTCTTCCCTCGGTACCCCTGTGCTCTCCATCTTTCCAATATCTGTACATTTTATGCACTGCTCAGCTCTTCCCTCTGTACCCCTGTGCTTTTCCCTCTGTACCCCGTGCTCTTCCCTCTGTACCCCTTTACTCTTCCCTCTGTACCCCTGTGCTTTTCCCTCGGTACCCCTGTGCTCTCCATCTTTCCAATATCTGTACATTGTATGCACTGCTAGCTCTTCCCACTGTATCCCTGTGCTCTCCACCCCTCTATGCTCACTACACCCACCTCTCTCTCTTCCTTTGCACTTTCATGTCGGTCTGGGGGGGAGGTTGGACGTTATGTAGCAGAAACCCGACTGAACGTAGCCGAAAGCTGGTCAGCAAGTGGACACACCAATATAAATACAATGAGACAGCTAGAATATTATGTTGTGCCCCTCCCCCCTACATCAGCTCAGGTTTCTCAGCTGTGTTTAAATGCAGCGAATACAGCTGAGGCTAATTGAACGCCAAGGTGGAAGTATTCACTGCATGCAGGCCTCAGACCTGAAGCGAGACCTTACGATCAGGACAGGCCCTCATCACAAGCCGCCCCATGGGATTTTGCCAGGACATGACCCAAAGGTGGCCCTCACATCACCCTCATTGGGATGCTTAGGAGGGCCACCCCCACCCTTCTTAAGAGACACCTGATAGGCCTTTCAGATCTCGCCATGTGCCCGTAGATCATTGGACGTGTTAATGCCTAGGCCACCAGGAAAACCATCCCTTTTATTTAGTAAATAAAGTTGAACACGTTTCCCATTGTAATCTTTATGAAGGAGGACACGTACTTCTGAGCTCCAAATTACTACAAAACTGCACGAAATCTTCCCATCACCTCCTGCCTTCATCTGTGCGCCACATGTTCCCCAAAACTGATTCCCAGACAAGACACCTCCCCTCCCCCCCTCTGCAGGAACAGAAATGATGAGTCGTGCCGAAATACATCACACACCCCTTTCGTCCCATCTCTCAAACCTCCTTCTCCCGTATGCATCAGTCACTATTTCAAGTTTCTTGCTCCTCGCTCTGCTTTTCTGGAGTCAATCAATGTACCCTCGTCTGTACCCCGGATTGTATGGGGAGCCTACACTGATTCCACACTGTGCATGCAGGCAAGGTCCAGTGTGTAGTCCTGTAATTGCATGGGGATGGTTACACTACACTGATTCCATACCGTGCATGCTGGCAAGGTCCAGTGTGTAGTCCTGTAATTGCATGGGGATGGTTACACTACACTGATTCCATACCGTGCATGCAAGCAAGGCCCAGTGTGTAGTCCTGTAATTGCATGGGGATGGTTACACTACACTGATTCCATACCGTGCATGCAGGCAAGGTCCAGTGTGTAGTCCTGTAATTGCATGGGGATGGTTACACTACACTGATTCCATACTGTGCATGTAAGCAAGGTCCAGTGTGTAGTCCTGTAATTGCATGGGGATGGTTACACTACACTGATTCCATACTGTGCATGCAAGCAAGGTCCAGTGTGTAGTCCTGTAATTGCATGGGGATGGTTACACTACACTGATTCCATACCGTGCATGCAAGCAAGGCCCAGTGTGTAGTCCTGTAATTGCATGGGGATGGTTACACTACACTGATTCCATACCGTGCATGCTGGTAAGGCCCAGTGTGTAGTCCTGTAATTGCATGGGGATGGTTACACTACACTGATTCCATACCGTGCATGCAAGCAAGGCCCAGTGTGTAGTCCTGTAATTGCATGGGGATGGTTACACTACACTGATTCCATACCGTGCATGCTGGTAAGACCCAGTGTGTAGTCCTCGAAGTTGCATGGGGAGGGCTACACTACACTGATTCCATACCGTGCATGCAGGCAAGGCCCAGTGTGTAGTCCTGGAAGTTGCGTTGGGATTGTTACACTACACTGATTCCATACCGTGCATGCTGGTAAGGCCCAGTGTGTAGTCCTCGAAGTTGCATGGGGAGGGCTACACTACACTGATTCCATACCGTGCATGCAGGCAAGGCCCAGTGTGTAGTCCTGTAATTGCTTGGGGATGCTTACACTACACTGATTCCATACCGTGCATGCAGGCAAGGTCCAGTGTGTTGTCCTGGAAGTTGCGTGGGGATGGTTACACTACACTGATTCCATACCGTGCATGCTGGTAAGGCCCAGTGTGTAGTCCTGGAAGTTGCATGGGGAGGGCTACACTACACTGATTCCATACCGTGCATGCAGGCAAGGCCCAGTGTGTAGTCCAGGAAGTGTCTTGGGGAGGGCTACACTACACTGATTCCATACTGTTCATGCAGGCAAGGGCCAGTGTGTAGTGCTGGAAGTGTCATCAGAAGGGTTACACTGCACTGATGCCATACCGTGCTTGCAGGCAAGGCCCAGTGTGTAGTCCTGGAAGTGTCATGGGGAGGGTTACAATGCACTGATTCCATACCGTGCATGCAGGCAAGGCCCAGTGTGTAGTCCTGGAAGTTGCATGGGGAGGGCTACACTGCACTGAATCCATACAGTGCATGCAGGCAAGGCCCAGTGTGTAGTCCTGGAAGTTGCTGGGTGAGGGCTACACTGCACTGATTCCATACCGTGCATGCTGGCAAGGCCCAGTGTGTAGTCCTGGAAGTTGTGTGGGGAGGGCTCACTACACTGATTCCATACCGTGCATGCAGGCAGGGCCCAGTGTGTAGTCCTGGAAATGTCATCAGGAGGGCTATACTACTCACTACACTGATTCCATACCGTGCATGCAAGCAAGGCACAGTGTGAAGTCCTGGAACTGTCATGTGGAGGGCTACACTACACTGATTCCATACCGTGCATGCAGGCAAGGCCCAGTGTGTAGTCCAGGAAGTGTCTTGGGGAGGGCTACACTACACTGATTCCATACTGTTCATGCAGGCAAGGGCCAGTGTGTAGTGCTGGAAGTGTCATCAGAAGGGTTACACTGCACTGATGCCATACCGTGCTTGCAGGCAAGGCCCAGTGTGTAGTCCTGGAAGTGTCATGGGGAGGGTTACAATGCACTGATTCCATACCGTGCATGCAGGCAAGGCCCAGTGTGTAGTCCTGGAAGTTGCATGGGGAGGGCTACACTGCACTGAATCCATACCGTGCATGCAGGCAAGGCCCAGTGTGTAGTCCTGGAAGTTGCTGGGTGAGGGCTACACTGCACTGATTCCATACCGTGCATGCTGGCAAGGCCCAGTGTGTAGTCCTGGAAGTTGTGTGGGGAGGGCTCACTACACTGACTCCATACCGTGCATGCAGGCAGGGCCCAGTGTGTAGTCCTGGAAATGTCATCAGGAGGGCTATACTACTCACTACACTGATTCCATACCGTGCATGCAAGCAAGGCACAGTGTGAAGTCCTGGAACTGTCATGTGGAGGGCTACACTACACTGATTCCATACCGTGCATGCAGGCAAGGCCCAGTGTGTAGTCCTGGAAGTTGCATGGAGGGCTACACTGCACTGATTCCATACCGTGCATGCTGGCAAGGCCCAGTGTGTAGTCCTGGAAGTTGTGTGGGGAGGGCTCACTACACTGATTCCATACCGTGCATGCAGGCAAGGCCCAGTGTGTAATCCTGGAACTGTCATGGGGAGGGCTACACTACTCACTACACGGATTCCATACCGTGCATGCAAGCAAGGCCCAGTGTGTAATCCTGGAACTGTCATGGGGAGGGCTACACTACATTGATTCCATACCGTGCATGCAGGCAAGGCCCAGTGTGTAGTCCTGGAAGTTGCATGGAGGGCTACACTGCACTGATTCCATACCGTGCATGCTGGCAAGGCCCAGTGTGTAGTCCTGGAAGTTGTGTGGGGAGGGCTCACTACACTGATTCCATACCGTGCATGCAGGCAAGGCCCAGTGTGTAATCCTGGAACTGTCATGGGGAGGGCTACACTACTCACTACACGGATTCCATACCGTGCATGCAAGCAAGGCCCAGTGTGTAATCCTGGAACTGTCATGGGGAGGGCTACACTACATTGATTCCATACCGTGCATGCAGGCAAGGCCCAGTGTGTAGTCCAGGAAGTTGCATGGAGGGCTACACTGCACTGATTCCATATCGTGCATGCAGGCAAGGTGCAGTGTGTAGTTCTGGAAGTGTCATGGGGAGGGCTCCACTACATTGATTCCATACCGTGCATGCAGGCAAGGCCCAGTGTGCAGTCCTGGAAGTTGCATGGGGAGGGCTACACTACACTGATTCCATACTGTGCATGCAGGCAAGGCCCAGTGTGTAGTGCTGGAAGTGTCATTGGGAGGGTTACACTGCACTGATTCCATACCGTGCATGCAGGCAAGGCCCATTGTGTAGCCCTGGAAGTGTCATGGGGAGGGCTACACTGCACTGATTCCATACCGTACATGCAGGCAAGGCCCAGTGTGTAGCCCTGGAAGTGTCATGGGGAGGGCTACACTACAATGATTCCATACTGTGCATGCAGGCAAGGCCCAGTGTGTATTCCCGAAAGTTTCATGGGGAGAGCTACACTACACTGATTCCATACCGTACATGCAGCCAAGGCCCAGTGTGTAGCCCTGGAAGTGTCATGGGGAGGGCTACACTGCACTGATTCCATACCGTACATGCAGGCAAGGCCCAGTGTATAGCCCTGGAAGTGTCATGGGGAGGGCTACACTACACTGATTCCATACCGTACATGCAGCCAAGGCCCAGTGTGTAGCCCTGGAAGTGTCATGGGGAGGGCTACACTGCACTGATTCCATACCATACATGCAGGCAAGGCCCAGTGTATAGCCCTGGAAGTGTCATGGGGAGGGCTACACTACACTGATTCCATACCGTACATGCAGCCAAGGCCCAGTGTGCAGTTATGGATGAAGCTTGCTAAGATGTTGTGGTGTACAGTCTTCAACTAGTGTCTCAAAAACACAAGGAAAGGGGTCAACTGTTTAGTGAAAGCACTAGTGGGTGCAGCCAGTCACCTGTGATAATCCAAAGAACCGTGAACTCCCACCAACAAGCTCTAAAAAGGAATGGCAATGAAATCCAAGATGGCGGCCCGCAAGTTTATGATCCCCTCCTCCCCCCCAGAGCAGGTGTATAGACGTCAGAAGCAGAGAATGTATTAGAATGAGGCGGTGCCAGATACCAATAGACCAATGAAACCACCAAAACAGGTCATGGAATTCCCCAAAAATGGGTTGAACTCAAATCAGTACGAGAGAGGGATGAGAAACAGAAGAGGGGGAAAAGCTGAAGAGAACAGGAAAAGGTGAGGCAGAGGCTGTAGCTGCCGAAACCCTGAGGAGACACGGCCCAGAGAGTACTGTGGCGGCCCAGAAGAAGGACTCAGGCTACAGGGGGGCTTGAGTCAAGGGGAGGCCTATCTGGCCTCACCACTATGAGGGAAGTTCCCTGCCTAACAAACTAAAAACGAAAGGTGCTCGCCAAGTCGCACAAGAAAAGGACCTTCAGTCCGAATCCTAATGCCTAGCTGGCCTACCACTTAAGATAAACTTAAGACAAAGGAGGCGGCCATAGCAATGGCCTGTGTTGTTGGCTTCTGCCTGGCCCCACACTTTCATGACTTCTTCTCAGTCTCCAAATGTAATGATACAGTTCCGTCTTTTGATAGATTTTAGTTCAATAAAAGATCAATATCCTCCGTAATGTTTTGTTCTTTTCCTTTGGGAAAGAAGGCGTCTCCTTTTCTCAGCTTTTCATCACGTATTCACATCCCTTCAGGATAAATCATAACACAATTATTTCTGCCAACCTTCATTGGGATTAGGAGAGATTTTGTGGGAGAGGGACTGGTCGATCGTGCCCGTGGAAAACGATAGGACTTTCCCAAAGAGACACAATAGACTTTCCTGAGGCGTAGCACCAATGAGACAAGTGTGGCTGAGCTGAGTGGGAGGACTTTGCTGGGAGGTGACGGGGTGAGAGGCAGGAGGAGGAGCAGTGTGATGTTGGATTTTATGAGGCAGACGGGGCGGTGGGAGGAGTTGTGAGTTTATGTAAGCTAAGTAATGATTGGTGGGTCTGGTGCACATCATCCTATAGGATGGGGAAGCGCCTGCGTGGGTGCGCCCACGCCTCCGATAATTGAAATAAAGAAGAAAGAAAGACAACATTCCTAAACCAACCCGAGGAGTTGGGACCCAGCAGCCATTGCCTTTACATGCTCTGCCCCAAACACAGGAGTCAACATTGGCCCTTTGCTGCTGGTGCTTCGACACGTGAAGGCTGTCGTTCTCCAGCGGAAGGCCTCGTGCCCTCTCAGCTAAAGGAAGCCATTATCTCACCTCTGCTAAAAAAGCTGTCTTTCCGTGCTTTCATCCGAAGCAATTATGGACTGGTGGCAGGCGAGGCTTGGCTGCTAAAATGCTGGGGCAAGCGCCCTCAGCTGCCTCACAAGTTCTTTTGAAAGCATTGCTATGTTCAGTCTGAGTGAAGGCGCTGACTCACTGTTTGGGATGATATCTTAGAACGCGCTTATAAAGGGGATTGTACCATGTTGGTTATGCTAGAAATGGCGGCCGCCTTCGCCACACTGGAGCACACCATTGTTATTTACCACCTGGAGAATTATGCACTGATCTCAACTTCTGCTCAAGCCACACGCGTGACCCCTTTATGACATTGTTGAAAAGCACACGCTTGGTTATCATGCTTATGCGGATGGCACACACATATACATGAAACTTACTGATTTCAATTCTGTAATCGATGTTCTGATAAATTGTTTGGAACTTGAACGTTGGCCAAGGCACTTCCCTTCAATTCAAAGCAGACTCAGGTCATTCTTTTGTGGCAAAAAAACATTTCAAAATCCAGACAGACTCGGTCTGCATTCGATTTGAAGTGCCATTCCTATGCTGCCCACCAATCAAGTACACAATCTGGATTTTTATTAGCAGTGTGATCTCAGTCTGGAAGATGTGCGCAACCCGAGCACGTCCTGACTTCTTTTCCCCCTAAAGCCTCCTCTCGGGTAGCCGGGGAAAGGCCATCGATTTTGTATCCCGACCCTGGGGGTGGATATGCGAGGGAGGAGGAGACTTGGGGAGTGGGGAGAGGACCTCCTTAGGTGAGACATGGTATCCCGCATTTCCCTTTCACAACGAACCGTCCATCCCTCAAGCCTTTATACGCTTTTGTCAGCCCTTTCCATGTGCTTCACCCGAAAACACTTCAGTATGCTACTGGGACCAGGAAGAGGATAACTAGAACAACACATCCTCATTTTATTAATGCAGACACATATCGACCCCAACCAAGTGCTGAGATGAGGAGGAGGACAACACGAGTGGAGCAGGACTGCCGCTTTCATGGTGAGCAGTTTAGTATTTTTTGGAATGCTCATGGAGGCAGGAGCTTTAAAAGCCAGAATCAAGAGGTGAACGGAGTCAGTTGTGGAGCACGACTCAGCTGGGAAGGCTGATGAAGCAGCCGGGAAAGCAACTCCAGGTCAGCGGTGTGACAAGAGAAGCGCTTGAGACCCATGTGCAGATGCAGAAATTATGCAGCCGGAATCAAAGCCAAGGTGTGCTGGAAGCCCGGAGCAGTCTGCGAGAGGGAGGCCGACATGATGGAGCAAAGCGGTCACAGGAATTCTGTCCTGCAAGTGCAGCATCGCTGGGGAGCTGCACCACAAAGAGCCACTGGGAGAGGGAAATGAGCCAACACACGGGAAAGCAGAGACACTGGGGGTCATTCCGAGTATGGCGGTAGGGGGTTAACGGCACCGGTAAGGATGCCGGTGCCGTTAACCCCCTACCGCCGCATTCCGAGGTCCCTTAGCGGGTCCCACTAGGGCCAGCTGGTTTTACCAGACGTCCTTAGCGGGTCCCGTTAGGGGACCATGGAGCTAATAACGGGGCCCGCTATTTGCAAGCCTGTTATTAGCTCCTTCCACATTCCCATTGACCCCTGTGGGGGCTTGGCTACCTCCAAACTCGTAATGACCCCCACTGTCTTTAATCAGAAGTGGCATAGGGTTCCAAATCGTAGGAGCCCAGTGAACAAAATGAGTACCACCAACCTTTGTCAAAGTTTTCTGTGATTGTTGTAGATTGTGTTTTCTGTTTGATCGAAGACTTCTTCGTACGGGGGCTTGGTTAATCTCTTGACCTCTGAAGGTGCTTTCCTCCACTTGGCCTCTAATGTAAGCTATTTATTTAAGTCTGGTATGCAAGTGCTTTAGCTCTCTGTCAGATCTCTTGCGGCAGTGTTTACAGGGGCTCTGGTGTCAAGCAGCTGCTCCATGATGCAGAAGGAGCTTCTTATCGTGGAAGCTCTCTTATAGTGTCAGACATTTTGATTAAGCTGTTGCAGCTGTGTATTTTGAGGGCGAGAGTTGTTGAATGTTGGATTTTAACAGTTTCTTTTTTTCACATAGCTTGGTACATGAGTGCTTTTTTGTGCTTGCGTGCTGCATTACATTATTTGTGCTTTTGTTGTTTTCCTCAGTGCTGCACAGATGTTTGTGTTATTAGAACTTGCCTTTCATTTATCTACGGCTATCACAAGTAGTGAGGCTAAAGAACCCAATACCAAGGTCCCCTGTCCATTAGTACTCAGCCGCTCCATGATGTGAGGAGGGATCTCCATTGATCCATTCCATCTGATCTAGAAATCACCGCAGACCCACCATGGAAAGCTGCCACGTGCCTGAGAAGAATCTCATTTGCTTCTTTGTGTTACCTCCGTGATGATGACTCTATGGTGTGCGTTTCCCTTTTGTGTGACAATACTAAGCTGCAGTATTTAATGTAACCAACACTTTACATTGAACGAATGTCTACATTATATTATAAGAGAACATTTTCCTTCAGATGGAATTATTAACTTAGCTGGCGTCTCACCTAGATAGAAGTGTGAGTGTTGGCATGTGCCACACTTAGATGAAACTGTGGATGATGAGAAGAGCCACACTTGGATAGAATCGTGATCACTGGCCTCCCTCACATCTAGGAAAATTTATTTAATTACTCAGAGTATCTGAAGCAAAAAACTGGGAGTTCATATCCTCGAACTCAAGTGCAAGGGGTGACAAGAGAGTGGCAAATCCAATAGGGTTGGTACATCGCTGTCCAGAACTGAAGATTAGATTCTGTAGCTGTGTGGTGGTAATCTGACCTGGATAAGGTCAACTGTTCATATTCTGTTTTCCTGTGTTGTTATTTTAATGGTTCCCGTGGGTCACAGGGAGTCGGGAATACTTGAGGTTCAACGAATTGGAAATGCACAAATTAAAAATGGCCAAGGGGCCAAAATGGTGAGGGAAAGCTCTTCTAAAAATTGCACACTCTTTCCATCTGGGTGTGCTCAGGAACAGTTGTTCTCTCGCAATATCTTATTCCTTTCCGTGAAGATATTTGGTGTAGGTCATGAGAGCCCTCATGACCTGTGGGGTCGACCGGTTTCAATGGCACTCATAATTAGGGCCATCTTCATCAGGACCGTCATTCAAAAAGGGGGATCAATCAGAATGTTTCAGAGTGTCTGAAACGGGGACAACTTGCTCCTGTAGGGATACAGAAAGGGGGGGGGAGAAACGAGGGGGAAGAATGAGAATACAAGGGCTTGAAAAATCTGGCCTTGAAGAGAAATGTGATCTAAACCTTACCCCGAGAGTAAGGATCGGTGTGGATCAAGGTACAATCTAATTGAGGTGAGAACTGCAGGACTAATGCTGGTGCCTGATCACCGGTGTCTATTAAAGCCTCATCAGAAGGGGGGGTAGGGGAGGGGGTGGAGAGGAGTGGTGGGGTGAGGTGACCTGGTCACTAGGGGAACGTGCTAGGTGGCATATGAAAAACAAATGAAACAAGAGAAGGGGGCCAAGGGTACCTCTATGCACAAGATGTGTGCTGGAGGGGGTCTGTCACAGGCTGGCTGGTAACTCTGGAAGACAGAAAGGAAAGTCTGTAACAAACAGGCTTGGAACATATATGGAAATACAACTGGAATGCAGGCTGCTCTGTTGGGCAGGGGCGGCAGCAAGGGCAGTACCTGATCTGCGTCTCCAGTAGAGGCGTCTGCTTCGTTCGGTGGAACCGCTCGGAATGAGCGCGATACCGAAGTGAGGCCAAGCGCCTATAGAAACAAGGTTGCAGCGCGCGCACCCGCCTAACGTCAAGGTGACGTCGGCGGGCGTCTAGGCAACATCCTGTAGTGTGCGGTGTGAGCAATGTTTTGCTGCACCTACACAGACTTGTTTTCCTGACCCCCTTGGGCCCCTCCCTTTCCTCTCTTTCACCGTTCCCTTCCACCCCTCCCCCTTTTCCTCCTACCCCTCTCCCTTTCTTAACATGGAGTTATGCAGCTCCTTACACAGCTTTAGAATTCATCAGCTGTTCACACGGGTTGTTTTGATCTTTCCATGGGCGATTGGGCACGTCACCCCTGTGCGGGCTCACACCGCACATTACAGGACGTTGCCTAGACGCCCGCCGACGTCAAAAGTATAAGGAGTTGTTGGAAAGCTTAGAGTCTAAGCTTTCAGAAGAAAGTTAAACCTCGTTCCTAGCCCAAACGGTTCCAGAGATACGGACGATTAAATAAAGGTAGTTTTTCGGATTTAAAGTAAACTCAAAATGACAGGTGAAAGCTTGCAGCTGCAGAATTGACAGGTGACAGTTGTGCAGCTTTAAAAATGACAGATGACACGATTTCTAGGAGGCAGTTCTACTTAGGTTAAAATAGTTTGGATTAGATTATTTTAACTAAGAGATTGGTTCTGCACAGTTCTGCTAGGTACTCACAATATAAATTTGAACTAGGCCTCATCACGGATCTGGTCAACACATCCGGCTGCGGTTCTGTCTGCTCGGCGGGTCAATCAGGCACCGGTTCTGCTCACAGCGATCTGGGTCAGCTCTGCTCTGCTAGTCTAGCCTCCCTGGATTCTGGATGTAACACTGCTTTCTGGGTACTGTAAAGGTTCTTACAAAAATTCTCGGCAAAACTTCAAACAGCTCGCCCGGCTGTTGAATAGTTTGGTTAGTTTTGAGGCCTGCTGAAGAGGATTCAGCTGGTGGATTCAGGCCTCTCTGCTACAAATTCTGGAGTTAATTTCTGCTACAGGTTCTGGAGATTGATGGATTTGAAGTCTGGATCTCTGGATGTGAAGTTGTCGGTCAGCATGCTCTGCAGCAAATGGAATTGAATGCGTCTACCTGTCCCAGCAGTCTCTTTTTATGTGTTTTGAAAAGTGGGTGTGTGTGTTGGTAATAACTAAACCCGCCCCTCTCACTTATCATTGGCCAATTCCTCCTCTCTCCCTTGATTGGGGGAAGGAAATGTGAGCCAGAGTGATGCTGTAGGTTTTATGGTCAGAGGAACCTCCCCTTGTCAGATTGCACACAAATCTATTTCTGACCCAAAGACATATTTATCTATGTACCATTTTTTCTAATATTATAGGTCCAGTTAACATATTTTCTGTAGCACCAAAACTTCCGATCCCTGTCTTTGTACGATGTCGTGTCCACTGATGACAGAATTCTCCCCTTTTCATCCAGATAACGACCTCTAAACCTTTCCAGATTTTACACAAATGTGCACCAGGGATATGGGTTTCAGATGATAAAGTGTCAGATTTTTAACATGCATACATTTGGAGTGAGACCCTATTTTCCGCTAGCAACCCCCCAGAATACACCACAGGGTCCTAACGCCTCTTAAAATGTGCACATAAAAATCACAAAAATAATGATATTACTTATATAATTCTGACAAGTCCGCACTATGAGTTATCTATCTTTTTAAAATTATGCTCTGGTCAAAAAGGGGTGTGGCTTCCCACATCACAGGGTGGAATAACTGGTTTATCCACTTCCCCCAAGCCAGCTTGTTCAGAGAGGCACAGCTGCCCCCCAGTTTCTCCCAAGAGGAAGCTATTTTACGACGCCCCCAATATAACATTTGCCTGAGTCAAGGAAGTTGCATTGTTCTGTCCCTTCCAGTTCCCAGGTGCTCCACCCCTAATCTAATCAGAGAGGTGACAACTCCTTTTGGCAAGGGGCAGCAGGATGCAGCTAGGCCTGGGAAGAGTGGCTGTTGATCCAGTTTCATCTCCTGTCGGGGGTAGTTGTCAGGCAGAATTCAGTTTCATTAAGCCAGGTTTCAGCTAAATGTCACTTTTTGTTCCCAGTTTTCTACATTCAAATCAAACTGACAATTTATACCTATACATTAAATAATTACTTCCTTCAAGTCATTTCAGAATATAGTTTTACATTGTATCCACCTCTTAGCAAGTCTTTCCTTGGTCTGGTTTTGTTTCATTTGTTCAGTTTTACACAAAAGTCTGGTGGTTTTAAAACGCCGGCTTTCTGATAGTGGTGAGTACTGGTAATGCAACCATTTTTTGGATTAAGAAAATTAATTCCCCACAGTTCTGAATTGCTTTTTGGCAATCAGCATTGCCATTCCCAATGGTTTCAGGCTACTGTGTGTGTAGCCCAATGGTGGTTTTAGGCAGTGCCCTCCTGTGCTCACAACATAGGCAAAAATGGGTGGCAGCCTATTCTTCATGTTTTCCCTGTGCACTCTCTGGGGAGTTCTGGCTATCATGATGTTTTCCATGCCAGTACTGCACAGTTTTATGGTAGGGCTTGGATGCATGGGTAAAAACATCCCACAATACACCTCTTAAACTCTAACCAAGCACAACCATAAATCTAAACACAGCAATCCGCACAAACTTCACTACACTGCAACAACAAAACAAACCACACATAGACTTGCACAACAGGACACGACAACTACCGACTGTAAAACACCCAAGCCCAGCCAATGGACCCACCGGTTGATGCTACCAACAGCACATCACTGCTCTTGTGCATTTTTCCAGCTCATTCCCACTAACTCACCCCGCCCCTCCCTTTTTCAGCGCTGCCAGAGCGCCAGGGGATCTCTCCGGTGGTGATACTGCGCGGTACAAATATCCTTTAACATTAACATTAACATTAAGATTAACATTAAGATTAACATTAACATTAACATTAACAGATATTAGTGTTTTTTCAAGATAGTGTAACTAAACCACCTGGGTAACATGGGAGTGAAGGCTCAATGTGTGTCACTTTCTTTTAAAGCAGTGTTCGATATTTCTTGCCAGAAGGAAGTATGCAGTGTCGAATGCAAACATCAGGGCCTCTTCCTGGCCTTGCAAACGAGAATAGGCTGATCTCTGGTGCTTCAATGATAGGAGCTGACCAGAGACATTTTAAACCACAATACTGCTGCAGAGAAAACAATAGGCTGAGCTCTATATAAAGGTTCATTGAGTTACCATGTCCCTTGATGGAGCGGTTATGTGTGGGGTGCAAAAAGGATGGGGTAGGGTGATTATACGATGTCATCAATGTAACTAACCTCTGTAACTTATGTAATTAATGTCTGTAACCTATTACCCATGCAAGCAACAACTGTAACCAACCATCTCAAGTAAAAAGCGCCCAGATGTCTCTGAGTTATGTGCGCTATACAAATGACAAATACATAATAAATAAATAAATCACAGCTTTGTAAAAATTTTGAATATGGTACTTTTAGAAACGTATTTTCACAATATTCTGAAGCAGCTGCGATCTTTACTCCTTCCGCAGCAGTTCTAGGCAATGACACTCAATGCCCTCAAAATAATCTTCTCTGTTTCTCACTCTTGCCCCCCAGAGTTTGGGTTCATGATCTTGCCCTTGGTTGCTCCCACGGCCCTTTTGAGCCATGCCCCCCCTTTCTAGCCTATGGCAGCTCATATGGTATCCAGAGCTCTGCACCCCTCGCCTCTCAGCCCCACAGCACGCTAAAGAAGCCCCTGCACCAGACCCCATCTCCCATCTTTTGCTCCAACATGGACTCCCGCAGCCGGAGCCATGGCAAGATACGTACATACGTACAAGTCTCGGCTGTGAAAGGGTATCAAGTAGGTTAGTAAAGCACACCCATCGCAGTTGCAAGCACCCGTTGCATAGTCTGGGACGATGGCCCTTTGCAGCACCATGCTGCCTGTAGGGCCCAGAAGGAGGAGAATGCCACAACCGCGGCATGGAGCTTGGTAAAGACTTTTATTCTTTGTGAAAAGAAAGAGAAAAGCACATTGGTCCTTCTTCTATGAGGGGTTTCCCTGCCTCAACTAAAGACTAAAATGTCCCTTTAACTTAAGCGTCCACGGTCCTGTGTTAAAACCCATAGTTCTGTCCCTCACACTTATAACTAAAGTAGATGAGGCTAAACTGTCAGTTTCCCAGGAGAATGCCTCCCGTCTCCTAGTTTTGTGATCACAGTTCAGTTCAGGAATTTCAATTAGTCCTCACCAGGGAGAATGACTCCCTTCCCCTGGTTTGCATACTCACAACACAGCAAAGTTCAAACCATGTTCACCAGGGGGAATGACTCCCTCCCCCCTGGCTGGAAGCTTGTTCTTACTAACCCCATTGGATATCAGGAGGATGCCTCCCTCCTCCTGATGCTTCTCATTATAGCCTGTCTGTCACACTACACCCAGGGGGAATGACTCCCTCCACCTGATGCTTCTCATTATAGCCTGTCTGTCACACTACACCCAGGGGGAATGACTCCCTTCTCCTGATGCTTGTGATTATAGCCTGTCTGTCACACTACACCCAGGGGGAATGACTCCCTTCTCCTGATGCTTCTCATTATAGCCTGTCTGTCACACTACACCCAGGGGGAATGACTCCCTCCACCTGATGCTTCTCATTATAGCCTGTCTGTCACACTACACCCAGGGGGAATGACTCCCTTCTCCTGATGCTTGTGATTATAGCCTGTCTGTCACACTACACCCAGGGGGAATGACTCCCTTCTCCTGATGCTTGTGATTATAGCCTGTCTGTCACACTACACCCAGGGGGAATGACTCCCTTCTCCTGATGCTTGTGATTATAGCCTGTCTGTCACACTACACCCAGGGGGAATGACTCCCTTCTCCTGATGCTTGTGATTATAGCCTGTCTGTCACACTACACCCAGGGGGAATGACTCCCTTCTCCTGATGCTTGTGATTATAGCCTGTCTGTCACACTACACCCAGGGGGAATGACTCCCTTCTCCTGATGCTTGTGATTATAGCCTGTCTGTCACACTACACCCAGGGGGAATGACTCCCTTCTCCTGATGCTTGTGATTATAGCCTGTCTGTCACACTACACCCAGGGGGAATGACTCCCTTCTCCTGATGCTTGTGATTATAGCCTGTCTGTCACACTATACCCAGGGGGAATGACTCCCTTACCCTGGATGCTAAACTAAGACTTGGTGGTATATAGGCACTAGGATGACACGAAGTGAGCAGCGAAAGAGAATGAAGTACAGAGGAACTTCAGAAGCACATCCCCTTAGAAAAGATTTGTTTCCAAAGCTTTCCGGAAGGTAAGATGATCATTTATCTCTCGTAGCTGCACGGGACGGGAGTTCCACGTGGTGTGTGCTAAAGTCGCGAAAGCTCAACCTCCTGCTCTTGCAAGACGAAAACATGGAACTATAAAAAGATTCTGAGATGCTGACCTCAAATTCTTTGTAGGGACATAGGGGATCAACTTGTTTGAAGATATTCTGCGCTGTTATGGTGGTAAGCACGGTGAACGGTGCAGTGTCTTAAATTTAACACGACTGCCGAAGAAGATCCTGAGAGTAGGCAAGACGGTCAGCTCCCAAGGCCAGCCTGGCTGCAGCATTTTGCAAAAGCTGCAGCCTCTGAATTAGAAAGGACGGTTGGCCAATGTAAATGCCATTACAGTAGTCTATTGATCCTAAAGTAGACGCTGCTACCACTTTTGGCTCTGGATTGTGGCAGAAGAAAAGGCATTGGGCCTCATTACGAGCATGGCAGTAGCCGTGCCTGTATGGCAGGCACGGCTATTGCCATGCTCACTACCGGCGGTGCCTCCCGAGATTGGCCAATAACCGGGCCATTACGAGATGAAGGGGCCGGTAATTGCCCATTCGCAGGAGTCAGTAAGGCCAGGCTCCCGATCCCCATTCTGCCCCATAGGGCAGAATTGGGGTGGGAAGCATGATTGCACCGGCACCGTTGATAACGGCACTGGTGCAATCACGAGTTCTGCTCGCGGGTGCCACCCAGCCCACCAGGTGAGACCTGGCAGGCTGTCAGGAACCCGCGAGCAGAACCCGTAATGCGGCGGCCTGTTATGAACGGTGCTGGTGGCTTACCGGCAATGTTCATACTGTGGCCGCCACTATTGTAATGAGACCCAGTGTCTTTTACAAATGTTTAACTTTAAAAAAGCAAAACTGCAAAGCAATGGTCTTTGAAGCTCACAGGAGCCAGAAGGTAATATTTTGACACCCAAGCTTTGTACTGATTTACTCGGAAGGGGGCACAGTCCGAGTGATTCAGCCGGAATTCCTCCGTCCCGGCAGACCGCGCTGTAGCAGAGCCTGTGAGCATGATCTCTGCTTTTTCGCCATTAAGTTTTAACCAGTTTGTGGCCATCAACTCCCCCACCGCCTCCAAAGAGTTGAGAAGTTTACAAGGGGGAATCAAGTGAAGGGGATTCCATCCAGAAAAGCAGCTGCATAACATCTGCGTATGTGTAGAACCTTATCCCATGTTCCAGAATAAGATCAGTAAGAGGTCGAAGGTACAGATTAAAAAGAAGAGGAGACAGCAAAGACCCCTGAGGGACACCACATGTGATGGAAGTCGGTGAGATGTTTAAGGAAACCAAGAGATAGTTTGTGTACGTTCTAACAGAAAAGAAGTAAACCGAGTCAGGGCAAGGCCAATGATTCCTGCCTGTTCCGGCCATAAAGCAGGATGGTGTGATTAATTCTATCAAATGCTGTGGAGAGGTCCAGGAGAATTAAAACTCCAACCTCTCCGTGATCCTGGGATACGGCTATGACATCCAAGATGGAAAACAACACTGCCTCGGTACCTCTGGCAGGGCAGAAACCAGATTGAAAAGGGAGTCAAAGCAGCTGGGATTCCAGAAAGCAGGACAGCTGAGGGGTAACAGTGGCTTCAAAATGCTTCATAATAGCGGGCAGCAATGAAATGGGCTGATAGCTGCACGGGAGGCATCAAGTTGAGGTTTCATTAATAAAGGAGGAACAAGGGCATGTTTGAAGGGAGTGGGGATAGAGCCCATCGTAAAAGATGCATGAACTGCAGCTGTAAAGAGTGGAATGACAGCCCAAAGCAAAGGCTGAATACAACAGAGGGGGATTAAATCTGCAGGTGAGGATGAGGTAATCTTTCTAATGCATTTGGTAATTCAACCTTTTACACATAGACATTTGAATTCAACAGATAACATAGCTCTTAAAGGCAAACATATCACATGAATCCATAACATTCTGTTAATAAAAGAGGCCATCATATTATAAAACCACATAATAGTAAAAAAGCATCAAAGTTTAAAATCTGTAGTGCAAAAGGAAAATGTAAAAGCAATAACAATATATCAATATGGGTTCATCCGGTGGGGGAAGGAGCTAGCCACAAGTTATTTACAATAGGTAAAGCGATCAGATAAGCTTGTCCTTGATACAGTTCCAAATGGGGCATGCAGCGGCCATAATAACCAAAGATTTGGCCCAATAGATGGCACTCCAAAATTGGTCAGACCCATAATCATCAAATTTCCCACCGCTTTTAGAGTAGAAATCAGTGAAGATGCTACAATTGGTCAGCACATGTCGAGTGGTTTCATTATCTTGATTACAGATCCTGCATAAACATTCCTCCCTAGACACACCAGTCCAGGCACCTATGTTGGCAAAAACTGGC
This sequence comes from Ambystoma mexicanum, assembly GCF_040938575.1. Classification (NCBI taxonomy): domain Eukaryota; kingdom Metazoa; phylum Chordata; class Amphibia; order Caudata; family Ambystomatidae; genus Ambystoma; species Ambystoma mexicanum. The sequence continues at coordinate 22,711,444 of NC_090931.1, forward strand.
AACTGTTGATAAATCGTATGTGTGGGGGAGAATGGCACTTAGGACGGGGTTTGTTGAGGAAATTGCCTTGGTGGGTGTATTTCTCATACTTGGCTTTACCCGATAGGTAAGTGACTGGATTCTGTCCCATTCCATCGTCCTTTTCACATGGCGAGAAAGGTTGAAATCAATGAAGGTGGCCGGGGGGGTTAACACCCCCATTTCAAAGAAATGGGTTCTCATCATGCGATACAGCTCAGTGAACCAACAGCTGTGAGAATGCCTCTCCTGGTGGGCCATGACTAACCTTAGCAAAGGGTTGCCATTCCCCTAGGGGAAAGTAATATTGGCCCAGAGTCTCCAAACTGAGATTTTCCAACAGGCCAAGAGTAATGGGAGTCCCAGCTGAAGTCTGATAAGCCCCACCGGGGTGGCCCAGAGTCATGGGAGTCCCAGCTGAAGTCTGATAAGCTCCACCGGGGTAGCACAGGGTAATGTAGAGTCCCAGCTGAAGTATGGTAAGCTTCACCGGGGTGGCCAAGAGTAATGGTAGTCCCAGCTGAAGTCTGATAAGCCCCACCGGGGTGGCCCAGAGTCATGGGAGTCCCAGCTGAAGTCTGATAAGCTCCACCGGGGTAGCACAGGGTAATGTAGAGTCCCAGCTGAAGTATGGTAAGCTTCACCGGGGTGGCCAAGAGTAATGGTAGTCCCAGCTGAAGTCTGATAAGCTCCACTGGGGTGGCACAGGGTGATGGGAGTCCCAGCTGAAGTCTGATAAGCTCCACCGGGGTGGCACAGGGTAGGCCCAAGGGGGAACGCAATATTCTGGCCTCTGGGGTCACCAGACACTTAACGGAGCATCCTGGATAGATCTCTATGCCATACAGTATAGTGGGTATGACAGACATATAAGCTCGAACCTTGGCCTCGATGGAACCTCCCCGCTCTTATTTATAGTCCTCCTGAGTACCAACCACTTCTTCCAGGCCCTAGCCTGAATATTATTTGACGGGTGTGTGGTGAAGCGATTGTTCTGTTTGTAAACGCCCACATTTTTATATCAATTGGGCAGTGGCCCACCCACCAGGTAAAGTTTTTCTTTTTCGTAACCTTCTTCCGAAAAAGGACAATCTTAGTTTTATGTGCGTTTATCACAGGCCATTTATATTGGTGTACAGAGAGAGAGCATCCAATGATCGTTGAAGACCATTCGGGGTTCTGGCCAGTATTGCCGTGTCATTGGCGTGTGTAAGGCAGTGCAAGTGCTTATTAACATAGGTGGGAGGATGATTATTTCTGAGCCGTTCAAGATGTTTGTGAAAATCAGCTACATACAGAATGTACAACAAGGGTGCTAAGACCCTGTTTCAACCCCTTGTTTGTAGGGCACAGTTTGGATAACCACCCCCACACCCCTCCTGAGATAAACAAAATAGAATGTTCATATCCGAATATAACAGATTAAGACAATAAAGGAGGGAGGGATCAAGACCCCAAATGGCTGGTTTCTCCCAGAGACGGCTGCGTGTGACACTATCAAAGTGCCCAGATTAATCCACAGAACATATATACAGTTGGGAGTCGGGCTATTGCCAGGGGTCTGAAATGTGCGTCTGTATGGCTCAGATCAGGTGGGAAGTGCTATAGTCTTTCTAAACCCTGTTTGAGAGAAATTAAGAAGTCCCTTTTCAGTGACCCAGGATGCCATGAGTTCCAACAATATGCATGCAAACATTTTCGAGGAGCAGTCTAACATTGCGAACATGCAATAGTTTGTTGGGATCTCTCAGGGCCCGTTTTGTGGACCAGGACCAAGATAGAGTGAAGCCAAGTCTCTGGAATTATTCCTGTCTCACAGACATGTACAAACAGAAGAGGCATAGGTTGGCCCAAAGAGCAGGGTCAGACTTAAGGACCCTACCATACAGGATGAGTTAATTTTGCCAACGAGTCCCACATAATCAGTTTCTTTACATTGATGCCATAGCAGAGATCCAGTCATGGATTCTTTAGGTGCTTTGTCTAAGACTTCATTTGGGTCCCAGTAGATCTTTTTTTATATGAGAAGCCGAAACCCCCGCGTGAATAGATGTGATTCCTCTCATATAGGCACCAGCCAAAGCCAAATTGATCACATACCAAACTTTCTTAAATTCGTTGGTGAAAATCAATCTGTTGATGTAGGACCAGTTACGTTGGTGATGCCATGGCGATGGCTGCATAGCCATTGCTTGTTACAGGATTTAACACGGCAGGACACGGCCCTTCTCACTTCATCTTCAAGGTTGTTATTTCAACAAATGACCCTATGGCTTTATTGTTCTCCTTCTTCATTATTGCTATTTCCACGTCGTAAATTGCTCCAAAAATCTGACTAGGTCTCCACCATAGGGGGAGGTCTACCCTGGCCATAGCTAAACATGCTGACCAAGAGATCGAGTTGCCAGTCATGTGCCTACAGCCTCTCTTCACTTGATGTTTATAGTTGTTGGTCACCATACTGTTGAAATTTCTAATGCTGGCAGCCATCTAGAGAAGGTGATTATTCAGAAGATTAACCACCGGGTTAGTAGTTAATTTGGCCTTGAGCTTGGCAGTTCAGTCTAACTCCATAGAAAGGATTGAATGGTCACTGAGTTTAGTGGGGCAGACCTCAAGGGCCGGGTTACATTTCCGCATTATGTCGTTGATAAAAACAAAGTAAATTCTGCTTTTGTAGGGCCATTGGACCATGTGGGTCTATAAACCCCATCTTCGGTGAGCATAACGGCCATATCAAATTCAGCAAGGACATCGCACCGGTCCCCTTCGAGTTTACCTAATTGGGGCTAGTTTGGAGACCCTCACCGGGCCCGTAGCTCTGTTATCCACGCTGTCCACATTGAAGTGTCCTGCCAAAATAATGGAACCCTTATGGTTGGTGGCATAGCACTCCTGTAGGATATTAGTAACTGTGGCCCTTAAGGGAGGCCGGACACGCCACCACCCGGGGGTCCTAGATGGTCATCAATTATAAGGGACGTGTGTGGAAAGGGGAATTGTGCATGACCCCACAGAGAAGGGGACTATGTGTCCTCCTGCCCTCATGAGGTTTCAAATTACATGCAGCCTTAGTGTCCATGCAAAGGCTGCGTTTAGGGCGCCGTGCAAGAAGGATCTTAGGCAGGCTGAAAAGCAACGTAAAGCCATCTAGATCAAACGCGAGTTCCAGGAGATGAAACCAATTGTAGAAGGGGAGGATTTATGTGTGTTGGCAGAAATGTGTAACCATGTGTCGGCTGCTCGATTGCCATTCCTTGTCTGTGTCTTTTTTGAGGTGGCTTTATGGTGGGCACTACGAAGGCCCTTTGATCTGAAGTCATGTTTAGCATCCAGTATTTTGAAAGATCTTAAAATAGCCACCTCGAAACCAAGTTCAGTAAAATCCTCAGTATGCTGGCAAATCATCTCAGCTGCTTTGCTTGAAGCCATCGTTGCCAGGACCCAATTGGTAGGGCTACCTGCTCGGGGCAGGTCAAGAGATGAAATGTCAGTGTTTGTAAAAATTATTAAGCGCTGGGATTAAGATGAAAAGTTGGAACAGCCACATTCGATTTAGAAAGGGGCTGGAATCATTGGGGCATCTTTCAGCGATTTTAATATATTTAGGCTCCAGGAACTGAGACCCATCGACCTGCCCTTGCCGTGACTGGGCTCTATGTTGTTGTGTCCATTCAACCAAACTGAGCCAAGTGAACAGCAGATTTTTTTTCGCCTGAGTGGTTGGATTCGTGTACATTATTCTGCTTTCCTGATTCCAGCCCCGGGCGGGTCACTTCGATCCTGTCAGTACTCTGTATAGTCTTTGCCACATGTAGGCAACCTCCAATACGCCACTGATTTTGCTCGTCGGCAGATATCCGACTCACACCAAATCTTATTTCCGTTGCCCTACTGCTGCAACCCTTATCAGGCGGTCTGGACAATAATGGAATGGAGGAGACAGTGATTTATGGCTGGGGACTACAGGGTTGATCGGCATTGACCTTTGACCCCCATCGAGGGTCCATAGGGGATTGATTTGACCTAAAAATCTGCACCATCCTCTTGTCCCTGGGGTCGATAACCTAGCCATCTGAAGGGCCACATAAATGGAACGGGCTTACCATGCCACCCCCCCAGCTCATTAGTAATAGTATAGTATCCCTGATTAGGCTTTGGATTATCTTTAGGTTCAGGTGGACTGGGGCGGGCAAACTGGACCCCCGAGTTTTGGATACGTGCCTTGGTTGGGGGCTACCATCCACTTTGTTGGGACTCACCACTGCAGGGCTGTTCATCATTGACAGTCCAGCACATAGTGTTTTCAACGCGTGGTTCTTGGAATAGGCAACAATGTTGACCATATCTTGTTCAATGACCGGTTCCTTGGTTGGTTTCTTTACCCCTGGTAGTTTCAAAATGGGAGAGAAACCAGTGGCAATGTCCTGATTGCTATTCAGAGGTTTGGGCCCAAAGGTCATAGAGCTGCATATTTTATTTTGAAGGCTGGCCTTTTTCCCTTGGGAGGGGACACCATAAGCCAGACGCTGTAGAACCTCACCAAGGAGCGAGGTGGTGTTAGTTTGATTTTCAGCCAATTTTCTGACCAGCATAAGTAGGGCTTCCAAATTGGCCTTAATAGACTGGATAGTTTGCGATGGGCCAAAGACTTCCTCCCCAACGTTTACAGAATTATTCGCTGTGCTGTCCTCTGTCACGCCATCCAGATCGGTATCAACATTGTCCGAAAGTGGGTTTGTATCAGCAAATTTGGGCAGGTCTGGGGAGGCTGAAGGGTTGGTCACTGGGAGCTCCACCCCTGCCGAGATGTCGGGTCCCAACGATTTTGCCTGATGTTTTCACACAGATTTAGGAGGGACCCATTATTGTCGATAGTAAAGGAGTTGACCGGATTGGGGGCCAGAGTTAATTGCTTCCTGGTACTGGGTCACAGAGTATTTGTATGCAGTCTTGGAATTTTCATCCCATTTACGCCACCATTTGCACTCACAGCCTGACAGGCTTGCTTAAGAACTTGAGGTTCTGGGTTAAAACGGTGCGCAGATGGCTTGGTACGCGAGAATGCTATAGTTGGGAGGTAGCATTTGCACAAGATCGGGTTCAGAGTGAGAGGAAAACCAAGTTTCAGTCATGCTTATGCACAGCATGTCAGGCGCCTATTCCTGCAGCAGGGTGAGAATGTCCTGGCAGGGTGCCCCTGCTGACCTAACATTGATAACCAGGCCAGTAGGAGAGTAAACAGAGCTCTTTACAGCTTGCCCTTCCAGGTAATCCTTGGGTCTGGGGGTGAAATTGGTCTTCAAACAAGACTCCACCCTCCCTGCAGGCGAGACAGTAAATTCAAAGCCCTCTGGAAGCTTAGTCTCACTCGGAAAAGGAAAGTTCTCCACTCTGGTTTACAATATTTTAGGCCTCCTATCCATCTGATCAATGTTTGAATGCACACGATCAGGATCTTGACATAACGTTAGGGCCCAAGGCCCATCCGTGTCCCGGACGGGCACAGACAAGCTTGCCTTAAGCGCACCTTTGGCAAGCTGATGGCACGCCCGCTGTGCCAGTCCTCCGAGTGGGCAATCCTTCTGGCACATATGTGCTGTGTGGGAGGAAATGAGGTGACGCGCAAGACCGGGTCAAAAATAGAGCCGCTAGAAAAACTCTCAGTCAGCCTAAATTAGACAAAGTCATTTTGCTTAAAATCCCATCAATTTCCTAAATACAAGTATTACCCCAAACACTCTGAAATAGTACTATATGCAATAAAAGGATTGTGGCAAAACAGGTTCACAAATAAACAATCAATCTAAGAACGCGAGCGGGCTACAAACCGCTGTCTCACTGTGTTCTCCTCAGTTCAAAACCACATCAAGTTCCAGCTGTGATTGGGTCCCAGACCCAGGTGTTTCTTCTTTGAGTCGCCCGACCTGGTTCACTAACCTGCCAAGTACTGCCACGAGGAAGACGACTCCTATTATTCTCTTGGTTAGGGTTATTGGCCCTGGTTCTTTGAGTCTTCTTGGGTGTGGTTCCTTGTCCCTTCTCTGGCGGTCAATGGAATCCCCCCATCCATTGACATGAAGAGGAGGAGCTTTCAGGTAGATCTGAGGAACTTGAGAACCAACGTGGGTGTCCCAACTATGAGGCCATGGGAGAGTCTTTAATGCCTGCCTCCCCTCTAACCCCAAGTTCCCTCTGGGTCTGCGGTACCTCCCTTTACCTTCACAGGGGTGTTGGCACATTGTTGGGGCTTCCAGGGACAAGGGTTTGCTTCTCTGCTGCTTTGGGCTTCTCACTGCGTCTGCGATGACAGTGCAGCTTCCCTCTGCGTGGCTCGGCTTCTTGGTGGTTCACTCTGTGTCTGCGATGGCAGTGCGGTCTCCCTCCCTGCAGCTTGGCTTCGATGGGATTCTCTCTGCGTCTCTCAAGTCAGCACAGTACTTCCTTGCACGGTTCAGCTTCCTTCTGGGCCGCTCCTCGGGCACACGAGAAGAAAGGCTGCAGCAGCTCTGCAGCATCCCCGGCGTTCTTCCTTCTCTGCTTCCCCAAGCTGCTTTGAAACTACAGCGCCAGAGAGTTTCCACAGCTGCTGCCTGTATTGGCTGGAGTTGACGGGTATCTTTGTCCCTCTTTAGTTTTTATACAATATAGCCAGTTCCCAATTGGCTCATTGTATACGTCCCCAGTACTTGAGTGGCAAGAGTTTCCTACACGGTTTCTCATCATAATACTTCCAGGTGCCCTTTATTTCTTTACCTGATAACAATACATAGGTTTACTCTCTAAGAGGTTATTGGAGGAAAGAGAGGTTAGAGTGTGTGGGTGTGTATTGATGATGGCTGTACGTTATCCTTAGAGGGGGAGTCCCTTCCCATGAGATCCTCCCGCATTATACTACCCCCAGGGGACTGTCGGGTACCAGTCTCACTTCCCTGGCCCTCATGGGAAGAAGATCCCCTTGGGGGAGTAGTGACGACATCTAGTAGATTGTTGCATGCCGTAGTACCAGTAACCACACTGCTAAGATATTTTGTATTTCACTGATAGTTGGGTGATCCCCGGGCGGTTAAATTACTTGTCCTGATTGTCCCCAGTTGTGTGGATCGGACATGGAGCGTTGTTTCTCCCGTCCTCTGGAAATCATTTAGGCTCCTGGAGGAAAATGACACACTTCTCTAATCGTTCTAGATGGCCTACACCACACTGCTAGCCTTGGGCTCCTATGTATTGGTATATGTGTTTATTTATTTATTCTTTGGATTGTGTTTAGCACTGGCCTTACCCAGAGGCTCTCGGAGCGCCTTGCATGGTTCAAAGATTGAAAAGGTGGAGGGGACACAGAACTTACAAAATGTTTTCACGCTAGGTCAGGAAGATTAGGATAGACTCGCGGTAGGGGGGAGGAGGGGCGGTGGAGTCTGTCGCTCCCACCGCAACTCTGAAAAGCCCGGATCAAGCTTATCTTTGCAAATGCGCTTACGTCCGTCTGTCCCCTGTCTGCCGCCCCCTCGTCATTATAGCGCTTCCGCTGCCACCTCCATCGCGTGACGTTTCACACATCTCCATTCACATAGCATTCCCACGCAGCACGGCCTGGCACGCACACGTGTTGCCTTTGCCTTCTGTTTGTGCCTGTCCTCCCCTGGCGCACTCTTCTGCTGCTCTCTGTTGCTACGCCCCCTGCTGCCTCGAACGCCTCTCCCCTGCTTTGCACTTGTTTGCTCACGCACCCCCCTGAACCCCCAACACGCCGCCACGTGTGAAATCATCGCACCTATGTATCATCGCCCACGAGGAAGGAGTTCTTTTTCTCCCAATGCAACACAAAATCCCGTCCAGATTTATGCGCACCCAGAACGTTGGCTTAAGACCTAGTTCCATGGGCGTAATTTTAGGGGGGGACAGGGGTGTTTGTCTCCCCCAACTTTCATGGCACACCATTTTGCCCCCATTCATTTGGCTGGGGCACCTTTTCATCAGATGTCATATCCCCCCAACATTTTCAGCAAAGTTACTCCACTGCCTAGTTCTGCATAGAAGCCATCACCCTGGAGTTGCTTTGAACCCCTGTTGATTACACTGAAACCCCATTGGCGAGTGGGTCACGTGGTCTTGTATGCCAGCCATCCTCACACATGGACATGTAACATGAGATCCCCACACCAGCTTACATTGTATCACCAGTGCAACGTGTGAGCAAAGGAGCCGGTCTTCAGCAATTCAACATCTTTGGGGGGGGGGGGAGCTTAGGGTTGCATACATTGTACTAAATTGTCACGAGGACAGGAGCACCAGGTCACACGGGGATGCATATAGTGTTTACATTATGCAGCCCTTATCTGACCCACGGATAAGCAACCGCTGCTGCCAGCCAACATATCAGGCTTACTGCTTTCCCATAAAGCAAACTCTCTGCGCACAAAACACATCCGTCTGGGGTCTCTTTAATTAGCTCTATCCAGCAGTAACAACAAACGTCAGACTGTCATTGTTTTTTCTAGATAATGTGCTAAGAGTTCATTACGTAATTTCAGCTTCAAGTGCGCTGCGGGTGTAATAATTATTTATTTTTAACCAGCTTGCCTTCAGCCACTTGATTTATAAGCAGTATGTGTAAGGCTGAGGAAAACGCCTAATCGAAACCTAAATCTATGCTGGGAGCAAGCTACAACCATCAAAATAAAGAAAGCGCTGTCCTTGTGATGTCGTGTCAAAGAAAGATGGCCCATACTAAAAAAAAAAAATCTATTGCCACTGCCTCCTTCTAAACAACAAGTAGTGTGGGGTGTAGGTCATGAAAAAGAAAGAAATGTGCACAAAATGATAAGTCAAGATGTTTAGGCCGTTGGCCTCCTGTTCCCCTTGCTCTTAACACAGGACAAGGCAGGTCACTTGAGCACAGCACACTTTGACTGCTCTGTGCACACAAAAACATTCTTGTGAGGAAGTCAGGACCTTTGGAAGGCAGTCTTCTGTGGTATCTGCCAAAAGTGTCTCCTTGCTTCACGTAAACAGTTTCTACTCCATAACCTTAATTTCCTTGCTTTCAACTATTTGGTGGGATATCCACCCTGGGTCTCCTTGTGTCGGGTTCGGACCCCCTTCTCTCTCAGCACTGTATGCTCCCCTCAATTGGGCGCAAGCCAAATAGTCACTTTATCTAAGTTCCTTTCTTTATTTCATCGAAGACTTACGAATGTGCCAGGGACTTTGCCTCAGACCCTCGCAGGACCACTTTGATATCCTTCCTTCCACTTTTACATTGCAGTTAATCTTGTCAGAGAACTTCGATTAGGCATTCACGGATGCTGGCCCCCTCTGTGATTATGTCTCTCGTCACACAGTTCAAAGGGTTCCTTTATTTCACTATTCTTGCCATCTGGCCTTCACTCACGTCTTCTACGGAACACGCTATTTCTCATTTCTTATCGCAACACTGTTGCCGCTCACAACCTCCCTTTCATTCCAGACCAGTATCTCTTAGCTTCCTTCACTCACCGGCTGTAAGGGGGTTTTGCTTGGTGGTTTCGTCCCTGGAGCCAAGAACGGCTGTAGCTCCTCCCTCTGTCACTCATTTGGGCAGGAGGGCCCCAGATACTTCAAACACACTGGGCAGCATCCCTCATTCTCCCAGCTGGGCTTGTGGCTTGCTATTTTCCAGTTTCTAAGAGTTTCACAATTTTCTGTGGCACGTGTCAAGGGCTTCTCTCTCCTTGCACCTATTCTCTGCTCCTTCGTCTCTCGTCCTGGGTTCAGCTGCTGCCTAGGAATACCTGCTCATTCATGTGCTTTGCTTTGCACACTGAAAGCTCTTTAAGTTCATACTGAAGGCTTCCCTCGATCAGGCTCGAGCCTTCTCTCACACAGCACACTTCACACCGAAAGCTTCCTTCAGTTGGGTTCGAGCCTTTCCTCAAGATTTATAGTATACAAAGAAGCATTCCTGAGCCGTCACAATTCACGATATAATTGTATTTGGAGGCACAGTAAGGATTTTTCTCCCAATTCATAGTTCCCCAAAACGGCATTTGTGGGTTTGGCAGCTGCAGGAGTTAAAAGGGGATGTTGAACAGTGGTCAGGGTCTCACAACCTGCCCCTCGGAGTCCTGAGTTTGCTTGCATGTCCCATGGGAGGAGTTCTGCTGTGGGTAACACCAGGCAATGCCCGCTGCCCTTGGTTTTGCTTTCTGAAGGTACCGTTCCCTCTCCACACTGCAAGCTCCTCTCAGGTAACAGGTCCAATGTTTGGGCAGTTTTCTCCTCCTCCAGGCCTTCCAGGGTCTCTGCAGCTTGCTTGGTCTTTCTCCTGCTTCCTGGCATCTTCCAGCATCCCTGACTCACTCAAAGTGTGCCTTTTGTTTTCCACCTTTTATACTTCCTGGGAGAGGTAATTAGGTTCAGGTGTGCATAGTTGTGAAGGGAGGCCTGACTTTGCCTGTTCTCCTTACTGGGACAGTCTGCTGACAAAAGGAAGGAGTCTGTTTTCTGTGTCTGAATGGGTTTTCTGTCAGTAATCTTTATCCTCCTGATCCATCTCTTCTTCGTCCCAGTGCTTACACGAAAAGGGGGTGGGGGATTAGAAAGCCGGTAAATCTTGCACAGTATGTTGGGGAAGAGGTTTCAAAGGAAAGGGGATACTGCGTCTCACCATCGGGTGCCCCTACCCTAATTCCCGAGGACCCCTCACCCAGGGGATCCTCCCGCACTTGTCCACCCCCAGGAACTGGATCCAACAGCAATGGCAGCGTCCTGGCAACCTGGATGACAAATCCCCGGGGATCAGTACGTGAGGCAACCTCTGGTTTCTCATGGTGGCCTTACATGAAGTCCTGCTAAAAGCAGACATTGGCGCTGCCAACAGATTTGGGTTGTGAACAGGCATTACATACCCATTTCTCTAGCACTGATCTTCTAAACCCAGGCCCTGATACCATCCTTCAGCTGTTGCTGTCTTATCTCTTGGTGATATCATTATGGCAGAGTCTGGCAAATGGCTACCCCATGCCTACAAAACACCCACACTGTTGGCTGTGCCCATGTTTGTTATGCATGTGTTTCATCTTTGAACTCTGAGTCATAGCGTATGATTATTTGTGAGGATTTTTCTTAGATGCATATAGGGATGATAAACAAGCGACCATTGCTGCTTCTGTGCGCTCAACCACTATCCTCTTCCAATCCCTCTCTGACCCTCAACAATCTCCTGCCTTTAACCACCGGCCATGACCTCGTGCTTCTTCTCGCCCCTGATTCTTCCCCCTGCCTACTGTTTCTCCTCTGTGCTGCCTCCAAATCCCTCTTACCCCTGGTATTTCTCACTTCTTCTCTGATCTCCCCCTCCCCCTGGTATTTCTCCCTTCCTCTCTGATCTCACTCTTGTGTATCTCACCCCTTCCCCTGGCATTTCTCCCTTCCTCTTCCTTTCTGATTTCATGCTCGTCCAGCTCCCTCCTCTCCCTGTTATTCCTCTCTTCCTCCCTGATCTCACCCTCCTCCATTTCCCTGGTATTTCTCCTCTCCTCTTCCTCTCTCATTTTGCCCTCCTCTATCTCCCTCCTCTCCCTGGTACTTCCCCCTTCCTCTTCCGCTCTGATCTCACCCTCCTCCATCTCCATTCTCTCCCTGGTATTTCTCCCCTCTTTCTCTTTGATCTTGTCCTCCATATCCCTCCCCTCGCTGGTATTTCTCCCTTCCTCTGTGATCTCACCCTCCTCCAGGCCCAGCACCCCCAGAAGCAGGCATCATGCCCTCGGGTAAAAGCCCAGCGGCCCCTTATATGGGCTCTTTGGACTCAGTCCTGGCGCCTTTGGCGCCAGGCTCATGTTGGACATCAGTCCTGGCGCCATAGGTGCCAGGCTCATAAAGGGAGGTGTTTTGTGCACTTACCTGATGCAGACCATGCTGCACGCTTCAGGCCTCCCTGAGACCTGAAAGGGACTATTTTTTCATAGGAACTATTTCTTCACTCGGGCGTGGCCAGGGAAGGATACATACCTAGTTGGGGAAGGATACATACCTGGGACTTCTTTGGAGGCTATTTAAGCCACGCCCAGACAGCAGCTCATGCTTCGCGTTGTTCTGCTTCCTGCAGCTTAACGCTCACCGTGTCTGCTCCTGCTCCTGGACTCCAGCCACGCCCGCCTTGAACCTGGAAGACCTGCAAGGAAGGAAGAGAAGAGAAAGGTGAAAACCAAGGACTATTTCAAACTTCTTACCTGCATCCGGAATCTTCTCGCCAGCATCCCTGAAGAAAGACTTCCATTTAAAAGCATCGCGTTGCTCCCTGCAGCGCCACGCTTCACTCACCTGTCCTCGAGACATCTCCCGGCTCCATCGCGGCTGTCAGCATCGGACGCCACATCTCTGCACCTAAGGGAGAGAGGAAGAAACAAAAGGTGAGCAGATGAACACAGAAGGAAAGCCTGATTAACAGCCATAATACTTACCGGCTTTTCTTCCACATTTCGGGTCGGCGCCGCCCCGTTGGCAGGTACCGTACCCCGGCCCCTATGGGGAAAGGACAAGAGACATTGCTGGGGAATGATAAGGACATTTAGAGGGATCGCCCTCATCACTACTCACCTCGGCAGTTTAACCCCTCGACGCATCGCCTTCATTCTGCACCTGAAATAAAGGACAGATCACAGGTTAGAAAGACAACATAAAGGGGGCCTCACTTGAACTTTGAACTTTCATACTAACGGCGCATCGCTCAGGAAAGTCAAGTGGATTTTGCCAGCGCCATTCTGAAAACCAGTGAAGTAACTGGACGAACGTGCGCCCCTGCACCAGAAGCAGGATGGAGAGTTCATCCTTCCAAACCATAAGGTGAGCTTAAACCGGGGTTTGGAGAAAGTTAGAGAGGAACAAAGGGGGAAAGGGGGGAGCTAGCACACTATTCTGCAGACTGTTAATCCCCTTTCTCATCTGCAGAAAGATATTCCTACGGGCCAGGCAAGCACGATTTGGAGGTCCTGTCCAATCGGTGTTCCGGGTCCTGCGCATCACGCTAGAAGAGGCCACAGCAATCCAGACTAGACCAGCGCCCCCGTGGGAACCAGGTGAGCATTACAGAACGCGAAGACTTCCTACAAATTCCCACCCAGGCGCTATGGAAACTTCCGAAACTGACCAGTTGGCCCAATTACTGGGGGAATTACGGGCCGAAGTACACGCCGCTCGTCAAGAGACTAGTGACCTCAGGAGGGAAGTGATTGTAATAAAGGATAGAGCTGATGACCTGGCTAGACAGCTTTTGCAAGGTCAAGCTGGACAAACTCCTTTATCCGGTTCCAGGGGGAACCCCGCTCCTGTGGTTTCCAGTAACCCGGTGCAGATTAATCTACCTGGAAACATGCCGCTGGCCCCACCTGAACGCTTTGCTGGGGACCCCAAACGATTCGCCGTATTCATGAATCAGTGTCGTTTGCACTTCCTATGCAGACCTGGGGCCTTCCCTAATGATCAGACCAAGGTAGCCTTTGTGTTGTTATATCTCAGCGGCTGTGCTGCCGATTGGTCAGTCCCACTGGTAACTCAAGATGACCCGATTCTTCGTGATTTTCAAGGATTTCAAACAAGCATGGAAAGGTTATTTGCTCGACACTCCCAGGGACAGGCTCTGGATGACGAACTTCTATCTCTGCGACAGGGCAATCAAGACCTTCTATCCTACATTGCAACCTTCAATAGACTAATTGTGGAAACTGGTTGGCCAGAGGATAAAAGAATCACGTTATTCTATCGAGGTCTACGCGGAGAGCTTAAAGATGTCCTGGCACAAGTTGTAAATCCGCCCCAAGAATGCACTGAATATATAGACTTAGTGGTCCAATTGGATCACAGGCTGCAAAACAGAAAAGCAGATCGGTCCAAGTTTGAAACCCGGGTGTTGGCCAAGACCCACGCTAACCCCAAGGGGGCTGATGCCTCGGAGCCTATGCAAATCGGAGGGGTTAAAGGACCCCTAACTCAAAAAGAACGGGAAAGAAGACGACAGATGCAATTATGCCTTTATTGTGGGTCCTCTGGACACTTTCTACGAGATTGCCCGGTTAAGCTGCCCAAGAAGGTGGTAGGAGCCGCTGATAAAATCCATGGAAACTCTGTATCGGGAAACGACCACGCCCGGCAAGCGTAGGGGTCCGCTTGCCGAGCTTGAAAACTAACTCTCAGACCTCGCATTTCATTGTGCCAATGGTCCTCGTAGATCCGGAACAGCCTAAACGGTTGCATGCCATAAAGGCATACATCGATAGCGGGGCTATAGGAAACTATGTGGATCGAGAATTGGTCTCTAGGATAAACCTCCCTCTGCGTCCTAAAACCAACAAAGATGTCATCACCACAGTAGATGGAACCAAAATTGCCTCTGGACCGGTAACACATTCCACAGCTGAGGTGACACTTGTAGGTCCGGAGGGCCATCGGGAGGCAGTTGTGTTTGATGTAATCAAGGCTCCACAGTTTCAGCTTATTCTCGGAATCCCTTGGTTAGAGACACATAATCCTCGAATTGATTGGCGAGCGAAGAGAATAACCTTCCCGGATTGTGCACAAACCTGCTACCCAGAAAATCCAAAGATTAATCTAGCATCAGTACCCTCTGTCCCCGTGCAACTACCTCCAGAGTACCAAGACTTTCAGGACGTCTTCCAAAAGGAACAGGCCAACACGTTACCTCCCCACAGATCGTACGATTGCCAAATCGATCTGGTGCCCGGTGCACAACCCCCTTGTAGCAGGATTTACGCCCTTACTGAACCAGAGAATCTGCATTTGAGACAATATTTAGATCAATACCTCGCCAATGGTTTCATTCGCCCGTCAAAGTCCCCGGCATCCTCAGCTTTGTTCTTCGTGCCTAAGAAAGAAGGCGACCTTAGAACTTGTATCGATTACCGCGCATTGAACCAGATAACTGTTAAAAATCGTTACCCTCTGCCTCTGATCCCTGAACTCCTTGACCAGGTGAAGGACGCTTGCGTATACACCAAGTTAGATCTCCGGGGGGCTTATCATCTGGTACGCGTAAAAGAAGGCGACGAATGGAAAACGGCCTTCCGTACAAAATATGGACTATTCGAATACCAGGTGATGCCTTTCGGGTTGTGCAACGCGCCTGCAGCCTTCCAATTCTTCATGAACGATGTCCTTCGGGAACTCATCGATGTCTGTGTTGTCGTGTATATCGATGACATTCTTGTGTACTCCTCTTCGGAATCTGATCACAGAAAGCATGTCTGGGCCGTCCTAGAGAAACTGCGCCAGCACAAACTGTTTGCCAAGCTGGAAAAATGTGTTTTCCATACCACCGAGGTTGATTTTCTCGGATTCATCCTGACACCTAGAGGGGTCCGAATGGATTCACGGAAAGTGGATGCCATCCTCAAATGGCCATCACCTAGTTCGGTGAAAGGTGTCCAAAGCATGCTTGGTTTTGCCAACTTTTATCGCAGGTTAATCCCGGAGTTTTCACGTGTGGTGCAACCCATCACTGCACTCTTGGGAAAAAATAAACGTTTTGAATGGACCGAGGAAGCCGAACAGGCCTTTCAGGAGTTGAAAGCTAAGTTCATGTCCGCACCTATTTTGAAGCACCCGCGTCCCGATCTCCCATATATAGTCAAAACCGACGCGTCCAGCTTAGCCATGGGAGCTGTCCTGTCTCAGAGAGACCCTGAAACCAACCAACTGCACCCCGTAGCATTTTGGTCCAGAAAGTTCTCGCCGCCAGAGATAAATTATGCGATCACCGATAAGGAATTATTAGCCATTAAGTCCGCCTTTAAGGCTTAGCGGCATTATCTTCTCGGCGCCCGGCATACCATCACCGTGATCACTGATCACCGAAATTTACAATATTTAAAAACTGCCAAGGCTCAATCGTCTCGACAGCTCCGATGGGCTTTGTTCTTTGCTGAGTTCGATTTTGTAATCACCTACCGCCCCGGCTATAAGAATGGTAAGGCGGACGCTCTATCCCGAATTGGAATGGAAGAAATCGACACAAACTCAGAACCTGCGCCGATAATTCCCGAACAAAGAATTTTGGGGATAACCACTTTACAAACCCTTGAAGACATTCAAGCACGAGTGAAACAATTCCTGGACTCTTTAGCCTTGCAGGATTGGATCAAAAGGGGGTCTAACTTTTCAGTCAAGGATGGTTTACCTTACTTCCAAGGACGCTTATTTTTGCCAGAAAAGGAATTGCAAGAACTGGTTATTTCCCGTCATCATGATACCCTGATGGAAGGACATCCTGGCATTGCCAAAACAGAAGAAAAGGTTAAACGACAATTCTGGTGGCCTTCCTGGCGAAAGGATATTAAATCTTTCGTGATGTCCTGTGGAGTTTGTGCCCAAAACAAAGGTCAAAAGACAAGACCCGCCGGTCTTCTTCAGCCCTTAGACATTCCACCAGCATCTTGGCACACCCTGTCCCTAGATTTTATCACGGACCTGCCCTCTTGTAATGGTTACAATACTATTCTGGTCGTGGTGGATTTATTTTCCAAAATGACCCACTTTATTCCGTTGAAAGGATTACCTTCAGCCTTTGTTCTTGACAAGGAATTCCTCGAAAATATCCGTTTGCATGGATTCCCGTTCATACTAGTCTCCGATCGGGGAAGCCAATTTATTTCTCATTTTTGGAAAAAGTGTTGTCAACTGGCACAAATCGACGTAAGACTCTCGACCAGCCACCACCCACAGACCGATGGTCAGACGGAGAGAACGAATCAGACCCTTGAACAATATCTACGATGTATGTTGCACCAATCGGAGGGTAATTGGAAGGACATTTTATGGGTGGCTGAATATGCATACAATAACTCGATACACTCTGGAACTGGTCAGAGCCCCTTTTATACCCTATATGGACATCACCCTCGTACTTCAGACTTGGACTCACCTCTGAGACTTGAAATGCCCGCAGTGGACCATTTGCATTCTACGATTACTCAAGCCTTCAAGATGCAACTGCACATTTGCAACATGCGAAAGGGAAATACAAAAAGAATGCGGATCTGCATCGAAGAGAGGCGCCTCCATACCAAATAGGGGATCAAGTATGGTTGGCTACCAAACACCTATCACTCAAGGGGCCTCAAACTTTTAATCCAAGGTATTTAGGCCCTTACTCGATCAAAGCTATAATCAACCCAGTGGCAATCAAGCTCGATCTACCAGCTAACATGCGGATTCACCCCGTTTTTCATGTGTCACTTTTGAAACCAGTGCACCCAGGAACCAGATTAACAAAGCCACCAGAACCGATTCAGATAGATGGGGAGCCTGAATTCGAGGTGAAGAACATTTTGGATTCTAAGATCTCAAAATCAAAACTTTTCTATCTAATTGATTGGAAAGGGTACGGGCCTCAGGAAAGGTCTTGGGAACCCAGTGATCACGTACATGCACCTCGGCTGGTAAAAAGGTTCCATCGGAATTTCCCAAACAAACCAAAACCTCCAGAAGGAACGACCTTGGGAGGGGTCTGGGGGGGGTGCTGTCATGATGCCTACCCCCAGAGCACCAGGCCAGGGCCAGCACCCCCGGAAGCAGGCATCATGCCCTCGGGTAAAAGCCCAGCAGCCCCTTATAGGGGCTCTTTGGACTCAGTCCTGGCGCCTTTGGTGCCAGGCTTATGTTGGACATCAGTCCTGGCGCCGTAGGCGCCAGGCTCATAAAGGGAGGTGTTTTGTGCACTTTCCTGATGCAGACCATGCTGCACGCTTCAGGCCTCCCTGAGACCTGAAAGGGACTATTTTTTCATAGGGACTATTTTTTCACTCGGGCGTGGCCAGGGAAGGATACATACCTAGTTGGGGAAGGATACATACCTGGGACTTCTTTGGAGGCTATTTAAGCCACGCCCAGACAGCAGCTCATGGTTCACGTTGTTCTGCTTCCTGCAGCTTAACGCTCACCGTGTCTGCTCCTGCTCCTGGACTCCAGCCACGCCCACCTCGAACCTGGAAGACCTGCAAGGAAGGAAGAGAAGAGAAAGGTGAAAACCAAGGACTATTTCAAACTTCTTACCTGCATCCGCAATCTTCTCGCCAGCATCCCTGAAGAAAGACTTCCATTTAAAAGCATTGCGTTGCTCGCTGCAGCGCCACGCTTCACTCACCTGTCCTCGAGACATCTCCCAGCTCCATCGCGGCTGTCAGCATCGGACGCCACATCTCTGCACCTAGGGGAGAGAGGAAGAAACAAAAGGTGAGCAGATTAACACAGAAGGAAAGCCTGATTAACAGCCATAATACTTACCGGCTTTTCTTCCACATTTCGGGTCGGCGCCGCCCCGTTGGCAGGTACCCTACCCCGGCCCCTATGGGGAAAGGACAAGAGACATTGCTGGGGAATGATAAGGACATTTAGAGGGATCGCCCTCATCACTACTCACCTCGGCAGTTTAACCCCTCGACGCATCGCCTTCATTCTGCACCTGAAATAAAGGACAGATCACAGGTTAGAAAGACAACATAAAGGGGGCCTCACTTGAATTTTGAACTTTCATACTTACGGCGCATCGCTCAGGAAAGTCAAGTGGATTTTGCCAGCGCCATTCTGAAAACCAGTGAAGTAACTGGACGAACGCGCGCCCCTGCAACAGAAGCAGGATGGAGAGTTCATCCTTCCAAACCATAAGGTGAGCTTAAACCGGGGTTTGGAGAAAGTTAGAGAGGAACAAAGGAGGAAAGGGGGGAGCTAGCACACTATTCTGCAGACTGTCAATCCCCTTTCTCATCTGCAGAAGGATATTCCTACGGGCCAGGCAAGCACGATTTGGAGGTCCTGTCCAATCGGTGTTCCGGGTCCTGCGCATCACGCTAGAAGAGGCCACAGCAATCCAGACTAGACCAGCGCCCCCGTGGGAACCAGGTGAGCGTTACATCCTTTCCCTGATATTTCTGCCTGACTCTTTGATCTCACCATCCTCCATCTCTCTCCTCTACCTGGTATTTCTCCCTTTCTCCATCTCCCTCCTCTCCCTGGCATTTCTCCCATCCTCATCATCTCTGATCTCACTTTCATCCATCTCCCTCCTCTCCCTGGTAGTTCTCCCCTCCTCTTTGTGATATTAATCCCCTACTCCTCTCTGATCTTGTCCTCCAACTGCTTCCTCTCCCTGGTAGTTCTCCCCTTCTCCATTTCCCACCTCTCCCTGTTAGTTTTCCCTTCCTCCTCCATTTGTTCTCCAAATATTATGCGCTTATAACAAAACACCCTGAAAGAACACAGATGGCAGACAGGGTGGGTAAAGGGGAAGGTAGGCCATGAATTATAGCAAGGATCAATAATTACTACAATAGTACAACAAGTAATGATAAAAAAAGGGAAGGGGAGACGGACATACTATGGTTTGTGAGTGCAATGAACGTGCAAGTGTCGAGGGATAATCAAGGTGCAACACAGTAATGGCACGCCTGAGTGCAAGGCCTTGACAGGTGTGTCTTAATTGAAGTATATGATCCAGAGCATGTACAACAACATCAAGTTCATACACCAATATGAAAAGCACTACATGTACCACAATGCATCACTCCAAAGTGACATAAAGAGGCACAACCACAGTCAACAAAACACACACCACCTGATGCACAGATAGAGAATACTCATGCATCCGAAGTCCCCACCCACATACTACCATTGGCAAGCACACCAATTAGCCAGGCCCCGTGCAAGTTAGAAGTGCACAATCACATATGCTTCGGATTGTAATTTGAAATGAATCGCAGTACATATCTATGATTTAGTGTTATGGACGTAATAGTATTATGGCATTGCAACACAATAATAACACATACATCAGTTCAATTCGGGTAAATTGCACTGAAAGGGTCATAGGTCATGGTGGCTGTGAATGGGCCATGTCAAAGCCACTGCACACCACACACCCATGCATTATCACAAAGTGCATTTCTAGTACACAAAAGAGGACATGTACTAACTAACCTGCATTTCATTATTGCATTTTTAAGTGAACACTACACAGCCTGTACCAACATGATATGGACAGAAGTATGACATTGTACACTTTCTGTTGCTCCCGTGCAGGTGATGCTGGTTATCCCCAGATGCCATAGCTAATGACCCCCGTGAGGCAACCACGCAACCATCATGAGCAGGCACACAACCGTCCCCATATGCGTTCAGGTTGTACAATTGAGCAGACACTTGGCCTGTTAAAGGCGAGGTTCCAATGCCTGAGCAGATCTGGGGGCGCATATATGCACAGCCCTGCGATGGTGGGAAAGATAGTCCTCGCCTGTGCCATGTTGCAGAACTTGTGTATCAGGCGCAACTTCCCAGTGCCCTCCGACATGGACATGCACCCACCAGAGGCGAAGGAGGATGAGAGTGATGATGAACTACTAATTGCACATCACCGTGATGGCAGGGATGGTGGTGTTACACGAGAGGAACTTATTCACCACTATTTCTGACCACTTCACACACACACACGTGGCACAGACCAGCTTGCGCAGTGGTCAATGCACATTAATAAAAACACTCACTTACACTGAAAAAGCAATGTCCAGTCATGTTTTGTATGTAGCACTAACTGTAATTTGTGATATGGAAATATGTACAATGTGTAATGAATTAACTGGCAATACTATCTCTCCCAACTACCCCTCCTCACTACACCTCCCCAACTTACTCTAGGCAACTCCTGTCATGCTTGGTAATGATAATTTACACAAGTCACAGACAGGGCGCACATGTGTCCATGACCGATTTTCGTCCCCTTTTCAGGTCAGGCGTGTGCTGAGCGGGACAGCTGCATCAAACGCCACCTTGCACTGCTCTGCACTGAACCAGCAGGTGTTGTGCTTGTGGATGGTACGGGGCGAGTGCCATGGGCCGTCGTTCCAGGAAAGCCTGGAGTAAAATGGCCATTGTCTCTGCTATAGACGACATAACACTGTTCCCCTCCCGTACCCTCCATGACATATGTACGATAGTACGTGTACAGCAACCAAGTGCACGTGCATTCCGGCATCCACTGGCCTGGATGCTCTTGCACATGTGCTGCGCCTCCTGAAGGTGCTGCAGCACCAGGGCTGTCAGGGCATCCTGGCGTTGTTTCGTTCTGCATAGTCGTCTATCAAATTTCCTCACACTGGAGAAGGGTGGCCATTGTGGGCTAATTCGGCCCATGGGGCTAAATGGCATGGGCTCATCAATGTTGTGGTCAGTGGTATCTCCAATTTCCACAGCACCATCATCATCTGGGTCCTCTACAATGCACGCATGTGCATGGCCTTGTGGCTGTGGTGGTGTCGGCCACACTGCTGCATCTGGGGCTGCCGGGTGGGTGCAGCTTGTGGGACCTGAGGTGGCTGGGCGTGTTGCACCACTGGGGCATGAGGTGGCTGAGCTTGTTGCACCACTGGGGCATGAGGTGGCTGAGCTTGTTTCACCACTGGGGCATGAGGTGGCTTGGCTTGTTGCACCACTGGGGCATGAGGTGGCTGAGCTTATTGCACCACTGGGGCATGAGGTGGCTTGGCTTGTTGCACCACTGGGGCATGAGGTGGCTGAGCTTGTTTCACCACTGGGGCATGAGGTGGCTGAGCTTGTTTCACCACTGGGGCATGAGGTTGTTTGACGGATGAAGCTGGGGTCGCAGTTGCACCTGTTGAGGCTGTGGAGTCCTGGGTTGATGTGGTGGTGGTCCATTGGGTTCCTCTGTGTCGACGGCTAGTGCCCCTTGATGTGCTAGGATGGGCTTCCTCATTGACAGATGATGTGCCTGAGGGAGTCAGAAAGGCAGGACGTCCGTGATGAGTGTGGATTGATGAGGCAGAGATTTGTGTTTTGGCTTTTTTTATGACTGTGCTGTGTCAGGGACATGGCAGGGACATGGCATGTTGTACACATGCCTGTGTCATGCATACTGTGCAGGTGGATGTGTGATGTATGTACATGGTGTGTGGTGTGCCGGATATACTGTTGTGGTGTACTGAAAATTGCTGTGTAGGGTTTTAGGGGTGTGCACACACGTTGTGTGATGTGTTGGGGAGGGTTGTGCCATGGATGGGGTCGCCATGTGCCTGCTGCCTGTAGCACTACCAGGGATAGGTGGCAATTTGTGCTCATGGGTCGGGTTGGCTGGGATGAGGGAGTCGCATGTTTCCTTGGTGTCTGACGCTGGTCATTTGTGGGTGGTGAAGGTACTTGACACTGACGTGACTTTGTGCCAGGGCTAGCATGGCGGACACACAGCAATTTTGCTGTGGCCGGTAGATGTGTGTCTGAGTGGCAGCAGAAGCATGTTCTATGTGTATTTGTGGTATGAGTGAGGATTTGGGGGAAGGTGTATGTCATTGTGTGCACCCAGTTTGCAGGTCCCGGGGGGGGGGATCCGTCAGGGTTGTATTTGGGTTGTGCACAACACACTTGACATATTTTGCTGCTGTACTGGGTGCAGGGTGGACACTGAGGTTGATGTGACATTGGGGTTACGTGTACTAGCCAGCCTCCTCAGATCTCATGGTTCCGGGCTCCGCAGCACTCACCCCTTCTATTGCCTTGAGGTGCAGCACACTGCTGCACGTCTCCTCCCAGGGCAGCAGGTGGATACGGGATGTGCTGCCACCACCTGTGGCCATGACCTGTCTGCACTGAGCCAACAGGAGGTTGTGCACCCTCAAGCGCAGGTCATCCCACCTCTTGTGGCAGTCACGCACAGTGCGGGGGTTGTGCCAACTGCTGTGACTTTCTGGGCAACCAGATCTGAGATGGTCTTCTTACGCAGCTGTGCCTGCCTGCACTGGTCAGTCACAAAATGTTCATCAGCATGTTGGACAATGGTGTCCACCAACATGTTGAGCTCCGCCACGCTGAAGCTTGGCTTGCACCTCCGGGTCACACAGACTCTTGATGTCATGTACATTTTTTTCTTTCTGTGCTCCGGATTCTTGTCTGTAGACTGTGTTGTCAGGATTGCTATGGGTTGTTTTTTACTAATGGCCATCGGACGATTTCCTTTTCCGGCGAACACTGTATTTCCTGTCACAGTAATTGCGGCACGGTTGGCACTGTTGTTACTAGTGCTGGTGGCTTTGGGAGCGTGTTGCCGAGGATGCTGGTGTTGGCTTTTGGGCGGGGGTTGTTGGTCTTACCGGCATGTCGGTGCCACCCTTTCCAGCAAGCCAGAATGCATGTGCACGCCAACACGGAATCATCCGGTCTTTCCGGCATCACGGGTTGACGGACACAGTGGCACTGGCAGGCCAGTAAATGGGATTTCATACCAACAACCTTGTAATGAGGCCCTATGTCTTGTTTGATCTGCATGAACGCAGTGGGGCGCTGACAGTGGACAAAGTCGCGCAAGTATCTGCTGCAGTAGCTCGCCATTCCAAGAAATTATCTAACGTTACTGACATCCTTAGGTGGTGAGAACTTGCTTGGATCAGGACCCATGCCCTTGTGTGAGAATATGTGCCCAAAGAACTTGAGGTGTTCCTTGCGAAATGCATTTGTCCCGATTTAGAATTAGTCCTGTTTCCATAAGAGCAGTGCATACCTTGTATAGGGCCTCGTCATGCTCTTCTGTGGTGGCTCCAAATACCAGAATGTCATCACTGTAGTTGAAACTGTTATTTCAATTGCAAAGGGCCTTTCTTATGCTTTCCTGGATTATCTCCCCGACAGTGAAATTCCAAAATGGCAACTTTTGTACCTGAAAAGCCCAAGATGGGTGGCGAAGGTGGCGATCTATCTCGATTGCTCGTCTATTGTTATCTGGTGGTATCCCTTGTTGAGATCAAGTTTTGAGAAGATCCGGGCTCCATTCAATAGACCAATGATATCATTTAAGTGTATCGCTGGATGTCTCTCTCTTCCAATTGCAAGGTTAGCCTGTCTCATGTTGACGCATATGCATATTGCATCAGGCGTGTCCCCTTTTGGAACTGCAACTATGTAAGAAGCCCATGGGGTAGGACCACGGGCCGGTTCAATGTCTTCTTCAATCAGGCTCTGTATTTCTTTCTACACCTGCGCTTGGAGGTGAAAGGTTGTCCTCCTGGGGTGATGAGCGACTGGAGTGACCGGCTCGTCGATATGTAGCGGTATGGACTCGCCTTTAAGGCAGCCCAGTCCAGTAAACAGGGCTGGGAAGCTCTCTAGGATGGAGAGATCCTGCTGCATGTTGCAGGTTACAGCTGCTATCTCCATTTTGAGTGCGGTAGGGTGACCCAGTAAATTGCTCCCGGTGACCTCATCCTGTAGTACGTGCAGCTCTGTAGCAGCATGTCGGTCCTTGTACCACAAAGTTGTGGAGAATTTTCTGTGGTTGCGCACAGGGCCCTTAGCTCCCTATTAGAATATTCTTAGTTCAGATGGAGCAAGTGGTGGACGGTTCAACATCTTCTGATACTCTGAGATGCATATGATGTTAAGAGTAGTGTTGATCATGAAGCTCGCTGGTTGCTCTCCTTTCCTCATGTTGACATCGCTCACCGCTGACATTGTCACAAAATTCATCATGTGTGCGTAGTTCTGTGGTTCTCTCTCATGCACTGGTGAAGGTGAGGGAGATCTTCCAGAGACCTGACGCACATGCCTCACCACATCTTGTCGGCTATCTGTATCTCTTCTCTGCCCCAAGCTGCATGAAGGTTGTTCTTGCCTCCATGTGTTGTAGTAGGGTCCCTGCGATTGACTTGAGGTGGGCATTCCAAACAATGGCAAGATGATTTTCTTGCCCAAAGATTGGGAACTTCATGCCAGGGTCATGTGGGAATGTCAGTCCGCAGCGATAGCACCTGCTCGTGGTGAGGTGACTTCTCGTCTGGCTGCCACCAGTGTATTGACTGCGTCCCGTTGAGTCACCTGATATATCTGGTCCTTCGTGGGTTCTTTGTTATTCTCCACTTGGGTTGCCTGGATCTCAGCGCGTGCTTCTGTCCTGGCCATCTGTAAAATGGTACTCAGCGGAAGCGGTTCTCGCAATAACTTCTTTCTGAATGCCGATGATAGACAGCCACCAATGATCCTGAGGCATATCGCGTCTTGGTTTGAGAACTGGTAAAAGTCACATTGCGCCACCAGCTTGCGAAGCCGTGTTGCGATTGCATCCATGCTCTCACCTGTGAGTTGACAAGCCGCGCTGAATGTGCACCTTCCGTGATCTATGTTTCACTGCGGATCGAAATAGGCGCATATTGCTTCTTTGAGACCGGCAAAGGTTTTCCTGTCTTCTGGCGGGAAAATGGGGATGAGCTCTTTTATTTCATCTCCCAGCATGTTTATCAGCCATATCTCCCACATTGGTTTGAGAGATTGATTATCTTGCATGTAGAAAGGAACCGGCCTTCGGAATGCACTGGAATCGTGCATGCCATCCTCCTGGCCTTCCAGCTGTTCATTTGCAAATGTGGGAACTACGAATTTATGGTGCTCTTGCAGGAGCAAGGGAAGAGAAATGTCTTTTATTTTTATTGTAAGTGAGAATGCAGGAGGTGGCTGCTCAAGTCCATCCCATCCTCGTCGCCATTTTCCTGTCTTTTGACACTTCGTACAGGGCCTGGAAACAATGAGGGAAAAGAATACACACAGCCGCGAGTGAGAGTGAATTTATACACCTTGCGCGACAACCAACCTTTGTCCTGAGTGATTTGTTGGGAGTGTGTGAGAGCGCGTGGGTCGTCCTCCATATCCCAGCTCTGGAGTCATTATGGTGGAGCAGGCGGCTTTCCGCAGCCCCGGGGATCTCTCTCACTCTAGTTCCTGTCTTACTCTGGTGGCTGTTGCTGACAACTGGATCCCTAGATGTGAGTACTTGGATGACACTCTCAGGGGACTCCAGCGCACACTCCACCGTTCTGCCCCTCTCCAGCTCTTTGTCTCCTCTCTATGTCACCTACGTGTCCTCGCTCTCTCTTTCTGTCCGACTCTCTCCTCTCTCTTTTTTCTCTCTCCCCCTACCACTCACCTCTGTCCCTGCACTTTCACTCTCAGAATGGTGACCTACCCACTCCACATCCAATCAGAAGCCTGTGTGTCCCTGGATCACTCTGCCTTTTGGTGCTTTTTGGGGACGGATTCCAGACCCCATCCTACGTTCGCAGGATGGGGTTCTAGTGAGTCATACTGATGTTATGATGACAGGGCAGTCACCTTTATATTTAACTACATAAGGCATATGCGAAAGATACCTTTTACCTTTATACCTGGTCTTGGTGACAGCACCCGCTCTCAGCCCTTCACACTTAGTGTATCTTGGTGTCTAATGCTGCCATTAACAGAGAAAGTGCTCACCCCCGGACCAAGGGGGTGATGTACACTGCACCCTGAAGGATCTGCTCATTTTAACCCCCAACTCCAGGGGCTTTGCCGTTCCTGATCCGGTATCTCCAAGGCTCTCGAGGCACATTTCCCAAGGATGGAAAAGGTGGCACCGTAGAGTAGTCGAGGGCAGGGGATTTCATACACCCTACTCACTGGCTGAAACCCCACAACTAAGGTGTTCAGAAGGCATTGAGCGTCCTGTTGGCGCTTGAGGAGCAGTGCAAAGTTGACACAAGGTACGCATTGGTGGTATATGGTTCAGGAGCTGTAAAATAACCATTCAATAGTTGATGAGCTGCATGACAGTATCAATGCAATAAAGTATAATGGAAAGGTCCATAGTTGCAGAGCTGTAATTGACCAGTGCATAGTTGCCGAGAGAAGTGTCTATTGACCAGTGCATAGCTGCCGAGGGAGGTGTCTATTGACCAGTGCATAGCTGCCGAGGGAGGTGTCTGTTGACCAGTGCCTAGTTGACTAGGTCTATATTGACCAGTCGATAGTTCACGAGATCGACCAGTGCAGAGTTGCCGAGGGAGGTGTCTATTGACCAGTGCATAGCTGCCGAGGGAGGTGTCTATTGACCAGTGCATAGTTGCCGAGGGAGGTGTCTGTTGACCAGTGCCTAGTTGACTAGGTCTATATTGACCAGTCGATAGTTCACGAGATCGAACAGTGCATAGTTGCCGAGGGAGGTGTCTATTGACCAGTGCATAGCTGCCGAGGGAGGTGTCTATTGACCAGTGCATAGTTGCCGAGGGAGGTGTCTGTTGACCAGTGCCTAGTTGACTAGGTCTATATTGACCAGTCGATAGTTCACGAGATCGACCAGTGCATAGTTGCCGAGGGAGGTGTCTGTTGACCAGTGCCTAGTTGACTAGGTCTATATTGACCAGGAAATGGTCCCATACAGCTGCCCTCACTTTCTTCCCGCAATCTTCACCAGCGTGCAAGCTATGACGGTTGGATTAGCCCCGAAGCGCCCCCATCATGGTCCTAGATTCCGAGTAGTCGGCAAGCACACGGATGTGCCCCTTTAGTAACACGTTTGAACGAGCGCTGTGCAGTGGCCTCCATTTTGCAGGTTGGGAAGGGCGACGTGACTATGCATTGGGAGGGTCCAGTTGGGCAGAGCTCTTTGATTACTCGTAGGCATGCGCGTGAGGCTCGGAGGCATGCGTGTGAGGCTGTGGCAAATGTATGTGTGGACCTATACCTCTGACTCGTGCTGCCCCTGATCTAGAAATGTACCATTATTGAGGTTGAACACAGGTCACCCCGTGGCCATTACCTTCTGCAAACAATGGCCACTGTCGTCAATTCAGTCACGGCTGCTTTGAGGTGATAACTGAGCTGCCAGAGTTATGCAGGTCATGGTCACGACAGCCCACATGCGTGACGTGTTGTGCGTTTATTTTGGGAAATCCAAGACTACAGATCCCAGAATGCAAAGTTTAAACCAGGAGTGGTCTGGCATCTCCGGAATTGAATGGGCCGTGCTGGCATTCGTGGGCACATTCCTCCTAGAAGCAGGCGGTCATTGCATCCCCGTTCTAAGTGCATCTGGGCAACTCTTATTGTGAAGCTGCCCTATTCCAGGCCCATAGTCTGGGGATGGGCCTGCAGGAGAGGCCTTCACCAAGGCCATGGACCACTGCTGAAAGTGGGTCACACTGGCTGCTTTTTGCCAGCTCGGAGTTTGGGCTCCATCGCCTTCCTGTGTCACCATAGCAACGGGCAATGCCTTTCGCCGCATTGTTCCCGCTGTATGGGAGCTGAGAGGGGGGTGCCCGCTCCCCCAGCCGGAGGTGGCCTTGTGTTTTCTCATCATTGCAAAAAGCGCAATTAGGCAGAAAAGCTCCCGGCCCCCGCGTGATGGGCTCACGTGACCCAAGCGGTGGAAAGTGGGGCCTCCATCCAGGGAGCGAAGCTGCGCGAGGCCTGCGCCGTCCTGAGGGTGTGTGATGGAGGCCGGAAAGGGGCGCAGCAGGCAGCACGGCACCAACTTTTCTATGGGAGGGGGGGAAAGGTGCCACCTTCAGAACACTTTGTGGGACGGATACATGCCTGAACCGGAAACAAACGCCTGTGGCATGCAGCTGAAAGATGGGGCTCAGGGTCTGAATTGAAGATTTGAGGAGCAGGAGCAGAAACCATCATCCAACAGGCAGGAGTTACCACTGGGGGACCAGGAGCAAGTGCATAGCCTGCTGCGCACCCTAAGTACACACGGAATGCAAACTTTAATGTGGCCATTGTGCAGAACCCGTTACGCTTCACATGTTTTCTACATGTGTTCTGAAGCTTCCTAATGCATGTTCCTATTTTATTTGATTGCTTATAACGCAAATCTAGCTCAAGATCAGTGGAGCGCTTTACACCAAGAGTGTGCCAGAATTCAGCGAGGCGCTCTATACAGTAGCACAGTACTGCTGGTGGACAGAGGGTGCCAGCGTTGGTCCTGGAATTCTATACAGTAG
Source organism: Ambystoma mexicanum (assembly GCF_040938575.1). Classification (NCBI taxonomy): domain Eukaryota; kingdom Metazoa; phylum Chordata; class Amphibia; order Caudata; family Ambystomatidae; genus Ambystoma; species Ambystoma mexicanum. The sequence continues at coordinate 22,740,261 of NC_090931.1, forward strand.
TGCAGTACTGCTGGTGGACAGAGGGTGCTAGCATTGGTCCTGGCAGTTCCTACAGTAGTGCAGTACTGCTGGTGGACAGGGCGTGCCAGCATTGGTCCTGGCATTATATACAGTAGCGCAGTACTGCTGGTGGATGGAGAGTGCCAGCATTTGTCCTGGCAGTTTATACAGTAGTGCAGTACTGCTGGTGGACAGGGGGTGCCAGCATTGGTCCTGGCATTCTATATAGTAGTGCAGTACTGCTAGTGGACAGAGGGTGCGAGCATTGTTCCTGGCATTCTATACAGAAGCACAGTACTGCTGGTGGAAGGAGAGTGCCAGCATTGTTCCTAGCATTTTATACAGTAGTGCAGAACTGCTGGTGGACGGAGGGTGCCAGCATTGGTCCTAGCATTGTATACAGTATGGCAGTACTGCTGGTGGATGGGAGCTGCCAGAATTGGTCCCGGAATTCTATACAGTAGTGCAGTACTGCTGGTGGACGGAGAGTGCAAGCATTGTTTCTGGCATTCTATACAGTAGGGCAGTACCTCTGGTGGACGGAAGGTGCTAGCATTGTTCCTGACATTCTATACAGTAGTGCAGTATTGCTGTTCGACAGAGGGTGCCAGCATAACTCCTGGCAGTTTATACAGTAGTGCAGTACTGCTGGTGGACAGGGGGTGCCAGCATTGGTCCTGGCCTTCTATACAGTAGCGCAGTTCTGCTGGTGGACAGAGGGTGCCAGCATTGGTCCTGGTAGTTTATACACTAGCGCAGTACTGCTGGTGGAGGGAGGCTGCCAGCATTGGTGTTGGCATTCTACACAGTAGCACAGTACTGCTAGTGGAGGGAGGGTGCCAGAAGTGGTGTTGGCATTCTATACAGTAGCAGAGTACTGCTGGTGGGAGGAGGGTGCTAGCATTGCTCCTAGCAGTTTATACACTAGCACAGTACTGCTGGTGGAGGGATGGTGCCAGCATTGGTCCTTGCAGTTTCTACAGTAGTGCTGTACTGCTGGTGGAGGGAGGGTGCCAGCATTGGTCCTGGCAGTTTATACAGTAGTGCAGTACTGCTGGTGGACGGAGAGTGCCATCATTTGTCCTGGCAGTTTATACAGTAGTGCAGTACTGCTGGTGGACAGGGCATGCAGCATTGGTCCTGGCATTATATACAGTAGCGCAGAACTGCTGGTGGACGGAGGGTGCTAGCATTGGTCCTGGCAGTTTATACAGTAGTGCAGTACTGCTGCTGGACGGGGGGTGTCCGCATTGGTCCTGGCAGTGTTTACAGTAGTGCAGTACTGCTGGTCGACGGAGAGTGCCATCATTTGTTCTGGCAGTTTATACAGTAGTGCAGTACTGCTGGTGGACAGGGGTTGCCAGCATTGGTCCTGGCATTCTATACAGTAGCGCAGTACTGCTGGTGGACGGAGGGTGCGAGCATTGTTCCTGGCATTTTATAAAGTAGTGCAGAACTGCTGGTGGACGGAGGGTGCCAGCATTGGTCCTAGCATTCTATACAGTATGGCAGAACTGCTGGTGGATGGGGGCTGCCAGAATTGGTCCCGGAATTCTATACAGTAGTGCAGTACTGCTGGTGGACGGAGAGTGCGAGCATTGTTTCTGGCATTCTATACAGTAGGGTAGTACTGCTGGTGGACGGAAGGTGCTAGCATTGTTCCTGACATTCTATACAGTAGCGCAGTATTGCTGTTGGACAGAGGGTGCCAGCATTGGTCCTGGCAGTTTACTAAGTAGTGCAGTACTGCTGGTGGACAGGGGGTGCCAGCATTGGTCATGGCATTCTATACAGTAGCGCAGTACTGCTGGTGGACGGAGGGTGCGAGCATTGTTCCTGGCATTCTATACAGTAGTGCAGTACTGCTGGTGGACGGGGAGTGCGAGCATTGTTTCTGGCATTCTATACAGTAGCACAGAACTGCTGGTGGACGGAGGGTGCCAGCATTGGTCCTGGTAGTTTATACAGTAGTGCAGTACTGCTGGTGGACGGAGGGTGCCAGAATTGGTCCTGGAATTCTATACAGTAGTGCAGTACTGCTGGTGGACGGGGAGTGCGAGCATTGTTTCTGGCATTCTATACAGTAGGGCAGTACTGCTGTTGGATGGAAGGTGCTAGTATTGTTCCTGACATTCTATACAGTAGTGCAGTACTGCTGTTGGACAGAGGGTGCCAGCATTGGTCCTGGCAGTGTATACAGTAGTGCTGTACTGCTGGTGGAGGGAGGGTGCCAGCATTGGTCCTGGTAGTTTATACAGTAGTGCAGTACTGCTGGTGGAGGGAGGGTGCCAGCATTGATGTTGGCATTCTATACAGTAGCGCAGTACTGCTGGTGGACAGAGGGTGCCAGCATTGGTCCTGGTAGTTTATACACTAGCACAGTACTGCTGGTGGGGGGAGGGTGCCAGCATTGGTCCTGGTAGTTTATACACTAGCACAGTACTGCTAGTGGAGGGAGGGTGTCATAATTGGTGTTGGCATTCTATACAGTAGCAGATTACTGCTGGTGGGAGGAGGGTGCTAGCATTGGTCCTAGCAGTTTATACACTAGCGCAGTACTGCTGGTGGAGGGAGGGTGCCAGCATTGGTCCTGGTAGTTTATACACTAGCACAGTACTGCTGGTGGGGAGAGGGTGCCAGCATTGGTCCTGGTAGTTTATACACTAGCACAGTACTGCTAGTGGAGGGAGGGTGTCATAATTGGTGTTGGCATTCTATACAGTAGCAGAGTACTGCTGGTGGGAGGAGGGTGCTAGCATTGGTCCTAGCAGTTTATACACTAGCGCAGTACTGCTGGTGGAGGGAGGATGCCAGCATTGGTCCTGATAGTTTATACAGTTTATACAGTAATGCAGTACTACTGGTAGAGTGAGGGTGCCAGCATTGGTCCTGGCAGTTTATACAGTAGCGCAGTACTGCTGGTGGAGAGAGGGTGCCAGCATTGGTCCTGGTAGTTTATACAGTAGCGCAGTACTGCTTGTGGAGGGAGGGTGCCAGCATTGGTCCTGGCAGTTTATACACTAGCGCAGTACTGCTGGTGGAGGGAGGGTTCCAGCATTGGTCCTGGTAGTTTATACACTAGCGCAGTACTGCTGGTGGAGGGAGGGTGCCAGCATTGATCCTGGAAGTTTATACACTAGCGCAGTACTGCTGGTGGAGGGAGGGTGCCAGCATTGGTCCTGGGTTTATACAGTAGTGCAGTACTGCTGGTGGAGGGAGGGCGCCAGCATTGGTCCTGGTAGTTTATACAGTAGCGCAGTACTGCTGGTGGAGGGAGGGCGCCAGCATTGGTCCTGGTAGTTTATACACTAGCGCAGTACTGCTGGTGGAGGGTGGGTGCCAGCATTGGTCCTGGGTTTATACACTAGCGCAGTACTGCTGGTGGAGGGAGGGTGCCAGCATTGGTCCTGGTAGTTTATACAGTAGCGCAGTACTGCTGGTGGAGGGAGGGTGCCAGCATTGGTCCTGGCAGTTTATACACTAGCGCAGTACTGCTGGTGGAGGGAGGGTTCCAGCATTGGTCCTGGTAGTTTATACACTAGCACAGTACTGCTGGTGGAGGGAGGGTGCCAGCATTGATCCTGGAAGTTTATACACTAGCGCAGTACTGCTGGTGGAGGGAGGGTGCCAGCATTGGTCCTGGGTTTATACAGTAGTGCAGTACTGCTGGTGGAGAGAGGGTGCCAGCATTGGTCCTGGTAGTTTATACAGTAGCGCAGTACTGCTGGTGGAGGGAGGGTGCCAGCATTGGTCCTGGCAGTTTATACACTAGCGCAGTACTGCTGGTGGAGGGAGGGTTCCAGCATTGGTCCTGGTAGTTTATACACTAGCGCAGTACTGCTGGTGGAGGGAGGGTGCCAGCATTGGTCCTGGTAGTTTATACAGTAGCGCAGTACTGCTGGTGGAGAGAGGGTGCCAGTTTTGGTCCTGGCAGTTTATACACTAGTGCAGTACTGCTGGTGGAGGGAGGGTGCCAGCATTGATCCTGGTAGTTTATACACTAGCACAGTACTGCTGGTGGAGGGAGGGTGCCAGCATTGGTCCTGGTAGTTTATACACTAGCACAGTACTGCTGGTGGGGGGAGGGTGCCAGCATTGGTCCTGGTAGTTTATACAGTTGCACAGTACTGCTGGTGGAGGGAGGGTGCCAGCATTGGTCCTGGTAGTTTATACAGTAGGGCAGTACTGCTGGTGGACGGAGGGTGCGGGCATTGGTCCTGGCATTCTATATAGTAGCGCAGTACTGCTGGTGGAGGGAGGGTGCCAGCATTGGTCTTGGTAGTTTATATACTAGTGCAGTACTGCTGGTGGAGGGAGGGTGCCAGCATTGGTCCTGGTAGTTTATACACTAGCGCAGTACTGCTGGTGGAGGGAGGGTGCCAGCATTGATCCTGGTAGTTTATACACTAGCACAGTACTGCTGGTGGAGGGAGGGTGCCAGCATTGATCCTGGTAGTTTATACACTAGCACAGTACTGCTGGTGGAGGGAGGGTGCCAGCATTGGTCCTGGTAGTTTATACACTAGCACAGTACTGCTGGTGGGGGGAGGGTGCCAGCATTGGTCCTGGTAGTTTATACAGTTGCACAGTACTGCTGGTGGAGGGAGGGTGCCAGCATTGGTCCTGGTAGTTTATATAGTAGGGCAGTACTGCTGGTGGACGGAGGGTGCGGGCATTGGTCCTGGCATTCTATATAGTAGCGCAGTACTGCTGGTGGAGGGAGGGTGCCAGCATTGGTCCTGGTAGTTTATACAGTTGCACAGTACTGCTGGTGGAGGGAGGGTGCCAGCATTGGTCCTGGTAGTTTATATAGTAGGGCAGTACTGCTGGTGGACGGAGGGTGCGGGCATTGGTCCTGGCATTCTATATAGTAGCGCAGTACTGCTGGTGGAGGGAGGGTGCCAGCATTGGTCCTGGTAGTTTATACAGTAGTGCAGTACTACTGGTAGAGTGAGGGTGCCAGCATTGGTCCTGGCAGTTTATACACTAGCACAGTACTGCTGGTGGAGGGAGGGTGCCAGCATTGGTCCTGGTAGTTTATACAGTAGTGCAGTACTGCTGGTGGAGGGAGGGTGCCAGCATTGGTCCTGGTAGTTTATACAGTAGGGCAGTACTGCTGGTGGACGGAGGGTGCGAGCATTGGTCCTGGCATTCTATACAGTGGCACAGTACTGTGGAGGGAGGGTGCCAGCATTGGTCCTGGTAGTTTATACAGTAGTGCAGTACTACTGGTAGAGTGAGGGTGCCAGCATTGGTCCTGGCAGTTTATACACTAGCGCAGTACTGCTGGTGGAGGGAGGGTGCCAGCATTGGTCCTGGCATTCTATACAGTAGCGCAGTACTGCTGGTGGAGGGAGGGTGCCAGCATTGGTCCTGGTAGTTTATACAGTAGTGCAGTACTGCTGGTGGAGGGAGGGTGCCAGCATTGGTGTTGGCATTCTATACAGTAGGGCAGTACTGCTGGTGGACGGAGGGTGCGAGCATTGGTCCTGGCATTCTATACAGTAGTGCAGTACTGCTGGTGGAGGCAGGATGCCAGCATTGGTCCTGGCATTCTATACAGTAGCACAGTACTGCTGATGGACGGGGCGGGGTGATATGATATGAACGGTTATTTATAACGCGCTTAATACCCAGAGGTTTCTAAACGTGGACCCGGGGATCGAATCAGCGTTGCTCCTTGTTGTCTTGCTTCCAAGGCGAGCACGTTGCCCATGAGCTATCCTCGCGAGACAGTGCCAGCATTGTTCCTGGCATTCTATACAGTAGCGCAGTTCTGCTGGTGGATGGTGAGGGCCAGCATTGTTCCTAGTATTCTATACAGAAGCACATTACTGCAGGTAGAGGGAGGGTGCCAGCGTTGGTCCTGGCAATTTATACAGAAACTGCAGTACTGATGGTGGACAGGGTGCCTGCATTGGTCCTGGCATTCTATACAGAAGTGCAGTACTGCTGGTGGAGGGAGCGTGTCAACATTGGTGTTTGCCTTCTATACAGTAGCGCCGTACAGCTGTAGGTTGGAGGGTGCCAGCATTGGTCCTGGCAGTTTATACAGTAGTGCAGTACTGCTGGTGGACAGGGGTGCCAGCATTGGTCCTGGCATTCTATACAGTAGCGCAGTACTGCTGGTGGACAGGGGGTGCCAGCATTGGTCCTGGCATTCTATACAGTAGCGCAGTACTACTGGTGGACAGGGGTGCCCACATTGGTCCTGGCATTCTATACAGTAGTGCAGTACTACTGGTGGACAGGGGGTGCCAGCATTGCTCCTGGCATTCTATACAGTAGGGCAGTACTACTGGTGGACGGGGGGTGCCAGCATTGGTCCTGTCAATTTATGCGTAGCACAGTACTGCTGGTGGAGAGAGGGTGCCAGCATTGGTGTTGGGAGTCTATACAGTAGTGCAGTACTGCTGTTGAACGGGGGTGCCAGCATTGGTCCTGGAATTCCATAAAGTAGCACAGAACTGCTGGTGGACGGAGAGTGCCAGCATTGATCCTGGCATTCTATACAGTACCGCATTACTGCTGGTGGGCGGAGGGTGCCAGCATTGGTCCTGGCATTCTATACAGTAGGGCAGTACTGCTGGTGGACTTAGGGTGTGAGCATTGGTCCTGTCAATTTATACAGTAGCGCAGTACTGTCGGTGGCGGGAGAGTGAGATTTTTATTCCTCCAACAGGTATTCGTGAAAGAGCCACGTTTTTTGTGTTTTGCAGAATTGGAGGATGATAGAGACATGGCAAGCCTCCTCCAGGATTGAGTTCCAGATGGTGGGACATGGCAGGAGAAGGCCTGCTTGCGAGTCTTCTCTTTGCAGACTAACTTGGACTCCAACCTTTTGATAGTTTTGCTACGTGAGGTGCGAAAGCCTCGAGAGTTGTGAAGTTTAGCTGCCAAGTGTGTTGCTGTTCAGTTTGAGACTGCTTTATAGGTGATGCACAAGAGGAGGCAGACTCATACAAGGAGCACCTAAAAATAGCAACTGCCCAATCATTAAATATCGCAAACTGTGAATCCTAACATCAAACCCTCAAACCAATATAACCTGTATACTGGACTGCAGGCCGCCAACCTATGACCCTGCATTCCCAGACACCTGAGTAAAGCTGTCACCTACATGGCCATTAAACATGACCACCTGATCATTCTTGGAAACGTCAACATCTGGTTCAAAGAACAGAACATCAACTACCCCAAGACACTAGCCAATCAACTAGCAACAATGCATCAAACACAAATGATGAAAGGAGCAACTCACACAGCAAGCCATACAGTAGATGCAATCTTCGGCAACTACAATATGGTCACAACTGTACCCCTTATGCAAATCCTCTGGAGTGACCATTTCTTTATACCCTTTGTGATCCAACCACCACCAAGGAACCCAGACATTCTCCCCAACAGCCCACTAACCCAGAAAATAAATTGGAGAACCATGAACAATGTAGACCCAAACACAAAACTGGAAGCCACAAAACCATCACTCACTAACTTAAAAACAACCAGCATAGAAGAAAGGACAGCTGAAATAGATGACATCTCACCGGAAAAACGTTTCAACCCATCGCGAAAGAGGACACTAGCAAGATGGTTCACGCTCCACCTCAAAGCACTGAAAAGACCTAACAGGAAACTAGAAAAAGAATGGAGAAATAGCCACAACCAACATAAAAACACACCATACCAAAGACAGATTAGACTATACGAAGCTGAAATGCTCAAAGCCAAAAACACATACCACAATGAACGGATCACAAAAGCAGGCAACACCCAGAGAGAAATGTTCAAGATCATAAACTCATAAACGAGATGAGAAACCCATCTAGATGCAACAACACAACGATCCCTGCACAAAAACTATGCAACGTCCTCGCCCAACACTATAATCACTAACATTCAGCTAATCACACAAAGCAAACCAAAAAGTCCCGCAGGCTACCTCAATCAGCCAACACCGGAGGCAACAACAACACATAACCTCTTCCAGCCGATCTCAATAGATATATTCACCAACCTGGTGAGCAAAAGCAACATAGCAGGTTCCCCAGCAGATCCCTGACCACCAGATGTCTACAAAGCCATCCTCGTCCAGCGAACACCGGCAGAATACTACCTCAACCTCTTCAACCTCTCACTAGCAACAGGATCCATGCCACAAGCCTTCAAATCAGCCTACACAAAACCACTCCTTAAAGATACCTCAAGAAATATAGAAGACTTTACCAACTATCGACCAATTGCAAAGCTATTAGAAAGCTACATCTATGAGCAAATCTTGGAATACGTGGAAAACAACCAGCTGCTGGATCAAGCACTACTAGGCTTCAAACCTATGAGAGGAACAGAAACTGTGCTAATATTTATATAGGACAACCTAAAGGCCAATGCAGACTCCAACACTACCTCTGCATTAACACTACTCAATCGCTCAGCGTGCTTTGACACAGTCAACCACAGCACTTTCTTCAAAGGACTAGAAAATATTGGGATCAGCAACACTGCTCTCCTCTGGTTAAATCCTTCCTGACAAAAAGTATAGAACAATCTAGCTAGAGCCATTCAAATCAACACCTCGGAAAACAACATGTTGAGTCCCACAGAGTTTATCCCTTTCACTGCTACTTTTTAACACCTGCATAACCCCACTGATCAAAACATGGCCTCACCTGGTACAACCTCACAGACAACACCCAAATAATCTATAAAATCACTGCTAATGAAGAGCAAAACACAACTCTAATCAACTGCCTCATTGAAAAAAAACAATGTATGAGCACCAACTCAACCCGGACAAAACCAAAGGCATGTTTGCATCCAATGACCTGGCAAAGGACCAGCACATTCCATGGCCGGCCGAACTAGGCAACTCGCCAGAACCGTCCAAGGTGGTCAGAAATCTTGGAATCCTAATGTACAACAAACTAACACTAGAAGCACAAGTAAACAGCAGTAGTTAAGAAATGCTTCTTCCACCTAAACACAATAAAGAAAATACTTCCCTTTTTCTACTTCACACACAGAACGCTCACCATAATTTCTCTCCTCATGTCAAGAATAGACTATGCCAACAGCTTCTACATCGGAATGCCAGAGTTCTCTTGAGGAAGCTACAATGAATACAGACCGCAGCTACAAGACTACTCCTTAAGCTCACAAGAAGAGAACACATCACACCAGCACTGAGCATGCTACATTGGCTCCCAACCAAAAAACAAATCTTCTTCAAAATGCTCTGCATTACACACAGAGCAACCCATGGCCAAGGAGCACAAGGCATATAGGATAGAATAACCTGTTACAAACCAATATGAACACTAAAATCCGCCAAGGACATCTGCCTCAAACACAACTAATACTAAAAACATTTGGGCATCAGCATTTTCCTGCATAGCAGTGAATTCTGGAACTCACTCCCAAAGGAAATACTAACAACAGAGGATCACCTCAAGTTCATGAAATGATTGAAAAGATGGCTCTTTAACACTCCCAGCTGAATATACCTTTGGAGCGTCAAATAATCTACCAACCACAATGCAAGAGAACTCCATAAGACTGGACCACTCAAATGTCAATCACAAACACATCAGGAACAAGACTAGGCGAAAGGGCCAACCCATCACAACAACCAAACAATCCCAACCAACCCTATGGATGACTCTCTAAACATTTACAATTCAGCATAATCACCTGTGACGAATCCCAGGGTATTAATGTATCAATTTTTCTAGTAGTTTAATATTATCATATTGATCTGGTACTATCAGACGAATTGTGTCCCGAATTTCGGTTGCCTTGGGACTTGTGATCTAAGGTATTACCCTTTCCCCTCATCCAAGTGATCTATTTAGTATATGTTGTGCATTTGTATCATGTATGTTACTATGTACCATAGGTTTAGGAATTACTGTGACCGTTCTGTGTTGGTGTTATGGGACCTGAATAAGACCATGTGAATGTATTATTCTGCTCTGTCCAGGATTCAATTCTCTTCCCACCCCTAGCATTGTGGTGTGCTTGCCACCATGTAGTGGGCAGAACATTGTTAGGCAGAATCCTGTGCAGTGCCCTTAGGGACCACTACACACAATTAAGACTACAAGTGGTAATTCAAGTTCACCTTTGGTACAAGCCTGTACTACACTGTTAAAGTGGTAGCAGTAGCGGAGCAGCCAGGCTTATCTCAAGAGTAAATGAGCAGTAGTAGAGATTACACAAAGGACCACAAAAACATAACACTTCTATAAATTCAAAACCATCCGTAAAATACACCACACACAACAAATTCCACTTGCTTCAGTAAATTCATGTTAAGTACATTAGGATTTGACAGACCGGTGTTGCGATACTAACGCGTACCCGCGGATAGAAATGCTCACGAAGTTAAAACACACTTTGTACTTAAGAATTTCAAACAAGGGAAAAGTGAATAAAAATCATAGGCAATACTTTTCCAAGGCAAGGAGACTCGAGGACTTATTCAAAGATACAGATTAAAGTCAATAGGCCTGCGCCAGTGTCAATGGAGCAGATGCTCAGTTGCCGAGGATCACACGTTGAACAGTTCGAGATTCGAGATGCCAAGTGTTCGTAAAGATTGTCAAATGGAAGGAAAAGTTATCAGAAGGAGGGAAGAAAGAACAAATCTTCGTGGAGGAAAAGGGTTCACCCCGATTCCGGCTGGTCAGACGGAGAGAATGACCAAGGGTGCATAGTACCTTATAGCATTGGAGAAAAGCTGGTGCCACGGCAGTTGTTCCTGGTAGTTCCTGCAGAATCACGGTTCCTGCGGCTTCAGTCATGGGGACAAGAAGGAGGACGTCTAGATCTATCTGCACTACCCAGGGATGAGGCCAGCAGCAGCGAAAAGGACAACGATGAATACAAGTTACACTCCTTTAAATCAGGAGAGGGCTCTTCTGATGGCTATGTGGACGATTACAGCACAGCAGTGATTTCGACCCAGGAGAGGATTCTCTGACTGAAGAAAAGACAAGCTGGTTGATCCCACCAGGCTCAAGGGAAGAAGACTCCAGACTGGATCTTCTCTTAGTCGTCAAAGGGGTAGATAGCTCACGGCTGCAGCAGGGCTTCACCGGGACTCGGGGTTGCAGCAGCCATCTTCTTCTCCGCTTCTCTTCGTTTCCTTGTAGTTCAGAGGCGACTCTGCCTTCTAGCTCAAGAGTCCTGCCTTTTATGCGAAAATCCCCCATTCACAAGCCTGGCTGTCAATCACTCAGAAGGGGGGTTGTCCAGCCCGGACAACCACCTCAGCCAATCAATACAAAGTGCGACTTGGGTCTCCAAGGAGACACTGTGCAGGGGGTGACTACACCCCGCCCTCACATTCAGCCCACCTAGACACCCAGTCGCCAAAGGAGGGCTTCTGGTCAGAAGCCCGACAAGGGTCAGCAAACAAAGGAGGCAAACCTGGTTTGCCGTGCAAAGAAAGACCCAAGAAGGATGTTAACAAAAAGAAAATTAGGGCAGATACAACTGCCACCAGCCAAGTCTTAATGTTAAGGGAGTGAAACAATGCTCCAAGAGGTACAGATAAAAAGGGCTAAGAATGAACCCTTTCCAATACTCCATGTAAGATGGGGTGTACTGGATCTTTGGCTAAATGACTATGTAAAGTTAATGGCAACTTTACCCTTTTCCAGAGAATGAGTATCATAGTGGGCAGAACATGTAGGGTAGGAGTGAGTTGGTTATTTGTTGATAAGCCCTTTAGTGTGTCAGCCACCAGGTAGTGGACAGAACCTGTAGGATAGGAGTGAGTTGGGTATTAGTTGACCGGCCCTGTGGTGTGCCTGCCACCAGGTAGTGGGAAGAACATGTAGGGTAGGAGTGAGTTGGGTATTAGTTGACCGACCCTGTTGTGCACCTGCCACCAGGTAGTGGGAAGAACATGTAGGGTAGGAGTGAGTTGGGTATTAGTTGACTGGCCCTGTGGTGCGCCTGCCACCAGGTAGTGGGCAGAACATGTAGGGTAGGAGTGAGTTGGGTATTAATTGACAAGCTCTGTGCTGCGTCGGCCACCAGCCAGGTAGTGGGCAGAACATGTAGGGTAGGAGTGAATTGGGTATTAGTTGATAAGCCCTGTGGTGTGTCGGTCACCAGGTAGTGGGCAGACTATGTAGGGTAGGAGTGAGTTGGGTATTAGTTGACAAGCTCTGTGGTGTGTCGGCCACCAGATATTGGGCAGAACATGTAAGGTAGGAGTGAATTGGGTATTAGTTGATAAGCCCTGTGGTGTGCCGGTCACCAGGTAGTGGGCAGACTATGTAGGGTGGAGTGAGTTGGTTTTTAGTTGGCTGGCCCTGTGATTCACCTTCCAACAGGTAGTGGGAAGAACATGTAGGGTAGGAGTGAGTTGGGTATTAGTTGACAGGCCCTGTGGTGTGCCTGCCACCATGTAGTGGGCAGAACATGTAGGGTTGGAGTGAGTTGGGTATTAGTTGATAAGCCCTGTAGTGTGTCAGCCACCAGGAAATGGGCAGAACATGTAGGGTAGGAGTGAGTTGGTTATTAGTTGACTGGCCCTGTGGTGCGCCTGCTACCAGGTAGTGGACAGAACATGTAGGGTTGGAGTGAGTTGGGTATTAGTTGGCCGGCCCTACGGGGTGCCTGCCATCAGGTAGTGGGAAGAACATGTAGGGTAGGAGTGAGTTGGGTATTAGTTGACAGGCCCTGTGGTGTGCCTGCCACCATGTAGTGGGAAGAACATGTAGGGTAGGAGTGAGTTGGGTATTAGTTGACCAGCCCTGTGGTGCGCCTGCCACCAGGTAGTGGGTAGAACAAGCAGACATGCAGGGTAGGAGTGAGTTGGGTATTAGTTGACCGGCCCTAAGGGGTGCCTGCCACCAGGTAGTGGGAAGAACATGCAGGGTAGGAGTGAGTTGGGTATTAGTTGACCGGCCCTAAGGGGTGCCTGCCACCAGGTAGTGGGAAGAACATGCAGGGTAGGAGTGAGTTGGGTATTATTTGACCGGCCCAATGGTTCGCCTGCCACCAGGTAGTGGGCAGCACATGTAGGGTAGGAGTGAGTTGGGTATTAATTGACAAGCTCTGTGGTGTGTCGGCCACCAGGTAGTGGGCAGAACATGTAGGGTAGGAGTGAGTTGGGTATTAGTTGACAAGCTCTGTGGTGCGCCTGCCACCAGGTAGTGGGTAGAACAAGCAGACATGCAGGGTAGGAGTGAGTTGGGTATTAGTTGACCGGCCCTAAGGGGTGCCTGCCACCAGGTAGTGGGAAGAACATGCAGGGTAGGAGTGAATTGGGTATTAGTTGATAAGCCCTGTGGTGTGCCGGTCACCAGGTAGTGGGCAGACTATGTAGGGTGGAGTGAGTTAGTTTTTAGTTGGCTGGCCCTGTGATTCACCTTCCAACAGGTAGTGGGAAGAACATGTAGGGTAGGAGTGAGTTGGGTATTAGTTGACAGGCCCTGTGGTGTGCATGCCACCATATAGTGGGCAGAACATGTAGGGTTGGAGTGAGTTGGGTATTAGTTGATAAGCCCTGTAGTGTGTCAGCCACCAGGAAATGGGCAGAACATGTAGGGTACGAGTGAGTTGGTTATTTGTTGACTGGCCCTGTGGTGCGCCTGCTACCAGGTAGTGGACAGAACATGTAGGGTTGGAGTGAGTTGGGTATTAGTTGGCCGGCCCTACGGGGTGCCTGCCATCAGGTAGTGGGAAGAACATGTAGGGTAGGAGTGAGTTGGGTATTAGTTGGCTGGCCCTGTTGTGCACCTGCCACCAGGTAGTGGGAAGAACATGTAGGGTATGAGTGAGTTGGGTATTAGTTGACAAGCTCTGTGGTGTGTCGGCCACCAGGTATTGGGCAGAACATGTAGGGTAGAAGTGAGTTGGGTATTAGTTGACCGGCCCTGTGGTGCGCCTGCCACCAGGTAGTGGGCAGAACATGTAGGATAGGAATGAGTTGGGTATTAGTTGACAAGCTCTGTGGTGTGTCGGCCACAAGGTAGTGGGCAGAACATGTAGGGTAGGAGTGAGTGGGTATTAGTTGACCATTACTGTTTTTATGTATACACTATGTTTTACTGTGTACTATGCTTAACCAAGTTACTTATTTCACCCACTAGAGATTCTCTGTGGGTTTCATAATGAAGAATGTGCACTGTGCGGATGGTACACTCCATTTCGGCGCCGCTGTTTAGCTGTGGGCCAGTTCGGTGCGGCTCCCCCGCCGCAGCAGCCAGTTCAGCGTGCCAATTTCGGCGCAGTTGCCTTTGTGATGCCTCCGATTTGCTGCGAGGGACGTTTGGGTGTGGCTGACATTGCAACCACGTCTAAACACCCTAATTATTTTAACTCGGAAGTAGCACAGCACATTTTACCTTGCTTTTGCATTTGAAGGCAGAGTGTGAAGCACACCTATCAATAAAGTCCCTCATTTTGCTGCTACGTTTAGTAGTTTACGTGCTTGACCGCGACGGTAATGACATCCTCGCAATTGAACAGCACTGATTCTGACAATGGCTTGCGGGCACCACAGATATGTTTAAGTCTCGGGAGGATAGCTCAGCGGCAATGTGCTCGCCTTGGAAGCAAGACGACTCCTAGCAACACAGGTTCGATCCCCGGGCCCGCGCTTAGACACCTCTGGGCTTTAAGTGCGTTATAAATAATCTATCATATCATAAACTGAAACATAATGCATACCCCATTTATTTACATGTTATATGATATGATAGGGCATTTAAAACATGCCTGTACACAAGTGTTTCTAGGTGCGAGTATACTGCGCTTTTAGTACGATTGAGAGAAAACTGAGACGGTAATCAGTTATCAATACAGATGTCGGGAACGAAGAGTGAGCTTTGTTTGCTGGGGCACTCTGCTTGTCTTGCATGTTACAGAAATGGTTTGATGGTGCTGAAGCAGGTATACCCCAAAATCACTTCACGTCCATCTAAAAAGAGCAATGTTGTTTGTTTAGTAACATACGTGCTGTTTTTGACTTTTTCCTCTTGTGAGCTGCATGCCTGGATTTCGCTAATGTGCATGGGTGTAATTATTGGGGGGGACTGGGGTTTGTGTCCCCCCCAACTTCTATGGCATACCTTTTTGTCCCCTCAACATTTGGGGCGGGGGAACGCAATCATCAAGTATGTAATTGTACAGCGAGAGCCTGGCTGGGGTGCCCAGCAAGGCTTGCGCTGTCTCATTACATAATGCAGAGACGCCAGGTAGCCGCGCTGCAACACATTCAGGGCCAGGATGCCCTGCCTGGCTCAGTCCCTGACCCTGGCTGGCCTGACTGAAAGTCAGCAGCCAGGGTGCTGAACTGAGTGCTGCAGGGCCTGGCGCCTGTGCTGCCACGCTAGCAGCCGCACTTCCAGGGGCCGCGGCGCAGAGAATCGCTTTCCAGATTTGTGTTAGTGCGACACACAGACAGGAACTAGGAAGCTCATTCAGCTTGCTGGTTTCTGTCTGGAGGTGCGTGAGTGCAAAGAAGTTATGTCGGTGTAACATGAGACGTGGCCCGAGCAGCATTTGAAATCAGAGCAGAGGTACTTAAAAAAGAAAAACATAATTCTTGTGTTTTTGTATGTTTGTTGGGGGCCTGGGCTGCAGGCTAGCCCTAGTGAGGGCACGCGTCACATTTGGACAATGGGAGCAGAGCTCACAGTACACATTAAGGCCCCCGGTATGAAGACACACTAACAATAACACATGGTGCTTTCTCTGTGGCAAGCCAGAGCTCTGCAACGCCTCTAAAATGAGTCTTGTCACTTTTCAGATGCTACTAAAGCACCACCATCCTAATTTCAAAAAGAAGTTGTCGGAATATGTGACCTCCGCAAGCAGAGTGGAAATAGTCAAACTGAGAAAACCTGTGACCCAAAACAGACGTACTCAGCAAATTCTGTGAAATGAATTTAAGTGCTCCACGCATTCCAAACATGGTGAACTATTGTTAAGCAGTTTTTGCTCTGGGTGTGCAGAAGGAACCGTATCGAATTTTGTCTTAAAGGCACACTTTTAGGAGCCGTGTATAACTTTACCCCCTGCCGCCAAAAATAATCTTCACCAAACTGGCAAAAAGTATTTCCAGTTTTGCAGACACTGTTTCTGGACGATTTGGTGCAAATTAGTAAATGGGTGTCATGGTTCAGGTTACAGGCCCCCAAAACTGAATCACTTACCAAACTAAGCAGGGGAGTATCCAGCATTATAAGAGTGTGGTGGGGGGAGGGGAGCAACGAAATGCTGTGTGTGGAATTCCACATGGTCTCATTGGCGCCCCCAAAGAGCCCACGCCTGCCCCAATCTACTTTTTTGGTAACATAAGTGGAAGAAGCATTTTAACACACAACAAAAATAGGTTTCAGGTAATAAAATGGTGGCAGAAATGTTGCCGGTAAAAATAATTGCGGCAAAAACGCTGTGGTTTGACCTGGTAAAGGTGTACCCCATTATACTATTTAAGGGGAGCAGGGATTGTGGGGGTGTCCTCCACTCTCCTTAAATGGTATAATGGGTCCAAGGGTTGCGGGAGTGACCCCCCGCATCCTTTACATGAATGTAGCGGCAAAACCACAGCATTTTTGCTGCAATATTTTGTGTACACAGCCATTTTTGCTGCGATTTTAAGACATGGAACCCAAAAATAAAACCGCATGATCATTCCAGATGCAGGAAACTCATCTATTAGAGCTTTGTCCAAGCCCTCTGAGGCAAAATACATGCACACCTCGAAATTATTACATGGATGGCACCAACAGAAGTGACTTCACAGAAAAGGACATGGTCAGGTGATCATCAGTCCTTGAAACTTGGAGGCACCATGGAAGTGACTTTAGAATAAGTTTCCATAAATAAAAACACAAATAACTTTGTGGTGCAAAATACTTGAATTGCACTTTTGATATATGTGGAGTAACTCTATAGTCATTCGGCTTTTCCATTATAATACCATGATACATTAACATAAGCTTTGAAGTGAATCAGAGTCACTTGCACAGCTGCAGATAAGGCACAATGTGATTAAATGATTTGCTCAGGATCACACACTTGGTTAAATGGTGAAACTGGGATGTGGAGAATTTAAGCGACCGCGCACATCTTTACAGGTTAGTTGATATAGATATTTATTAAGGTTTTGCTTTACATTTCATGTGCTTAAATGATTATTTATAGCAATGCCTTGGGAGCAAACCACATTACAGAATAAACTAACCATACACTATATACATTGGGCCTCATTACACGGAAGGCGGTGAGCCATGGCGCTATTAGCACCCTGGACCATGCCGGTAAATTACCGGCACCGCCTTGGCAGAAAGGGGATTTACCGCCCCATTCCAAGGTTGGAGGGGCGGTAAATCCCCCTTCCGCCATTGCCCTTCCCCATTCCCATTTCTGCCCCATAGGCTCTATGGGAATGGGGAAGGCGCTAATTACGGCACCGCAATTTTGCGGTGCCGTAATTAGCTCTGAGGTCCCTTAGCGGGTTGGTTTTTAACGCCTGCAAGAAGCAGGCGTTAATTCCTCCAACCCGCAAAGGGACCTCGTAGTACGGCGGTAAGGGTTAACGGTCACCGTTGCCATTAACGGTGATCGTTAACCCTTACCGCCGTCCGTGTAATGAGGCCCATTGTCATAGAAATATGTTGAGTAATGGGAGTATGGCTTTAGTTTTATTCTCCCCATTCTGCATGCTACGTCACAATAGCATCATGTTGATTAATGTGGTATAACAAATCCCCCTTGGGTTTTAAAGCCATGGTCATTATTTCATACAGCATGCAACATTATGCACCGTCTCACTTCTGATCACTCCCTCCCATTAACATTTATAAAGGGACAAAAGTCCCTGCTAATAGTTACCCCCTCCCTCGCATCAGTGTCTAATGGCTCACATTGTAATACTCTGTTGATACAGAGCAACGTGAGGACCCTCTGCTATCCGGCGCAACTCGGGACATTGTCCTGGCAGTGGGACACCTCTACCATTCGGAACGGGTAAGGTGTCCTGCTGCCAGGACAATGAGCATGCTGAGCAGGAATTTCTCGGCACACATTGTCCTGCCAGCGGGACACCATTGCCGTTGGGCACCCTCTTTGATGTGCTGAACGGGAGAGGTGTCCCAAAGACAAATGTCCCAGTCTGGCTCTTAAAAGAGCCATGGGGGCAGCTTCCCCCACCCCCCTACCTCTCCTACTTGGTACTCCACTTGTTGGAGCCATTTGAACACAGGAAAACATACCTTAATTTTAATCAGTCAGAATCTTGTAGAAACAATCTATCAGCACTTACACATATAAGGTGCTGTGCAGAACCCAAGTTTGGAGATATATGACATTTAGAAATTGATACCAAGTATACTTGGTCACCCACTGCACTGCATTAACCGATGGCTTCTGCCTTTGAATGAAAGGAAAAATAAAGGGAATTGCTGACATTCCAGTGAATCTGTTCCTTTTGGCCATGGCTTGATAGTTCAGCTACGTCAGGTCAACTTCCCCCAGAATTTCAGGGATCAGAGTGCGAGAAAGTATGGTCTGCTCAATGGAGGTTGTGCCACTGTTCCCATGTGTTATTGTATATGTACATATACATGTTGTGTGCACACAGTGTATGTCAATGGAGGTGCTGGGTGCATTTGTGAGTGAGAGGGTGCATTTTTGTGCCTGAATGAATGATAAATAATGCATTGTTTCTATGTTGTATTAGAATTAAGTTTGTGAAATTTATGTTGTGTCACTGGGTGCATGGCAGGCCGGCTGGAGATGTGTGAGGGCCCAAATGAATTTCATATCTTTTGAAAATTATAACAGAGCGTCAGCAATGGACTCTTGTGGTGTAGTAGTCCAGTGTTATCCCTCAGGGATTTAGGTTGCTTGACCGAGGTACAAAATAATGGCGAAATTGACTATAGCCTTTTTCTCTGCGAATACGTTTTTACCTCGGTACAAAAAAAAACCATGCCCCCCAAACTGCCAGTACATCCATGAACCCACCCTACTTACCTTTCCTCCATCCGCCGCATCGCCTTTACCCTGCAGCGTCAGATCCATCCATCTAACGTGGTTTGGATCTGACGCTGCAGGGTCCCCTTTTCTTCTTTTTTTTTTTGTTGGGTACCCTGCCACCAATGCTGAGGAAGCAGGGGACACCCCCGCAACAGCAGAAGTAAAAAATACCAAACATGGGGAGCGGGGACACCCCCGCAACCCCAGCTCTTCATCTTTGGTATCTTAGGCTTCGAACTAATGGTGGTGACCGAATTCAGTCAAATCTATCATTCAACCAAATTTTATCAAGCAATTTGGCTGAAACGATCCCTAAGAGCCACCAACCGTCCTCCCTCCACCTGACCCCCGGTCCCCCCCAACATTTTCAGCAAAGTTACTCCACTTCTCGTTTGCAATATAATTCAGAGTCTGAACCCTTCATGCATATACATACATGTCAGTGTGCGCTTTAATGAAATGTCATCCTCTGGATAAAAACTGCTATGGGGCAGCTACATTTTGAATGGCCCACAGAGCACACGTGTGTTGAATGTGGTGCTTATTTACTTAGACTTGTGCCCAAACATCCCGGTGCCGAAATGTCCCAGCACCCTGGCGGCTGCGCCCGACGGGACTTAGGCCAAACATGATGTGCCAAAACGGCGTGCGCCGAAATGGTTGTGCCCAAACGTCCTGTTCCACTGTGCGGAAGTGCAAAGAGGAGGCGGTAAAGCACTTCCACCAGAGCCAATCATATGCTGCTACTCCCACCACAGCGCCCTCTTCTGGTAGAAGAGAGCAGCACACAACCCCTTCCCAGGCTGCCTTGCGGTTATGGACACACAGTAAGCATGTGTGTGTTATTCAGCAATGGGTGCTTAATGGCCCTGGAGCAGCATTCTCACTTGCACCTAAATAATTGTGAGCAGGGTTCTGTGCTCTTTCCTCCTCACAGAACCCTTGGCACACATCAGCAACTACTTGTAACCATTGCTGAAGGGTGGCCCCTGACCCATGCAAGTGGCTCCTATGCAAGTGTGGCACGGGCTCCATGGAGATTGCAGTTCAAACATGTTAGGAGCTCCTATAAACATGGGCTGGGGTGACTGGACCATGATACGTGTGTGTGTTCTCTGTGCTCTTATCAAAGCATATGTACTCATGGACAGCCGCGTACTCCTCCCTGCAGTGTCCGCACTTGGTGGAACACACGCCGGTAAATGCAACCCGCGTGCCGTGTACCCACTAAAATACTCTCAGACGTGCAGCCGGGTTGTGTAATAAGTGGGGCCTGAAGCTAATGTAGTTGTGCCCACCTCAGTGATTACTCTGATTGTAAATACTCCAGCGCACGTGTACACATAAGAGAGTCTCTCCACAGCCCCCTCCATAGTGTGCAGAGCAGCTTGCAGCCCCTCCAATTAGAATCTAGCACAGGAAACTGCCAATGATGGGCCATTAGTCAATGAATGGTTTGTGCCTGCATTCTGATGGAAGGGGAGCTGCAGTGGGGTGTGGGTAGGGGTTTTCACAAAAGCCTCTCTGCAGGAGTGCTTGTGATGTCACACATTACCTTTCATAGGCGGCCCCCCACTTTTGTCTGTTGCCCCCTACTTTTGTCTTTGGCCCTATCTGTGCCCCTCCTAAATTTGATTCCTGGCGACACCCCTGCCTGTGTTGCCTTATAAAACATTAAGAATACATACAAAACAACTAGACCAGGTTCAGCGTATTAGGGCGGGGTGGATATGCTGGTGGATTGGTGGGGTGGATATGCTGGTGGATGGTGTGGGTGGATATGCTGGTGGATGGCAGGGTGGATATGCTGGTGGATGGCAGGGTGGATATGCTGGTGGGTGGTGGGGTGGTTATGCTGGTGGATGGCACAGTGGTTATGCTGGTGGATGGCAGGGTGGATATGCTGGTGGATGGCGGGGTGGATACGCTGGTGGATGGCACAGTGGATATGCTGGTGGATGGCAGGGTGGATATGCTGGTGGATGGTGGGGTGGATATGCTGGCGGATGGTGGGGTGGTTATGCTGGTGGATTGCGGGGTGGATATGCTGATGGATGGCGGGGTGGATATGCTGGTGGAGGGCAGGGTGGATATGCTGGTGGATGGTGGGGTGGATATGCTGGTGGATGGCGGGGTGGATATGCTGGTGGATGGCGGGTGGATATGCTGATGGATGGCGGGGTGGATATGCTGGTGGATGGTGGGGTGGATATGCTGGTGGATGGTGGGGTGGATATGCTGGTGGATGGCAGGGTGGATATGCTGGTGGATGGTGGGGTGGATATGCTGGTGGATGGTGGGGTGGATATGCTGGTGGATGGCACAGTGGATATGCTGGTGGATGGCAGGGTGCATATGCTGGTGGATGGCGGGGTGCATATGCTGATGGATGGTGGGTGAATATGCTGGTGGGTGGTGGGGTGGTTATGCTGGTAGATGGCACAGTGGATATGCTGGAGGATGGCAGGGTGGATATGCTGGTGGATGGCAGGTTGGATATGCTGGTGGATGGCACAGTGGATATGCTGGTGGATGGCAGGGTGGATATGCTGGTGGATGGTGGGGTGGATATGCTGGTGGATGGTGGGGTGGTTATGCTGGTGGATGGTGGGGTGGATATGCTGGTGGATGGCGGGTGCATATGCTGATGGATGACACAGTGGATATGCTGGTGGATATGTTGGTGGATGGCACAGTGGATATGCTGCTGGATGGCACAGTGGATATGCTGCTGGATGGCACAGTGGATATGCTGGTGGATGGCGGGGTGGATATGCTGGTGTATTGCGGGGTGGATATTCTGATGGATGGTGGGGTGGATATGCTGGTGGATGGTGGGGTGGATATGCTGGTGGATGGCGGGGTGGTTATGCTGGTGGATTGCGGGGTGGATATTCTGATGGATGGTGGGGTGGATATGCTGGTGGATGGTGGGGTGGATATGCTGGTGGATGGCAGGGTGGTTATGCTGGTGGATTGCGGGGTGGATATGCTGATGGATGGCAGGGTGGATATGCTGGTGGATGGCAGGGTGGACATGCTGGTGAATGGTGGGGTTTATATGCTGGTGGATGGCGGGGTGCATATGCTGATGGATGACACAGTGGATATGCTGGTGGATGGCACAGTGGATATGCTGGTAGATGGTGGGGTGGATATGCTGATGGATGGCGGGGTGGATATGCTGGTGGATGGCAGGGTGGATATGCTGGTGGATGGTGGGGTGGATATGCTGGTGGATGGCGGGGTGCATATGCTGATGGATGACACAGTGGATATGCTGGTGGATGGCGGGGTGGATATGCTGGTGGATGGTGGGGTGGATATGCTGGTGGATGGCAGGGTGGTTATGCTGGTGGATTGCGGGGTGGATATGCTGGTGGATGGCGGGGTGGATATGCTGGTGGATATGCTGGTGGATGGCGGGGTAGATATGCTGGTGGATGGTGGGGTGGATATGCTGGTGGATTGCGGGGTGGATATGCTGATGGATGGTGGGGTGGATATGCTGGTGGATGGCAGGGTGGACATGCTGGTGGAGGGTGGGGTGGATATGCTGGTGGATGGCGGGGTGCATATGCTGATGGATGACACAGTGGATATGCTGGTGGATGGCACAGTGGATATGCTGGTGGATGGTGGGGTGGATATGCTGATGGATAACCGCCCGTGGTTATGCTGGTGGATGGTGGGGCGGTTATGCTGGTGGATGACACAGTGGATATGCTGGTGGATGGCATGGTGAATATGATGGTGAATGGCACAGTGGATATGCTGATGGATGGTGGGGTGGATATGCTGGTGGATGCGGGGTGGATATGCTGGTGGATGGCAGGGTGGATATGCTGGTGGATGGTGGGGTGGATATGCTGATGGATGGCGGTGTGGATATGCTGGTGGATGGCAGGGTGGATATGCTGGTGGATGCGGGGAGCATATGCTGGTGGATGGCGGGAGGATAAGCTGGATGGCAGGGTGGATATGCATTTGTTGATTGGGAAAATCGCAAACAACATTCATCATTTATATAACATACCTATTTTCATATCATTTCCATTGAGGACCATTATATAAATGTAGGAATGCAGTGCAGGAGGGAAGTGAGAGTTTTTTTGTGGGGGAACTCCCACAAAGACTTCACAAGCCCCACCCTTTGTGTGCGAGTGTCTCTGCTGCAGGTTCGAGAGCAGCTTTGTCTTTTTGATCTCAGAGGAGGGAGTCCCAGTGGTGGACTTCAAGGAGGGTGAAGGGGCAGAGGCAGGAGGCAGCGGTTGGGTTGGGAACTGGTAGATTGAGGTGGGTTTGAGTTTGCAGTGTGCAAGGAGGAGAGTAAAGCCAGAGCTCCTCAGCAAAGGCTAACACTAAGAGAGTGTGAAGAGGGAACAGTTTTGCATAGAGTGCCCACCAGCATGGAGACAGTGGTGGAGACAGTGGATGGAGTTGGGAGAGAGTGCAGGTAGCAATGATGGGAATTTTATTTAGAGGGAGAGAAGAGTACAGCGGAAAACCCAGGACGAGGCCAGTAGTGAAGATGGCGAAGGACCGCATTGGAGAGCAAGGCTTTTAATAGTGCGATACGTGAGGGGATGAGACATCTTGGAATAATCAGAAGCTTTGCTTGGTCGCTGCAGCAGTGGAAGTGAGGAATTCCTGAAGATTTAGTTTGCTGTCAGAGAGGACCCCAACTTCACCAGCCTTTGGTAGCAGGGCTAGATAGCGGAGAAGGGAAGATCAGTGGGGGATTCACAGGCAGGGCATAGCTGACTTTAGTCTTGCAAGAGTTGAGCATGAGGCACCTAATTGCAATCCAGTGGTGGATGTCGGTGGCACAGCTGGATGTATGGGAGAGAAGATCATGGGAATGGGAAAGCAATGGGGGAAAGATTTGCACCTGGCTAAGTCCACCTTAGAGTCATTACCAAGCTCACCTGGGACAGGGTCTCCAAGTTGGACGATGATTACATTGCATCACATGGGATTACATGATTGCATAGCATGCTGGGAGTGTCTTGTACATCACAGGCTGTGTAGCAGCAATTCTTAACCCACCTAAGGTGGCCAGTTCCCGTTTGATTGCTGAATTTCTTGGACCGCTCTCTCTCTCTCGATGCAGCAGTGGACTTCTCCCCACCGATTGTCAATGGACTGAATCCCACACTGGGTTCTTCAGCTTCTAACTGAGATTTACTGATGGTCCAAGCACCTTCTAAGATCCCCTGGGGCAGGCAGGCTTCTGGAGAGAATATCCCCTGGGGCAGGCCGGTTTCTGAAGATGAGACACCCTGGAGCAGGCAGGTCTCTGGAGAGGCGATCCCATGGGGTAGGCAGGTTTCTGAAGAGGAGATCCCCTGGGGCAGGCAGGTTTCTGGAGAGGCGATCCCATGGGGCAGGCAGATTTCTGAAGAGGAGATCCCCTCGGGCAGGCAGGTTTCTGGAGAGGAGATCCCCTGGGGAAGGCAGGTTTCTGGAGAGAATATCCCATGGGGCAGGCAGGTTTCTGGAGAGAAGATCCCCTGGGGCAGGCAGGCTTCTGGAGAGAAGATCCCCTGGGGCAGGCTGGTTTCTGGAGAGAAGATCCCCTGGCACAGGCTGCTTTCTGGAGAGAAGATCCCCTGGGGCAGGCCGGTTTAAGGAGAGAAGATCCCCTGTGGCATGCAGGTTTCTGGAGAGAAGATCCCATGGAACAGGCAGGTTTCTGGAGAGAAGATCCCCTGGGGCAGGTAGGCTTCTGGAGAGGCGATCCCATGGGGCAGGAAGGTTTCTGAAGAGGAGATCCCTTGGGGCAGACAGATTTCTGGAGAGGTGATCCCCTTGGGCAGGCAGGCTTCTGGAGAGAAGATCCCATGGGCAGGCAGGTTTCTGGAGAGAAGATCCCCTGGGGCAGGCTGTTTCTGGAGAGAAGATCTCCTGGGGCAGGCAGGCTTCTGGAGAGAAGATCCCTGGGGCAGGCAGGCTTCTGGAGAGAAGATCCCCTGGGGCAGGCAGGCTTCTGGAGAGTTGATCCCATGGGGCAGGCAGGCTTCTGGAGAGAATATCCCCTGGGCAGGCAGGCTTATGGAGAGAAGATCCCAATGGGCAGGCCGGCTTCTGGAGAGAATACCCCCTGGGGCAGGCAGGCTTCTGGAGAGAAGATCCCTGGGGCAGGCAGGTTTCTGGAGAGAAGATCCCCTGGGGCAGGCTGGTTGCTGGAGAGAATATCCCCTGGAGCAGGCTGGTTTCTGGAGAGAAAATCACATGGGGCAGGCAGGTTTCTGGAGAGAAGATGCCCTGGGCAGGCAGGCTTCTGGAGAGAATATCCCATGGGACAGGAGGGCTTCTGGAGAGATCCCCTGGGGCAGGCAGGCTTCTGGAGAGGTGATCCCATGGGGCAGGCAGGCTTCTGGAGAGAATATCCCCTGGGGCAGGCAGTCTTCTGGCGAGAATACCCCCTGGGGCAGGCAGGCATCTGGAGAGGTGATCCCATGGGGCAGGCAGGCTTCTGGAGAGAATATCCCCTGGGGCAGGCAGGCTTCTGGAGAGAATATCCCCTGTGGCAGGCAGGCTTCTGGAGAGGTGATCCCATGGGGCAGGCAGGCTTCTGGAGAGAAGATCCCCTGGGGAAGGCAGGATTCTGGAGAGAAGACCCCATGTGGCAGGCAGGTTTCTGGAGAGAAGATCCCCTGGGGTAGGCTAGCTTCTGGAGAGAAGATCTCCTGGGGCAGGCAGGCTTCTGGAGAGAAGATCCCCTGGGGCAGGCAGGCTTCTGGAGAGAAGATTCCCTGGGGCAGGAAGGCTTCTGGAGAGAAGATCCCCTGGGGCAGGCAGGTTTCTGGAGAGAAGATGCCCTGGGCAGGCAGGCTTCTGGAGAGAATATCCCATGGGACAGGAGGGCTCCTGGAGAGAAGATCCTCTGGGGCAGGCCGGTTTAAGGAGAGAAGATCCCCTGGGGCAGGCAGGTTTCTGGAGAGAAGATCTCATGGACCAGGCAGGTTTCTGGAGAGAAGATCCCCTATGGCAGGCAGGCTTCTAGAGAGGCGATCCCATGGTGCAGGCAGGTTTCTGAAGAGGAGATCCCCTGGGGCAGGCGGATTTCTGGAGAGGAGTTCCCCTTGGTAGGCAGGCTTCTGGAGAGAAGATCCCATGGGCAGGCAGGTTTCTGGAGAGAAGATCCCCTGGGGCAGGTGTGTTTCTGGAGAGAAGATCCCCTGGGGCAGGCCGGTTTCTGGAGGGAGGATACCATGGGGCAGGCAGGTTTCTGGAGAGGTAATCCCATGGGGCAGACAGGCTTCTGGAGAGAAAATCCCTTGGGGCAGGCAGGCTTCTGGAGAGAAGATCCCCCTGGGCAGGCCGGCTTCTGGAGAGAATACCCACTGAGGCAGGAAGGCGTCTGGAGAGAAAATCCCCTGGGGCAGGCAGTTTCTGGAGAGAAGATCCCCTGGAGCAGGTTGGTTTCTGGAGAGATGATCCCCTGGGGCAGGCATGTTTCTGGAGAGAAGATGCCCTAGGCAGGCAGGCTTCTGGAGAGAAGATCCCATGGGGCAGGCCGGTTTCTGGAGAGAAGATCCCCTGGGGCAGGCAGGCTTCTGGGGAGAAGATCCCATGGGGCAGGCAGGTTTCTGGAGAGAAGATCCCCTGGGGCAGGCAGGCTTCTGGGGAGAATATCCCCTGGAGCAGACTGGTTTCTGGAGAGAAGATCCTCTGGGGCAGGCATGTTTCTGGAGAGAAGATCCCATGGGGCAGGCACGTTTTTGGAGAGAAGATCCCCTGGGGCAGGCTGGTTTCTGGAGAGAAGATCCCCCAGGGCAGGCCAGTTTCTGGAGAAAAGATCCTCTGGTGCAAGCAGGCTTCTGGAGAGAATACCCCCTGGGGCAGGCAGGCTTCTGGAGAATTGATCCCATGGGGCAGGCAGGCTTCTGGAGAGAACATCCCCAGGGGCAGGCAGGCTTCTGGAGAGAATACTTCCTGGGGCAGGCAGGCTTCTGGAGAGGTGATCCCATGGGGCAGGCAGGCAGTTTCTGGAGAGAAGATCCCCTGGAACAGGCAGGCTTCTGGAGAGAAGATCCCCTGGGGCAGGCAGGTTTCTGGAGATAAGATCCCCTGGGGCAGGCTGGTTTCTGGAGAGAAGATCCCCTGGGGCAGGCAGGCTTCAAGAGAGATGACCTCATGGGGCAGGCAGGCTTCTGGAGCAAAGATCCCCTGGGGCAGGCAGGCTTCTGGAGAGAAGATCCCCTGGGGCAGGCAGGCTTTTGGAGAGAAGATCCCCTGGGGCAGGCAGGCTTCTGGAGAGAAGATCCCCTGGGGAAGACAGGCTTCTGGAGAGAAGATCCCCTGGTGCAGGCAGGTTTCTGGAGAGAAGATCCCCTTGGGCAGGATGGTTTCTGGAGAGAGGATCCCATGGGGCAGGCAGGTTTCTGGAGAGAAAATCCCCTGGGTCAGGCATGCTTCTGGAGAGAAGATCCCCTGGGGCAGGCAGGCTTCTGGAGAGAAGATCCCCATGGGCAGGCCGGCTTCTGAAGAGAATACCCACTGGGGGAGGCAGGCTTCTGGAGAGGTTATTCCATGGGGCAGGCAGGCTTCTGGAGAGAAGATCCCCTGTGGCAGGCAGGCTTCTGGAGAGAAAATCCCCTGGGGCAGGCCGTTTCTGGAGAGAAGATCCCCTGGGGCAGGCTGGTTGCTGGAGAGAAGATCACCTGGCGCAGGCTGGTTTCTGGAGAGAATATCTCCTGGGGCAGGCAGGCTTCTGGAGAGGTGATCCCATGTGGCAGGCAGGTTTCTGGAGAGAAGATCCCCTGGGGCAGGCAGGCTTCTGGAGAGGTGATCCCATGGGGCAGGCAGGCTTCTGGAGCAAAGATCCTCTGGGGCAGGCAGGCTTCTGGAGAGAAGATCCCCTGGGGCAGGCAGGCTTCTGGAGAGAAGATCCCCTGGTGCAGGCAGGTTTCTGGAGAGAAGATCCCCTGGGGCAGGCCGGTTTCTGGAGAGAGGATCCCATGGGGAAGGCAGGTTTCTGGAGAAAGATCCCCTGGGGCAGGCAGGTTTCTGGAGAGAAGATCCCCTAGGGCAGGCTGGTTGCTGGAGAGAATATCCCCTGGAGCAGGCTGGTTTCTGGAGAGAAAATCACATGGGGCAGCCAGGTTTCTGGAGAGAAGATGCCCTGGGTAGGCAGGCTTCTGGAGAGAAGATCCCATGGGGCAGGAGGGTTTCTGGAGAGATCCACTGGGGCAGGCAGGCTTCTGGAGAGGTGATCCCATGTGGCAGGCAGGCCTCTGGAGAAAATATCCCCTGGGGCAGGCAGGCTTCTGGAGAGAATACCCCCTGGGGCAGTCAGGCATCTGGAGAGGTGATCCCATGGGGCAGGCAGGCTTCTGGGGAGAAAATCCCCTGGGGCAGGCAGGCTTCTGGAGAGAATACCCCCTGTGGCAGGCAGGCTTCTAGAGAGGTGATCCCATGTGGCAGGCAGGTTTCTGGAGAGAAGATCCCCTGGGGCAGGCTAGCTTCTAGAGAGAAGATTTCCTGGGGCAGGCAGGCTTCTGGAGAGAAGATTCCCTGGGGCAGGCAGGCTTCTGGAGAGAAGATCCCCTGGGGCAGGCAGGTTTCTGGAGAGATGATCCCATGGGGCAGGCAGGTTTCTGGAGAGAAGATCCCCTGGGGCAGGTTGGTTTCTGGAGAGAAGATCCTCTGGGGCAGGCCGGTTTAAGGAGAGAAGATCCCCTGGGGCAGGCAGGTTTCTGGAGAGAAGATCCCATGGACCAGGCAGGTTTCTGGAGAGAAGATCCCTTGGGGCAGGCAGGCTTCTGGGGAGAAGATCCCCTGGAGCAGGCTTGTTTCTGGAGAGAAGATCCTCTGGGGCAGGCACGTTTCTGGAGAGAAGATCCCATGGGGCAGGCACGTTTCTGGAGAGAAGATCCCCTGGGGCAGGCTGGTTTCTGGAGAGAAGATCCCCCAGGGCAGGCCAGTTTCTGGAGAAAAGATCCTCTGGTGCAGGCAGGCTTCTGGAGAGAATACCCCCTGGGGCAGGCAGGCTTCTGGAGAAGTGATCCCATGGGGCAGGCAGGCTTCTGGAGAGAACATCCCCAGGGGCAGGCAGGCTTCTGGAGAGAATACTTCCTGGGGC
Source organism: Ambystoma mexicanum (assembly GCF_040938575.1). Lineage (NCBI taxonomy): Eukaryota > Metazoa > Chordata > Amphibia > Caudata > Ambystomatidae > Ambystoma > Ambystoma mexicanum. The sequence goes on from NC_090931.1 coordinate 22,769,356, forward strand.
AGGCAGGCTTCTGGAGAGGTGATCCCATGGGGCAGGCAGGCAGTTTCTGGAGAGAAGATCCCCTGGAACAGGCAGGCTTCTGGAGAGAAGATCCCCTGGGGCATGCAGGTTTCTGGAGATAAGATCCCCTGGGGCAGGCTGGTTTCTGGAGAGAAGATCCCCTGGGGCAGGCAGGCTTCCAGAGAGATGACCTCATGGGGCAGGCAGGCTTCTGGAGCAAAGATCCCCTGGGGCAGGCAGGCTTCTGGAGAGAAGATCCCCTGGGGCAGGCAGGCTTTTGGAGAGAAGATCCCCTGGGGAAGGCAGGCTTCTGGAGAGAAGATCCCCTGGTGCAGGCAGGTTTCTGGAGAGAAGATCCCCTGGGGCAGGATGGTTTCTGGAGAGAGGATCCCATGGGGCATGCAGGTTTCTGGAGAGAAAATCCCCTGGGTCAGGCATGCTTCTGGAGAGAAGATCCCCTGGGGCAGGCAGGCTTCTGGAGAGAAGATCCCCTGCGGCAGGCAGGCTTCTGGAGAGGTGAACCCATGGGGCAGGCAGGCTTCTGGAGAGAAGATCCCCTGGGGCAGGCAGGCTTCTGGAGAGGAGATCCCCATGGGCAGGCAGGCTTCTGAAGAGAATACCCACTGGGGGAGGCAGGCTTCTGGAGAGTTTATTCCATGGGGCAGGCAGGCTTCTGAAGAGAAGATCCCCTGTGGCAGGCAGGCTTCTGGAGAGAAAATCCCCTGGGGCAGGCCGTTTCTGGAGAGAAGATCCCCTGGGGCAGGCTGGTTGCTGGAGAGAAGATCACCTGGCGCAGGCTGGTTTCTGGAGAGAAGATCCCCTGGGGCAGGCAGGCTTCTGGAGAGAAGATCCCCTGGGGCAGGCTGGTTTCTGGAGAGAATATCTGCTGGGGCAGGCAGGCTTCTGGAGAGGTGATCCCATGGGGAAGGCAGGCTTCTGGAGAGAATATCCCCTGGGGCAGGCAGGTTTCTGGAGAGAATACCCTCTGGGACAGGTAGGCTTCTGGAGAGAAGATCCCATGGGGCAGGCAGGCTTCTGGAGAGAAGATCCCCTGGGGCAGGCAGGCTTCTGGAGAGAATATCCCCTGGGGCAGCCAGGTTTCTGGAGATAAGATCCCCTGGGGCAGGCTGGTTTCTGGAGAGAAGATACCATGGGGCAGGCAAGTTTCTGGAGAGAATATCCCCTGGGGCAGGCAGGCTTCTGGAGAGGCGATCCCATGGGTCAGGCAGGTTTCTGAAGAGGAGATCCCCTGGGGCAAGCAGGCTTCTGGAGAGGAGATCCCCTTGGGCAGACAGGTTTCTGAAGAGGAGATCCCCTGTGGCAGGCAGATCTCTGGAGAGAAGATCCCCTGGGGCAAGCAGGTTTCTGGAGAGAAGATCCCCTGGGGCAGGCAGGTTTCTGGAGAGAAGATCCCCTGGGGCAGGCTGGTTTCTGGAGAGAAGATACCATGGGGCAGGCAAGTTTCTGGAGAGAATATCCCCTGGGGCAGGCAGGCCTCTGGAGAGGCGATCCCATGGGTCAGGCAGGTTTCTGAAGAGGAGATCCCCCGGGGCAGGCAGATTTCTGGAGAGGAGATCCCCTGGGGCAAGCAGGCTTCTGGAGAGGAGATCCCCTTGGGCAGACAGGTTTCTGAAGAGGAGATCCCCTGTGGCAGGCAGATTTCTGGAGAAAAGATCCCCTGGGGCAAGCAGGTTTCTGGAGAGAAGATCCCCTGGGGCAGGCAGGTCTCTGGAGAGAAGATCTCCTGGGGCAAGCAGGCTTCTGCAGAGAAGATCCCCTTGAACAGACAGGTTTCTGAAGAGGAGATCCCCTGTTGCAGGCAGATTTTTGGAGAGAAGATCCCCCGGGGCCAGTAGGTTTCTGGAGAGAAGATCCCCTGGGGTGGGCAGGCTTTTGGAGAGGCAATCCCATGGGGCAGGCAGGTTTCTGAAGAGGAGATCCCCTGGGGCAGGTAGATTTTTGGAGAGAAGATCCCCCGGGGCCAGTAGGTTTCTGGAGAGAAGATCCCCTGGGGTGGGCAGGTTTCTGGAGAGAAGATACCATGGGGCAGGCAGGTTTCTGGAGAGAATATCCCCTGGGGTAGGCAGGCTTTTGGAGAGGCAATCCCATGGGGCAGGCAGGTTTCTGAAGAGGAGATCCCCTGGGGCAGGTAGATTTCTGGAGAGGAGAACTTTGGGGCAGGCAGGCTTCTGGAGAGAAGATCCCCTGGGGCAGGCAGGTTTCTGGAGAGAAGATCCCCTTGGGCAGACAGGTTTCTGAAGAGGAGATCCCCTGGGGCAGGCAGATTTCTGGAGAGAAGATCCCCTGGCGTCAGCAGGTTTCTGGAGAGAATATCCCCTGGGGCAGGCAGGCTTCTGGTGTGAAGATCCCCTGGGGCAGGCAGGCTTCTGGAGAGGTGATCCCATGGGGCAGGCAGACTTCTGGAGCAAAGATCCTCTGGGGCAGGCAGGCTTCAGGAGAGAAGATCCCCTGGGGCAGGCAGGCTTCTGGAGAGAAGATCCCCTGGTGCAGGCAGGTTTCTGGAGAGAATATCCCCTCGGGCAGGCCGGTTTCTGGAGAGAGGATCCCATGGGGAAGGCAGGTTTCTGGAGAGAAGATCCCCTGGGGCAGGCAGGCCTCTGGAGAGAAGATCCCCATGGGCAGGCCGGCTTCTGGAGAGAATACCCACTGGGGCAGGCAGGCTTCTGGAGAGGTGATCCCATGGGGCAGGCAGGCTTCTGGAGAGAAGATACCCTGGGGCAGGCAGGTTTCTGGAGAGAAGATCCCCTGGGGCAGGCTGGTTGCTGGAGCGAATAACCCCTGGAGCAGGCTGGTTTCTGGAGAGAAAATCACATGGGGCAGCCAGGTTTCTGGAGAGAAGATGCCCTGGGTAGGCAGGCTTCTGGAGAGAAGATCCCATGGGGCAGGAGGGTTTCTGGAGAGATCCACTGGGGCAGGCAGGCTTCTGGAGAGGTGATCCCATGTGGCAGGCAGGCTTCTGGAGAAAATATCCCCTGGGGCCAGCAGGTTTCTGGAGAGAAGATCCCCTGGGGCAGGCAGGTTTCTGGAGAGGCAATCCCATGGGGCAGGCAGGTTTCTGAAGAGGAGATCCCCTGGGGTAGGTAGATTTCTGGAGAGGAGAACTTTGGGGCAGGCAGGCTTCTGGAGAGAAGATCCCCTGGGGCAGGCAGGTTTCTGGAGAGAAGATCCCCTTGGGCAGACAGGTTTCTGAAGAGGAGATCCCCTGGGGCAGGCAGATTTCTGGAGAGAAGATCCCCTGGAGTCAGCAGGTTTCTGGAGAGAATATCCCCTGGGGCAGGCAGGCTTCTGGTGTGAAGATCCCCTGGAGCAGGCTGGTTTCTGGAGAGAAGATCCCCTGGGGCAGGCTGGTTTCTGGAGAGAAGATCCCCTGGGGCAGGCAGGCTTCTGGAGAGGTGATCCCATGGGGCAGGCAGGCTTCTGGAGCAAAGATCCTCTGGGGCAGGCAGGCTTCTGGAGAGAAGATCCCCTGGGGCAGGCAGGCTTCTGGAGAGAAGATCCCCTGGTGCAGGCAGGTTTCTGGAGAGAAGATCCCCTGGGGCAGGCCGGTTTCTGGAGAGAGGATCCCATGGGGGAGGCAGGTTTCTGGAGAGAAGATCCCCTGGGGCAGGCAGGCTTATGGAGAGAAGATCCCCATGGGCAGGCCGGCTTCTGGAGAGAATACCCACTGGGGCAGGCAGGCTTCTGGAGAGGTGATCCCATGGGGCAGGCAGGCTTCTGGAGAAAGATCCCCTGGGGCAGGCAGGTTTCTGGAGAGAAGATCCCCTGGGGCAGGCTGGTTGCTGGAGAGAATATCCCCTGGAGCAGGCTGGTTTCTGGAGAGAAAATCACATGGGGCAGCCAGGTTTCTGGAGAGAAGATGCCCTGGGTAGGCAGGCTTCTGGAGAGAAGATCCCATGGGGCAGGAGGGTTTCTGGAGAGATCCACTGGGGCAGGCAGGCTTCTGGAGAGGTGATCCCATGTGGCAGGCAGGCTTCTGAAGAAAATATCCCCTGGGGCAGGCAGGCTTCTGGAGAGAATACCCCCTGGGGCAGTCAGGCATCTGGAGAGGTGATCCCATGGGGCAGGCAGGCTTCTGGAGAGAAAATCCCCTGGGGCAGGCAGGCTTCTGGAGAGAATACCCCCTGTGGCAGGCAGGCTTCTAGAGAGGTGATCCCATGGGGCAGGCAGGCATCTGGAGAGAAGATCCCCTGGGGAAGGCAGGATTCTGGAGAGAAGATCCCATGTGGCAGGCAGGTTTCTGGAGAGAAGATCCCCTGGGGCAGGCTAGCTTCTGGAGAGAAGATCTCCTGGGGCAGGCAGGCTTCTGGAGAGAAGCTTCCCTGGGGCAGGCAGGCTTCTGGAGAGAAGATCCCCTGGGGCAGGCAGGCTTCTGGAGAGATGATCCCATGGGGCAGGCAGGTTTCTGGAGAGAAGATCCCCTGGGGCAGGTTGGTTTCTGGAGAGAGGATCCTCTGGGGCAGGCCGGTTTAAGGAGAGAAGATCCCCTGGGGCAGGCAGGTTTCTGGAGAGAAGATCCCATGGACCAGGCAGGTTTCTGGAGAGAAGATCCCCTGGGGCAGGCAGGCTTCTGGGGAGAAGATCCCCTGGAGCAGGCTGGTTTCTGGAGAGAAGATCCTCTGGGGCAGGCATGTTTCTGGAGAGAAGATCCCATGGGGCAGGCACGTTTCTGGAGAGAAGATCCCCTGGGGCAGGCTGGTTTCTGGAGAGAAGATCCCCCAGGGCAGGCCAGTTTCTGGAGAAAAGATCCTCTGGTGCAGGCAGGCTTCTGGAGAGGATACCCCCTGGGGCAGGCAGGCTTCTGGAGAAGTGATCCCATGGGGCAGGCAGGCTTCTGGGGAGAACATCCCCAGGGGCAGGCAGGCTTCTGGAGAGAATACTTCCTGGGGCAGGCAGGCTTCTTGAGAGGTGATCCCATGGGGCAGGCAGGCAGTTTCTGGAGAGAACATCCCCAGGGGCAGGCAGGCTTCTGGAGAGAATACTTCCTGGGGCAGGCAGGCTTCTTGAGAGGTGATCCCATGGGGCAGGCAGGCAGTTTCTGGAGAGAAGATCCCCTGGAACAGGCAGGCTTCTGGAGAGAAGATCCCCTGGGGCAGGCAGGTTTCTGGAGATAAGATCCCCTGGGGCAGGCTGGTTTCTGGAGAGAATATCTCCTGGGGCAGGCCGGCTTCTGGAGAGGTGATCCCATGGGGCAGGCAGGCTTCTGGAGAGAAGATCCCCTGGGGCAGGCAGGCTTCTGGAGAGAATATCCCCTGGGGCAGCCAGGTTTCTGGAGATAAGATCGCCTGGGGCAGGCTGGTTTCTGGAGAGAAGATACCATGGGGCAGGCAAGTTTCTGGAGAGAATATCCCCTGGGGCAGGCAGGCTTCTGGAGAGGCGATCCCATGGGTCAGGCAGGTTTCTGGAGAGGAGATCCCCCGGGGCAGGCAGATTTCTGGAGAGGAGATCCCCTGGGGCAAGCAGGCTTCTGGAGAGGAGATCCCCTTGGGCAGACAGGTTTCTGAAGAGGAGATCCCCTGTGGCAGGCAGATTTCTGGAGAGAAGATCCCCTGGGGCAAGCAGGTTTCTGGAGAGAAGATCCCCTGGGGCAGGCAGGTTTCTGGAGAGAAGATCCCCTGGGGCAAGCAGGCTTCTGGAGAGAAGATCCCCTTGAGCAGACAGGTTTCTGAAGAGGAGATCCCCTGTGGCAGGCAGATTTCTGGAGAGAAGATCCCCTGGGGCCAGCAGGTTTCTGGAGAGAAGATCCCCTGGGGAGGGCAGGTTTCTGGAGAGAAGATACCATGGGGCAGGCAGGTTTCTGGAGAGAATATCCCCTGGGGTAGGCAGGCTTTTGGAGAGGCAATCCCATGGGGCAGGCAGGTTTCTGAAGAGGAGATCCCCTGGGGCAGGTAGATTTCTGGAGAGGAGAACTTTGGGGCAGGCAGGCTTCTGGAGAGAAGATCCCCTGGGGCAGGCAGGTTTCTGGAGAGAAGATCCCCTTGGGCAGACAGGTTTCTGAAGAGGAGATCCCCTGGGGCAGGCAGATTTCTGGAGAGAAGATCCCCTGGAGTCAGCAGGTTTCTGGAGAGAATATCCCCTGGGGCAGGCAGGCTTCTGGTGTGAAGATCCCCTGGGGCAGGCAGGCTTCTGGAGAGGTGATCCCATGGGGCAGGCAGGCTTCTGGAGCAAAGATCCTCTGGGGCAGGCAGGCTTCAGGAGAGAAGATCCCCTGTGGCATGCAGGCTTCTGGAGAGAAGATCCCCTGGTGCAGGCAGGTTTCTGGAGAGAAGATCCCCTCGGGCAGGCCGGTTTCTGGAGAGAGGATCCCATGGGGAAGGCAGGTTTCTGGAGAGAAGATCCCCTGGGGCAGGCAGGCCTCTGGAGAGAAGATCCCCATGGGCAGGCCGGCTTCTGGAGAGAATACCCACTGGGGCAGGCAGGCTTCTGGAGACGTGATCCCATGGGGCAGGCAGGCTTCTGGAGAGAAGATCCCCTGGGGCAGGCAGGTTTCTGGAGAGAAGATCCCCTGGGGCAGGCTGGTTGCTGGAGCGAATAACCCCTGGAGCAGGCTGGTTTCTGGAGAGAAAATCACATGGGGCAGCCAGGTTTCTGGAGAGAAGATGCCCTGGGTAGGCAGGCTTCTGGAGAGAAGATCCCATGGGGCAGGAGGGTTTCTGGAGAGATCCACTGGGGCAGGCAGGCTTCTGGAGAGGTGATCCCATGTGGCAGGCAGGCTTCTGGAGAAAATATCCCCTGGGGCAGGCAGGCCTCTGGAGAGAATACCCCCTGGGGCAGGCAGGCATCTGGATAGGTCATCCCATGGGGCAGGCAGGCTTCTGGAGAGAATATCCCCTGGGGCAGGCAGGCTTCTGGAGAGAATACCCCCTGTGGCAGGCAGGCTTCTAGAGAGGTGATCCCATGGGGCAGGCAGGCATCTGGAGAGAAGATACCCTGGGGAAGGCAGGATTCTGGAGAGAAGATCCCATGTGGCAGGCAGGTTTCTGGAGAGAAGATCCCCTGGGGCAGGCTAGCTTCTGGAGAGAAGATCTCCTGGGGCAGGCAGGCTTCTGGAGAGAAGATCCCCTGGGGCAGGCAGGCTTCTGGAGAGAAGATTCCCTGGGGCAGGCAGGATTCTGGTGAGAAGATCCCCTGGGGCAGGCAGGCTTCTGGAGAGGTGATCCCATGGGGCAGGCAGGTTTCTGGAGAGAAGATCCCCTGGGGCAGGTTGGTTTCTGGAGAGAAGATCCTCTGGGGCAGGCCGGTTTAAGGAGAGAAGATCCCCTGGGGCAGGCAGGTTTCTGGAGAGAAGATCCCATGGACCAGGCAGGTTTCTGGACAGAAGATCCCCTATGGCAGGCAGGCTTCTGGAGAGGCGATCCCATGGTGCAGGCAGGTTTCTGAAGAGGAGATCCCCTGGGGCAGGCGGATTTCTGGAGAGGAGATCCCCTGGGGCAGGCAGGCTTCTGGAGAGGTGATCCCATGGGGCAGGCAGGTTTCTGGAGAGAAGATCCCCTGAGGCAGGTTGGTTTCTGGAGAGAAGGTCCTCTGGGGCAGGCCGGTTTAAGGCGAGAAGATCCCCTGGGGCAGGCAGATTTCTGGAGAGAAGATCCCCTGGGGCAAGCAGGCTTCTGGAGAGAAGATCCCCTTGGGCAGAAAGGTTGCTGAAGAGGAGATCCCCTGTGGCAGGCAGATTTCTGGAGAGAAGATCCCCTGGGGCCAGCAGGTTTCTGGAGAGAAGATCCCCTGGGGCAGGCAGGTTTCTGGAGAGAAGATACCATGGGGCAGGCAGGTTTCTGGAGAGAATATCCCCTGGGGTAGGGAGGCTTTTGGAGAGGCAATCCCATGAGGCAGGCGGATTTCTGGAGAGGAGATCCCCTGGGGCAGGTAGGCTTCTGGAGAGGTGATCCCATGGGGCAGGCAGGTTTCTGGAGAGAAGATCCCCTGAGGCAGGTTGGTTTCTGGAGAGAAGATCCTCTGGGGCAGGCCGGTTTAAGGAGAGAAGATCCCCTGGGGCAGGCAGGTTTCTGGAGAGAAGATCCCCTGGGGCAAGCAGGCTTCTGGAGAGAAGATCCCCTTGGGCAGAAAGGTTGCTGAAGAGGAGATCCCCTGTGGCAGGCAGATTTCTGGAGAGAAGATCCCCTGGGGCCAGAAGGTTTCTGGAGAGAAGATTCCCTGGGGCAGGCAGGTTTCTGGAGAGGTGATCCCATGGGGCAGGCAGGTTTCTGGAGAGAAGATCCCCTGCGGCAGGTTGGTTTCTGGAGAGAAGATCCTCTGGGGCAGGCAGGTTTCTGGAGAGAAGATCCCATGGACCAGTCAGGTTTCTGGACAGAAGATCCCCTATGGCAGGCAGGCTTCTGGAGAGGCGATCCCATGGTGCAGGCAGGTTTCTGAAGAGGAGATCCCCTGGGGCAGGCGGATTTCCGGAGAGGAGATCCCCTGGGGCAGGCAGGCTTCTGGAGAGGTGATCCCATGGGGCAAGCAGGTTTCTGGAGAGAAGATCCCCTGAGGCAGGTTGGTTTCTGGAGAGAAGATCCTCTGGGGCAGGCCGGTTTAAGGAGAGAAGATCCCCTGGGGCAGGCAGGTTTCTGGAGAGAAGATCCCCTGGGGCAAGCAGGCTTCTGGAGAGAAGATCCCCTTGGGCAGAAAGGTTGCTGAAGAGGAGATCCCCTGTGGCAGGCAGATTTCTGGAGACAAGATCCCCTGGGGCCAGCAGGTTTCTGGAGAGAAGATCCCCTGGGGCAGGCAGGTTTCTGGAGAGAAGATACCATGGGGCAGGCAGGTTTCTGGAGAGAATATCCCCTGGGGTAGGCAGGCTTTTGGAGAGGCAATCCCATGAGGCAGGCAGGTTTCTGAAGAGGAGATCCCCTGGGGCAGGTAGATTTCTGGAGATGAGATCCCCTTGGGCAGGCAGGCGTCTGGAGAGAAGATCCCCTGGGGTAGGCAGGTTTCTGGAGAGAAGATCCCCTTGGGCAGACAGGTTCCTGAAGAGGAGATCCCCTGGGGCAGGCAGATTTCTGGAGAGAAGATCCCCTGGAGTCAGCAGGTTTCTGGAGAGAAGATCCCCTGGGCAGGCAGGCTTCTGGTGTGAAGATCCCCTGGAGCAGGCTGGTTTCTGGAGAGAAGATCCCCTGGGGCAGGCTGGTTTCTGGAGAGAAGATCCCCTGGGGCAGGCAGGCTTCTGGAGAGGTGATCCCATGGGGCAGGCAGGCTTCTGGAGCAAAGATCCCCTGGGGCAGGCAGGCTTCTGGAGAGAAGATCCCCTGGGGCAGGCAGGCTTCTGGAGAGAAGATCCCCTGGTGCAGGCAGGTTTCTGGAGAGAAGATCCCATGGGGAAGGCAGGTTTCTGGAGAGGTGATCCCATGGGGCAGGCAGGCTTCTGGAGAGAAGATCCCCTGGGGCAGGCCGGTTTCTGGAGAGAGGATCCCATGGGGAAGGCAGGTTTCTGGAGAGGTGATCCCATGGGGCAGGCAGGCATCTGGAGAGAAGATCCCCTGGGGAAGGCAGGATTCTGGAGAGAATATCCCATGTGGCAGGCAGGTTTCTGGAGAGAAGATCCCCTGGGGCAGGCTAGCTTCTGGAGAGAAGATCTCCTGGGGCAGGCAGGCTTCTGGGGAGAAGATCCCCTGGGGCAGGCAGGCTTCTGGAGAGAAGATTCCCTGGGGCAGGCAGGCCTCTGGAGAGAAGATCCCCTGGGGCAGGCAGGCTTCTGGAGAGGTGATCCCATGGGGCAGGGAGTTTTCTGGAGAGAAGATCCCCTGGGGCAGGTTGGTTTCTGGAGAGAAGATCTTCTGGGGCAGGCCGGTTTAAGGAGAGAAGATCCCCTGGGGCAGGCAGGTTTCTGGAGAGAAGATCCCATGGACCAGGCAGGTTTCTGGAGAGAAGATCCCCTATGGCAGGCAGGCTTCTGGAGAGGCGATCCCATGGTGCAGGCAGGTTTCTGAAGAGGAGATCCCCTGGGGCAGGCGGATTTCTGGAGAGGAGATCCCCTGGGGCAGGCAGGCTTCTGGAGAGGTGATCCCATGGGGCAGGCAGATTTCTGGAGATAAGATCCCCTGAGGCAGGTTGGTTTCTGGAGAGAAGATCCTCTGGGGCAGGCCAGTTTAAGGAGAGAAGATTCCCTGGGGCAGGCAGGTTTCTGGAGAGAAGATCCCCTGGGGCAAGCAGGCTTCTGGAGAGAAGATCCCCTTGGGCAGACAGGTTGCTGAAGAGGAGATCCCCTGTGGCAGGCAGATTTCTGGAGAGAAGATCCCCTGGGGCCAGCAGGTTTCTGGAGAGAAGATCCCCTGGGGCAGGCAGGTTTCTGGAGAGAAGATACCATGGGGCAGGCAGGTTTCCGGAGAGAATATCCCCTAGGGTAGGCAGGCTTTTGGAGATGCAATCCCATGAGGCAGGCAGGTTTATGAAGAGGAGATCCCCTGGGGCAGGTAGATTTCTGGAGAGGAGATCCACTGGGGCAGGCAGGCTTCTGGAGAGAAGATCCCCAGGGGCAGGCAGGTTTCTGGAGAGAAGATCCCCTTGGGCAGACAGGTTTCTGAAGAGGAGATCCCCTGGGGAAGGCAGATTTCTGGAGAGAAGATCCCCTGGAGTCAGCAGGTTTCTGGAGAGAAGATCCCCTGGGGCAGGCAGGCTTCTGGTGTGAAGATCCCCTGGAGCAGGCTGGTTTCTGGAGAGAAGATCCCCTGGGGCAGGCTGGTTTCTGGAGAGAAGATCCCCTGGGGCAGGCAGGCTTCTGGAGAGGTGATCCCATGGGGCAGGCAGGCTTCTGGAGCAAAGATCCCCTGGGGCAGGCAGGCTTCTGGAGAGAAGATCCCCTGGGGCAGCCAGGCTTCTGGAGAGAAGATCCCCTGGTGCAGGCAGGTTTCTGGAGAGAAGATCCCCTGGGGCAGGCAGGCTTCTGGAGAGAAGATCCCCTGGTGCAGGCAGATTTCTGGAGAGAAGATCCCCTGGAGTCAGCAGGTTTCTGGAGAGAAGATCCCCTGGGGCAGGCAGGCTTCTGGTGTGAAGATCCCCTGGAGCAGGCTGGTTTCTGGAGAGAAGATCCCCTGGGGCAGGCTGGTTTCTGTAGAGAAGATCCCCTGGGGCAGGCAGGCTTCTGGAGAGGTGATCCCATGGGGCAGGCAGGCTTCTGGAGCAAAGATCCCCTGGGGCAGGCAGGCTTCTGGAGAGGTGATCCCATGGGGCAGGCAGGCTTCTGGAGCAAAGATCCCCTGGGGCAGGCAGGCTTCTGGAGAGAAGATCCCCTGGTGCAGGCAGGTTTCTGGAGAGAAGATCCCCTGGGGCAGGCCGGTTTCTGGAGAGAGGATCCCATGGGGAAGGCAGGTTTCTGGAGAGGTGATCCCATGGGGCAGGCAGGCTTCTGGAGAGAATATCCCCTGGGGCAGGCAGGCTTCTGGAGAGAATACCCCCTGGGGCAGTCCAGGGAGCAGACCAGGGAGCAGAGCACAGGGGTCCACCTCGGCTCTCCCGCCACCTTTATGCAAAGCTCCCTGCAGACCAGGGAGCAGAGGACAGGGGTCCACCTCGGCTCCCCCATGCCACCTTTATGCAAAGCTCCTTGCAGACCAGGGAGCAGAGGACAGGGGTCCACCTCAGCTCCCCATGCCACCTTTATGCAAAGCTCCTTGCAGTCCAGGGAGCAGAGGACAAGGGTCCACCTCGGCTCCCCCATGCCACCTTTATGCACAGCTCCTTGCAGATTAGGGAGCAGAGGACAGGGGTCCACCTCGGCTCCCCATGCCACCTTTATGCAAAGCTCCTTGCAGTCCAAGGAGCAGATGACAGGGCTCCAGCTCGGCTCCCCCATGCCACCTTAACGCACAACTCCTTGCAGTCCAGGGAGCAGAGGAGAGGGATCTACCTCGGCTCCCCCATGTCACCTTTATGCAAAGCTCCCTGCAGACCAGGGAGCAGAGGACAGGGGACCACTCGGCTCTCCCACCACCTTTATGCAAAGCTCATTGCAGTCCAAGGAGCAGAGGAAAGGGGTCCACCTCTGCTCCCCCATGCCACTTTTATGCAAAGCTCCCTGCAGACCAGGGAGCAGACCAGGGAGCAGAGGACAGGGGACCACCTCGGCTCTCCCGCCACCTTTATGCAAAGCTCCTTGCAGTCCAGGGAGCAGACCAGGGAGCAGAGGACAGGGGTCCACCTCGACTCTCCCGCCACTTTTATGCAAAGCTCCTTGCAGTCCAGGGAGCACAGGACAGGGGTCCACCTCGCCTCCCATGCCACCTTTATGCAAAGTCCTTGCATTCCAGGGAGCAAGGACAGGGGTCCAGCTTGGCTTCCCCTTGCTAGCTTTATGCAGAGCTCCCTGCAGACCAGGGAGCAGAGGACAGGGGTCCACCTCGGCTCCCCCATGCCACCTTTTTGTAAAGCTCCTTGCAGTCCAGGGAGCAGAGGACAGGGGTCCACCTCGGCTCCCCATGCCACCTTTATGCAAAGCTCCTTGCATTCCAGGGAGCAGAGGACACACCTCGGCTCTCCCATTCCACCTTTATGCAAAGCTCCCTGCAGACCAGGGAGCAGAGGACAGGGCTCCACCTCGGTTCCCCCATGCCTCAGCTCCCCCATGCTACCTTTACGCAAAGCTCCTTGCAGTCTAGGGAGCAGAGGACAGGGGTCCACCTCAGCTCCCCCGCCACCTTTATGCAAAGCTCCCTGCAGACCAGGGAGCAGAGGACAGGGGTCCACCTCGGCTCCCCCATGCCACCTATATGCAAAGCTCCCTGCGGACCAGGGAGCAGACCATGGAGCAGAGGACAGGGGACCACCTCGGCTCTCCCGCCACCTTTATGCAAAGCTCCTTGCAGTCCAAGGAGCCCAGGACAGGGGTCCACCTCGGCTCTCCCGCCACCTTTATACAAAGCTCCCTGCAGACCAGGGAGCAGAGGACAGGGGACCACCTCGGCTCCCCCATGCCACCTTTATGCAAAGCTCCTTGCAGTCCAAGGAGCAGAGGACAGGGCTCCACCTAGGCTCCCCCATGCCACCTTTATGCAAAGCTCCTTGCAGTCCAGGGAGCAGAGGACAGGGGTCCACCTCGGCTCCCCCATGCCACCCTGATGCAAAGCTCCCTGCAGACCAGGGAGCAGAGGTCAGGGGTCCACCTCGGCTCCCCCATGCCACCTTTAGTGCCCTTGGTCTTATTTAACTCTATCGTATTTGTATTGCCTTTCTGTAAGCATATCTTGGTTTCAGGCCATTTCTCTGAGCACAGTGGCGGCAAGTCTGTGCTTGGTGTGAAGGCTGGTGTCTTTTTGATGCACACTCAGGCTTTCAACGTGCAACTTGGGTACTGCTTTGTCGGTCAGGATAATGTGTTTATAGATGAGGGTTATTCTGATATTCAATGCAGTTCTGGGATGTTGCTGAGATGTGGCCGGCATAGACACAGTTTTTATCTGCATTGTGAAAGGTTTTCATAATGACGGCCTAGTGTTGCCTGATAGGTTCCCCATTATGTGACGTCTTCTGGCATTATTTATTTGCTGATTCCGAACACCCCTTCAATTTTCATCTCCAGCGCATCACTGTCATTTTAAAGTATAGAACAGAGGCTCCCACAAAAAATGCACCATTTTAAGCGGAAGATGTGTCTTTCTAAAAAAAACTGGCACCTCAGAGATTTCCCCTCCTTGGAATAGATTGCATATAGCGCCGAATAACCACCGAAGCAGCCTCAGAGCGCCTCGGTTTGTGCGTGAAGCACCCTCCAGACCGTGGTCTGGGGGGTGGGAGGGGGCGATGAAAGTATCGGGGACAGGCAAGGAGGATACAGCAGGGGAAGGATGCTTTGTGATAGCACGGGTGTGTGTCAGTCCTGCTCCGTGCACCCTGGTTCTGCAAAAGGGGTGTGGGGCTTCTTCTACAGGTCTGGGGTAACTGGACTGTGTTTCCGAGGCAGATTTGGGGAATAGCAGTTTTCGCTGCTAAGAAACCAACATGTTGGAGACTCTGCAGGGAAGTGAGAAAGCTTTTCTGAATCAGTGAAGTGTGCAGCAGTGGGACGAAATCAGCACACGGTGCTCTCTCCATGTTCCCCAAGTGACCCCAATCGACCACGTGGCCCCCACCCCCAAAGGAATATCCGCATAATGTAGCACTGGGAAAAGACCCGAGGATTCCTGACCAGGGCTTCTTGCCACTGGGAGTCCCGCGTCCATGGTTCTGCCATGCGGGTCACTCATTTTCATATGTGTGCAGGACCTATAAAGCACAGGCCTGAGAGGCCGATTAGAATGCAGGGGGGCGGGTGCAGGAGGGGGCAACGCTTCCCTCCCACCTGCTTCTTCTTGGGGAAGCAGATAGTCCAGAAGATCAAATTTGTCCAGGCCTTGTGTCTTGAGGCTATTCTACACCTGGAGTGAGGAATGGATCGAGGGGAGGGTGGCTGGGTGTGGGTGGGTTGGGGGTCGGGGGTGGCTGGGGCACGAGGGTCCAGGAATCGTACCATGCAGCTGATTATTCAAGCAGGGCTTGGGTTGGCAGGCTGCCAGGTGAGCAGTAATGTGAACTAATGTTAGACTTAAGTGCAAAGAAGAGACATTTTAAGAGGGAGCAGCGTTGGATTGTGGGACATCCCTCTTGTAGGCATAAGAGGAGCACACACATGTGTCAATAAAGAGTGTGAGTTACAAAGTTACATATTGAGAGGAACAAGAGAATAGAGGACGGTACCGGAAGAGGCTAGAGTAAGGTTCCGATGTGACCTTGGGATTAAAGAGAGAGGATGGCACAGGAAGAGGCTAGAGTAAGGTCCTGGATGTGAGCTAGGGATTAAAGACAGAGGACCGCACAGGAAAAGGCTAGAGTAGGGTTCCGGATGTGAGCTAGGGATTAAAGAGAGAGGGCGGCACAGGAAGAGGCTAGAGTAAGGTCCTGGATGTGAGCTAGGGATTAAAGAGCGAGGATGGCACAGGAAGAGGCTAGAGTAAGGTCCTGGATGTGAGTTGGGGATTAAAGAGAGAGGGCGGCACAGGAAGAGGCTAGAGTAAGGTCCTGGATGTGAGCTAGGGATTAAAGAGCAAGGACGCAACAGGAAGAGGCTAGAGTAAATTCCCGGATGTGAGCTATGGATGAAAGAGAGATGACGGAACAGGAAGAGGCTAGAGTAAGGTCCCGGATGTGAGCTAGGGATGAAAGAGAGAGGACGCCACTGGAAGAGGCTAGAGTAAGGTCCTGGATGTGAGCTAGTGATGAAAGAGAGAAGAAGGCACAGGAAGAGGCTAGAGTAAGGTCCCGGATGTGAGCTAGGGATGAAAGAGAGAGGACGCCACTGGAAGAGGCTAGAGTAAGGTTCCGGATGTGAGCTAGGGATTAAAGAGAGAGGACGGCACAGGAAGAGGCTAGAGTAAGGTCCCAGATATGAGCTAGGGATTAAAGAGAGAGGATGCACAGGAAAAGGCTAGAGTAAGGTCGTGGATGTGAGCTAGGGATCGAAGAGAGAGGACGGCACAGGAAAAGGCTAGAGTAAGGTTCTGGATATGAGCTAGGTATTAAAGAGAGAGGATGGCACAGGAAGAGGCTAGAGTAAGGTCCCGGATGTGAGCTAGGGATGAAAGAGAGAGGACGGCATGGGAAGAGGCTAGAGTAAAGTCCCGGATGTGAACTAGGGATTAAAGAGAGAGGAGGGCACAGGAAGAGGCAAGAGTAAGTTTCCAGCTGTGAGCTAGGATTAAAGAGAGAGGACGGCACAGGAAAAGGCTAGAGTGAGGTCCCATATGTGAGCTAGAGATTAAAGAGAGAGGACGGCACAAGAAAAGGCTAGAGTAAAATTCCGGATGTGAGCTGGGATTAAAGAGAGAGGACGGCACAGGAAAAGACTAGAGTAAGGTTCTGGATGTGAGCTAGGGATTAAAGAGAGAGGACGGCACAGGAAAAGGCTACAGTAAAGTCCCGGATGTAAGTTTGGGAATAAAGAGAGAGGACGGCACAGGAAAAGGCTAGAGTAAGGTTCTGGATGTGAGCTAGGAATTAAAGAGAGCGGACGGCACAGGAAGAGGCTAGAGTAAGGTTCCGGATGTGAGCTAGGGATTAAAGAGAGAGGACGGCACAGGAAGAGGCTAGAGTAAGGTTCTGGATGTGAGCTAGGGATTAAAGAGAGAGGACGGCACAGGAAAAGGCTAGAGTAAGGTTCCAGATGTGAGCTAGGGATTAAAGAGAGAGGACGGCACAGGAAAAGGCTAGAGTAAGGTTCCGGATGTGAGCTAGGGATTAAAGAGAGAGGACGGCACAGGAAGAGGCTAGAGTAAATTCCTGGATGTGAGCTAGGGATTAAAGAGAGAGGACGGCACAGGAAGAGGCTAGAGTAAGGTCCCGGATGTGAGCTAGGGATTAAAGAGGGAGGACGGCACAGGAAGAGGCTAGAGTAAGTTCCTGGATGTGAGCTAGGGATGAAAGAGAAAGGTTGGCACAGGAAGAGGCTAGAGTAAGGTTCTGGATGTGAGCTAGGGATGAAAGAGAGTAGACGGCACAGGAAGAGGCTAGAGTAAGGTTCCGGATGTGAGCTAGGGATGAAAGAGAGAGGATGCACAGGAACAGTCTAGAGTAAGGTTCTGGATGTGAGCTAGGGATTGAAGAGAGAGGACGGCACAGGAAGAGGCTAAAGTAAGGTCCCGGATGTGAGCTAGGGATTAAAGAGAGAGGACGGCACAGGAAGAGGCTAGAGTAAGGTTCTGGATGTGAGCTAGGGATTAAAGAGAGTAAGGTTCCGGATGTGAGCTAGGGATTAAAGAGAGAGGACAGC
The DNA here is from genome assembly GCF_040938575.1 of Ambystoma mexicanum. Classification (NCBI taxonomy): domain Eukaryota; kingdom Metazoa; phylum Chordata; class Amphibia; order Caudata; family Ambystomatidae; genus Ambystoma; species Ambystoma mexicanum. Next base: position 22,786,100 of record NC_090931.1, read on the forward strand.
ACAGGAAAAGGCTAGAGTAAAGTCCCGGATGTGAGCTAGGGATTAAAGAGAGAGGACGGCACAGGAAGAGACTAGAGTAAGGTTCCGGATGTGAGCTAGGGATTAAAGAGAGAGGACGGCACAGGAAGAGGCTAGAGTAAATTCCCAGATGTGAGCTAGGGATGAAAGAGAGAGGACAGCACAGGAAGAGGCTAGAGTAACTTCCTAGATGTGAGCTAGGGATTAAAGAAATAGGACAGCACAGGAAAAGGCTAGAGTAAGGTCCCAGATGTGAGCTAGGGGTGAAAGAGAGAGGGCGGCACAGGAAAAGGCTAGAGTATGGTTCCGGATGTGAGCTAGGGATTAAAGAGAGAGGACGGCACAGGAAGAGGTAAGAGTAGATTCCCAGATGTGAGCTAGGGATTAAAGAGGTAGTACGGCACAGAACGAGGCTAGAGTAAAGTCCCAGATGTGAGCTAGGGATTAAAGATGGAGGACGGCACAGGAAAAGGCTAGAGTAAGGTTCCGGATGTGAGCTAGGGATTAAAGAGAGAGGATGGCACAGGAAGAGGCTAGAGTAAATTCCCAGATGTGAGCTAGAGATGAAAGAGAGAGGACGGCACTGGAAGAGGCTAGAGTAAGGTCCCGGATGTGAGCTAGGGATTAAAGAGAGAGGACGGCACAGGAAGAGGCTAGAGTAAGGTCTGGGATGTGAGCTAGGGATTAAAGAGAGAGGACGGCACAGGAAGAGGCTAGAGTAAGGTCCCGGATGTAAGCTAGGGCACAGCAAGAGGCCACATCAAGGACAACATATCCTCTCTCACCCCAGGTTTTACTGACTTCTGTAACTACTCCTTCGCTACTGGCTATTTCCCTCTATCTCTCAAGTACTCCCTTTTGCACCCTCTCTTAAAAATGCCATCAGCTGATCCTCCTGCACAGCTAACTATCGCCCTATTTCTACTACCCCCTTCCTCAGTGATCGCTTGGAGAAGCTGGTCCTCCCCCAACTGACCCTCCACACAATCTTGTTGGTTGCCTTCATGAGTATCAATCTGGATTCCGGGCATCCAGAGGCATGGAAACTGTGCTTCTGAACACCCATGAAACCATGCTCACAAATCTCGACTCCAACCCTCCCCCTGTTCCCATTCTCCTTGATCTCTCCTCTGCCTTCGACACGGTCAACCACTCCATCCTCATAAAGTGATTCTATGATACCCTCAGCATCACTGACCGGGCAATGGATTGGTAACAGCCTCTTTCTTAATCTTCCTCTTTCCTCCTTACGCCCCCTCCAGCCAATCCAGAACAGGGATGCAAGACTTATCCTTTGCCTCAAGCCAAGGGACCGTATCTCTCCAACCCTAAAATCTCTCCACTGGCTCCCGGTTTCTGCAAGGATCAAATTCAAGACCCTCTGCATCATCCACAAGGCCTTCTGGGACCTGGGACCACGCTATCTTCAACGTTGCCTTCATAAATACTGACCTGCTAAAGCTCTACACTCTTCTAACTCCAATCTTTGACTGTAAAATGGTTCTCCAAGCAGACAGTGGGGGTCCGGTCTCTCTCCTCTGCTGGCACTTCTCTTTGGAACAGCCTGCCTGCCCTTCTCAGACTTGAGCTGGACCTTCTTATGTTCCAGAAACTGCTTGAAACTCTGCTGTTCTTTACCTCTTTCCCTTCCCAGCTAATCACCCCACTGCCACTGTGACCGGTGGACTGTTCCTCATGAATCTCATAGGGTCCCAGGCCCTTGCTCCTAGTCAATACCAGCACCCTCAGCCTCACTGCACTGCCCCTGCAGGCCCCAGCTTGGCGACTCTGCATCCCACTCTAGGGAGTCTTCTGCACTGGTTTTCCTCCTTGGCCACCCTTGGCACACTTCCCTTCTGGGCCCTCCACTAGCCTCTCCTCTGCCCCCCCCCCTTTCTCCTGCTCTTCTCCTCACTGCGCTTGCACGTCCGAACGCCACAAGTCCCAGAACCATGATGGTATTTTACTGTGCTCGCCATTGTTATTTTTCCCCTGTTCCCTTCCCATTTAGCCTTGTGGCACTTTGAAACACTATTCAGTTGTATAAGCGCCTAACAAATGCTCAATAACATTAAATAAAAATAGAGGTAAGGTCCCAGAGGTGAGCTAGGGATTAAAGAGAGAGCATGGAACAGGAAGACCACATGTCTCGTAAACAGCAACATAGAACCATAGTCTTAACTCTTAGGACGGGAGGCGCTGGTACTGAAGAACATGGACGCACGCACACACACTTAGTATTGCAATATGATTAGAAACTCTGTGACAAATATACACCACAGTGCAGTAGTATATATAAGGTAAGAAGATTAAACGAATAAGACACTGATTCAGCTTCATTCCAGGACTAACCAAATACCTATGAACTAGGTCACCACAAGATGGGTTCACCTGGCTCCAAAAGGTCATCACAAAAGACAGTAAAACTGAAATTCTAATACAGAATCGGTTTCAGTCTGCTTTTAGAAACAATGTGATCACTATAATTTACTGTAACACTATTAAGTATTCGATGCAGCGTGAACTGCAGTCATTTATTATGTTAGATCCTGTAATAAATCAGTGCAGCCGTCTAAAATGTTAGCATTTGTCTTAAAACCTACAAAGCCCAATGTGGGACTCGGGAAAATGTCACACATCAGGTAAATGATTTAGGATTAAGTGAGGCAGGTTCTCTTTCTGTCCCACAGGTGCAGCAGAATTGGCAGCCAGATGGGACAACAGAGGAGACCCCCAATCAGAGATCTAGCACAGGGTTTCAGAACCAGAGGACCAGGAAGATCTGGGTGCTGTGAGAAACCAGAAGGTGTCTCACCAACTAGTCCCCGGGCATCTGTCATCCAGGTGGCCAGGACACGGCCATTGGTTTAGGATCAAGTTTTTGGGGGTGGACCAATGATGGAGGATCACCTCGGTGTGGAGTCTTTGGGGAGTGGGAGTGGGAGTGGGCCACCGGATGATGAGACGCGGTATCCCTTCCTGTAACACTGTTACCACATCCTACCAGGTAAGATACTTAAGATCTCTACCCCACAGCCCCCTTTCCCTAAAGGAACAAATTCACATGGACAGCTCCCTATGGGAGAAAACAGACTAACACCCTAGCAGTATACATGACATGTCCCAATACAATGGTCAGGCGAGGTCAAGCAATTACTGACTGACCTTCACACCTGACTTCCACTAAGCTTCCCCACATGCATAAAAGGTAGAACATGAAAGCACGCTCTGAGCGAGGCCAAACACATGAGGAAACGGTTTCGGGACAGCAGCTGAACAACAGAAGAAAGACAGCAAAACAGGAGGGAATCGCAAGCTGGGAAGTTCCCTTGACCTTTCCGACAAGAAGCCATTACTTTGAAAAAGCCATTGAGATTAGAAAGTATAAGGCCAGGAAACCAGGCTGAAGAATCCTGTATTTTGTCTCAGAGACACCTGGGGCCCTCCCACGTCACTAATCAAGGCAGGGAGAAGCAGCAGCCACTTTGGTACCGTCCTTGGCTCCAAGAACAAAGCAGCATCAGTGAAATCAACACAGCCAGAGAGTTAAGGAGACCGATCCAACACCGGTATGTATTAAAGCCAAGGATGCACGCAGCAACTTTGTACGGCAAGCGATGGCATGAACATTGTTAAAACGCGTGTGATAAAAGACGCAAGTAAAGTTGAACTGTTTGTGAATGTTTGAATTTTGAAAAGCAAGTTACGATTTCTATGACAGAGTAGTCTGGCACCGCGTGGGTACTCAATCAAAGGTCTCTGTAAGGTATTCATCTGAGAAGAGGCAAAAGGGAAAGTTAAAGAGTTGCATTAAGAAGAGAACGAAGAATTGTAAATCAAAGGGGTCCTGCGATGGGTCAAGTAAAATCCTGCGCACTGTCGAAAGTCTTAGATTTTGATATAGCAAAGAAAGTTTGGAAACATGAGATAATTTGGTCTGACAGAGGGAGACCAATTGAAAGATTTGTGTTAAAGTGGGTCTGAGCCCGGGGGGTGGGGACCCAGGGTGAACAGTGAATAACCATAGAAATTGTGCATATGAGAATCCTCAGGCTAAAGGAACTTTTTAACTTTTTTTGTCCCTACAGCCCCTCTGAAATAAAAAAAAAAACTTTGAATGGCAAAGAGACTTTGGCACAGAAGGTTCTGATACTGGAGATTTTGAACTGCACCCTCGTACTAGATAATCCAGAGTGTGTGCTAAGCTCGAGTGTGTGCCTTGTCTCGTGCTGAAAACGTGGAGAAGGGAAGCCAATGGCTCAAATATCCTGACATATCATTCCTTGAACACTTTTCCTTTGAATAGCATTGTTTCAAACACTAGTGTGTATATAGATGTAAGAATTGGCAATAGGTTTATTAATATAGGTCCTTTCACTTTGACAAGACACCACTAGGACTGCATTATCATTATGTGATGGTCGTAGCTTGCTCCCATCTTTAGATTTAGGATTACATAGGCGTTTTTCAAACCCAAATGAAGTTCAATAAACACCCTTGACCTGTGGTCACTTGTGTTTGTCTTACTGTTTGATACCATGCCTTCCTTACAGTGCAAAATGATCACAAATCCCACTCCAGTCAATGAGGGTTGGTTTTAGGTCTGACTAGTCGGTGTTGGGCACTTGGAGCATTAGTAACTCAAACCCATGACCCAACAATGATTCAGACAACTGGAAGGAGCAACATGCAAGGATGGTCCGTTAGGCAGAAGTGTCCGCATCTATGAAGACGGCGATAGGAGCACAGAGCAACCCAACCACAGTCCCAGGAGAGCTCAGGGGGACAAGACATAAGAGCCAACTTGGAGGAGCGAACCCATGACAGTGGGAACAGCAGAAGGCAGCCCAAAACATCCCAATAATAGAGCAGGTCCAAAAGCTAGCCACTTGATGTACAGGTCAGGAAGACGTCCCACATTCAGCACTTCAGCCACACTATTTGACAGGATATTCCAGGGAGGAAGCACTTCAGACACCAGAACAATTGTCCAACAAAGTTACAGCCAGTCCAGCCATCTAGGAAGACATCAGGAGGCAAAGGAAGATCTCGTGGTGGGATCCCATCAGCTAAGAAGGAGCATGGTGCAAGGATAAAAGAGACAGGTCCCAGGGGGAATAAATTAGCAAATCAGCGGCATACACTAGGGTGCGACAGCTCATCCGACTGGGTCTGGCGAGTGGGATCTCACAGGCGGAACAGGAACACTAGAGAACGGGGTCGCGCCAGGCTTTACGTGCACAGAGGGTGGCACGCAAGAAGCTGGAGGAACACTTGGCACATAGGATGTCCCAGGCTATGTTAAAAACCAAACAATTTTACTGCACAAATGGGAACTGGGCAAACCACCTTCTGGTGGCTAACCTAAGGAAAACCCAGAACCGCAACACAGTGTTGGCTCTGCGAGACAGAGGGGAGTACTACAGCAGGAGGATGCAGAGAAGCTTAGAATATTTGAGGACCACTTTGGGGAGGTATTTCAGAGACTAGGAGACGAGCCATTGGCTTAAATCGAGTATTTGTGGGAGGTGAACCTGCTGAAACTAACTGTGGAGGAGCAAGAGGTTTTGGAGCCTCTGATTGTGTTGGGTGAGGTGGAATGGGCCATTAGGACACTGAAGAACAAGGCTTCTGGTCCTGATGGGTTCACCACTCCCTTATATAAGAAACTCTGCCCTCTCTTGGCCCCCTACCTGGTGGACCTCTTCAACTCATTTAGGGATCCTGGTGATGCCGCCCCCACCATGGGCACATCCACGACTGCACTGATCCCTAAACCAGGGAAGGACCCAACACTATGTGACTCATACCGACCCATCACCCTCACAAATATAGACTTGAAGCTCTTCTCCAAGATCCTGGCCCGTCGTATGATGGAGGTCCTCCCCAGAATCATAGCCGGTGACCAAACAGGGTTCATTGTGGGTCGTAGTACCCATGACAATGTGAGGCGAGTCCTTGACCTGCTTATGGGGGTGCTGAGATTGGGGGCTGAAATGGGAATTATAGCATTAGACACACATAAGACCTTCAACAGGGTTAGCTGGTGTTATCTTAAGGGGGCTTGGAAAGCTTTGGGTTTGGCCCTGGGTACATCAAATGGGTTATAGCTATTTATTAGAACCAATCAACCTCCCTGCGGGTTAACAGGCACATTTCAATCAGGTTGCCTATTACCAGGGCACCAGGCAGGGATGCGCTCTGTCCCCACTGATGTTTGCATTGGGCATGGAACCACTGGCTTGTCATAGCAAAGTCAACGCAGACATAGAGGGGATTGACCTAAATGGGGTTAGCTATAAGGTCACGCTCTAAGCCGACTCCATTCTGCTCACCCTCTGAGACCCCTACACCTTTTTGGCCCAACTATTAGAGGAATTGGCGAGCTTTGGCCTGATCTCAGGCTTCTAAATGAACTTTGACAAGTCACATGGTTTGGATGTTTCTCTGGGTGCTCAGGATAGACACCTCATTGCAGCACTGGCACCGATTCAGTGGTCCCAAGAATGAATCCACTATTTGGGGGTACATATCCCTTGCAGGGTCTCTGACGTGTATCGCTGTAACTTCCCGCAGCTGTTCCAAGCGTTGTCAGATGATTTAAACAGATGGGGTGTGGGGGCAGGAGACGTCCTGGTTCAGGAGGATTGCAGCGGTGGAGATTAATCTCATGCCCCGCGTGTTATATGTCTGTCTAGTGCTGCCGGTTAGGATCCCTGACTCGTGCATTGCAAAGGAAGATGATCAGATTCAAATGGGGGTGAGGGGGACAAACGGGAAAGAATCCCTGGGAGGGTGTTGATGAGCCCTGCGGGGCTGGGGGGTCATGGGAGTCCCACATGCGCTCCGCTACAACCGAGCTGCACAGGTTTCTCACATGGTGTCCTGGGGTGATTCCGAAATACAACCGGCATGGAAACATATAGAGCAGTACCAGTCTGTGGTAGGATGAAGTCACCTTCCTTATGTTAGCAAGAGATCCCTAGACTCGGCCCATGCGTTCTCACTCCTGACCACCACTAGTAATACACTGTACTATACGGGAAGGGCGCGCCGCCGGTGGGGCATGACTCGTGGCTTGGTCCCACTCACTCCTATTTGGAATAATCTGGGGGTTTCGACCAGCGTTTAATGGTAGGAGTTTTGGCTCATGGATAGCCAGCGGGTTGGAATCAATACAGGAGGGACGTCCGGTAAACTTCCAAGACTTTGCCGTGCCAGAGACAGAGCGTTTTCGATGCGCACAATTGAGACACTGGGCTTCTCCCCCATACACGAAGGCCGGGGCCACTACGCCGTTGAATTCTCTTGAACTGGATGTTCAGGGAGGAGGATCCCAGGGAAGAATTTCACAATTATATAAGCTACTGGATGGGGGGGACCCGTGGTGTGGTTGCCATACATGAGTAAGTGGGAGGAAGATATAGGAGGGCCAATAGAGGAGGAAGCATGGCTGCGTATATGGACAATATTGCATACATCTTCCAGATGTGTCAAAGATAAGGAGTGTGATTACCAGTTCTGTCACAGGTGGTATCTTCCACCAGAGAGGCTCCAACATATCTCTGCAGACTACTCACCAAATTGCTGGCGTGGCTGCAATGCTGTGGTCTCTCTCTTCCACATGGTGTTGACATGTGCAAAGGTAGAGCTCTTCTGGAAGGAGGTGTTGCCAGGGACGTCATTTAGGGGCCGCCAGAGGTTGCAACTGCCACCTCTGAGGTCTCCCTTGCGACCTCTTAAAAAAAAAAACATTCTTTTTTTTTTTTTTTGTAATGCAACTCCTGGCCTGTGGCTCTTTACTTTTGGGGTGGCTGGCTTTCTTGTTCAGGCCCCTTAAAAAAAAATAAGAAAAATAAGAACAGGAGTGCCACAAGTCTAACACTTTCAGCACTGACCCTAAATAAGAAAGAATAGGAATACCAAAGAATGTGCCTGATTCATGGATTATTTGCGTTAGAAAAACAGGATTTGTGCGCCATTCTGCCTGCAAATCCCTGTTTATCTAATGGGGATTTGCGAGCAGAATGGCTCACAAATCCTGTTTTTTTGGCGCAAATAATCCATGAATTAGGGGCAATGGGCCTCATTACACGGTAGGAGGTAACCATGCCACTATTAGCGGCATGTCTACTCCCTTACCGCATACCGGGTCCGGGTAGGCGGTATGGGGACTTACCGGGTCATTCCGACCCTGGAGGACCCGGTAAGTCCCCATTCCAAATGCCATTCCCCATTCCCATTTGAGCCGCCATATGGCTCAATAGGAATGGGGAAGGAGCTAATAACGGTACCGCAATTTGGGGTACCGTTTTTAGCTCTGAAGTCCCTCAGCGGGTCCCGTCCTTAACGCCTGGTCAGGCCAGGCGTTAAGGACGTGACCCGCTGAGCAATCTCGTAGTAGGGTGCTAAGGGATTACCGGCACCGGTGACCTTACCCGTGCCGGTAATCCCTTAGTGCCTACCGTTTAATGAGGCCCAATGTGTCTTTCTGGAATTCTATACCATAATTACTAGGCTCATTAAAGGTTTATTTCAGGCACACTTCAGGGGTGAGTCACTGATTTAGTCTGTTCTTAAACGCCTCACTCAGCCTTTCATCCTTCTGAGGTCGATAAATGAGTACCAACACAGGTTGGGTGACATTGGGTGTATATTTTTTCTATATAAAGCGCTTAAACGTAAGTGCTATGTAATAACACATCATTATCATTTGGTCATGGACGTCTGCTTGCATGCACAGTAATTTGGTAATATGGGCCTATACGCACTGATCTTAACAATACATATGGCGATCCATTCTTGTATGAATGTACATCACATTATAGTGATATCGTAACTATATTTTTCGTAGTGCACAATGATACGTGATGCCACTTCCTGTTTTTTCAACGGGTGAAATGTTGTGTTCCAATTCTACCCGCAATATCACTTTGGGGCAGGGTCAAATGACATCACTTCCTGTGATGTGATCAGGGGGTCATGGGTCGTGTGATGTCACTTCCGCTACCCCTGGCATTTTGGTGAAATGACGTCCCTGGGTGTTGCCCTGGATTAAGGAAGTCACAGGGTTGTCTCTTTCTATGAATCCCCAGGTGGTCTTGTTGGGGACAAAAGGGGATGGGCTATTTCCCCTGTCCACCCTGATGGCTACCCTGATTGGGCACTTTCTTCAGGCAGCCAAGTTGACTATTGCACGCCATTAGAAAAGTGTGGAGGGACCGCTGGGCCAAATGTGGTGGAAAAAAGTATGGGACAGCTTGATAGCGGATAAAATTACTGCGCTTCGTGAGGGGAGATACAATGTACGTCTGTCCATCTGGAGATCCTTCACTGAATTTGCAGAAAACTGCCCATCGATAGTGGGTAAACCCCCACTGTTGAGACGCTTTGCCCTGGCGTGATGAGACTGGGAGGGAGGATCGCTCTTGGGAGGCAAGGCTGGCCCAAGGCATCTTCAGTTGGGTCTGAGGGCCGGACTCCTGCTGCGCAGGAAAGAGGCCACCTGATACCCCTTGCATGCTTGTCTTCTCGCAATGGGATATTTGTCATATGATTCGTCTGACATGTGTTTTATGTGCGCATGTATGCGTCTATTCCCACAATATGCTAAATACACCTTTATTGAATAAAAAAAGAGACCGATCCACCCAGTAGGGCCACGCCAGAGTGCTCAGTACACACATCCCACCTTCAGCAGGAGCTTCCGGCCAATCAGGCTTCAACTTGTGGAATGCAGTGCGTCGCAAACGTATAATGCATTTCCTCCGGGGCTGCTAATGCCATCCCACCGCTCACATCACTAGGCATCACAGGAAGGTTTAGTCAGCCAGTCAAGCAGGCTGCCTCCAAAAGAAAAACATACAATCCCACTGGCCCACCCACGCAGTGTGTAGGTTGGCAATTCTGTGATTTGAAACCAGTCTAGGCCACTATGAACCAGTCCAGAAGGCTCAGGGGGTGCACGTCTGGGTGCATAGTTTTCCCGGACGCCGCCAGGCTTTGTGAGGAGAGTAGCAATGACTGCTTGGAAGCAAGTTGAGCATTTTGACACTGTATTCGAAGGTTTGATTGAATGTAAGGACCTGAGTCCATGCACAGTGTAACTTCTTAAATCTTTTTTTTAGATATTGAGATATAAAGCCATCAGGTGAAGGTCATACGTATCACCAAAATGTGTAATGACACAAAAGAGTTGCCAGATGTAATAAAATTAATGATTCAGAAAGGGCACATATTGAAACTTTACTGACTTTTGGTTTAAAGGGTTTTACAAATGCATGAGCAGTCAAAGTTTCTCTTTTGTAAGAGGAAGGAGCTTTGCAAAGCAAGTGTTTATTGAAAGGAAAGTTTACTTGTTTCCCTTGCTGACAAGTGATAGAACAGAAGCACCAAACCTGGAACCTTAGAGTAGAGTCTGGATGGTGTTAACTCTTAATCACGTATCTCTCTATGCCCAGAGAGGTGGGGGCTGCACCCCACTCATGTCACCCAACACAGGGCAGGAGCAAGTGTCTGGGGGTTGCTGCTGGTGCGGGTGTTCAGAGAAGAACAGCCCTTGTGGGTGAGCCCGGTCTGATGAACAAGTGGACCCTTCTCCTCTGGTAAAACAGAGAGCGCAGCCCCCTGATTACAGACCCTCTCAAGTGGGCACCAACACCCGGGACAGGTTACTTGGCCTTGTTTGTTCTCAGTAGAGGGGTTCACATACTTTTAGCCCCTCGTCTAATGATGAGACTAGGTTAGCCACTCACCTAATCGCCTGGAGTCTATAGGTGGGACATCGAGTAAACTCTTCCAGTTGCCACGGCTTCTTTCATCACCCATGCTTCAAACTACATTGACCGGTTGAGTGGACCAGGCATCCAAGACCACCCCGACTGCGCGCCCCTACCCGGTAATTAAAGATCTGTCTGCTAGAAGACACCCATAAAGTTATTGCATCCCAGCACTACACTGCTAATGTTCTACACTTCCTGTCAGTCAAAACAGAGACCTGTAGAGACACACAGAGCTCTAATCAAACCCACACAAGTCTACCTCACTACCTCTCCTATGAGCCCACTCCTTTCTCCAAATCCTTTTCCACTCACCTCCTCCTGCTCCCACCACAGATCAAGGTCTGGAAAACCAGGTGCGGGCACAATACGTAAGACCCATTTGGACACGAGTAGCACTGAGAGGGTGGTAATTAGAACCCGTGAATCCCTATTACATTGCATAGCACACATATCATCACAAAGTAAATCCAACCACCTGCAGGGTTATAGAGGGGAAAGAAGCACCTCAAAGCATACCTGTTCCCCACACGTAACCCGCCCGCCAACTCCACTGCTACCACTTGACTATCCTAATCTTCCTATCCTTTCCTGAAAACATATTAAAACCTCTGTTTCACCTTGCCTGTTTTGAACCTTGGAACCTTGTAAGGTGCTCTGAGAACCTCTGCATAGGGTCAGCGCTCGAGCAAAAATTAAAATAAAATAAAAAATATATAAAGTACGGCTGCTGGTCTCTTCTTCCCTTCTTACAGTTTGGTGTCCAATGTGTATGATATGATATGATATGACATTTATAACCCGCATATACACAAGTGTTTCAAAGCACGACGAGGCAAGGTAGGGGGAACAGAGGGAAGACACACAGCAATCTTACTAGACTAGGTGTCATTCAGATCGTGCAAGTGCAAGGGAAGGGGAAAAGAAAAGTGGCGGGTGGGAAGTGCAGAACATGTGAAAATAAAATAATAACATAAAATAAATAAAGAACAGCCAGCTGGTGGCAAGTGCAGGGTGAGTGCAGACATAAGTGCTGGTTTGGGGACTGTAGGAATACAGAAGACAGTCCCTAATGCAGGGGTTGCCAGGAAGGCAGCACAAGCGTGCAACTGGCAGGGCTTGGGCCCGAGATCAGATGGGTGGCCAGTTAACCCATGCAGTCACATTATCAGCCAGGACTTCAGCGGGGCAGAAGGGGAGAATAAGCAGAAGCAAAGAGGAAGGTTTTTAGGTGCTTCCGGAACCGAAGATGGTTCTCCTCAAGTTTCAGGGAGGCGGGGAGGCTGTTCCAGAAGGGGGCCTCAGCCGAGGAGAGAGATCTACCGCCAACTTGTTGCTTGGAGAAATGACTAAGCCTAAGGGAGTTGGAGGCGGATGAGCGAAGAGCTCGAGAGGGAAGATATTTAGGAAGAGAGAGTGGAAGGTATTGAGGCCCCAGGGCCCAGAAGGTCTTGTTGATGATGCAGATGGTTTTGAACTTAATCCTCACAGCCACTGGGACCCAGTGCATAGATTTCAGTCCTGGAGAGAAACAATCCCTGGACTTGAGGCCATGGACAAGTCTCACAGTCCTGTTCTGGGTGAGTTGCAGAGGGCGTAGAGTAGAAGACGGCAGATTTAGAAAGAGACTGTTGCAGTAGTCCAGCCTGGAGAGAACCAGAGCTCTGGAGACAGTGAGCTTCTGGGCGAAGGAGAGGAAAGGAAGAATGCCTCTGAGGAGGTGCAGCTGCTAGTGTGACTTCTTAGAGACATCAGAGATGTGAGGGGAGAAAGAGAGTTTGGAGTCGAAGATGACCCCCAGGTTCTTAATCTTGCAGGTGGGAGCAGGAGGAGGGCCAAGAGAAGCCGGCAGAGAGCTACAGGAAAGGAGGGAGTGGGTGTGCCGATGAGGAGAATCTCAGTCTTACTGGCATCAATGCAAAGGTCATTGGTGGGACATCACTCCTGGATAGCAGGAGTGGGACGGGGAAGAGGTGGCCGAAGGTAGCCTGAAAATGAGCTGTCATCCGCATAGCACTGAAAGTTGGGGCAGAGAGTGGCAATACGGTGGGCAAGGAGTGCCAGTTATTGGTTGAACAGCCAGGGAGAAAGGTTAGACCCCTGGGGGACACCACAGGTAGAGAAAAAGATAGCAGGAGGAAGGACCCATGTATATCCGAATTGCATGGATATGTGCAATATGCTCCTTATTTTACACATGATGTGTTTTTAATGTAGGAAGCTCATAAATCTGGGATTGCAGGGGAGGCGGGGGAAACAGGGGCGGATATTTCTTCTATGCATAATAGCTGTTTCTTGTTGCATTATGAAGATGCATAGATACTTAAGAAGTCATTCTAAAATGGTTTTGTGTTCTTTGGCCTCCACTCCCTCTACCCTCCTTACTATGCTGACATTATTGCGTCACGAAATACACTCTGCCGCTTCATTCAATATCCAGGTTCCTTCAGCGAAGATGGCTTCTCTTGCCCCAGTTTAGCTGTTAAAGATTCAAGCGAAGATGCAGGTTAATTAGAAGACATTCATCTCCTTGATGTCTTGCAGCCCAGTTAACAAGTGGCATTTTAGATTTTGGGCCCATTCTGTTCTGTTTCCATAGCTAATCCAGGGGGGATTACTCTTGCATTACATGCTGGCCTCAGGTATGAGACAAGCTTGGAAATCCCAGCAGGAACCATTCCACCCCTCAGCCCTCCAAGATAATCATGAATCAAGCACCAGTAAATTGGAAGATAATAACCCAGTCATTAGAGCACTTAGAAATGTCAGGACTGTGGCATGGAGCCCTAGATACAAGGATCAGTGGGGACTTTTTGAAGGGATCGGTTGCTTCCATGTTTGACACAGATTTCAGAGCCGTTTTTCGTGTCTTTGGTAAAAAGAAAAGTAGATTAATTGGTCCAACTACTTTTTTTTTATTTGGTCATGGAAAAGCAAGTTATGTAAAGTGTTAATGTTATACTGCACTAGTCAAATCCACCATAATCATATGTAGCTGGGACAATGAAAGAAGTCTTTGTGTGGGAGCAGTAATGCTAGGCCCTCGCCCACGCTGGTAAATGAGGTCATAAACAGTGTTTACAGAGGGAGATTTCTGGCAATGGAGAAGCATAAACCTTTGCCAGTGAAACAGAGGTAAAAAAACAATAGCTCTCTAACTGGAATTTGCCAATAAGGAGACAACACATACTAGATTGTGGTATGCTAAATGTAAGGTAACCCAGCTTTAATTGCGATGTAAAACTAGGGAAACACAAGATTAACAGCCAACCTCTCACTCAAGATTTGTCTCTACATCTCAACAGTAAACAGCAGTTTCTATAGCCATTTTGACATCAAAACTAGGAAAACCTATCACTCCTGGTCATTGGCTCCTTCTACCAAGCTGCATATATAATTCTTTATGTCCAACAATAATGATTGGATAATCCTTTATCTAAGATCCCACCCCTAAACTATCCCATACAAAAGTGCTACATTATCATGCTTGAATATTATTGATAGGCTCTACATTACTTCTGCAGTGAAAAAAAATGTGTTTATCTGTTAACATGTGGTCACAATCTCTGTGAACTGGCAGCATTATGACATGTTTTATTGTAGATAGGAGTAGAGGACAAGTGTATCACCTTTGTTTTTAATTAAATGAAACAGCCCATGTTATCTCTGCCAAGATGTCTGAGTTTCAAGGATCAAGTTTGAATAATTCCAGCCCTCCTATCCTCACAACAGTAACCACCATTCTGTTCTTGACACATTTATGAATAACTATTATTATGAATCCTGCTGCTTTCACAACATGTGCAGTAATTGTTTGTCATTTTAGCCGCATCCGTGTTTCTCTGTCACGCCTAGCCAATCGCGGAGACATCAATCTGCCAATTCCTTTTGAAATTTCCTGGGGTGTTCAGTTCATCCCATAGACCTCAAATAGTCTGCCATGTTATTGCAACTTGATTTACCTTGACAGTTGGATGCACACAGTGGTATCTTGTTCTACCATGTAACCCTCCCCTATGGACTCTTGGGCCTTCACATTCCTTTGAGGCAGCTACCATCTAGCTGGCCTCAGCATTTTCCTGAATTAAATATATTTGTTCAAATAGCATGCTTAGCTGGGACCTCTCATAAAGTTGCAGTGTTTCATTCTCTGCTGTGTTGGTGCAGGTTTAAAATGGCAACTGCTTGTCATGCTATTTTCCTCTGCACTTTATTCTGAATTTATGTTGCTGTTTACTGAGTTTCTGTGCATGCCTGTCACATTATATGTCTCCCTATAGGTATCAGCAGCCTTATCTGCCTCCAGCTGTTCTGCCCTACTTGTGTGGCGAGTCCCTATCTTGTGTACTTGCCTTCCTGTCACCTGATCTATTCTATTTTAAAACAAACTAATTGTGCAAGCCGATGCCTTCTCTGTTCCCTACTTGTGTTGCACAAAATAACTATCCTTTGTGCCAGCTGCATTTCCAGGAGAATTTAAAGTGCAGATTCAAATGGGTCCTTTCTTATCTTATACTTTCATTTCTTCTGTGGTGAAAGGCAGGGGGCAAAGCCTGAACCTGCTTTCTAGTCAATGTTTGCCCCACTACACAAATCTGTCTCAGTAGATGAACAGCCATAATAGAACCATGTAAGGCTGGGCAACGCAGGATGAGGAGTTAGGAAATGGGAAGACAGTTCCATCTTCAGGTGTTTCCTGTCCACTGGGGTAGTTTGGCTGATGCTCTTGGTTCCATGTCGCCAGAATTATTCCTGATGCTGTGATGTCAGACCCGATGGAGTGTGTAGGAGGGGGTGGAAGCCAGTGGCATAGCCAAAGCACCATTGGGGCCTGTAAGGGCTCCTCAACCCTTGTAGACCAGAAACCTGAGCGGACAATGATTCAACTCGCTTAGTGTGCAGTGTTTACAATGGCTGTAAAGTGATGCCTTTTCAGAGCCATGTGTGCACCGAGCAGTACCTCACTCCCATCCATATCCTTTCCAGATAGCACTGAAAGTATGCATAAACATGTATCTTATATTGTTTGTAGTAACACAAAATTGTACCAGATGGCGCTAATTGTAATAGCGCATTTTATTGCTCATGAAAAGTAACCCTAAATTCGGCAAGTCTTAAAGGCACTTGTCAAATGCACATTGCATTAACCAATAACATGCAGATCTATGGGTTTAGGAATTGTAAAATTAATGCGTAAGTGCCAAACTGACATCTCCCTGGATGGCGCGCGCTGTTGGTTCATACTTGACAAAGCCTGGCCACATACTACATACAATTCATATTTATCCAAAGGCAAACATTAACACGGAATTTGACTGAAATCAGTAATTTAAGTAATCCACCAAATGAATTGCAGTGCATCGCTTCCAACAAAGGAATGTACGTGCACTTGGAGAAATAATTTGATCTAACGATCAGCAAGAATGTTCTCAGCTGGTTCAAATCCTACCTTGCTAAACTCCAGGCATTCATCCAAATGGATTCTTCCAAATCACCAACTCTACCCATCACCTGTGGAGGCCCACAAGGATCCATTGACTTCCCTCTTTATCATCAAACTTTAAATTGAAGCACTCTGAACGCTACTCGCTCGACACAACATCCACATCCACCAATTCGTAGATGACGTGCACATCTACCTCAAGAAATCCTCCATCAAAGACATCCACAGGCTCAAGGCCCGCCTCTCATTGATCCAGTCCTGGATGTCCAGTGCTTACGTGAAGCCAAACCAATCCTACCTCTCCACTATGAACCTCAAATGTTTCACACCCCAACTCACCACCTCCGACATGTCCCTTGGGGATGATATTGACCGGTACGTCTCCTTCAAGCAGCACCTAACAAGGAAAACACAAACAGCTTAGTACTGTATTTCTCTCTTGTGGAAAATCAGAACCTTAATGCCATAAAATAACTTCAGATCTGCTGTCCAAGCCTAGGTTCTCTCCGACTTGGATTGCGGCAATGCGCTTCTAGAAGTCCTTCTGGAAACGACCCTGGCACCCCTGAGATGTGTCCTACATGCTGCAGCAGAACTCATTAAAGGCCTCCAAAATATTGAACATATCCCCACCCTCATCAAACTGCACTGGCTCCCACTCAAGCCGGTATCATCTTCAAATCTGGTTTCATCATCTGCAAGACTCTCACCTTGAAGTCTCAAGCTTCCTCACTGAGAACTCCTTTGGTGCCGGAAGGAAAGAACCGGAGGTCAGGCCTCCTCTGTCAAGGCCCCAAGACTCTGGTGCCTCCTTCCCATCAACACCAGACTCGCCCCTCTCAACTACATTTCAGGAAAGAACTCAGGAATCTCTGTGAGGAATGGCTCCTCCCTATTAACTAGGCCCACACATCATCCGCTCCCCATCCTTCCTGAGAGTACAGGATCTGCTCCCTCCTGTTCCCTCCCTTGGTCGCTTGTAGAGCACTTGCTGACAAATCCCCCTACCCTCCATGTACCTCGCCCATCCCTTGTAGCTCTGCTTCCCTCACTATATCCTTCTTATTATGATTTGTAAAGCACTGTGTTTCTTCCAGAAGCTAGTTCTGTGTTCAATAAATACCACAATTACAATAACAATGATAATAATAATCTAACCAATGAAATAATCAAAAATGCAGTTTTTATTCCTCAAACAACACGTGCTGTAGAAACACAAGATTCCCAGGTGCTACTTGCATTGCTTTACATCTGTAATGAAAGAACTGTCCTTTGGGAGTAGCAGCACCCCTACACTCTAGGTGCATGGAGAACGTGTATTTTTAGAACATTATTTTTCGGGAGTTACGCCAAGTTGTCTGCGTGCCTTCCATAGGGGCACACAGAGACACAGGCAAAGCGGGGGCCGCTTTGCCCTCTAAGTATTGTGCCAAACCCAGCATATTCAGCCATAGGTTCCTGAAGCAGGTCCACTCACGGTAGAAACATGCAACGCCCCTGGCTCTTTAGGCCAGGCATACTAGCTGTGTGTGGGCTAGACTCACATTAAGGAAAGTTGAGCTAATCCTAAAGCTGACTCGCATGGACAAGGAAGCACTTATTTATTTGTTTAATGTATTTTTGTCTATAAGCACACAACTTCTCGATGGGAGCGCACACATGGGGACTGGTAGGGGATTGAACCATGTCCCTCGATGTTATACCAGCTGCAGTTCAAGGATCCGTCTGCCTGCCATAGAATGCACTGGAAGTGTTGGAAAGCAACCGCCACCTGTGCCCATCGCCCACCCTGAAAACTCATTGGGGACTAGTTTCAAGCCATACTTTGGGGGTGCAGAAGGGGATCCTACTCGACTCTCAGCCTTAAGAAGACCTGTGAATCCCACGGCGAAGCACGCAGGACATGTGCCTTTCACCTTAACTCACACAGCCTAGGGCAGGGGTCTCCAACCTTTGGATCTCCAGGTGGACTACAACTCCCATCTACCCTAGCCAGCATAACCAAGGGTGAGGGATCATGGGAGGAGTAGTGCAAAACATCTGCAGAGACGCTGGCTGCACACCTCTGGCCTGGGATGAAATATTTCACTTCAAGAAATCATTTATTTAACGTTTTCTTGCGTGAAATGTATACGTGTATTCTCGTTATAGACTCATTGGAGTTTGTTTCTCTTCTGTGTTTATTTTGTGAAATTGGTGCTGTCATTTTCATTGCAACTATATTGCATGAACATAGGAAGATTAATTCAGAATACTGGATATCACGAGTTATTTAAAAACGTCCAAGCAAGCACGCCTTGGTTCCCTCTGGAGCGGTGAGACAATCAGCCATGATCAGAGAAGGAGAACAATCAGGGGGCGATTAGGGCCTGTTTCTAAATGCAGGGTGATGTGAAAGTGAAAGGCACTCTTTATCCTTTCCACTGGGAGGCTGTCTTCTGCTGCTACTCGTCCTGTCACGACACAGGCTTCTCTCTCCCTTCAGCTTTCCACGAGAACTCCCACACTCTCTTCTCGAGAGAGGCAAGACCAGGACATTAATGTAGATGGTGGGAGATCCACAGGGATGGCACATTGCAGTGCCTTTGCACGCTGACACGTCTCGTGGTGGCACAGCCAGTGGGAGATTCACAGGGGCGGCACATCGCAGTGCCTTTGCACGCTGACACGTCTCGTGGTGGCACAGCCATCGTAGGGCATTGTGGGAGATTCACAGGGGCGGCACATCGCAGTGCCTTTGCACGCTGACACGTCTCGTGGTGGCACAGCCATCGTAGGGCATTGTGGGAGATCCACAGGGGCGGCACATCGCAGTGCCTTTGCACGCTGACACGTCTCGTGGTGGCACAACCAGCGTAGGGCATTGTGGGAGATCCACAGGGGCATCACATCGCAGTGCCTTTGCACGCTGACACGTCTCGTGGTGGCACAGCCAGCATAGGGCATTGTGGGAGATCCACAGGGGCATCACACCGCAGTGCCTTTGCACGCTGGGAGATCCACAGGGGCATCACACCGCAGTGCCTTTGCACGCTGACACGTCTCGTGGTGGCACAACCAGCGTAGGGCATTGTGGGAGATTCACAGGGGCATCACACCGCAGTGCCTTTGCACGCTGACACGTCTCGTGGTGGCACAACCAGCGTAGGGCATTGTGGGAGATCCACAGGGGCATCACACCACAGTGCCTTTGCACGCTGACACGTCTCGTGGTGGCACAGCCAGCGTAGGGCATTGTGGGAGATCCACAGGGGCATCACACCGCAGTGCCTTTGCACGCTGACACGTCTCGTGGTGGCACAGCCAGCGTAGGGCATTGTGGGAGATCCACAGGGGCATCACACCGCAGTGCCTTTGCACGCTGGTGGCACAACCAGGGTAGGGCATTGTGGGAGATTCACAGGGGGATCACACCGCAGTGCCTTTGCACGCTGACACGTCTCGTGGTGGCACAACCAGCGTAGGGCATTGTGGAAGATCCACAGGGGTGGCACATCGCAGTGCCTTTGCACGCTGACACGTCTCGTGGTGGCACAGCCATCGTAAGGCATTGTGGGAGATCCACAGGGGCATCACATCGCAGTGCCTTTGCACGCTGACACGTCTCGTGGTGGCACAGCCAGCGTAGGGCATTGTGGGAGATCCACAGGGGCATCACACCACCGTGCCTTTGCACGCTGACACGTCTCGTGGTGGCACAGCCAGCGTAGGGCATTGTGGGAGATCCACAGGGGCATCACACCGCAGTGCTTTTGCACGCTGACATGTCTCGTGGTGGCACAGCCAGCGTAGGGCATTGTGGGAGATCCACAGGGGCATCACACCGCAGTGCCTTTGCATGCTGACACGTCTCGTGGTGGCACAACCAGCGTAGGGCATTGTGGGAGATCCACAGGGGTGGCACATCGCAGTGCCTTTGCACGCTGACACGTCTCGTGGTGGCACAGCCATCGTAAGGCATTGTGGGAGATCCAAAGGGGCATCACATCGCAGTGCCTTTGCACGCTGACACGTCTCGTGGTGGCACAGCCAGCGTAGGGCATTGTGGGAGATCCACAGGGGCATCACACCAACGTGCCTTTGCACGCTGATACGTCTCGTGGTGGCACAGCCAGCGTAGGGCATTGTTGGAGATCCACAGGGGCATCACACCGCAGTGCCTTTGCATGCTGACACGTCTCGTGGTGGCACAACCAGCGTAGGGCATTGTGGGAGATTCACAGGGGGATCACACCGCAGTGCCTTTGCACGCTGACACGTCCCGTGGTGGCACAGCCCTCGCTGACACGTCCCGTGGTGGCACAGCCCTCGTAGGGCATTGCTGTAGATTGTGGGAGATCCACAGGGGCATCACAACACAGTGCCTTTGCACGCTGACACGTCTCGTGGAGGCACAACCAGCCTAGGGCATTGTGGGAGATCCACAGGGGCATCACACCGCAGTGCCTTTGCACGCTGACACGTCTCGTGGTGGCACAGCCAGCGTAGGGCATTGTGGGAGATCCACAGGGCATCACACCGCAGTGCCTTTGCACGCTGACACGTCTCGTGGTGGCACAGCCAGCGTAGGGCATTGTGGGAGATCCACAGGGGCATCACACCGCAGTGCCTTTGCACGCTGACACGTCTCGTGGTGGCACAGCCAGCGTAGGGCATTGTGGGAGATCCACAGGGGCATCACACCGCAGTGCCTTTGCACGCTGACATGTCTCGTGGTGGCACAGCCAGCGTAGGGCATTGTTGGAGATCCACAGGGGCATCACACCGCAGTGCCTTTGCATGCTGACACGTCTCGTGGTGGCACAACCAGCGTAGGGCATTGTGGGAGATTCACAGGGGGATCACACCGCAGTGCCTTTGCACGCTGACACGTCCCGTGGTGGCACAGCCCTCGCTGACACGTCCCGTGGTGGCACAGCCCTCGTAGGGCATTGCTGTAGATTGTGGGCGATCCACAGGGGCATCACAACACAGTGCCTTTGCACGCTGACACGTCTCGTGGAGGCACAACCAGCCTAGGGCATTGTGGGAGATTCACAGGGGGATCACACCGCAGTGCCTTTGCACGCTGACACGTCCCGTGGTGGCACAGCCCTCGCTGACACGTCCCGTGGTGGCACAGCCCTCGTAGGGCATTGCTGTAGATTGTGGGAGATCCACAGGGGCATCACAACACAGTGCCTTTGCACGCTGACACGTCTCGTGGAGGCACAACCAGCCTAGGGCATTGTGGGAGATCCACAGGGGCATCACACCGCAGTGCCTTTGCACGCTGACACGTCTCGTGGTGGCACAGCCAGCGTAGGGCATTGTGGGAGATCCACAGGGCATCACACCGCAGTGCCTTTGCACGCTGACACGTCTCGTGGTGGCACAGCCAGCGTAGGGCATTGTGGGAGATCCACAGGGGCATCACACCGCAGTGCCTTTGCACGCTGACACGTCTCGTGGTGGCACAGCCATCATAGGGCATTGTGGGAGATCCACAGGGGCATCACACCGCAGTGCCTTTGCACGCTGACAAGTCTCGTGGTGGCACAGCCATCGTAGGGCATTGTGGGAGATTCACAGGGGCGGCACATCGCAGTGCCTTTGCACGCTGACACGTCTCGTGGTGGCACAGCCATCGTAGGGCATTGTGGGAGATTCACAGGGGCGGCACATCGCAGTGCCTTTGCACGCTGACACGTCTCGTGGTGGCACAGCCATCATAGGGCATTGTGGGAGATCCACAGGGGCATCACACCGCAGTGCCTTTGCACGCTGACAAGTCTCGTGGTGGCACAGCCATCGTAGGGCATTGTGGGAGATTCACAGGGGCGGCACATCGCAGTGCCTTTGCACGCTGACACGTCTCGTGGTGGCACAGCCATCGTAGGGCATTGTGGGAGATTCACAGGGGCGGCACATCGCAGTGCCTTTGCACGCTGACACGTCTCGTGGTGGCACAGCCATCGTAGGGCATTGTGGAAGATTCACAGGGGTGGCACATCGCAGTGCCTTTGCACGCTGACACGTCTCGTGGTGGCACAGCCAGCGTAGGGCATTGTGGGAGATCCACAGGGGCATCACACCGCAGTGCCTTTGCACGCTGACACGTCTCGTGGTGGCACAACCAGCGTAGGGCATTGTGGGAGATTCACAGGGGGATCACACCGCAGTGCCTTTGCACGCTGACACGTCTCGTGGTGGCACAACCAGCGTAGGGCATTGTGGGAGATCCACAGGGGTGGCACATCGCAGTGCCTTTGCACGCTGACACGTCTCGTGGTGGCACAGCCATCGTAAGGCATTGTGGGAGATCCACAGGGGCATCACATCGCAGTGCCTTTGCACGCTGACACGTCTCATGGTTGCACAGCCAGCGTAGGGCATTGTGGGAGATCCACAGGGGCATCACACCGCAGTGCCTTTGCACGCTGACACGTCTCGTGGTGGCACAGCCAGCGTAGGGCATTGTGGGAGATCCACAGGGGCATCACACCGCAGTGCCTTTGCACGCTGATACGTCTCGTGGTGGCACAGCCAGCGTAGGGCATTGTGGGAGATCTACAGGGGCATCACACCGCAGTGCCTTTGCATGCTGACACGTCTCGTGGTGGCACAACCAGCGTAGGGCATTGCTGTAGATTGTGGGAGATCTACAGGGGCATCACACCGCAGTGCCTTTGCATGCTGACACGTCTCATGGTGGCATAACCAGTGTAGGGCATTGTGGGAGATTCACAGGGGGATCACACCGCAGTGCCTTTGCACGCTGACACGTCCCGTGGTGGCACAGCCCTCGTAGGGCATTGCTGTAGATTGTGGGAGATCCACAGGGGCATCACAACACAGTGCCTTTGCACGCTGACACGTCTCGTGGAGGCACAACCAGCGTAGGGCATTGTGGGAGATCCACAGGGGCATCACACCGCAGTGCCTTTGCACGCTGACACGTCTCGTGGTGGCACAGCCAGCGTAGGGCATAGTGGGAGATCCACAGGGGCATCACACCGCAGTGCCTTTGCACGCTGACACGTCTCGTGGTGGCACAGCCAGCGTAGGGCACTGTGGGAGATCCACAGGGGCATCACACCGCAATGCCTTTGCACGCTGACACGTCTCGTGGTGGCACAGCCAGCGTAGGGCATTGTTGGAGATCCACAGGGGCATCACAATGCAGTGCCTTTGCACGCTGACACGTCTCGTGGTGGCACAGCCCTCGTAGGGCATTGCTGTAGATTGTGGGAGATCCACAGGGGCATCACAACGCAGTGCCTTGTGCATGCTGACACATCTCGTGGTGGCACAGTGCTTGTAGAGCATTAGGGCCCGATTCATGGAATTTCTTGCATGGTTCAAATTGACTTTGCACTGCTGAAAAGTGACTTTACTCCGCTGACCCAAACCCTGATTCATGGAACTGTGCAAAGTCAATGGGCCCAATGCATGGAATTTTTTGCATGGTTCAAAGTGACTTTGCACTGTCAGCAGAAACCCTGATTCATGGAACTGTGCAGGAGATGTGTGCCTATTGATATACACATGTTTTAAAAAGAGTTGAGTATTATTGGGAACTGGGATCTCTTCTGGAGATCCGGAACCATTCCCACTCAGTTTAACAAATCCACATTCGGCCACTCCCTGGCCTAGTGGGAAATCCTCCTCTGAGATGCCCACACTAATGATGGCCTCTTCCACGAGTCCAACATTCACTATGGCTTGCTTGGGTAAGCCCTTGCAAGCAGGATGCCCTTTCCTAAGGGCGAGCTCCTTACACATGAAACCACCTTTGGGTGGTGAGAACGCAGGTGTCCCAGTGTTAGGGGTGCCTGCGCTCTTCTTTTCGGTGAGCACTGCTGAACTAGAGTTTGGGGGCTTCCCTTTGTCCTTTTGGGGACCTGACTTTGAAGAGGATTGGGTTGGACCTTTGTCCTTCCCATCCTTGTTTACTTTTTTGTCAGCCGATTTCTATTCCGGTTTGGGTGTGCTCGTCTGAGCCTTTTTCGGGACTCCAGTACTCACAAACCTGTCAGCAGCCTTCGCAAGCTCACTAGGATCTGTGATAGTCTTGGCCACTAGATGATGGTGTAGGTCAACCTCACAATTTTTCAATACATGCTCACATGCAATCAAATTGTACAACCCTTTAAATGGATCATGTTTATTACCAGCCACCCACCCGCTCAGATATTTCAATGACAAGTGTGTGAACACTTCAAATGTCTGCCCACTTTTCTTCCTAGCTCTCTGAGATACTGTTCTGGGGTTTTACAGAACCTCCTGACTAGGGCCACCTTCATGCTCTCATAAACGGGCCTTTCCTCAGGAGTGAACCGAAGAATTGCACCAGTCCCTGGTGTCGGTAAGCGACTCATCAGGGCTGCACCCCACAGTACCTCATCCACCTTCTGCAGCTGAAAGCCCAGCTCGAGCGCTTCAAACCAGTCAAAAATATCCTTCCCCACTTCTCAGTCTCTAACTCTCCTGTCGCCTCCCAGGCCCTTTGCATGGCCCTTGCCTCTCACTTCATCTAAAAAACCCAGCACATCCTGTCCACCCTCCCTTCCCCTCCCTCTCTTCCACCTTCTCCTTCTGCTAACTCTGGCCCTCCTCCAGCCGCCCCTCCACCCTCTTTTGCTTCTTTCCTCTTTTCCCCCCTGACAAGGTTTCTAGACAAGACCGATCTATGAAAGTCTTGTCAAAACAGGTTCTTCCCTGTTCTTCCAAAACCATCAAGGATCATATTGACACCCTTGCTCCTGCCCTGGACAATTTCTGCAACCTCTCCTTCGCCTCAGGAGACTTCCCCTCCCCTCTGAAGCACTCTCTTGTGCACCCTCTTCTCGAGAAACCCACAGCTGACCCTTCTTGCCCGGCTAAGTATCACCCGATATCCATCACTCCTTTCCTGGACAAACTCCTCGAAAAGCTGGCCATCTCACAGCTTAACCTTCACACCGAATCTGTTGGTTGTCTCCATGACCATCAGTCAAGCT
Source organism: Ambystoma mexicanum (assembly GCF_040938575.1). NCBI lineage: Eukaryota > Metazoa > Chordata > Amphibia > Caudata > Ambystomatidae > Ambystoma > Ambystoma mexicanum. Next base: position 22,811,320 of record NC_090931.1, read on the forward strand.
GCCAGAAGCACGGAAACTGCTCTTATGAACATCCGTGAAGACCTGCTCTCCAACCTTGACTCTAGCATCCCTTCTGTCCTCATCCTACTCGATCCCTCTTCTGTCTTCGATATGGTCAACCATACCATCCTGCTCAACCGTCTCCATGACAACCGGGGTATCACCAATCAGGCTCTGGCCTGGCAGACTTCTTTCCACTCTGATCGACCCTCCCAGGTCCAACTTGGGTCCTTCCCTTCCTCTTTCTCTGTCTCTACCTGCATTGTTCCCCAGGTGTCTAACCTCTCACCCTGGCTTTTCAACCAATACATGGCAAATCTCGCCCATCGCATTGCCACTCTCTGCTCCAATTTTTATTGCTATGCGGATGACACTCAACTCATGTTCAGGCTTCCCTCGGCCACCTCTTCTCCTTCTCTCATCTCGGATTGTCTGTCTGCTATTTAAGAGTGGTGTGCCACCAACGATCTCCGCCTTAATGCCAGCAAGATGGAGATTCTCCTCATTGGCACACCTTCACCCTCCTTTCCTGTCACTCTCTGTCTGGCCTCCTTTGGCCATCCTACCCCCACATATGAGGCTAAGAACCGCAGGGTCATCTTCGACTCCACGCGTTTCTTTTCTGCCCACATCTCTGATGTCTCTAAAAAGTCAAACTTCCAACTGCACCTCCTCAGAGGTATTCTGCCTTTCCCCTCCTTCCTCCAGAAGCTCACTGTCTCTCTAGCCCTGGTTCTCTCTAGGTTGGACTACTGCAAAGGCCTCTTTCTAAATCTACCTGCTTCTATTCTCTACCCTTTGCAACTCATCCAGAACAGGACTGCAAGCTTTGTCCTTGGCCTCAAGCCCTGGGGTCGTATCTCTCCAGCCCTGAAATCTCTTCATTGACTCCCAGTGGCTGCAAGGATTAAACTCAAGACCCTTTGCACTGTCCACAAGGCTTTCCGGGGCCTACGTCCAAAATACCGTCAACTATCCCTCCATAAATACATTCCCTCTCAAGCTCTTCACTCCTCCACCTCCGCCTCCCTCAGGGCCAGTTGTTTCTCAAAGAAACAAGCTGGGGGTAGATCTCTGTCTTCGGCTGGGGCCTCCGTCTGGAACAGCCTCCCTGCCACTCTGAAACTTGGGAAGAATCATCTCCGGATTTGGAATTACCTCAAGACCTTCCTCTTTGCTTCTGCCTTCTCTCCTCCCCTCCCCTGCTGATCTGTTCTGCTTGTCATCGTGCACCTGGTTATCCTCTGATTTCGGGCCCAGGTACTTGCCCACCCTGCCACACACCCGCACTGCCTCCTGGCAACCCTTGCAGTTGGGTCTGTATCTGTAACCACACAGTCCCCCCCTTTTCTGCACTAATCAGACACCCCCTGTCTGTGCCTCAAACCTAGCACTTGCCACTTGCTGGATGCACTACCAATTGTTTTTTTGTTTGTTATCCTTTGCTCAGCACTTTCCACTTCTCCCTTACCCCCTGCACTTTAACCCTTCCCCTCTCCCCTGTACTTGGGCATTCTCAATGTCACTGGGCCGAGTAAGATGATTGTTTCATTCTCCCTTGTTCTACTCCCTTGCCTTGTTGCACTCTGAAATACTTGTGTATGAGCGCCATACAAATAAAATATCAAATCATATATCATATCACTTCGTAAGTCTGCACTAAGTCTTTGGTGATGTGCCGACGAAGCTTATCCTGGGCACCTTGGTTTGAGCCACTACTGCTGCTTTCACTAGAGCTGGATCTGTTGGCCTCCTTCATCTCTTCAAGCACCAGCTTGCACAGCTCTATGGCAGTCCTGTCCCGCTCTATGGTGACTTTGTCCCACTGTTTCTGTTCCTCAAGTGCTTGTTTCCTCTCCTCCAGCAGGTGCTTTCTAGCCACTACCCCATTAACAGCTGGAACAATTACTGGGCCACTTAGAGACTGTGCTGAGGCCTGGGACCTGCGGGATGCCACATTAGCCCCTGATCTCACTGACACTTTAGAGTGTTGTGAAACCACGCTTGCCCCCGGGGGGATGGTTGTCGAGAAACACTGCTCATGCTGTCTTCCTTGTTATCTTCTACTTCCCCCTTCGGTAGGTCTTTCTGTTCAGTACAGGGGGACTAGCCCGTTCCCTGGGGTCTTCTAACCAACTGCCCTTGCTTATACCCAAGCATGGAGGCTGGTCAGCAACTCAGGTTTATTAACCTTAGTACTGTCTTTTGACATAGGAGGCACAGGACATCCTCGGTCATGCCTTTCACAGTCACTATGTCAAGATCAATGATTATTTAACAATACATAGTAGTGTCTAATCGTTGCCTGCAACAGTACTTGTCTCGTTGGGTGACTTGGCTGTGCTCAAGGTTCCGACTTGATCTGACCTGCCTGTCACCAATGTGTCGAATTAACTTCTGGGGTACCAGTGGTGCAGGGATGGATATTTCTTAACCATCAATCAGCCCCACACCTATAGTACACCTGAAGGGATCCAAACAGATTGGAAACACAAGCATATTATAAACCTCCCTGTCCAGTTTTGGTAACGTGTACAGAATGTCAGGCTTGTCTCTCCAAGGTCATGGATCGTTGGTTAGTTGCAACACAGTGAGAATTCAATTATTACCCAATGATAAAAGTGACTGTTCAGTCAAGGTTGTATACAAATATCTACTTTATTATTATTACAAATGACAGTTCTAACAAACTACAAAATACAACCCACCATGTAAAGAAATGCAGAGGACAGACAGTTTCAAAGAAGGAAAAGGGGTGCACTCTGGATACTGACAGGAGGGTAGTCAGTAAAGTAATTAATCACAATAGTTCAAGGATGATTGGTTTCAACACAAGTAGAGAAATGGGTCCTAAAATGTCACTTGGGGCCTTCGGAGAAGGAACAGGGAGACAGAACCACAATGTACCTAATACTTGTAGACATTCTTGGTGCTCAATAGGGTCAAGTCAGTTTCAGCTGCTTTGCAGCTCCTGTGATAGAGTTCAAGACGGGAGACAGCAGTGTGCATCAGGAGGCAGGAAGTTCAGCGAGCAAGGCTGGATGGACGGCTGCAGGCTGGCCTACATGGCGGCACAGGGTCAGGAATCGTTATCTCAGTGCTGGTTGGTGGGTCTGAAGCACTGGTCGAGGCCTCTCAGATGGTGTTAGCCACTGCGGCATGCCAACAGTCAGCGGTGCAGTTGCTTGCAGCTCGAGGGGCTTGACTGGCTCGAAAATGTTAAGGTGGACATCGGTAGATGCTTGTCGATGCACTCCTCCTAGCTTCTTCACTGGGCTAGTGTTGTCCTTTAAGGCGATGGCCCAGTGCTGAGGAGAGTATTGCAGGCAGTTGCATTGTCCTTGGTTTGGTTCAGAGACTCTCTGGCACTTCCCACCTAGGAAGCTTGCTTGCTGAGCCTAGCAGGGCATTCTGTATGCTTGCTGGGTATGATATGACATGATAGGTTATTTATAACGCTCTTAATACCCAGAGGTTTCTAAGCGTGGACCCAGAGATCGAACCTGTGGTGCTCTATGTCGTCTTGCTTCCAAGGCAAGCACGTTGCCCCTGAGCTATCGTCCCGAGGGTACCAGTTTTGGAACTGCTTGAGGGTCCTCTGGATTCGGTACCTCCCTCTGTTCTGTGGGAGATGTTTAGGGGAGAGATTTTGCTTCCCTCTTTGGAAATCCTTGCCTTTTTCACTGGTGGAAGATGTAAGGCAGACTGTACCTTCAACCAGGGTCAAAATTAGTTCCTCTTGTTACTCCTTGCAAAGTCTCTAGATGAAGTGCCCAAAAGAGGGGCTTGGCCCTCTTTTAAAGCCAAATGCACCACAAGGATTGGTGTAGGCTAAGCCTACCTTTATAAACCAATCCTGGGTCCCCACAAATAATCTCCTGTATGCCTGAGGTCACACCCAGAGTGCTTTGCAGCAGAAAAGGTAAAGGGGTGAAAACATGTAATACTAAGTCCCACCCATCTTCCTGTCTGTTGTGGATCAAAGGGTCTATCTGGTCAATTGAGATCTCTCGGGTTTCCAATTAAAGCGACAGGTCTCCCCTGAAGTTTCAGCAAGAACAAACTTTCTGTCTCCTGCAAACCACATTCTCATACCTCTTGAATGGGCTCCCCCTTCGGGGGTTGCCTACTGTAAACACATAGTGCTAGACATGACAGCTCACTGTCATTGATTCCTTATTGTGGGATCTGGCTTCAGGTTGACACAGTGCATGTGAAATGGTTTGCCTCTGCATCCAGGCCACATGTGGGCCTGTTTGAAGTATACTCTATTCGAAGGCCTGACAGTTTGCAATCGGTTTTGAAGGGTGTAGGGTAACTCATGGAAAAAGTACAATAGATGCAAGTCCCCAAAAGTGCACAAGCACATTCCCAATGCATTATCATGCCGGTCCCTGCAATATATGCCAAAAACAGTTGAACGCTGGCTGTGCCCATACATTTCCATGTTCGCTCCACCAACACTTGCTAGTATGCCCCTATAATAACATACTCATGTTCACTTTGAGATGTTTTTTATAGTATCAATACTAGCACTAGGCACAAAGCTGGCTCTGCCAAAATATGCTAGTACACCTATGTTTGAAAATACTCTCGTTGGTTTGCCCATTAAATTGGACCTGTCACAATAAGAAAACATGTCCCAACTGGTTCCAGTGTAAGCCAGTCTAGAGCCATTGGAACACTTATCATCCAGTTAATGAAAAGTCATACAACATGCATACATCTCACACGCACTTCAAACATGCAAAAAACATATCTTTTTTTTACAGCCTTCTTACCCGTTTTTCCAGCTTCGGTCAATCACTCCAGGCCACCCTCGGCTCCTCTGTGCTGCTAAGAAAAGGGAACCAGGAAGCTGGGAGAGCTTCCTGGTTCCTGTATATGAGCTGCGAGGAAGCTGGAGCAGAAGGGGTTGGAGCTGTATGTGGCATGTGAAACGTGCCACTTGTCACGGTCAGCTGCAACGCCTACTTAGCACTTCCAACTTGGGCTGGCTAATGGGTGAAGACTGCGCTGGGGCACCCCACACCTAGTGTGGCAGGGCCTCGACACCGCAGGGGTTGCTGGGGCCCCCGTTACTCTAGGAGCTTCAGATTAAAAATAAAAAATGCACCCAAAAAATGTGTTTTCTTTTTTTTTACAGGGGTAACAAGGGAGATTGCAGGGGTAGCAAGAGAGAACACAGGGGTCAAGGCTGCGACCCCTGGTGACACCCAAATGACGTCACTGTGTCCTGGCCACCAGAACCTGTACACCTCCTCCTGCAGGAATCCTTCAGAAACCTGTCTCCATGCATGGCATGCCCCTCCATTCTCGATTGATAGCGATGAGCCATGCAGAGTTTTATGCGTGGTGATGATTATGAAAATTAGGATTTTGCTAGACATTCGTAAAATACACTGAAACATTAAAATGAGAGCCAATTTGACATGGGATAACGAGTGTGATAAAATGGTGCCCCACCCTCACTAAACATAGGAGGTGAATCCCATGAAATGGTGCCCCCCCCTCCCTAAACATAGGAGGTGAATCCCAAGCTGTAAATGTAAAACGAGGTGGACGGGTTACACATTATTCCTCTGTTTGATGCCTTGGAGCTTACACTTAGGCCTGCATCACAGAACTTAGGGAAAAGATTGTTTCCCAGAGGAGCTGCCTGGCTGCCTGACATGTGCTGGTGATAGCCATGCCTGCCTTTTGCGAGCACTGGGCCAGGTGCACACTCCATGATATCCACCCCTCGGTATGACACTAGCTGACTGTGAGGGTGGCCTGCAGCCCAGAGCCGGCCTGAGGCATGGGCTGTCTGTGTCGTTGCCCGGAGACTGCGCTCTTGCGGGCCTGAAGGTACCTGCTGCCATGAGTATAAGAAGTAACGAGGGCTGGGCTGCTTCCAGCCGCAGGGCTTTTCTTTGTGGCTCTTTAAGAAAGGCTGTGCCCTCTGCTCCAACCCCCTGTGATGCGCTTTTGTAAACAAATCCCTCCCCATCAGACCTGTGGGGCCTCACAGTTAGGGCTTATCAGGCCCTTTGTTTAAAGTAAGGGGCAATTTAAGAAACTCTTTTTTGTACAAGGTGTTAAAAAGGGCCCTTTTATTCTGAAAGTATATTCAGAAAAAGAAGTTGCCACCCTAATCTGTCTCGATAGTATTCATATGTTCTCATTTGGTGTGCTAAATACATGTTTTTTTTCGGGGGGGGTGAATGTCACATTTCGCTCGCATCATATAAAGCAAGCCTTTGTCAATCGATGCCAAAGGCTACCATTTCACGTTATCTTTTGTTATGATTAAGTGTTGAAAGACAGCCTACAAGCCATTTTTTATAATTGTGTGGAATGTCATCCTGGTATTTGTAGTCTTCAAGATGGGGTGAAAATAATGCAACATTTGTACTAATTTGGTTTAAAATATTTTTCTAAGGATTCCTATATTGCTGGAGTACTTTAACTATGATGTGTGTACTTTTCAAGTCCGATTTACAAAACATAGTATTGTTGAAAGCCAAACGTCATGGTGAGGAGGGTAAAGGATCAGGGGGCACACTTGTTGTGATGATTTACCAGTTCCATGGTTGTGAGGAGACAGGTTGCTGGACTGAAGATGTTCTACCTGGCCCTGTGCTGATTTTCAGGGTACAAGTTGAGATTACATGTTGTTTGACAGAGTCTGCCTACTTTTTTTACAGTGCCAACTCCATCCCCTTTGGGTGTTTTTGAGGCCATTATGCAAAAAAGCTTGTTTGCTCAAGTTTTTCCCCACCAAGATGTGAACCCACTTACCTACAAAACCACTTGAAAGTGTCTTCAAAGCACACATCTTGTATTGGTAGTTTTCTTTCCATAGAATATTCAGGGACGTCATTTCACCAAAATGCCAGTGGTAGCGGAAGTGACATCACACGACCCTTAATCTCTGATGACATCACAGGAAGTGATGTCATTTGACCCCACCCCAAAGTGACACCAGTGGAAGTGATGGAACATGACCTTTCAACCCTTCACAAAACAGGAAGTGGCACCACATAGCATTGTTCCTAAGTACACTATGAAAAATATGTCACAATATCGCACAAGAATGGATCACCAAATGTATCATTAATATCAGAGTGTATAGGCCCATATTACTAAATTACTGTACATGCAAGTAGACGTCCAAGGCCAAATGATAATGCTGAGTTATTATAAAGCACTTACGCTTAAGCGCTATATATAGAACGACTATACATACAATATCACCCAACCTGTATTGGTACTCATTTACTGACCTCAGAAGGATGAAAGGCTTAGTTGTCCTTGCTGGGATTTGAACCTGCAAATCACACACACGTCACAGCAGCAAGCGCTCAACCCACTGAGCTATCTTACCATCTATAGCTATCTTGCCGGCTATAGTAAAATGAGCAATTACATGTCTGAATGTTCTCAAAATCAGAAAGCAAATTACACCCTGTAGTGGATACCATTAAACTGGTAACTGAGATTTAGCAGCAGACCAGTTCATCTGCAGGTCTGGTGCACATCTGGCCACATGTCAAACCTGCCTGGATCTACTTTTTACGCTGCAGAGGTTGGCAACATACATACCATTGGGAGGGCCCATACCGTGTATTAAAACATTTAGAGTAGTGCAGGGAAAGCAGCACACTCATACATCATCCCGTACTCTGGGCACTCGTTACCTCATACATGCAAACAAACATCCTGAACAGCATGCCAGGGAGAGAGGAAAGATAGACACACAACAAAGCATTGATTGTCGCACAATGAAAGCAAGGGCCAGTTTATGTGCTATGGTCAAAGAATTCTACACTATGCACAAGCTTTTAGCACAAGGATTTTTGTCACGTGACCGAGGACACGGATCTATGTGATCACTGAGACCACACATAATTGCGACGGCCGAAAATGCAGACTTTTATTTTTTATTAAACCCTCTCTGCACCACATAGATATGCGGGGGAGACCCCCCGCAGATCCCCATACTACTATAATATCCCATTACCCCCCCACATATATATGAGGTGTAAGGGGGGGTTTAAAAAAAAAAGTTGGTATTTTCGGTAGTCGCAATTCTCAGGTCGACATTTTTGTATGATTCCGAGGACACCAAGATGGAATGTCTTGTGATGATCGTAAGACAACGGCAGAAAAATACATGCTATAACTGCAACTTGCAAAAAGCAAAATACATAGTCTAAAATTGATGCTTATTCTACTCTAAATGCTTTTTGGAAGTTTTTGTCTGCATTGTGAATTTGAGGTGCTTAAGAATAGACTAAATCGGTGACTCACCCCCTGAAGTGTGCCTTAAATAAGACTTTAATGAGTCTAGCAATTATTGTATAGAATTAGAGAAAGACACATGTATTATTCCTATTCAGGATCACTGCTCAAAGTGTTACCCTTGTAGGGACCCCTTGTTTTTTTAAGAAGCCTAAACACGAAAGCCAGCCACTCCATAAACAAAGAGACACATGGCACTGGCCAAAGCCCAGGAGCTGCCATTTAAAAAAAAATACTTGTCTTCTTTTGGGGGGTAGCAAGGTAGACCACAGGGGTAGCAAGGGAGACCTCAGGGGTCGCAGCTGTGACCCCATGGTGACCCCCTGGTGACCTCCCTTAGATTATTTGAATATAGATTTTTGGGTTAAAAGATGCACTCCTTTTATACTTTGCCAGCAGTATTGTCAGGTATTGATAATTAATTTTGTGAAAGGCGATGATCATTTCTATTTTGAACTCTCTTCTATTAGGAAAGTCCAGTTGCATTACATTGCATTTTTCACTTTAGGGTATGCTCAGTTCCTGTCCGTAAGTTATGATCCCCACACCTTTTTTGGGACTTGAGCCCTGTTCATGACATTTGAAGACCCGCAGAATTGCAGCAAGAGAAATTTGTCCTGTCTTACCCAGGGCCAATCCCTGCCCATACATCCTTAGAATGTGCAGTTACATTAGGAATGTTTGGAATACTTACCAGTGATCTTTATAACTCTTTGTCCTGCTCTTCCTCGTCACAGTACTTTCTTTTGAGTTACTCATATCTACAAATTATTCAGCTCACTACGTCGGCTAGTATAAAAAAGCCTCCCTCCTGGTATTGCGACAACCTTAATATTAACAGTTATAATTCAGATATTGAACTTCCGTTTATTTGATCCTCTCGGATATTGACTAATTATGTGACATCAATTTATGAAATGCAAATAAAGGGTCCCCACACATCTGTTGCCGCCCATGGTCCCTCAAATCCTAGGGCTGGCCCTGCACACCTGCCTACTGCTCCCTGTCTCCCAGATGCAGTCACTGTGTTGAAAAACTTGCCCTGGAGCGGCGGGTGTGAACCGAGGAGTGAGCGAGTGACTTTCCCCAGGGACGTGGTTCCTTGTGTGGAGCATGTGCAAGCGAGTACCAACAGCCTGTACAGCAGGTGGAGGGAAGAAGAAGTGAGTACCAAGAGCCTCTGCAGCAGGTGGAGGTAAGAGCAGCAAGTGAGCACCAGGAGGCTGTGCAGGAGGTGGAGGGAAGAGCAAGAGGCTGTGCAGGAGGTGGAGGGAAGAGCAAGAAGCTGTGCAGGAGGTGGAGGGAAGAGCAAGTGAGCACCAAGAGGCTGTGCAGGAGGTGGAGGGAAGAGCAAGAGGCTGTGCGGGAGGTGGAGGGAAGAGCAAGTGAGCACTAAGAGGCTGTGCAGGAGGTGGAGGGAAGAGCAAGAGGTGGTGCAGCAGGTGGAGGGAAGAAGAAGTGAGTACCAAGAGCCTCTGCAGCAGGTGGAGGTAAGAGCAGCAAGTGAGCACCAGGAGGCTGTGCAGGAGGTGGAGGGAAGAGCAAGAGGCTGTGCAGGAGGTGGAGGGAAGAGCAAGAAGCTGTGCAGGAGGTGGAGGGAAGAGCAAGTGAGCACCAAGAGGCTGTGCAGGAGGTGGAGGGAAGAGCAAGAGGCTGTGCAGGAGGTGGAGGGAAGAGCAAGAAGCTGTGCAGGAGGTGGAGGGAAGAGCAAGTGAGCACCAAGAGGTGGTGCAGCAGGTGGAGGGAAGAAGAAGTGAGTACCAAGAGCCTCTGCAGCAGGTGGAGGTAAGAGCAGCAAGTGAGCACCAGGAGGCTGTGCAGGAGGTGGAGGGAAGAGCAAGAGGCTGTGCAGGAGGTGGAGGGAAGAGCAAGAAGCTGTGCAGGAGGTGGAGGGAAGAGCAAGTGAGCACTAAGAGGCTGTGCAGGAGGTGGAGGGAAGAGCAAGAAGCTGTGCAGGAGGTGGAGGGAAGAGCAAGAAGCTGTGCATGAGGTGGAGGGAAGAGCAAGAAGCTGTGCATGAGGTGGAGGGAAGAGCGAGTGAGCACCAAGAGGCTGTGCAGGAGGTGGAGGGAAGAGCAAGAGGCTGTGCAGGAGGTGGAGGGAAGAGCAAGAGGCTGTGCAGGAGGTGGAGGGAAGAGCAAGTGAATTACAAGAGGTGGTGCAGCAGGTGGAGAGAAGAGCAAGCGAGCACCAAGAGGCTGTGCAGCAGGTGGAGGGAAGAGCAAGAAACTGTGCATGAAGTGGAGGGAAGAGCAAGTGAGCACCAAGAGGCTGTGCAGGAGGTGGAGGGAAGAGCAAGAGGCTGTGCTGGAGATGGAGGGAAGAGCAAGAAGCTGTGCAGGAGGTGGAGGGAAGAGCAAGAGGCTGTGCAGGAGGTGGAGGGAAGAGCAAGAAGCTGTGCATGAGGAGGAGGGAAGAGCAAGTGAGCACCAAGAGGCTGTGCAGGAGGTGGAGGGAAGAGCAAGAAGCTGTGCAGGAGGTGGAGGGAAGAGCACGTGAATTACAAGAGGTGGTGCAGCAGGTGGAGAGAAGAGCAAGCGAGCACCAAGAGGCTGTGCAGCAGGTGGAGGGAACAACAAGTGAGTACCAAGAGGTTCTGCAGGAGGTGGAAGGAAGACCAAGTGAGCACCAAGCGGCTGTGCAGGAGGTGGAGGGAAGAGCATATGAGCACCAAGAGGTGGTGCAGCAGGTGGAGGGAAGAAAAGTGAGTAACAAGAGCCTCTGCAGCAGGTGGAGGTAAGAGCAGTAAGTGAGCACCAAGAGGCTGTGCAGGAGGTGGAGGGAAGAACAAGAGGCTGTGCAGGAGGTGGAGGGAAGAGCAAGAAGCTGTACAGGAGGTGGAGGGAAGAGCAAGTGAATTGCAAGAGGTGGTGCAGCAGGTGGAGAGAAGAGCAAGCGAGCACCAAGAGGCTGTGCAGCAGGTGGAGGGAACAACAAGTGAGTACCAAGAGGTTCTGCAGGAGGTGGAAGGAAGACCAAGTGAGCACCAAGTGGCTGTGCAGGAGGTGGAGGGAAGAGCATATGAGCACCAAGAGGTGGTGCAGCAGGTGGAGGGAAGAAGAAGTGAGTACCAAGAGCCTCTGCAGCAGGTGGAGGTAAGAGCAGCAAGTGAGCACCAAGAGGCTGTGCAGAAGGTGGAGGGAAGAACAAGAGGCTGTGCAGGAGGCGGAGGGAAGAGCAAGAAGCTGTACAGGAGGTGGAGGGAAGAGCAAGTGAATTACAAGAGGTGGTGCTGCAGTGGAGAGAAGAGCAAGCGAGCACCAAGAGGCTGTGCAGCAGGTGGAGGGAACAACAAGTGAGTACCAAGAGGTTCTGCAGGAGGTGGAAGGATGACCAAGTGAGCACCAAGCGGCTGTGCAGGAGGTGGAGGGAAGAGCATATGAGCACCAAGAGGTGGTGCAGCAGGTGGAGGGAAGAACAAGTGAGTAACAATAGGTCGTGCTGGAGGTGGAGTGAAGAAGGTTTATAGTCATTGCATCGAATGCCAAAGAATCAAATACCTTACCATCTAAAAAAAAGTGTCAGAAAAAAAACAATTTGAATGCATTTTTCCTTTTTTTTTTACTGGGGGATTCCCTCCAGTCCCCCTTATGTAACCATTAAAAACCCAATACAATACAAATAAACACTTTACCTTAAAAAAAAAAAAATGCATTAGATGCTTTTTTTTCAATGCTTTTTTTAGATGGTAGGGCATTCAATGCTTTGGCATTCGATGCTATGACTAGATACCAGAGAAGAGCAAGCGAGCACCAAGAGGCTGTGCAGCAGGTGGACCGAAAAAAAGTGAATACCAAGAGGTTCTGCAGGAGGTGGAGGGAAGGGCAAGTGAGCACCAAGAGGCTGTGCAGGAGGTGGAGGGAAGGGCAAGCGAGCACCAAGAGGCTGTGCAGTAGGTGGAGGGAAGGGCAAGCGAGCACCAAGAGGCTGTGCAGTAGGTGGAGGGAACAAGTGAATACCAAGAAGTTCTGCAGGAGGTGGAGGCAAGGGAAAGTGGGTACGAAGGGTCTGTGCAGGAGGTGGAGGGAAGAGTAAGAAGCTGTGCAGGAGGTGGAGGGAAGGGCAAGCGAGCACCAAGAGTCTGTGCAGCAGGTGGAGGGAACAACATGTGAATACCAAGAGGTTCTGCAGGTGGTGGAGGGAAGGGCAAGTTGGTACGAAGAGGCTGTGCAGGAGGTGTTAAGAAACGCAAGAGGCTGTACAGGAGGTAGAGGGAAGAGCAAGCGAGAACCAAGAGGCTGTGCAGCAGGTGGAGGGAACAAGTGAATACCAAGAGGTTCTGCAGGAGGTGGAGGGAAGAGCAAGAGGCTGTACAGGAGGTGGAGGGAAGAGCAAGCGAGAACCAAGAGGTTCTGCAGGAGGGGAAGGGAAGGGCAAGTGGGTACGAAGAGGCTGTACAGGAGGTGGAGGGAAGAGCAAGAAGCTGTGCAGGAGGTGGAGGGAAGGGCAAGCGAGCACCAAGAGGCTGTACAGGAGGTGGAGGGAAGAGCAAGAAGCTGTGCAGGAGGTGGAGGGAAGGGCAAGCGAGCACCAAGAGGCTGTGCAGGAGGTGGAGGGAAGGGCAAGCGAGCACCAAGAGGCTGTGCAGGAGGTGGAGGGAAGAGCAAGAAGCTGTGCAGGAGGTGGAGGGAAGGGCAAGCGAGCACCAAGAGGCTGTACAGGAGGTGGAGGGAAGAGCAAGAAGCTGTGCAGGAGGTGGAGGGAAGGGCAAGCGAGCACCAAGAGGCTGTGCAGGAGGTGGAGGGAAGGGCAAGCGAACACCAAGAGGCTGTGCAGCAGGTGGAGGCAAGAAGTGCACACGAGAGCAGGGAATGTCCCCTAAATGTCCCTTCAGCTGGTTGCATCTGGCAGTGCACCCACGGTGCAGGGTATCAGTGTGTGGAGGCGGGTGGAGTGAATGGCATCTGGTTGGAGTGTAAGTGCAGCGCCTGTCCCCACTGTTGAGCCACTGTAGTGATTGGACTGTATCTGTGTCCAGCCATGAGCTGTGATGTGTGTCAGGCATTAGAGATGGGCAGGGGATCTGTACATCTGCTGATGGCCGACCCTACAGATGAACAAGCCCGGGTCCAGCCCTATGCGCTGGTACTGACCATGGGTATGAGTGGGGGGGCGGGGGGTGGGGGCATGTCCTTCTGCCGAACAGTGATATTGATGACCAGAGGCAATGCTAGGGGAGGGGGAGCAGAGGGGGCTATAGCCCCAGCTCTTTTGGTTGTAGCCCGGGATAGAAGCTCATGGGTTACAGCCAACAGGCCTGCTAGCCCCAAGTCCCGACAGTCCCGACATTATCGTAGCCCCAGTTATTTTCCAGACCTAGCAACACCCCAGTTGATGACGGATTCTATCTAAAGATTGAGGGTTTGACGTTCACCCGCTGTCATATCTGATAGCCAACATGAGTGGACAGGTGCATGTAATGTAGTTCTGACCGCTTGTAAAGTGGCATGTGTCGATCATGCCGTACCGCATGACTCCTGCCTGTCACTGTTGATGCCCGCAGGTGCCATCATGTACATAGATGTTGCTGTGCTGCCCATCCTGGCGGTCCTTCTGCTTGATGTAGCGATTGCTTCTCATCTGGGTGAATGTGGGCACTGCCTCCTCTCCTGTTCACCACCCAAGGAAGATACAACCTTCCCATCAGCTGAAGGTGGAGTTTCAAGGTCAGTGGGAATGGTCTCCCCATGTCAATAGCTCGCCAGCGCCTGAGGAGACTTTTCAAGGCGCTCCCTTGTGACCTTGTCAGAGGCAACTAAACGTTGAAGTCTGCACTGTCCCGTGGGCATGTGTGAAGCCCATGAACTGGGTCATTCATGGCAGGCCTGGAAAGTGAGGACTTCTTGTTGATATACCATGCCTTGCACATTCTGTCCAAAGTAGTGGCTTCATGTGGAAGGACAGTTTTCACTGGCTGGGGTCCCCTGTGGCGTGGGCGGGGCCGCCTCAAGGACCAGCTACACCCTGGCAGTGCAGAGGAACTAACTGACACACTTCCTTTCATTTTGCTTGAAATGACGATGCAACTCAGTGGCAGGGGAGGTAGGAGCAAACACACGCACTTTCTGGAAAGCACTTGTATTAATTAGAAATAGAGCCTGTGAAGGTCACAAAAAAGACAACGTGCCAACGGCTGCACACCGGAGGGCCCCTTGGGAAGGTAATGTGTTGGCGGCAGACCCGGGGCATGGTGAGCCTAGGGCGACCCTCGTCCTTCATAGCTCGCTCCATTCAGCCCACAGCAGCTTGTGCTAGTGTCCAGCTACTCCTGAACAGATATTAGGAGGGTGTTGCAAAGGTGTTGCTTGCGAGCTAATGTTGAACCAGTGCGGCTTAGGTTAGAAAATAAGCCCCATCTTCTGCAGCACCTGTTTGTTTGGCCACTAAAAGCCCGAGGTGCTCCCACACCTGGTGCCTAATCAGGACGAGTGTTCAGTGAAGAAAGCCCCCCTTTTAAAGACTGCTGCAGAAAACCTTACATCAATCTGCCCAAACGCCAGCTAGGCTGTGTCACTCGCACCTATCACCAAAAAAGTGGCTTTTACGGAGAGTTTGCCAATTTAGGAAAGTAAGATTAGCCACCAGCGAATGTCGTGCCATGTGAGAATGAGAGCTGGAACTCACATGAGAAGAAAACTGACTTATGTTCTACGATTCATTCCACTGTCAGTGGCACTTGCAACTTTATTTTGTGTTGAACATTAAAAAATACAAAAAGATGCATACAAGCTATCCGATGTAATGTACAAGTCTCTGTAAAGGCAGCGTGCAGCATGCAGAAAGACACTGCTGTTGCTCTTAGCAACCTCATATACACAGTATTAATGCTCAGTTGTACACAATTATTTTACTAACATTGGGCACCGAGTTTTCCTGGTCTAGGAATTATGCCAGAGATGCTTGGTATGGCACACAGCTGTCACTGGTAGCCCTGGCAAACACCACTACACATAAGAACTGCTGGTATCATTTTCCATCACTACAGCCCCCTCTCTAAGTGAAATGATAGTTTATTTATACATAGCGCCTATACACAATGTGTTTCAAAGCGCTTCAAGGCAAGAGAGGGAACTAGGGAAAATACAATGACATTCTTACAGGCCATGAACAGGAAGGATGTGAAATTAACTATCATACTCAGCCTGACGGTATTTCAGATAGTGCATAGATAAGGAAGGGAGCGGGAGAGTGGGAAGGAAATGGAAACAGACAGGCGGCTACCGTACTAGGCCTGACAACATTTCTGAACGAGCCGGAGAAAAACAAAAGGTGAGGGAGAGGGGTGCGTAAAAGGTAGGGGAGGAACAAAACAAGCAACTTTCGTATTAGGCTTGACAACATTTTTGATAGTGCTGGGGGGGTTGGGGGTGAACATGTAAAGGGAGGGGGAGAGGAGACAAACATGTGTTGCTATCATACTAGGTCCAGTGACAATTCTGACAGAGTACGTGCATAGAAAAAAGTAAGGGAGGGCAGGAAGAGAGAGGGAGAAGAGAGAAGGGGGGGAGGAGATAACTGTCATGATCTCTGCTTCCAAAAGGCCAGGACTTACCCAACTCCATTGGGAGCAGACCCATAACCCAGGTTCCGAGTGCCAGCCAGTCCCAATTGGGACCTTTTGGACCCTGTCCTGGCGCCAGTGGCGCCAGGCTCATAAATATGCCCAGTCCCAGCGCTGCAAGCGCCGGGCTCATAATGCTTGGGTGGACTTACCTGCAGCAGACCATGCTGCTTACTTACCTGCCAGTTGAACCCCTGATCCTCTTCTGTTTGGGACTACTTTTCCTGTTGGGTGAGGCAGGAGCCACTCCCTAGGTTCAGAACACTGGAACTCTTCTGGAAAGCAGGAACTCTTTTCTTACCTAGGCGTGGCTGTGGAAGGAGACACCTAAGCACTACAGGAGGCTATTTAAACCACACCCGATGGATGAATCTTGCTTTGCGTTATTCTGCATCCTCTGCAGCAGAACGCTCATCGTGTCTTCTGCATCTGATCCTGGGCCTAAAGGAAAAAGGCTTACCATCCTGAATCCAGTCTTCAGCAACATCTATAAAGACAAGAAAGAACAGGTTAGCACTACGGTCTTCAGTGACAGCTCATCTCTTACCTGGTCCATCGGCTGTCATCAACGCCTCGCGCAGCATTCCTGCATCTGAAAGACAAAGGCTTACCTACTCTTCACGCGCTCCGGAGGTCATCGCACTGCATTCCGGCATCTGAAAGACAAAAGCATACCAACTCTTCGCACGCCCCGGAGGCCTTCGGCGCTGCATCCCGCATCTGTAAGACAAAAGAAGGTGCGTTTAAAGACATTGGGTAACGTTAAATACTCACGTGCCATTACTCCATCCACGCCGAACTCAGTGGGCATTCCGGCATCCTTCAGCAGCTCCGAACTGGTACCTGCAAAATAAAGGGACAGTTAGTGCGCATCGTGAAGC
Organism: Ambystoma mexicanum; assembly: GCF_040938575.1. NCBI lineage: Eukaryota > Metazoa > Chordata > Amphibia > Caudata > Ambystomatidae > Ambystoma > Ambystoma mexicanum. The sequence goes on from NC_090931.1 coordinate 22,828,048, forward strand.
AAGCAACAAGCGCTTACTTACGCGCTTCCAGGCGCTTCTATTCCACATACGGGTCCATCCTCAACTCACTTCAGCCAGTCAACCGCCATCGCCGGAACCCTGCAAAATAAGAGACAGCATTACAAAAGACTTTTAAAGACATTTGAAATATTCGGAACTCACCGTTCGTGAATTAAACGACGGACAGCAGTCCTCTGAAGTCAAGAGGCCTGCGCTACCTATCCAGTGAAGAAACTGGTTACAGCACCCTGCCCCGAGGCAGATGGAGAGCTCGGCGTTCACTTACCTAAGACATCTTACTCTTCCAGTCAGGCATACAGTGCACAGAGGTCCAGCCCAAAGAGCCTACCGGGTGCTACACATCACTTTTGAAGATACGGTAGTCGCCCAGTCAAGACCGGCGCCTCTGCGAGAATCAGGTGAGCGTTACAGAACGCAAAACCTACCGCAAAACTCTCGCCCAGGCGCTATGGAAACCTCGGATACCGACCACCTAGCCCGGTTACTTGGGGAACTAAGGGCAGAAGTGCATGCAGCTCGTCAGGAAACGAATGCTGTAAGAAGGGAACTAATTATTTCCAAGGAGCGAACAGACGATCTTGCTAGACAATTGCTACAGTCACAAGCCGGACAGACCCCGTTACCCGCATCAGGGGCAAATCTTCCTTCAACATCCCCTATGAATCCAGTGCAGATCAACCTACCTGGGAATGTACCTCTGGCTCCGCCCGAACGATTTTCTGGTGACCCAAAGAGGTTTGCAGTATTTATCAATCAGTGGCGGTTGCATTTCTTATGCCGGCCAGCAGCCTTTCCAACTGATCAAGCTAAAGTAGCTTTTGTGCTTTCGTACCTTAGTGGCAATGCGGCAGACTGGTCGATCCCTCTAGTTAATCAAGATGATCCGGTTCTCCATGATTTTCAAGCCTTTCAGCTTAGTATGGAAAAACTCTTCGCAAGACATTCACAGGGGCAGGCCTTGGACAATGAGCTTCTTTCGTTGCGACAGGGTAATCAAGACCTTTTGGCTTATATTGCATCTTTCAACAGACTAATAGTGGAAACTCAATGGCCTGAGGACAAAAGGATTACGCTGTTTTATAGAGGTCTACGTGGAGAGCTCAAAGACGTTTTAGCCCAAGTAGTGAATCCCCCACAAGACTGTTCGGATTATATAGACTTAGTCGTTCAAATAGATCACAGACTGCAGAACAGGAAGGCCTATCGTTCCTAGTTTGATGCTCGAGTATTTTCCAAACCACCAACTCCTTCCAAAGGAGTAGACTCCGGGCAACCCATGCATATAGGGGGCCTGAAAGGACCACTAACACAAAAGGAGCGGGAAAGGAGAAAACAGTTGCAATTATGCCTCTATTGCGGAAATTCAGGGCACTTTCTTCGAGACTGTCCGGTGAAACCAGCCAAGAAGGCGGTAGGAGCTGCAGTTACCAAGGTCACAAACTCTGAGCAGGGAAACGACCTCGCCCGACAAGAATAGAGGTCCTCTTGCCGAGCGTTAAAACCAGTTCCGTGACCTCGCATTTCGTGATACCTATGGTCCTCATTAGCCCTGATCATCCGGATCGATTACATGCGATTGAAGCTTACGTCGACAGCAGTGCCATCGGCAATTATGTGGATCAGGAAATGGTTTTGAGGATGAATCTAACTCTTTGTCCCAAGGCTGTAAAGGACGTCAATACTATGGTGGATGGTACGGAGATAGCCTCCGGACCAGTAACGCATATCACTCAAGAGGTGACGCTAGTAAGTCAAGATGGACACCATGAGAAGATCGTGTTCGATGTGATCAAGGCCCCCCAGTTCCAGATTATTCTAGGGATACCTTGGTTAGAGAAACACAATCCTCGGATCGATTGGCGAGCAAGAACGGTTCAGTTCCCAGATTGTGTCTCTACTTGTCACCCTCCACCTGGTGTTGCTCTAGCAGCAATTTCTTCGGAGACTCCCCAGTTACCTCCCGAATACCTAGAATTCCAAGATGTTTTCCGGAAGGATCAGGCTAACTCTCTACCTCCTCATAGGTCCTATGACTGCCAGATAGACCTGATACCTGGATCTACTCCTCCGTGTAGCAGAATTTATGCCCTCACCGAGCCTGAGAACCTTCACCTCCGACAATACCTGGATCAATACCTAGCGAATGGGTTTATTCGTCCTTCTAAGTCCCCTGCTTCTTCAGCTTTGTTCTTCGTTCCAAAAAAAGAAGGGGACCTTAGAACTTGTATAGATTACCGCGCCCTGAACCAGATCACTGTTAAGAATAGATATCCGTTACCTTTAATCCCTGAACTCCTGGACCAAGTCAGAAGGGCATGCATATATACAAAGCTGGATCTTAGAGGAGCCTACCACTTGGTACGAGTAAAAGAGGGCGATGAATGGAAGACGGCCTTCCGCACCAAGTATGGGCTATTTGAATATCAGGTCATGCCCTTCGGACTTTGCAATGCCCCGGCCGCCTTTCAATATTTTATGAACGATGTCCTCAGAGAACTCATAGATGTATGTGTTGTCGTTTACATTGACGACATCCTCGTTTATTCTTCATCGGAATCTGAACATCGGAAACACGTGAAAATGGTCCTCGAGAGGTTGCGTCAACACAGACTTTTCGCTAAGTTGGAAAAATGTGTTTTCAACGTGACTGAAGTTGACTTCTTGGGATTCATATTATCACCTAGCGGAGTGCGTATGGATTCAAGGAAGGTCGATGCAATTCTCAAATGGCCATCACCATCCTCCGTAAAAGGGGTTCAAAGCATGTTAGGCTTCGCCAACTTTTACCGCAGGTTTATCCCCGAATTCTCTCGAATAGTCCAGCCCATCACCACCTTGTTAAAGAAAAACAAACGTTTTGAATGGTCTACCGAGGCGGAACAAGCTTTCCAGAATTTGAAGACAAAATTTATCTCTGCACCAATTCTAAAACATCCTCGCCCCGAACTCCCCTACATTGTTGAAACTGATGCTTCGAGCCTTGCCATGGGGGCAGTTCTATCACAGAAGGACCCAGTAACCAATCAGTTACATCCCGTGGCATTCTGGTCTCGCAAATTCTCGCCTCCTGAGATCAATTACACTATTACTGATAAGGAACTTCTGGCTATCAAGTCTGCCTTTAAGGCTTGGCGGCATTATCTTCTGGGGGCCCGACACACCGTTACTGTGATTACGGATCACCGAAACCTGCAATATTTGAATACCGCAAAAGCCCAATCCTCTAGACAACTCCGTTGGGCACTATTCTTTGCCGAGTTTGACTTCATAATTACCTATCGACCTGGTACAAAAAACGGTAAAGCTGATGCCCTTTCTCGGATGGGAGTGGAGGAACACTTGACCAACCCTAAACCTGTACCTATCATTCCCGAACAAAGAATTCTGGGTGTAATAACCACACAATCCATAGAGGAAATTAAGGATAAAACCAGGAAACTTATAACTCCAGCAGAAATACAGAATTGGCATCTGCAGGGAAAGGACTTTGCAGTAAAGGACAACTTATTGTATTTCCAAGAACGATTATACCTGCCCAGCACAGATTTACAGAAAAAAGTGATCTCTTGTTATCACGATTCTTTAATGGAAGGACATCCCGGTATGGCCAAAACCTCAGAAAAGATCAAGCGCTACTTCTGGTGGCCGTCTTGGAAAAAAGATATCAGAGACTTTATAATGTCCTGTGGAGTATGCGCCCAAAACAAGAGTCAAAAGGAAAGACCAGCCGGCCTCTTACGCCCTATTGACATCCCACCTCGCCCTTGGCATACGCTTTCTATGGACTTCATCACCGACCTACCTCCATGCTCCGGATACAATACGATCCTGGTAATCGTGGACTTATTCTCCAAGATGGCGCATTTCATTCCACTCAAAGGCTTGCCAACAGCAACAACTCTGGCCCGAGAATTTCTCGAAAACATCGTCCGACTGCACGGTTTTCCTTCAGTGCTAATTTCGGATCGAGGTAGTCAATTTATTTCTCATTTTTGGCGAAGTTGTTGTCGGTCGGCTCAAATTGATGTGAGATTATCGACCAGTCACCACCCTCAAACCGACGGACAAACCGAGAGGACCAATCAAACTCTAGAACAGTATTTACGCTGCATGCTGCAACAAACTGAAAAAACTTGGAAAGATATCCTTTGGATAGCCGAATATGCCTACAACAACTCTGTCCACTCAGGAACTGGGAAAACCCCGTTTTTTCTTTTATACGGCTGTCACCCTCGAACCTCAGAGTTGGATCCACCCCAAGATCTTGGAACACCAGCAGTAGACTACCTGCACTCTACTATCACCCAAGCTTTTAAGGAAGCCGTTTCTCACCTTCAAAGGGCTAAGGAACAATACAAGAAAGGAGCAGATCAACATCGGAAGGAAGCCCCCCAATATCAAGTAGGAGATCAAGTCTGGTTATCCACCAAATATCTACCTCTAAAAGGACCACGCACATTCAACCCAAGATACCTTGGTCCCTATTCCATCACTACCATAGTAAACCCAGTAGTGGTCAAGTTGGACTTGCCCCCTCACATGAAGATACATCCGGTCTTCCACGTCTCTCTTTTAAAATCCGTGCAACCTCAAACCCGACTAACTAAATCCCCAAAACCTATCCTAGTTGAGGGAGAACTCGAGTTTGAAGTCAAAAGCATCCTGGACTCCAAGATCTCCAAATCTAAGCTATTTTATCTAATTGACTGGAAAGGCTACGGCCCTCAAGAAAGATCCTGGGAACCTGCAGAATATGTCCACGCTCCTCGTCTAATCAAAAGATTTCATCAAACATTTCCTGACAAGCCAAAACCCCCGGGGAAGCCCGGTTTGGGAGGGGCCTTGAGGGGGGGTACTGTCATGATCTCTGCTTCCAAAAGGCCAGGACTTACCCAACTCCATTGGAAGCAGACCCATAACCCAGGTTCCGAGTGCCAGCCAGTCCCAATTGGGACCTTTTGGACCCTGTCCTGGCGCCAGTGGCGCCAGGCTCATAAATATGCCCAGTCCCAGCGCTGCAAGCGCCGGGCTCATAATGCTTGGGTGGACTTACCTGGAGCAGACCATGCTGCTTACTTACCTGCCAGTTGAACCCCTGATCCTCTTCTGTTTGGGACTACTTTTCCTGTTGGGTGAGGCAGGAGCCACTCCCTAGGTTCAGAACACTGGAACTCTTCTGGAAAGCAGGAACTCTTTTCTTACCTAGGCGTGGCTGTGGAAGGAGACACCTAAGCACTACAGGAGGCTATTTAAACCACACCCGATGGATGAATCTTGCTTTGCGTTATTCTGCATCCTCTGCAGCAGAACGCTCATCGTGTCTTCTGCATCTGATCCTGGGCCTAAAGGAAAAAGGCTTACCATCCTGAATCCAGTCTTCAGCAACATCTATAAAGACAAGAAAGAACAGGTTAGCACTACGGTCTTCAGTGACAGCTCATCTCTTACCTGGTCCATCGGCTGTCATCAACGCCTTGCGCAGCATTCCTGCATCTGAAAGACAAAGGCTTACCTACTCTTCACGCGCTCCGGAGGTCATCGCACTGCATTCCGGCATCTGAAAGACAAAAGCATACCAACTCTTCGCACGCCCGGAGGCCTTCGGCGCTGCATCCCGCATCTGTAAGACAAAAGAAGGTGCGTTTAAAGACATTGGGTAACGTTAAATACTCACGTGCCATTACTCCATCCACGCCGAACTCAGTGGGCATTCCGGCATCCTTCAGCAGCTCCGAACTGGTACCTGCAAAATAAAGGGACAGTTAGTGCGCATCGTGAAGCAAGCAACAAGCGCTTACTTACGCGCTTCCAGGCGCTTCTATTCCGCATACGGGTCCATCCTCAACTCACTTCAGCCAGTCAACCGCCATCGCCGGAACCCTGCAAAATAAGAGACAGCATTACAAAAGACTTTTAAAGACATTTGAAATATTCGGAACTCACCGTTCGTGAAGTAAACGACGGACAGCAGTCCTCTGAAGTCAAGAGGCCTGCACTACCTATCCAGTGAAGAAACTGGTTACAGCACCCTGCCCCGAGGCAGATGGAGAGCTCGGTGTTCACTTACCTAAGACATCTTACTCTTCCAGTCAGGCATACAGTGCACAGAGGTCCAGCCCAAAGAGCCTACCGGGTGCTACACATCACTTTTGAAGATACAGTAGTCGCCCAGTCAAGACTGGTGCCTCTGCAAGAATCAGGTGAGCGTTACAATAACAGAGAATAAAACAGTGAGAAAAATAAATAAATATATATATAGATATATAAAACGCAGGTGCCAACCTTGAAGCTGTATTTCTGTGAGTTTCCAGTACATCTGAACTTCAAAACTGCAATGTTCATTCAGTGGGTCTGAATCACTGTTCTCACCTGAGGCTGTTTAAAGGCACCAAACCATTAAGTAGCTCCTCCCACATTTTTCCCACTCTTTTCTGAGCTTGCTTAATGAAGATTTTGAAAGATGGTTTTCTGTTGTGGAGATATTGCAACAATTGCCCACCTAACATGGAAGCACTTACTAACTAAAGAACAATAGAAAGAACTCCTGTTAGGTGAGCACCTGATGCTCAAATGCAATTATTCTCTAAATATTATAACATATACTCTCAGAGTTGTTGTTTATTTCACAGAACATCAACCTGAAAAGGGAAACATTTAAACATATATAAAACGCAGGTGCCAACCTTGAAGCTTTATTTCAGTGAGATTCCAATACATCTGAACTTCAAAACTGCAATGTTCAGCAGGTGGGTCTGCATCACTGTCCTGGTCTGAGGCTGTTCATGGAATGGGAACGAAGGAAGAAGGGCCCGCCTTTTTATCCCTTGAATGGCCCTCAAGGAACCAAACCATTATGTAGCTCCTCTCACATTTTTCCTGCTCTTTTCTGAGCCGGCTTAATGAAGATTTTGAGTGGGTCTGAACTTCGAAATAAGTGGGTTTATTACACGCATTCTTAAGTGATAAGCTCACACAAGAGGTTCACACTCAGAAGTGTACGTCCATGTAGCTCTGGTTTTGCTTGGCTTAAAGTCACAGTGCAAATCAAATAGAAAATAGGCTTTTTAAATCTCTTGTGGGATGGCTTCAAAAGTTGTTATTGAACTTGGGTTTCTAGTGACTCTGAAGTTTACTTGATGAAATTAAGAAATGAGCACATTTGTACTTGATTGAGTCTCCCCCTCATTTAGGGGTCCTCCTCTTCCACACTTTCATCATTTCTCCAGACTAAAACCTCACCATCTCTCCAATACAGGCAGTGAGGGGTGAGAGGAGGGTGGGCGGGTGTGTGTGGGGTGCTAGGGGTTCACTCCTGCAGGTGTTGCTCGTCTGATGGAGGCAAAAACCCACACAAAGGTTTAAGAGTCACCTGACTCGGTTTTCTGGTGCAACATAGCACATATGAACATGTCAATCTATAGCTCTCTCTACCCTTTGGGAGTTTGGGGTCTCTATTAGATCCGGGTGAACTACCGAGGGGCTTCACTTGAATCCATGGACGTAATTTATGGGTTGCCAGGGGTTGCACTTGCGACCCCTGTGGTCTCCCTTGCTACTCCTAGAAAAATACACTTGTTTTAAACAAATTGAAGCTCCTGGGCTGTGGCCAATGCCATGTGGCTATTTGAGCTATTTGTCTTTCTGGAATTCTATACAATAATTGCTAGACTCATTAAAGGTTCATTTCAGGCACACTTCTGGAGGTGAGTTACTGATTTAGTCTGTTCTTAAACACCTCAAATTCACAATGCAGACACAATCCTCCAAAACACATTTTGAGTAGAATAAGCATCCATTTTGGAAAATGTATTGTGCTTTTCACAAGTTGCAAGTATAGCATATTTTTTCTGCTGATACCTATGGTGATCCATTCTTGTATGAAATGTATATCACGTTACAGTGATATTGTAACCATATTTTTCAAAGTGTCCTTAGAAACAATGCTATGTGATGCCACTTCTTGTTTTGTCAAGGGGTAAACTGTTGTGTTCCATCGCTTCCCGTGATGTCACTTCGGGGTGGGTCAAATGGCATCACTTCCTGTGGTGATGTCATCAGAGGTCAAGGGTCATGTGATGTAACTTCCGCTACCCCCGGCATTTTGGTGAAATGACATCACTGCTTGAATCACCAGAGTTTCTGGCGGTTGGGGACCCGTAAACGTTTCTGGAGATTCATTTGTGAAAGTTTAGGTTCACCCAGGGCCAATGGATGTGGTCTAGTGAGGGAGGGTCGGTGACGTCCGACCCCCACATGACTCTTTAACATCCCCACTGCCGGAATGGGGCGTGGCATGTCCCCAAAGGGCAGATGGGCGTGTTAAACATGTTTCCTAGTTCCACCTCTCTTGCACAGAAAGTACAAATAATACGTTTTCCTTCACTGCACGGGGAGCCCTATTGTGGGGTGAGGGAACTGGGGTTCAGGGGGTGGGTTGTAAAGACGTGTGGTGAGCTGCTTTGGGTCGCTGGTAATGGCTGGATCGTTCCCTGAAAGTGGTTTGTCTATGTGTACTGGGGCTGTGACCCAGTTGTAGGGGTTCTCCCAGGATTGCTCTCTGTGTAGATGCTTCTGGGTCCTAGCCCCGGCCGCGCCATGCTGCCGTGTATTTGTTTTTGATCAGGGGTGCATTTGTCGCTCTACATGCAACGCTTTTACTGTCTCATCCAGGCTTGCGTTTAGTTTCCGCAGTTTTATTTTGGGTCCTATTTAGTGGATTAATTCTGTTCTTTTTCCTCACACAGCACTGCCAGTAACTCCAACCGCAGCTCGCCTGCCTGCTCGCCCGTCCTGCGCAAGCGCTCCCAGTCTCCATCACCTCAGAGCGCTGAGGGGGACGCCATGGTGGAGAAGGTTTCTGACCACTCCTCAGACAAGTCTCCCTCCACGCCAGAGCAAGGCATTCAACGCAGCTGCTCCGCGCAGTCCGGCCGCAGCGGGGGCAAAAACTCCAAGGTAAGGCCAGCTTCCTCAGCTTCCTCCACTGAAGTGAGTCCATGTTTAAAAATGCAATGACCTAGGTGGGTAGTGCACAGGTGAGAGGCTTCAATGAGGCATAAAGCAGGACACTGCACAAGTGAGGCTCTGATGAGGGGGTGAAAGGAGAGAGTATATTGAGGGTTGATAGTGAGCAGGTGAGGCTTTGATGAGGTAGTCAAAGGATGGAGGGTATTTAAAGTTGGATAGTGCACAGGTGAGTCTTTGATTATCTAGTGGAAGGAGGGAGGGTATTGAGGGCTGGATGGTGTAGAGGTGAGTCTTTGATTAGGTAGTGGAAGGAGGGAGGGTATTGAGGGTTGGATGTGCACAGGTGAGTCTTTGATTAGGTAGTGGATGGAGGGAGGGTATTGAGGGTTGGATAGTGCACAAGTGAGGCTTTGATGAGGGGGTGAGAGGAGGAAGAGTTTCGAGGGTTGGATGGTGCACAGATAAGGCATTGGTGAGGTGATGAAGGCGGGCAGGTATTGAGAGTTGCATGGTGCATAGGTAAGACTTCGATGGGGGCTGGAAAGATGGAGGGTATTGAGGGTTGTTGGGTGGTGCACAGGTGAATCTTTGATGAGGTGGGGGAAAGAGGGAGAGCATTTAGGGTTGGATGATGTAGAGATGAGACTTTTATGAGGTGGTGAAAGGAGTAAGGGTATTGATGGTAGGATGTTCCACTGGTGAGGCTTTGATGGGGTGGTGGAAGGATGGAGGGTATTGATGGTAGGATGTTCCACTGGTGAGGCTTTGGTGAGGTGGTGGAAGGATGGAGGGTATTGATGGTAGGATGTTCCACTGGTGAGGCTTTGGTGAGGTGGTGGAAGGATGGAGGGTATTGATGGTAGGATGTTCCACTGGTGAGGCTTTGGTGAGGTGGTGGAAGGATGGAGGGTATTGATGGTTGGATGTTCCACTGGTGAGGCTTTGGTGAGGTGGTGGAAGGATGGAGGGTATTGATGGTTGGATGTTCCACTGGTGAGGCTTTGGTGAGGTTGTGGAAGGATGGAGGGTATTGATGGGAGGATGTTCCACTGGTGAGGCTTTGGTGAGGTGGTGGAAGGATGGAGGGTATTGATGGTAGGATGTTCCACTGGTGAGGCTTTGGTGAGGTGGTGGAAGGATGGAGGGTATTGATGGTAGGATGTTCCACTGGTGAGGCTTTGGTGAGGTGGTGGAAGGATGGAGGGTATTGATGGTAGGATGTTCCACTGGTGAGGCTTTGATGGGGTGGTGGAAGGATGGGGGGTATTGATGGTTGGATGTTCCACTGGTGAGGCTTTGGTGAGGTGGTGGAAGGATGGAGGGTATTGATGGTTGGATGTTCCACTGGTGAGGCTTTGATGAGGTGGTGGAAGGATGGAGGGTATTGATGGTTGGATGTTCCACTGGTGAGGCTTTGGTGAGGTGGTGGAAGGATGGAGGGTATTGATGGTAGGATGTTCCACTGGTGAGGCTTTGGTGAGGTGGTGGAAGGATGGAGGGTATTGATGGTAGGATGTTCCACTGGTGAGGCTTTGATGGGGTGGTGGAAGGATGGAGGGTATTGATGGTTGGATGTTCCACTGGTGAGGCTTTGATGAGGTGGTGGAAGGATGGAGGGTATTGATGGTTGGATGTTCCACTGGTGAGGCTTTGATGAGGTGGTGGAAGGATGGAGGGTATTGATGGTTGGATGTTCCACTGGTGAGGCTTTGGTGAGGTGGTGGAAGGATGGAGGGTATTGATGGTTGGATGTTCCACTGGTGAGGCTTTGATGAGGTGGTGGAAGGATGGAGGGTGTTGATGGTTGGATGTTCCACTGGTGAGGCTTTGATGAGGTGGTGGAAGGATGGAGGGTATTGATGGTTGGATGTTCCACTGGTGAGGCTTTGATGAGGTGGTGGAAGGAGGATATTGAAAGGTGAAGTTGTGAGGAATTCGACCATCCGCACGGTGGGTGTGTTCTCACCTGTCTTTTTTGAAATGTTATATGAAATTGAATGACGGTAGATCAGCCTCTGGAAAATGTGTGGGGCTAATCTGCACACATTTCCCTCTGCTCACCACACAACATGCACATAGACTTGTGTACTCTGGGTGGATACAGCCCACAGGCACCGTCACCCCTGTCATATTTAGTTGGGCTATGACAAACAAGAGTACACCATATCCTTTCAGAATGGAGAGGGCACAATCTTCATCCTGTCATGGCCAGCCTAATCAACTATCAAAGGCTCCATGGGTCCACCCTGTCCTTTTGTTGAGCCCTCCAGAATGGTGGCAGTGAAGAACATAATTAGCATACCAAAAGAGTATATTCAAACAGGCCCACATGGGGCCTGGCTGCAGAGGTTAACAAAGGAGATAGGAAACCCCAACAACCTTTGATATGCATCTTTGTCAACCTGAAGTAAGCACCCACCTTAGTTTCAAGGGCAGTGAACTGTAATTTCTGGGACAGCTGTTTACAATGGTCATCTCTGTATGGGGACCCCATTCAGAAGGTACGAGAATGTGGTTTACAGAAGTCAGAAAGTCTGCTCTTGCTGCAGCTTCAAGGGAGACCAGCCATTTTAATCAGGAATCACAGAGAGCTCAATTAACCAGAGAGACCCTGTGATCCACAATAGACAGGAAGATGGCTGGGACTTAGTATTCCATGGTTTCACCCACTTACCTTTTCTGTTGCAAAGAACTCTGGTTATGAACTCATGCATATAGAAGATTGTTGGTGGGGACCCATGATTGGTTCATTAAAATAGGCTTAACCTACACCAATCACTGGGGACCATTTGGCTTTAAACAAGGGCTGTGCCCCTCTCTTAGCAGATCATGTGAAGACTATGCAAGGAGTAACAAGAATAACTCAGCATTGGAGCCTGGCTGAAGGCACAGTCTGCCTTACATCCTCCGCCAGCGAAGGAAGGCCAGCACCTCCAAGAGGGAAGCAAGATCCCTCCACTAAACATCTCCCAGGGAACAGAGGGAGATACTGAATCCAGAGGACCCTCCAGCAGCTCCAGAACCGGTGCCCAGACAGCACACAGCACGCCCTGCTAGGCTCTGCAGCAAGCTTCCTAGGTGAGAAGTGCCAGAGAGTCTCTGAACCAAACAAAGGACAGGGCTGCTGCCTCCAACACTCTCCTCAGCTTTGGGCCATCTGCCTTACATGAGCCCAGTGTAGAAGCTAGGAGAAGTGCATCGACCAGCATCTACTGATGCCCGCCTTAAAGGACTTTTTCAAGCCAGTGAGCCCCTTGAGCTGCAACCAACTACACCGCTGACTGTTGTTGTGTCACAGATGCTAACGCCGTCTGAGATGCCTCGACCAGTGCTTCAGAGCCGCCGACCTGTGCTGAGACGATTCCTGACCCTGAGCCGCTGTGTAGGCCTGCCTGCATCCGTCCATCCAGCCTTGCACGCCAAAATGCCCGCAGCCTGATGCCCGCAGCTGTCTCCATTCTTGAACTCTGTCGCAGAAGCTGCAAAGCGCCCTCAAACTGACTCGCTCCTGCCGAGCACCAAGAACCTCTACAGCACAAGGTACATTGTGGTTCTGTCCCCCTGATACTTCTCTGAGGGCCCCTAGTGATATTTTATGACCCATTGCTCCTTTTGTGTTGAAACCAAGTGTCCTTGAACTATTGCAATTAATTACTTTACCAACTACCCTCCTGTCAGTATCCAGAGTGCATCCTCTTTCCTTCTTTGAAACTGTCTGTCCTCTGCATTCATGGACAGGGTGGGTTGTATCTGTTGTGATAATAATAAAGTAGATATTTTTATACAACCTTGACTGGACCGTCCGTTTTATCATTGGGTAATAACTGTAGTTTCACTGTGTCACAACTAACCAACAATCCACAACCTTGCAGAAATAAGCCTGCCGTTCTGTCCATGTTACCAAAACTGGACAAGGAGGTCTTAGAAATGACTAGTGTTCCAATCTGTTTGGATCCCTTCTGGTGCACTAGAGGTGTGGGGCTGATTGATGGTTTAGAAACCGATATCCATCTGTGGACTACTGGTGCCCCGGAAGTTGATTCGTCACAGAAGTCGCCACTGCCTGGTGAGGCTTTGTTGAAGTGTGGGACAGAGGAGTGTGTTGAGGTTTGATGGTGCACAGGTGAGGCTTTGATGAGGGAATGGAAGGAGGTTATTGAGAGGTAGTCTGAGAACAGATGAGGTTTCAATGAGTGACTTCAAGGGAGGATACTAGTGAAGGCTGGATGCTCCCCTGGTGAAGTTTCCATGCAATAGTGGGAGGAAATGTGGTATTGAGGTGTAGATAGTGGACCCATGAGGCTTAGGAGAGGCAACAGAAGATACACATTCATTGAGGTCTGGATGGTGCACAGGTGTGTCTTTGATGACTCAGAAAAAGGTATGAGTGCATAACAGATTGGATGGTATTGAGGTGTGCTTTTGTTGAGATGGTGGCAGGAAGGGGGCATTAGGGGCTTGGCGGTGCACAGGTGAGAATTTGATGAGTTGGTTAAAGGAAGGAGGGTGTTCTGGACGGTGTTCAGGGGAAGCTTTGATGAAGTGGTGGAAGGATGGTATTGAAGGCTATTCATTGCACAGGTGGGGACTCGGTGAGGCAGTGGAAGGCATGAGGGAAGGTAGTCCGGGCTGGCAGGATGTTAACAAGTTCTATTTCAAAATTACAGTGAGATGTGGCTCAACTTTTAATAAGCTTGACAAATACTCCCAACTTCCGTTCAAATCCTCATTGGGCAGTGCTCTTGACCATCAGGGATGTCCTCATTAAACAGTTATTGTGGCTTCCTGTACTGTTTTCTCTGGGCAGTGATTTGACCTCTTTTCTGTCAACGGCGGACACTGCCTGTGTCTTTGTTCTTTCTCCACTGGACAACACTTGTTACCCCCTTCACTGTCATCATTGGACAGTGCTTGTGCGTCATGCACTGACCTCTTTGAACAGGGCTTGTGACCCCCTGTGCTGCCCTCATTAGGCAGTTCTTATCTGACCCCTGCGTTGTCTCAGAGAACAGTGATTACGACCTCTGTATATTATATGATATGATAGTTTATTTATATAGCACCTACACACAATATTTTTCTAAGCGCTTCAAGGCAAGGGAGGGAACAAGGCGAAATACAATGACATTCTTACAGGCCATGAACAGTAAGGATGTGAAATTAACTATCGTACTCGGCCTGACGACATTTCAGATAGTGCAAGAGCAAAGACATAGATAAGGAAGGGAGGGGGAGAGTGGGAAGGAAATGGAAACAGACAGTCGACTACCGTACTAGGCCTGACGGCATTTCTGGTAGAGCCGGAGAAAAACAAAAGGTGAGGGAGAGGGGTGCAGAAAGGGAGGGGAGGAACAAAACAAGCGACTATCGTAGTAGGCCTGAGGACATTTCAGATAGTGCTGGGGCCGGGGGCAGGAAATGAAGATGTACGTGGAGGGGGAGGAGACAAACAAGGCTGCTGTCATACTATGTCCAAGGTCTATTCTGATAGAGTAAGTACATAGAGAGAAGTAAGGGGAGGGGGAAGGAGGAGAAGGGTGAAAGGAGAGAAGAGAGCGAGAAGAGTTGCAGAAGTGAATAATAACACATGATATTGCAAGAGAACAGCAATGCAAACAAGGATTCAAGAGGACGATGGGCATGACATGATTCAGGGCCACCCTGAAGTTCGAGATGCAGGGGAAGTCCAGCATGGGAATAAAAGTCCAGCAGGGTGAAGCACCGAGAGCCACTGAGTCCATACAGTCAAATCCAAGCATTGGTCACAGGTTGGTGATGGAAAACCAAAAAGCATCAAGACAAACTCCTGCTAAGGTTAGATGTAGTAGCAGAGGGATGACACAGGCATCCAGAGGGGGGTGGGCACATGGAACATCACGGGCAGCAAGAGGGGGGAAGGGGCACACAGAAGATCACAGGCAGGAAGAGGGGGTCAGGGGGCACACGAAACATCACGGGCAGCAAGAGGGGGAAGGGAGGCCCACAGATCATCACGGGCAGCAAGAGGGGGGCACACGGAACATCACGGACAGCAAGAGGGTGGCACACAGAACATCACGGGCAGCAAGGGGGGGGCACACAGAACATCACGGGCAGCAAGAGCGGGGGAGGCCCACAGATCATCACGGGTAGCAAGAGGGGGGCACACGGAACATCACGGGCAGCAAGAGGAGGAAGGGAGGCCCACAGATCATCACGGGCAGCAAGAGGGGGGCACACGGAACATCACGGGTAGCAAGAGTGGGGCACACGGAACATCACGGGCAGCAAGAGCGGGGGAGGCCCACAGATCATCACGGGCAGCAAGAGGGGGGCACACGGAACATCACGGGCAGCAAGAGGGTGGCACACAGAACATCACGGGCAGCAAGAGGGGGGCCCACAGATCATCATGGGCAGCAAGGGGGGGGGGGGGCCCACAGATCATCACGGGCAGCAAGAGGGTTGCACACAGAACATCATGGGCAGCAAGAGGGTGGCACACAGAACATCACGGGCAGCAAGAGCGGGGGAGGCCCACAGATCATCACGGGCAGCAAGAGGGGGGCACACGGAACATCACGGGTAGCAAGAGGGGGGCACACGGAACATCACGGGCAGCAAGAGCGGGGGAGGCCCACAGATCATCACGGGCAGCAAGAGGGGGGCACACGGAACATCACGGGCAGCAAGAGGGTGGCACACAGAACATCACGGGCAGCAAGAGGGGGGCCCACAGATCATCATGGGCAGCAAGGGGGGGGGGGGCCCACAGATCATCACGGGCAGCAGGAGGGTTGCACACAGAACATCATGGGCAGCAAGAGGGTGGCACACAGAACATCACTGGCAGCAAGAGCGGGGGAGGCCCACAGATCATCACGGGCAGCAAGAGGGGGGCACACGGAACATCACGGGCAGCAAGAGGGTGGCACACAGAACATCACGGGCAGCAAGAGGGGGGCCCACAGATCATCATGGGCAGCAAGGGGGGGGAGGCCCACAGATCATCACGGGCAGCAAGAGGGTGGCACACAGAACATCACGGGCAGCAAGAGGGGGAAGGGAGGCCCACAGGTCATCATGGGCAGCAAGAGGGGGGCACACGGAACATCACGGGCAGCAAGAGGGTGGCACACAGAACATCACGGGCAGCAAGAGCGGGGGGGGCACAGATCATCACGGGCAGCAAGACGGGGGCACACGGAACATCACGGGCAGCAAGAGGGGGGGGGCACAGATCATCACGGGCAGCAAGACGGGGGCACACGGAACATCACGGGCAGCAAGGGGGGGGGCCCACAGAACATCACGGGCAGCAAGGGGGGGGGGGCACACGGAACATCACGGGCAGCCTGTAGGTGTCCTCATTGGAGAATGGTTGTGGCCCATGACCTCAATGAGCAGTGCTTTGACCTCTGCGCTGAGTGGACTGTGCATGTGATCCCTGTCCTGTATCATTGAACATGGCTTGTTAAGGCGGCGTCTTTTGATGGATTGCAGCTGGTCGTCAGAGGAAGTGGTCTTCTTTAAGTGGTTGGCAGGATGTAGTGGAAGAGGGGGGGTCAAAATGGCTAATCCTATTCCGCATTCCTGGCGAATGTCACCCAATCGGCCAGTTTCGCCCATGCAGCGGAATTGGCCACTTGGGCCTTTCCCCACCCAAAATTTCGTTGTTTTGAAATGTCTTTTTTTTAGCAGCAGAAATGTCGTTTTTTTTATGTGGTCCAACAACAAACAAAAAAACAGATTTGTGCTGCAAAAAAAAAAAAGAATTCACAAAATGCGGCCTCGAAGTTGGAAAAGCACCCAGCCGGCCGAACGGGATTGTTGGCCACCCCCATGGAAGACCCTTACAAAAGGTCGACCTGTCCAAATGATCGCCCACTTAGTGAGGAGCACGGATATAAACCTGAAAGGTGAGGAGGGGGCAGGGTGGGAGGGGTGATAGGAAACACAGGAAGTCCAGGCTGTAGGGTAATGGGGTCAGGTGGTAACCTCCATCTCTAGTGTAAATCCCAGGGGGTCAGAGGGGAGGTGATAGTGCTGAGGAAGGGAGTGGGGCTCTAGGGGTACTAAGGGTGGGTAACTATCCGGGTGAGTCGGAGTATGGGTCAGGTACAAGTGTTTGGGGGTGTGTATTGTATAAATGCAAAATAACATAACATAACATTGTGTGTGGGAGGGGGCGTGAGGAGTGGGTGCAGGCCAGCAGGGAACAGAGTTCCACTACTTCTTTTCGTGCACTTCGACCACTGCTTGCGTTCAGGTAAAATACCAGTTTACCACTTTGTGGTCTATCAAAAGACACACAACTTGTGGCCCCTGTTTTGTCTTCTCTGAACGTGCTTGTGACCCCCTGCGATGACCAATTGTCTGTGTTGCTGACAGCAGAGTGCTACTAAACGTAGCCTCCCAGCCTGCTGTGCTGTGCTGTGCTGTGCTGCAGCACTACCATCCAGCATCACAGCCAGTAAAACGTGCATGGCCAGCACTTCCTTGATTGGAACTGTAATATCAGCGTCAATGGCTGGCGCTGGCTGATGGAGCCATCCCGTGCATGGACTGGCGAATAAGAGAGATCCCATTGTAGGTGCATGAGGGGGGCGGGGGGAGGGGCAATGTAATGCGCTGTAGCTTGGGAGGGTGCACGCACACACACGTGCACAAACACACACAAACAGGAGCACACCCACCTGAGCACACACACACAAGCACACGCAAAATCACACACACAAGCACACAAACAAAATCACAGACAAGCACACACACAAACACACACATATGCACACACACACACAAACACACACAACACACACGCATAAACACACTCCAGTCTCACTCTCGTACTCTCAGAGTCTTCCACTTAACACCTCACAATCTCAAAGACTCTTTCTTATACGTTATCTACCACTCACACTCTCTTAATCAAAAATTCACACACACACATAGACACAGCCCGATAACGTGTACTTTCGTGACGTTGTAGCATATACTTAAATGGCGTTTGGATGCTGGGCATGAACAGGTTGTCTGATGCCTGCTGTGTCTAGATGGGCAGGTGTGTCTGTTGGTGAGGGGAGCTACCTGGCTGTGTCTAGATGGGCAGGTGTGTCTGTTGGTGAGGGGAGCTACCTGGCTGTGTCTAGCTGGGCAGGTGTGTCTGTTGGTGAGGAGAGCTACCTGGCTGTGTCTAGCTGGGAAGGTGTCTCTATTGGTGAGGGGATCTACCTGGCTGTGTCTAGTTGGGCAGGTTTGTCTATTGGTGAGGGGAGCTACCTGGCTGTCTCTAGCTGGGCAGGTTTGTCTATTGGTGAGGGGAGCTACCTGGCTGTGTCTAGCTGGGCAGGTTTGTCTATTGGTGAGGGGAGCTACCTGGCTGTGTCTAGCAGGGCAGGTTTGTCTATTGGTGAGGGGAGCTACCTAGCTGTGTCTAGCTGGGCAGGTGTGTCTATTGGTGAGGGGAGCTACTTGGCTGTATCCTGCTGGGCAGGTTTGTCTATTGGTGAGGGGATCTACCTGGCTGTGTCTAGCTGGGCAGGTTTGTCTATTGGTGAGAGGAGCTACCTGGCTGTGTCTAGCTGGGCAGGTTTGTCTATTGGTGAGGGGAGCTACCTGGCTGTGTCTAGCTGGGCAGGTTTGTCTATTGGTGAGGGGAGCTACCTGCTGTGTCTAGCTGGGCAGGTGTGTCTATTGGTGAGGGGACCTACTTGGCTGTATCCTGCTGGGCAGGTTTGTCTATTGGTGAGAGGAGCTACCTGGCTGTGTCTAGCTGGGCAGGTGTCTCTATTGGTGAGAGGAGCTACCTGGCTGTGTCTAGCTGGGCAGGTTTGTCTACTGATGAGGGGAGCTACCTGGCTGTGTCTAGCTGGGCAGGTGTGTCTATTGGTGAGGGCAGCTACTTGGCTGTATCCTGCTGGGCAGGTTTGTCTATTGGTGAGGGGAGGTCCCTGGCTGTGTCTAGATGGGCAGGAGAAGGTTTTGTCTAGGATCCAGTTTTATCCCCATAGTAGCTTACATGCTGCTATGGAGGTCTTCCCCGGAGCTTCCAGGAATACAGGCATGTTGGAGAGGTGTTTGGCTCATGCGTGGTGTTTGTGTAGTGAATAACCCCCAGCCTTTTCCCTACTGCAATATGTTGTCCATTTTAAAGACTGAATTGATGAAGAGACTAATGACCACTTTCCCTCAGTAGAAAGGAGCCGTGTACTGGTTGGCTAGAATCCATGTTCTGTTTCTTATGCCATTGTACACATCGCAGTGGAGCACTGTGGATGGTCATAGGGTTTGAGGGAAGTGGAGTGGCATCGGGCCCTCGTGAAGATGCTCTCCTTGTTACTGTGATGCTCGGTGCTGGCGGACACTGTTACTCATCATCATTTAACTTTATTCAGCCATAAGGCCATCAAAGTACAAATAAACAAATCTTAACATAAAACATAGTACATAATGCACAGACATGAAAACACTCAGCCGACTATTGATGTCTGACAGCCCAGATCAGTCCTGGTGTTGACTGTTGACTGCCTCCGAACGATGTAGAAGCTATTGTCAGGTGCTCCCACTCCCACTAAAGGCCCCCTCAGACCCCAGTGTGGCTAAGTTAGCTCCAAAGAGCAGATACATAAGGGGCCTCATTCCAGCGGGGTACATGTATCCCACAGGGGTAGCATTAGTGCAAAGGGTGGGGGGGTGGCATTGATTACAATTGAACTGCTTGACGTTGGGTAGCGCCTCATTGCAATATCTAGTAAGCTCAAGGCCAGTCTTGGGTTCTTTAATTGCAATATCTAGTAAGCCCAAGGCCAGTCTCGGGTTCTTTGAGTGAACACGGGTGGCATCATGGGTGGCGCCTCATTGCAATATCTAGTTGCCCAAGGCCAGTCTCGGGTTCTTTGAGTGAACATGGGTGGCATCATGGGTGGTGCCTCATTGCAATATCTAGTTGCCCAAGGCCAGTCTCGGGTTCTTTGAGTGAACACGGGTGGCATCATGGGTGGTGCCTCATTGCAATATCTAGTTGCCCAAGGCCAGTCTCGGGTTCTTTAAGTGAACACGGGTGGTATCATGGGTGGCGCCTATTTGCAATATCTAGTAAGCCAAGGGCCAGTTTCATGTTCTTTAAGTGAACACGGGTGGTATCATGGGTGGCACCTATTTGCAATATCTAGTAAGCCCAAGGCCAGTCTCGGGTTCTTTGAGTGAACACGGGTGGCATCATGGGTGGCGCCTCATTGCAATATCTAGTTGCCCAAGGCCAGTCTCGGGATCTTTGAGTGAACATGGGTGGCATCATGGGTGGCGTCCCCTTTGCAATATCTAGTTGCCCAAGGCCAGTCTCTGGTTCTTTGAGTGAACACGGGTGGCATCATGGGTGGCGCCTCATTGCAATATCTAGTTGCCCAAGGCCAGTCTCGGGATCTTTGAGTGAACACGGGTGGTATCATGGGTGGCGCCTCATTGCAATATCTGGCAATCCCAAGGCCAGTCTCGGGTTCTTTGAGTGAACATGGGTGGCATCATGGGTGGCGCCTCATTGCAATATCTAGTAAGCCCAAGGCCAGTCTCGGGTTCTTTGAGTGAACATGGGTGGCATCATGGGTGGCGCCTCATTGCAATATCTAGTAAGCCCAAGGCCAGTCTTGGGTTCTTTAAGTGAACACGGGTGGCATCATGGGTGGTGCCTCATTGCAATATCTAGTTGCCCAAGGCCAGTCTCGGGTTCTTTGAGTGAGCACGGGTGGCATCATGGGTGGCGCCTCATTGCAATATCTAGTTGCCCAAGGCCAGTCTCGGGTTAAGTGAACACGGGTGGTCTAGTAAGCCCAAGGCCAGTCTTGGGATCTTTAAGTGAACACGGGTGGTATCATGGGTGGCGCCTCATTGCAATATCTAGTAAACCCAAGGCCAGTCTCGGGTTCTTTAAGTGAACACGGGTGGTATCATGGGTGGCGCCTCATTGCAATATCTAGTAAGCCCAAGGCCAGTCTCGGGATCTTTAAGTGAACACGGGTGGTATCATGGGTGGCGCCTCATTGCAATATCTAGTAAACCCAAGGCCAGTCTCGGGTTCTTTAAGTGAACACGGGTGGTATCATGGCTGGCACCTCATTGCAATATCTAGTAAACCCAAGGCCAGTCTTGGGTTCTTTAATTGCAATATCTAGTAAGCCCAAGGCCAGTCTCAGGATCTTTAAGTGAACACGGGTGGCATCATGGGTGGCGCCTCATTGCAATATCTAGTAAACCCAAGGCCAGTCTTGGGTTCTTTAATTGCAATATCTAGTAAGCCCAAGGCCAGTCTCGGGATCTTTAAGTGAACACGGGTGGCATCATGGGTGGCGCCTCATTGCAATATCTAGTAAACCCAAGGCCAGTCTTGGGTTCTTTAATTGCAATATCTAGTAAGCCCAAGGCCAGTCTTGGGTTCTTTAATTGCAATATCTAGTAAGCCCAAGGCCAGTCTAGGGTTCTTTAATTGCAATATCTAGTAAGCCCAAGGCCAGTCTTGGATTCTTTAAGTGAACACGGTGGCATCATGTGTGTCTCCCTCTTTGTGGCACAAGTCTTGTACAGCTTGCAGTGTCTTCTTTAATTAAATAATGGCATCCATAAACTGATCTGAGCCAGTGAGTGCATTTATTTATGAGGGAGTCTCTTGCTCCCCCCTGGTCATTGAGGCATTTGGGGACTCCATGCAAAAATACAGCTCCCCCCTTCGAAACCCCCTTATTTAACCATGCCCTACACCTTGACCTGGGATGATTTGTAACCTTGGGGCACAGTGAAAAATCAATGCTGGGGTCACTCCATGATCTGATTCATTAACTCCATGCCCCAGTTTGCCACCCTGATGATTATACTGCCCCCCGTGGTTACCCTCCTCCAAGCCAGCGCACCCGGGGTTGGTGCTGGATTATGACGCTGGGTGCAGTCCTTGGGGCGGGGAGGGGGGCGGGGTGCCACTATCCGACCGTTTCCACGGGCCCGTTATTATTGATGCTCTGGGAGGCAGTTCAGAGTGACCAAGGGGGCTACTGAAAGGAGGCTGGGTCTCATCCATGTTTGGGTGTGGTAAGACTCCACTGTTGATTCCGATGCCCTTGGGTTAACCTCAGTGCTTGGGTGATGCTTCCCTGGGGTCCGCCATCTTAATGGCTCCAGTTGCCAAGATTCGTCATTAGGGGGGGCTCATCATGGCCGCCAGTTTGGAAAGGAGAAAAAGACATTGACACCACTGTGCCGATTCCACGGGCATTGAAACGGGGCGAGAATGGGTACAGAAATGGCTGCTGTTCCCGGAGGCATCCTTACCTCAGGGGGGTTAGCCGGCGTATGCTCTAGACCCTGCTCTATATACGGTGACAGCTCTGCAGACACGGGTTTATGTTGAGTGATGGTTCGGCAGACCGTGCTCTATACCGGGCAACAGTTCTGCAGACACTAGTTGGCATATGCCACTACAATCAGTTTGGGTCACCTTGGCTATATGTGGGCAATGCTCGGTCCAGCTAATAAGACTCGATTCCCTTTCATTTGAGTCAGGCGCAAGCAATCAAACATGGGGCACCGGAAGTGAACACAGGTCTGCATGGAGATCAACTGGAACCCATGCAGGTAGAACTGAGTGCATGCAGGAGGCAGAGGCCGACACACGTGGTGCAGGGTGCACGGAGACAGATCTAGGCTTGCATTGATGAACCTGAGCACGTGTGACCAGGGCATGGTACCTGTTCATGGACTCTGACATGCAGAGGTTTCATTGGTTCTATGCAGCCAGCCTAAGGTGTGGGGAGTTGAGTCCGAGCATGTGTAATTGGCGCCAATATGATATGATGGGTTATTTATAATGCGCTTAATACCCAGAGGTTTCTAAGCGTCTTACTTCCAAGGCGAGCACGTTGCCCTTGAGCTATCCTCCCGAGACCCAATGAGGACTAGCTCTACTAGTAGAACCTGCATGGGTAGATCTTGACTCCTGAAGCGGCTCTGTGTGCCAATCTACATGTGTGGTCGTAAATTCTGGAAAGCAGTCTCAGGATGGTGCATAGGGATGCAGGATGGTGCATAGGAACGCAGGATGGTGCATATGGATGCAGGATGGTGCATATGGATGCAGGGTGGTGCACAGGGACGCAGGATGGTGCGTATGGACGCAGGATGGTGCATAGGAACGCAGGATGGTGCATATGGATGCAGGATGGTGCATATGGATGCAGGATGGTGCATAGGGACGCAGGATGGTGCGTATGGACGCAGGATGGTGCATAGGAACGCAGGATGGTGCATAGGAACGCAGGATGGTGCATATGGATGCAGGATGGTGCATAGGGATGCAGGATGGTGCATAGGGACGCAGGATGGTGCGTATGGACGCAGGATGGTGCATATGAACGCAGGATGGTGCATAGGAACGCAGGATGGTGCATAGGAACGCAGGTTGGTGCATATGGATGCAGGATGGTGCATATGAATGCAGGATAGTGCATAGGAACGCAGGATGGTGCATATGGACGCAGGATGGTGCATAGGGACGCAGGATGGTGCATACGGACGCAGGATGGTGCGTATGGACGCAGGATGGTGCATATGGATGCAGGATGGTGCGTATGGATGCAGGATAGTGCATAGGAACGCAGGATGGTGCATATGGACGCAGGATGGTGCATAGGGACGCAGGATGGTGCATACGGACGCAGGATGGTGCGTATGGACGCAGGATGGTGCATATGGATGCAGGATGGTGCGTATGGATGCAGGATGGTGCATAGGGACGCAGGATGGTGCATACGGGCGCAGGATGGTGCGTATGGACGCAGGATGGTGCATAGGGACGCAGGATGGTGCATACGGACCTGTGTCTTTGGCAGTTGGCCCTGGTCTGAACGTGAAGTGTGGAGACAGCGTTCACATTAAGCCAGGCGGCCTGCTCCATCAGCATCCACTAAAGCTGCAGGGTTGACCATACAACGGTATTAAAATGACGAATTAAGAAATTCCCTACACAACTTAACTCAATCACGACACAACCTAGAAAATCACGACACAACCTAGAAAGTCTCGGAAAATACCTCAATTGAAGACACAGCAAGGTTTCCAACCCCACTGACCTCACACATGGCTTGACAATCGATGTGATGGCGTCCATCACTGAAGACATTGCGCCGCGTATCTCAAGACTGGTCTTACAGGAGTTCTAACACGACTGTTCTCCGTTACATTGTGGTGCTTTGGGAGGGAACATGCAGTGCATTGTGGGAAATACCCTTTCATCAGTCATCGTTGAGATTTCTAGTGATGTGGTCCTGCGTCAAGTACCGCAGATTCCTGGAAGAAATGATATGACAGGCGTGGGGGGCTGCCTGCACTGTGCGCATATCACCTTTCTTCTGCACTGTGCCAGTGAGTCAACCGTGCAATTATTTAAGCAAATCGCTCGCTGGAGGGGCTCTGGGAAAGAATCCGCTTCGACAAAGGCACTAGAAAGGGGACCCCGACCTGCCTATTTCAGAACGAGTCCTGCTCTCGCGAGACAACACGTGGGTCCGCAATAACGTGACTCATGGACAGCGTTTCGCCCGCTGCATCGTGACTCACTCCCTCACTCTTTTCAGAAGTGGAGTCTAGGCCACTAAGATCTATCTGCACGAGGCCTGGCACATAGAAAACAGGCAGGGCACAGAATAAGGCGCCGGCACCAGCTCGAATCACAGTTCGGTGACACACTGTTAGAATGTGGCACGTGTTCTGAACGTGTGTGAACGATTATTCATTTGGAAGAACATTGGGCATTGGGCCTGTACCACTGGACAAAGCAAGCAACTGCACAGTGGATGAGTTCATCAGCTGGGTCCACACCGGACCAGGGCAAGCAGTGACCAGGCAATGCTGGCCCATTGGACCAGCCCTCGTGCTCTCCGTTTGTGGAGAAAATGCTGACGATTAGACTAAAGACCGAGCTGTTTTCACAGTTTTGTTTTCCAGCTCAAACTTTGCAGTTGTGATGACACAGGCATCTACTGACAAGGCGCTGCCTCTTGTGAGTACTGCTCAAGGTGCACTGATGGCATGACTGGTCGTTTGCAGAACACGCAACCTACCTTTCAGTGCAACCGACTGGTCACGTGGCTCATCTCGGTGCAGGAAACGGGCCGGAGCAACATGGAGCATTGGCGCGCCGCCCTGTCCCCAGACCCAGGTGCTTGCCCACGACACTCACGGTGGGATCTGCTCTGAAGCCGCGCTATTGCATGTACATGCAACACACGCTTCATCGAGCAGGCGGCTTTCAGAAGACTGCAGTGCTGCCCAGCCTGCTTGATAAAGCGCAGGTTGCTCATGCGTGTGATAACTCGGCATTAAAACAGGATACTCACAGCGAGAGCTGTGCTGAAGCCGACTTGATAAAGCGCAGGTTGCTCATGCGTGTGATAACTCGGCATTAAAACAGGATACTCACAGCGAGAGCTGTGCTGAAGCCGACTTGATAAAGCGCAGGTTGCTCATGCGTGTGATAACTCGGCATTAAAACAGGATACTCACAGCGAGAGCTGTGCTGAAGCCGACTTGATAAAGCGCAGGTTGCTCATGCGTGTGATAACTCGGCATTAAAACAGGATACTCACAGCGAGAGCTGTGCTGAAGCCGACTTGATAAAGCGCAGGTTGCTCATGCATGTGATAACTCGGCACTAAAACAGGATACTCACAGCGAGAGCTGTGCTGAAGCCGACTTGATAAAGCGCAGGTTGCTCATGCATGTGATAACTCGGCACTAAAACAGGATACTCACAGCGAGAGCTGTGCTGAAGCCGACTTGATAAAGCGCAGGTTGCTCATGCATGTGCTAACTCAGCATTAAAACGGGAATTATCACATGATGAGCCACCCACGTTTCAACAAGCAGACATGTTCAGTAAACGCTGCACAGGAAAGTGAATGCAGAGAGCCAACGCCTCACATTTGTGTTGCAGCTGTCCAACTGGCATATATGTCTTGCAATGTACAGCCATTGTGTCATTAGGGTGAGTAGTATGACCAGTCAAAATTGCAGAGGCCAACATCTATTATTCTCTCAAAAGTGTTTCTTACTGAATCACTATAAGACATGTTTCAAATCTAAAATTGTGGACATTCCTCTGTTCCCACAAAGCTCTTTGTTTTTATGCAAATGATCAGGATCGGGTTCTATTAACAGATACGTTATGGCATGACCTAGCCTGCGGCCCACCCCTCTGCCCTGCCTCCCCACATCCCCGCCCCTTCAAGGATGAGACGGTTCCCCCAGTAAATGTCTTTCCATTTCCAGCACTGGCTCACCTCTAAGCACATATGTGATGGCTTGTAAGTTCCTCTGACAGGGCTGTGCTGATGCCAAAGAACAAGGACAGACTTTTAGCAGGTGACCCTTTGGTCAAAACAGGTGCAGAGCCGTGTTTTCAGATGCTCATAGTGTAGACCTGTTCTGGGGAAAGTGGAGCCGACGCCAGGAGCCAAATATAGCTGCACAGTGATAAAGGTATGTAGATGTGATGAGCAGGAGCTAGAAGCAGCTTCTGGGATCCGTTACTAACTAGGGAGCAGGAGCTACCTCTCATGAGCGAGGAGTTAGAAGCAGCTTCTGGGATCCGTTATTACCTAGGGAGCAGGAGCTACCTCTCAGGAGCGAGGAGTTAGAAGCAGCTTCTGGGATCCGTCATTACCTAGGGAGCAGGAGCTACCTCTCAGGAGCGAGGAGTTAGAAGCAGCTTCTGGGATCCGTTATTACCTAGGGAGCAGGAGCTATTTCTGGGCAGCGAAGAGCTAGAAGCAGCTTCTGGGATCCGTTATTACCTAGGGAGCAGGAGCTACCTCTCAGGAGAGAGGAGTTAGAAGCAGCTTCTGGGATCCGTTATTACCTAGGGAGCAGGAGCTACCTCTCAGGAGCGAGGAGTTAGAAGCAGCTTCTGGGATCCGTTATTACCTAGTGAGCAGGAGCTACCTCTCAGGAGCAAAGAGCTAGAAGCAGCTTCTGGGATACGGTATTACCTAGGGAGCAGGAGCTACCTCTCATGAGCGAGGAGTTAGAAGCAGCTTCTGGGATCCGGTATTACCTAGGGAGCAGGAGCTACCTCTCAGGAGCGAGGAGTTAGAAGCAGCTTCTGGGATCCGTTATTACCTAGGGAGCAGGAGCTACCTCTCAGGAGCGAGGAGTTAGAAGCAGCTTCTGGGATACGGTATTACCTAGGGAGCAGGAGCTATTTCTGGGCAGCGAAGAGCTAGAAGCAGCTTCTGGGATCCGTTATTACCTAGGGAGCAGGAGCTACCTCTCAGGAGCGAGGAGTTAGAAGCGGCTTCTGGGATCCGTTATTACCTAGGGAGCAGGAGCTACCTCTCAGGAGCGAGGAGTTAGAAGCAGCTTCTGGGATCTGGTGTTACCTAGGGAGCAGGAGCTACCTCTCATGAGCGAGGAGTTAGAAGCAGCTTCTGGGATCCGGTATTACCTAGGGAGCAGGAGCTACCTCTCAGGAGCGAGGAGTTAGAAGCAGCTTCTGGGATCCGTTATTACCTAGGGAGCAGGAGCTACCTCTCAGGAGCGAGGAGTTAGAAGCAGCTTCTGGGATACGGTATTACCTAGGGAGCAGGAGCTACCTCTCAGGAGTGAGGAGTTAGAAGCAGCTTCTGGGATCCGTTATTACCTAGGGAGCAGGAGCTATTTCTGGGCAGCGAAGAGCTAGAAGCAGCTGCTGGGATCCGTTATTACCTAGGGAGCAGGAGCTATCTCTCAGGAGCGAGGAGTTAGAAGTGGCTTCTGGGATCCGTTATTACCTAGGGAGCAGGAGCTACCTCTCAGGAGCGAGGAGTTAGAAGCAGCTTCTGGGATCCGTTATTACCTAGGGAGCAGGAGCTACCTCTCAGGAGTGAGGAGTTAGAAGCAGCTTCTGGGATCCGTTATCACCTAGGGAGCAGGAGCTAACTCTCAGGAGCGAAGAGCTAGAACCAGCTTCTGGGATACGGTATTACCTAGGGAGCAGGAGCTACTTCTGGGCAGCGAAGAGCTGGAAGCAGATTCTGGGATACGGTATTACCTAGGGAGCAGGAGCTACCTCTCAGGAGCGAGGAGTTAGAAGCAGCTTCTGGGATCCGTTATTACCTAGGGAGCAGGAGCTACCTCTCAGGAGCGAGGAGTTAGAAGCAGCTTCCTGGATCCGTTATTACATAGGGAGCAGGAGCTACCTCTCAGGAGCGAAGAGCTAGAAGCAGCTTCTGGGATACGGTATTACCTAGGGAGCAGGAGCTACTTCTGGGCAGCGAAGAGCTAGAAGCAGCTTCTGGGATTCGTTATTACCTAGGGAGCAGGAGCTATTTCTGGGCAACGAAGAGCTAGAAGCAGCTTCTTGGATCAGTTATTACCTAGGGAGCAGGAGCTACCTCTCAGGAGCGAGGAGTTAGAAGCAGCTTCTGGGATCCGTTATTACCTAGGGAGCAGGAGCTACCTCTCAGGAGCGAGGAGTTAGAAGCAGCTTCTGGGATCCGTTATTACCTAGGGAGCAGGAGCTACTTCTGGGCAGCGAAGAGCTAGAAGCAGCTTCTGGGATCCGTTATTACCTAGGGAGCAGGAGCTACCTCTCAGGAGTGAGGAGTTAGAAGCAGCTTCTGGGATCCGTTATCACCTAGGGAGCAGGAGCTACCTCTCAGGAGCGAAGAGCTAGAAGCAGCTTCTGGGATACGGTATTACCTAGGGAGCAGGAGCTACTTCTGGGCAGCGAAGAGAAAAAAGCAGCTTCTGGGATCCATTATTACCTAGGGAGCAGGAGCTATTTCTGGGCAGCGAAGAGCTAGAAGCAGCTTCTGGGATCCGTTATCACCTAGGGAGCAGGAGCTACTTCTGGGCAGCGAAGAGCTAGAAGCAGCTTCTGGGATCCGTTATTACCTAGGGAGCAGGAGCTACTTCTGGGCAGTGAAGAGCTAGAAGCAGCTTCTGGGATCCGTTATTACATAGAGAGCAGGAGCTACTTCTGGGCAGTGAAGAGCTAGAAGCAGCTTCTGGGATCCGTTATTTCCTAGGAAGCAGGAGCTACTTCTGGCAGCGAAGAGCTAGAAACAGCTTCTGGGATCCGTTATTACCTAGGGAGCAGGAGCTACCTCTCAGGAGCGAGGAGTTAGAAGCAGATTTTGGGATCCGTTATTCCTAGGGAGCAGGAGCTACCTCTCAGGAGCGAGGAGTTAGAAGCAGCTTCTGGGATCCGTTATTACCTAGGGAGTAGGAGCTATTTCTGGGCAGCGAAGAGCTAGAAGCAGCTTCTGGGATCCGTTATTACCCAGGGAGCAGGAGCTATTTCTGGGGATTGAAGAGATAGAAGCAGCTTCAGGGATCAGTTACTAACTAAGGAGCAGGAGCTACCTCTCAGGAGCGAGGAGTTAGAAGCAGCTTCTGGGATCAGTTATTACTTAGGGAGCAGGAGCTATTTCTGGGGAGTGAAGAGCTAGAAGCAACTTCAGGGATCCGGCATCACACAGTAAGCAGGAGCTACCACTGAGGAACCAGGAGCTAGTACATAGCGTGCCACAAACCTAACTTTCGTGGGAGATGCAAACAACCTCTTTCTGTCCATTGTAAGGAGTCAGGAATGAAACTTGGACACAAGTGTGTCATGGTTTTGGTGAACGATTTTTAAAAAAAAAAATAAAAGGGGGTGGGGAAATACCTCTATGCCCCTGCTCTAGAGGTGTTTCCCTGCCTAAAACCAAAACTAAAGGTCTGTCGATGTCAGGATGTCCAGGGCAAAACTGGCCCATGCCCAAAGTTCTATTCTGATCCTCACTTTCTAATAAATTAACTCTAAGGTGATAAGGGGTTATGTCATTGGCCTTGAGTTGTATATAAGTTTGCAAAAGAAAATGTGTAACTTCAAAACAAAACAAAAGTTCCACAAAGTCAGAGTTCCTTGTTGCAGAGGGTTGCAACCCTCCCCTGGATTTCTCTGCACTCTTTAGGTTCAAGGTTATCAGTTCCTTAATTTTCTCTTGCCCAACAACACAACTGGCACAAATAATACTTTGTGTGTTGTTCTTTGTCTTGCCAGGGGACCTGGGCTACTCTCCTGCCAGGGTTTCCCCCCCTCTCTCTCGCTCTCCTATTATATTTGCACAGTTTTCTGCCACTCCTGATATGTATACTTCTCAGGACCTGCTTCTGTTTGTATAATATATACTCTTTAACTTAACACTTCCTGATATACTTTCCTGCCAAGGCTTTCCGATTAGAACATACTTGCACTTTGCATTCACCTGGAATACTCTCTTGCCAGGGCGTTTCCTCATGCAGACATCTGTGTCTCTCAATTTGCGAGGAATACTCTCTTGCCAGGGCTTTCTCTCATGTGTACTTTGCACACACCTGTAAACTTGTCAGTCCTTTATGTTTTTTCACTTCCATAACTTGCCTGGTGCACTACACTGCCATGTATTCTCAATTAGGTGTAATACATACATGTACAATCTTGATGACTTCTTTTGCATACTTAGTTATGCCTTCCTACCATAAGTTCCCTTGTATATTCTTTTTCATTTGCTTTAATTATATTGTTGCACTACCCGTATCCCTTGGGTGGACTCACCGGCAATGCCTGGCATATGTGGGTTCTCCTGAGAAAAGAGACCTTGACCGCGAGGCCAGCGGTGTGGGCTGCACACCCTGATTACCACTGTGAAGTGGTATAACTTTATTCTTTTCACACTGGTATAGTGATATCTTGTCTGGTTCTAAGAAAGTCACTTCAAAAACCCTATAAAGCAATTCTTCCAATTCAATGTATTGTAAATAATCTTTAGATTGGCAGATGTGTCACTTCGTAGGCCTATGCATTTCGGACATGGATGTCCTTCCTCAGAAAGATAAATGCAAATCTATGCCACATGCGTCATTACATAGTGAAGCATAACACGTTATAGCATCAGTCAATGTCACAATGATGCATAATTCGCATACGTAAGCAGATTGAGATATGCCATCAGTGTCCACGACAAAATTAATTAATATGCATATATATGCATACGCGTGCAAATCGTTCAATCATGTATAATTATGTAAATATATGTTACCATCATGCATGCCCATTTTGAGAAATGCAACCAAATTACAAATTGCAAAAAAAGAAAAAAGAAAAAAGAAGAAAAAATGGAAGGAAGAAAACAGATTCTGCATCGCAATCTTTAGAAGAATCCAATTAATGCATTATCAACAATGTTTTTATTTATTACAACTCTTGTGTAACACTAACCTGATAACAAAAATCACCACAATTGATTCTGTAAAAGAGAGAAGCATACGGGTCCATGAGAGGATTTATCTCTACATCTGTTTATGAAATATTTAACTGAAGTCAGGAAGTTCTTACCTAAAATACCCATGGATGAAACTCTGCATATTCAAATTATTGAGTCCCAGCTTCGATTTGCCAACGTGGTTATCTAAAGAAATAAGCCGCATATCAGAAACTTTAAGTCTTTGTTTACGATTATGTTAATGAAAATTAACAAAGTGGATCGTATCTACTCGTTACCTGATCTGCAGCGTCAGGCTCAGCTGCTAGACACGTCATCAAGCGTGTGTGCAACCATTTCGTTTGTTTTGTGTATAACGTTGTCTTGGTAACCGCTAATGTTTCACGGCGACCATTTTGGATTGGTAAACGTAGATCGTTGAATAATACATCTACCGTGGTGAACTCCTTGCTACGATTTCTTCTGTAATCAAGAATATCTATAATGTGTCAAATATAGTAGAACTAAAATGATGTGATTACTAAAATTGTTCGCCAAAACGAAGGGTAATACACACATAACTAGTCTATGTGCATTTTACACAACAGACGTTCTATAAGTGTCCAATTCTGCCTGCAAAACCGTATGTTTACTGCATTCATTGTGCATACATCGCTAATTACAGTTCTCTATGTTTATGTCTTACTTCTAATGGGTGCATGGAACAGATAAAGTTATAGAATGGTGTAATATTGTCCTACTAGTAACATACCTCATAAATAGACATTCTGTTTACCTCTTGTCATAATTTGGGATCAATAAGTGTAAAGGAAAATAAAGATGTAACCAATATAAAAAATATCAAAATTCTATACATGGAATGGGAAAATTAGATTGAGAAGACAAACAAGTGGAAGAAATACCATTATGATGAATACAAATTAACAAATAATAATAAAAAACAGAAAATAAATCATAAAGAAATCACAAATAAAAAATAAAATTAAAAATAAAAAGATAAAAGTATCATAGAAAATAAAGCGTTCCACAATTAGTTGTATGCATCCAACTTTTTCACATGAAGCAACTTAAATCAAACTCTTATTTCATTCCTTCTGTTGCCAGGGCCCCAAGTCTTTCGATCCAGTGTGCTTCTTTCTGTGCTTTTAATCTCTTCATGTCAATACTCTGTCCCCTTGTTGGTATAACTTCCAATACTGCAAACCTTAGTTGTGCAACTGTATGTCCATTCTCTTGAAAATGTCTTGCCACTGCCGATGTTTGGTTGTTCAATCGGATGCATGATTTGTGTTCATTCATACGGACTTGAACTTTGCGTGCAGTTTTTCCTACATAGTACTTTGCACACAGACATTTACTGCCTGATTCATGGA
This sequence comes from Ambystoma mexicanum, assembly GCF_040938575.1. Lineage (NCBI taxonomy): Eukaryota > Metazoa > Chordata > Amphibia > Caudata > Ambystomatidae > Ambystoma > Ambystoma mexicanum. Next base: position 22,860,653 of record NC_090931.1, read on the forward strand.
ATTATTTGCGTGAAAAACGCAGATTTGCGCGCCTTTCTGGCTGAAAATCCCCATACTTCAAACAGGGATTTTCGGGCAGAAAGGCATGCAAATCTGCGTTTTCCGTGCAAATAATTCCATGAATCAGGCTGTTAATTGTGTAAATCACATTTTCTGATAAGGAGGTGGCATGTTGCTTGAGTTTTATCTTCTCTCCAGTCCTGGGGTGTGATATTATGGATCCTTTCATCACATTGTTGCAATTTCCACAACTCATACATAGGTACGTGCCTGGATGTTTATCCAGTAATTTCTGCTTACTTTGACTGTGTATGTTTACCAGTAAGTTCTGCAAATTGTTACTTTTTGATAGGCAAACACAGGTGGATTAGCAAAGAGATCTTTGGTTCTGTTGTCATTCTTCAAGATATTCCATCTTTTGAGGATACTATCCTTTATTTGACGACTTTGTATTGAATATTTAGTTACAAAAACTAGATCAGGACTATTTCGTTTGGGTCTTCTTTGCAGTAGTTGTACATGCTCTTGTGCATTGGTCTTGCCTTGTGCTGCAGATAGATCTTCTTCTGGATAGCCGTTGTCCTCAAAATTTGTGTGTAATTTGTTCAGTTCAATTTCGCAATCTGTTGGATCACTAACAATTCTCTTTATCCTTAACATCTGACAATAAGGTAGATTCTGCAGTATGCTTAGGGGAAGGAGACTCATTCTTTGTGAAAGATTATTTTTGTCAGTTTGTTTCGTGTACAGAGTTGTGATTTTATGTCCTTCAATAACTGTCTGCACATCTAGGTAGTGTACATTAGGATTTCCTATCTCCATAGTAAATTGTATACGTCTGTCAATGTTATTAAGGTACACCAGAAACTCCTCCAATTCTTCTTTTTTACCTGACCAGACACCAAAGAAGCCATCTATGTATCGTATCCATTTCTTCAAGTTACCTTTCCACCGTGAGTTGTTGATTATATGAGTGGTTTCAAAGTGATACATGAAGGAATTTGCATATGATGGTGCCATGGTAGCACTCATCGCCGTTCCAGTTAGTTGATTGTAGTATTGTATTGAAAACATGAGTTTGTTGAAATAAACTTTAGTAATATCATCAAAAACTCCTTGTTGGCTCGTATTGGCCCTGCTTGCAATAGAAGCTTTTCTTCTGCATCTTGGCTAAGACTGTGATGGATGCTTGTGTATAAACTAGCTGCATCTGTGGTAAACAAAATTTCACTTGTTCCTAATTCAATTTGTTCCAGAATTTGGAGGAACTGCGTTGTGTCCTTTACATAGGTGGAGGTCTGTTGAATGATCGGTTGGAGCAAGTAATCGATATAAGTACCTAATGTATGCAAAATACTTTCTGAAGCTGCTACGATAGGCCTTCCTTGTGGATTAATTAAGTGTTTATGTATTTTAGGTAAAGTATATAAGTGTGGCATTTTGGGATATGCGGTCAGTAAATACACTTTTGTTTTGTTGGTAATCCAATTGTTCTCTAGTGCTGTCTCTAATATTTTTTTCCAAATCCATCTTGATGTTCCTTGTGGGGTCTTGTGTGAGTTGTTTGTATGTGTCTTGGTCTGACAGTTGTCGAAAACATTCCTGATGGTATTGTTCTGTGTCTTGTATAACTATTGCCCCACTTTTGTCAGCTAGTTGAATGGTTATGGTGTCATCTATGAACAAGTTCTTGATAAGAGAAAGTTCTCCTCTACTCAAAGTATGCCTCTTGGGAGGATGAACTTGTATTTTTTTGAGGTCACTTAACATCACATTATATTAATCGAAGGCACATTCACTGGAGGACAAAAAGTACTGTTTGGCCTGAATTCTACGTATTGCGTTTCCGATATCTCGTTATTTAGATAGTCATAAGTGTCTCTTCCAAATGTTCTTATTTTCCAGGCTTTCAAATCCTGTTGATAACTTTCGAGTTTGATGTTAATATCATTCAATATTTCTGCAAATGATTCAGCATTGGTTATATCAGTTATGTCCTTTGATAAAACTTCAATCTCTTTCCCCATTTGTTCAATGTTCCCTGAGAGTTCTTTAATCGTTAATAATATCAAATCTAAGGAGCACTTGTTAAGGATCTGTTCCCACTTCTCTACAAATTCTCTGTTCTCTTTCCATAAAGTTGGACGTAGAGGTATTCTTAATCCTCTTGGAATCGGTTGTGCCTTTAAGTATCTACTAAGGGTGACTGTATGCAATTTCCGATTTATGATTTTTCTTATAGAATATTACAACTGTTTTATTTTACTTTGCATATCTTTCTTTTTGGTAGTATGGACTGTGTCTTTAATGAGACCATGGATCACATCTGCCTCAGCGGCTGAGAAGCCGTTTGTCGTTGCTCTATTTTCTGTTAGGTATTCTATATCTTCATAAGATATTATGGTGTGCACCAGCTCAGAGAATCAAGGATGTGGAATCTGAAAGCATGAATGGTGGTGAGCTTGCACAACCTTGATATTCATATTCAACTCTAATTCTGTTATTTGTCACTGTTCATTAAACTTGGGGTGCATACCCACTATTTAGGTGTCTCCGTGATGTAGCACTATATATCACTTGAAAAGAGACCTTGGCCACGAGGCCAGCGTTGTGGGCTGCATATCCTGATTACCACTGTGAAGTGGTATAACTTTATTCTTTTCACACTGGTATAGTGATATCTTGTTTGGTTCTAAGAAAGTCACTTCAAAAACCTTATAAAGCAATTCGTCCAATTCAATTTATTGTAAATAATCTTTAGATTGGCAGATGTATCACTTCGTAGGCCTATGCATTTCGGACATGGATGTCCTTACTCAGGGCCAGTGATGTGATAATATATATTTTTTGCCAAACATTGGTCACAAAACGTAATCATTAATTATATCCATACCTCCATCCATATAACAACAGAAAGATAAATGCAATTGTAATGTCTCATCATAAGCATGCAGATCAATGCCACATGCGTCATTATCTAGTGAAACATAACATGTTATAACATCAGTCAATTTCACAATGATGCATAATTCACATAAGTAAGCAGATTGAGATACGCCATCGGCATCCAAGGCAACATTAATTAATATTCATATATATGCATACACGTGCAAATCGTTCAATCATGCATAATTATGTAAATATACATTACGATCATGCATGCCCAGTTTGAGAAATGCAACCAGATTACACATTGCAAGAAAAGAAAAAAGAAAAAATGGAAGGAAGAAAACAAAGTCTGTGTCACAATCTTTAGAAGAATCCAATGAATGCACTATCACCAATGTTTTTATGTATTACAACTCTTTTGTAACACTAACCTGATAACAAAAATCACCACAATTGATTCTGTAAAAGAGAGAAGCATACGGGTCCATGAGAGGATTTATCTCTAAATCTATTTCTGAAATATTTAACTAAAGTCAGAAAGTTTTAACCTAAAACACCCGCGGATGAAACTTCCGCATATTCAAATTATTGAGTCCCAACTTCTATTTGCCAACGTGGTTATCTAAAGAAATGAGCCGCATATGAAAAACCCTGTTTGTTTACGATGATGTTAATGAAAATTAACAAAGTGGATCATATCTACTCGTTACCTGATCTGCAGCACCAGGCTCGACTGCTAGAAACGCCATCAAGCGTGTGCACAGCCATTTCGTTCGTTTTGTGTATAACGTTGTCTTGGTAATCGCTAATGTTTCACAGCAGCCATTTCGATTGGTAAGCGTAGATTGTTGAATAATACATCTACCGTGGTGAACTCCTTGCGACAATATCTTCTGTAATCAAGAATATCTATAATGTGTCAAATATATTAGAACTAAAATGTGATTACTAAAATCTTTCGCCAAAACGAAGGGTAATAAGCACCTAACTAGTCTATGTAATATATATCCCAATATATGTAAGTGTTCAATCTAGGTGTGTTTCCCAATGTATTTATGGTTTGAATCTAGGGGCATTTACCAATATAGTTATGGTTGAATCTTGGTGCATTTCCCAATATATTTATGTTTTATATCAAGGGACATTTCCTAATAAAATTATGCTTTGAATCTAGGTGTGTTTCCCAATATATTCATGGTTTGAATCTTGGCGCATTTCCTAATGGATTTATGCTTCGAATGTAGGGGCATTTCCCAACATATTTGTCTTTTGAATCTAGGTGTGTTTCCCAATTTATTAATGGTTTAAATCTTGGTGCATTGCCAAAATATTTATGCTTTATGTCTGGTTACATTTCCCAATATATTTATGGTTTGAATCTAGGAGCATTTCCCATTATATTCATAGTTTGAATCTAGGGGCATTTCCCAATATATTCATAGTTTGAATCTAGCAGCATTTACCAATATATTTATTCTTTCCATCTAAGGGAATTTTTCAATATATTTATGGTTTGAATCTTGGTAAATTTCCCAATATATTTCTGTTTTGAATAGTGGTGCATTTCCCAATATATTTATGTTTTGAATCTAGAGGCATTTCCCAATATATTTGCGCTTTGAATCTAGAGGCATTTCCCAATATATTTGCGCTTTGAATCTAGAGGCATTTCCCAATATATTTGCGCTTTGAATCTAGAGGCATTTCCCAGTATATCTATGTTTTGAAGCTAGAGGCATTTCCCAATATATTTAGGCTTTGAATCTAGGGGAATGTCCCAATATATGTATGGTTTGAATATAGCGGCATCTCCCAATTTATTTATGCATTCAATCTAAGGAAAATGTTCAATGTATATATGGTTTGAATCTTGGTGTATTTCCCAATATATTTCTGCTTTGAATTGTGGTGCATTTCCCAATATATTTATGTTTGGATCTAGGACCATTTCCCAATATATTTATGTTTTGAATCTAAGTGGGTTTCCCAATATATTTATGTTTGAATTAAGCGGCATTACCCAATGCATTTATGTCTCGATTCTACGTGCATTTTCCAATATATTTATGTTTTAAATCTAGGCGAATTTCCCAATATATGTACGCGTTCAATCTAGGTGTGTTTCCCAATGCATTTATGGTTTGTATCTAGGTGCATTTCCCAATATATCTAAGCTCTGCATCTTTGTGAATTTCTCAATATATTATAATATATATTCTCAATATATTAATGATATTTCCGCTTTGAATCTAGGGACATTTCGCAAAATACATTTATGCTTCGAATCTAGGGGCATTTCCCGGTATATCTATGTTTTTAATCTAGGGGCATTTCCCAATATATTTATGTTTTGAATCTAAGGGAATTTCCCAATATATTTATTTTTGGAATCTAGGTGCATTTACCTAAATATGTATGGCTTTAATCTCGGAGCATTTCCCCGTATATTTATGGTTTGAATCTATATGCATTTCCCAATATAGTGATGTTTTAAATCGAGGGGCATTTCCCAATATATTTATGGTTTGAATCTAAGAGAGTTTCCCAATATATGTATGTTTTAATGTAGGGGCATTTACCAATATATCTATGGTTTGAATTGAAGGCTCACTCCCCGACTTACACATGCACATACAAATGAATATGAAACACCCCCATGGGGAATGAGACTAAGAGAACAGGTTGCAAGAGTGAAGTTTTCTTTATAAAGAATTGGCATCCAGTGAACTCTGCTGCCCTGGGAGCGCTCTGGCAAACAATACAAATATATTGGCTTATGAAGGGAAGAAGCGTCATCACTGACATCACACAATATGGGACTGCAAATGCTTGGGATTGGGTGAATAACATTGACACATATACGGCTATTGGTGCTGCTTCATCCGGATTGGTTGCTCCATTCGCGGGAGGGTGTGCATCACGTGGTCCAGCTGCCAGTGTCCAGGAGGGTTGAGGGGCAGGTCTCGGTGAGGCAGGGCAGACACTAACTAAGATAGCATAAAAACTACCACTAGACTTATAATAAACAATGACTATCAGTATAATCTTAAGTAAATCTTCTTTGAACCTATAATTGCATGCATAAAATCAAAGCATCCTTCATTACGACTTATATGGAGTTACCAGGGTTAGGGGTCTTGGTCAGTGTGATAACATTGATCATGGGGTGGGTCTGAGCACATCAAAACAACTATGGGGCATGCTGACATTTGTTAGTTCTAAGGTGCAATATACTGTGACAGGTCTAGTTTTAGTAGGGGGCACACTGGGGTGGGCTTCACAGCGGGGTCACACCTCTGGTACATCAAGGGAATACCTTAAGGGGCAGAGGGTTATAGTGGCTGTAATCTTCCAGCAGCTGGGGTAAGAGGGCACATGCAGGTTTGTGGAGATGGATGAGCTACAAGTCATGATTCAGGCCGGTTCACACACAGGACAGTGATCTCAGAGGAAGAGTGAAGATGTTAGATTAGTATATTTGTTTCAATTGTCCCCGGCGCATCCGTGAGAAATGCAGATGTGAAGCTTTTAGACAGAGTGAGAGAAGGTGGGGCCATGAGCGCGGAGTGCGCGGCACTGCAAAGGGGAGAGAAGCTTTTTTGTATTATCGCAGTGAGGACTAGTCCAAAGATGGAGCCCAGGGCACACAAAATGGACGCCAAGTGTCCCATCGCAGCAGCCCCGTTTAAGATGCAGGAAATGGAGGCATCCCCGTTATTGTGCCAGCAAGTGGTCCGCATTGTGCTGAATTTGTGAGGGGTGCCTAACCGACCCCTCACTCCCAAAGATTCCCCCCTTTTGTTACATCTAAAGTAACAAACTAATCCTTTTCATTATTCTCCCTCAGATAATACTCTGCTTTTTGCACTGCCTCATCCCATGCCGGTGTAACTTTTATTGGGATCCACAGCCTACAGACACCTCTTAGGCTCTGCCCTCTCCTGGCGTATTCATCAGGTGTGCAGGTCATGTATATCCCCCTTCCCCATCTAGATCCACCCACACCTCCCTGCACCATTGCAGTTCCCGTGGCTCTTTGATCGTGGTGTGGTATAGGTTGTCCACCCTGTCCACATGCTGGTGATACACAGCTGTGAAGGCGATACTTCGTATTGTATTGTGCGTCTATCATAGTTGCTACCGTTGTCAGTTTCCCATTGTTACCATCATCAGTGTTGAACTAGGCATAGATTTTGCACAACATCATATGCCCAAATGGCACACACAGAAAAATATCAAAGAAAATCGCCGACTGGAACAAAAATTTTCATCATAATAGTGAACCATGAGGGTATCCATTTGCACATGTTGTTGAACCAGTTGCTCGGTTCTATGCCTCCTTCCTTCCACATTCTCTCCCCCAGGTTGTTTACTGCCAAGATGATGTGGGAGAGAGTCCCGTTATCCGCATCTTCTAAGGTGCAAATGTACAGCATGCGCTCCCGATTTTTCGGCAAACACCGCCGTCCATTGCTGTGTGAAGGTCTAATACGTACCGGTTCTGCATTGTCATTGGGCGCAAAGCACAGTTCCACATTGATCACATTGAATCCTTCTTCAGTGTCGTTGGCCAGTTGGATCAGTTCCCAGCTGACAATCTGCAACCATTTGGCGTTTGCTCATGCCTGAAGTCCTGGCGCCAGGAGGGAGGCAAAGAACGTTTCAGCTGAACTAAACAACTTGTATTTATCAGGAATCTCGGTGGGGAGTTTCAATGTTTCGCTGGAAATATAGTTGGTCCTCTTTCTGCGGGACAATCTGTCTTGTAGCTCATCTTTAGACAGAATGTCGTATGGGGAAGGCTCTGTTGCTGCTGGTTGGTGCGCTGCCGATGTGCCAGCTGAATCCCCTGCTGCTGATATGCCAGCCCAAACTCCTCCCCCCTTGGACATGGCTTTCTGGGATTACCATTAGCGCTGAGTGCAGGGTGGTCAGGCTGCATGTACCCTTCCATGATGGTGGGAGATGCAGGTAAGCTTGCTTTCCGCACACCCAATACATGTCCATGAGCGCTGCTGTACCTTTTTTCATATATGGGATGATGATTGTTTTATTGCATTGTTTATTGGAGCCCATCTGTACCCTCCCTTTGCCATGGAAACAACGTTTGTGCGGTATTTCCTTCTGTGTTTTGATGGGATTCTCAATTGCTGTAACCCATGTGAGCTTTGCAATGTGCTGTGACCAGACGGGAGTACATATTTCTTTAACCCATTGAAAGTTCTCTTCAGTTAAGCCTCACAATGCCTCTGCTTTACATGTGATTGTCTTGTCATGACACTTGTTTTCTGTGAACCTTGTCCCTTTAATAAAAAAAAATGTTTCTTTGATGCAAATCGCTCCTTGTGGCTTACTCGTGCAGGTTCTCTTGTTCTGCAGCATTTCTATTGTAACTGTGTGTGACTGGGAGGTGCTCTGAATCCTGCATAATACGAGATGAATCAAACATTGGGCATCCAACAAGGGCACTTCTTGAGGTATAAGTATTTTAGGTGTGCCTGAAGCGTGCGATATGAGAGAACAGACATAGCAGCTCTGATTTGTGGCTTGTTTTGCTGTTGAACACATGTCTGAGTACCACTTGTTTGACTGATCTGGGTGGTGGGGGTCTTTAATTTCATCTAATCCCAAGCCATGGTAAACATCATATCTTTACCCCTCCCACCCCCCTTTTCCATCTCCTCCTCCCCCTTCCCTGTTATTTATCATTTTCACTCTCTTATAATTTATGGGAAAAACATCTGCCCATGTCGCGTCACTGAATTCGCTAGCAATTTGCCAGGACTGTGTTGCTGGAGTGTCTTGTGAACTTACAGTGTTAGGATAAAAGTGCATTACAGTGTCTTGTGAGGTAGGTTTTATGGTTGTGTGCACATCAGTATTTTTCAGATCAAGCTCAATACCCCAAGAGTAGTCCCCATCATACTGATTAGTCTTGTTATCCTTGTTTAGTTCTATAGCAGAAAGAGAGGAAAGTGGAGTTTTGACAGTTCGATTTTTATGCAATGTGGTAAGATTGTTGTTAACAGAACCATTATGTTTCCACATAGTTGTAACTCCATCCTATATGAGCATTGAGCCTTCCCATATCAGCTTTGCCCCACTTCCCCCTCTTTCATATTCTTAATTATGAAAGACACTGTCCAATACCACGCCGCAAAAAATAACATCACAGAAAACAATATTGCAAAACATTTAGGTACACACTCAAAGCTGTACCACATATTCATTCTACTATGTACCCTATAACTATCTATATTTGTGTCGTTGTTAGTGAGGGCCTTCCTTTCTGCCATTTTTCCACCTGAATATGTGATATAAAATTGTTAAGTACAAGGCATGCATACTTTTCATCGTTTCTTACATTAATTTCTTTTTCATTGACATCACATTCATTTTATAATTCTCTGTTATTCAACTCTAAATGTTTAATTTTCACAATCCTATTCTATTTTATTAATTTTCTCCTTAACCAATGGAAAAATATACTTATTTGTAAACTGTACAATCTCTGGTAGTGGCAGCTCTTATTTTGCACCTCTTTGTCTTAGCTACTTGCAACTTTGTCGCTCTCCTTTTGCTCACATTGAGTGGCTGTACTATTGTGTGCTCTTCTCAATTCTGACAGATGCACCCAATATTTCAACCCCTTCACTTTAACTGCTGTGGCCATACAATATATGACATCATAGAGTCCATGAAATCTTGGAGAATTCCACCTCCGCACAACGCTTCGCACATATACATTTTCCCATGGCATCAATTGTCCTGTGGGGCTGTCCTGCATTGGCCTTGTAGTATCTGTTTCTATGCTTTGTGTAAATGGTGGTGCGATCTGTCTTGCTATGCTACGGACGGCGCGTGTTAGTTGGGTGATGTATTCTTTAAATTCTTCCCTTAGCACTGTTGCAGCTTGGCTGTGTTTGTAGTTGGAACAGTGCTAGGGGCAAGCAATACACACTGTTTTTCTTGAGTGTGTTAACCAATTTTAACAGTTTGCTTTTGAGCAGGCCATTGATTTTTTCTACGACTCCATTGCCTGTGGCTGATAAATCGAACATAATTTATGCTTTACACCCAACAATGTTGTTACTTCTTTGAAACGATCATTTACAAAATGCGTGCTGTTATCTGACCTTATGATGTCACATATGCCCCACCTTGAGAAAACCTCCTGTACTTAGAATTTGGCAGCACACTTCGCGTGTGGGTGAGGACATAGTCCAGCTTCCACCCATCTTGAGAATGGACAAACTATTAGAATCAGATATCTTGCTCCATTGCATCTTTCCCCCATATCCCTGTAGCAATGTGGAGCTCTCTAAAGGGGCCCACAGAATGCGGTAGTGTTCCTCGCAGTGTTCTAAGAGTCATTCCTGAACTATATGTTTGGCATGTTTTTGAAAAAAACAGATGTTGCAGCCAATGTCGGCTTGAGTTCCTATCTAGAGCGAAGCCTTTGTGCCTCTCTGGTTCCTTTCTCAGATGGCCAAGGGTCTGCACCAGGGGTGCCTGTATTGTGGCTGCAGCAATATATGTACAATTCCGAGAAATAAAGTTGGTACCCTTTAGTGCGCTCCTTGGGAAGAATTACTCAATCACTTGGTTATGTTAATTCCAATTTGTTTATTCAGTATAGGTTCTGGATACTCCATACACTTAAAGTTTCAATAAACAAACTTTGTCTCCCAAATTGTCTCCCAACACGTGTTTCCCCATGACTTTAGCCACGGTTCCTCAGGGGAGATTCTAAAGTGAAAAAAGAACCCAAGTTCATACATTGTATATAAACAAAGACTTAAGTGCATTAAACCTCTAGTTTCATAACCACTTCTATCTGAGAAGAGGACATACACTCACCCTTGTCATGTTTCTCATAATTCTGATTCAGTATTGATTGGTATTCAATTTTCTCTCTCATCGGCTCTCTATTTGTCTTCCTTTTGTTCTTTTTCCCTTTTTTTTTTTTTATTTTTTTTTCCTTTTTTTTCCTTTTTTTCATTTTTTTATTTTTTTCCCTATAAGAAAAATGCACAAAGCTCATATGCTTTGGTTCACATTCTAATAATGGCTATTAATGTGTTATATTTCTGAACAGCAAAGCTGTCTTTGCTGTCCTATACAGTGTGCTGTGTCCTTCCTAGCCTATATAGAATGGCATTTTAGTATTGGTCCATTATTACTAGTATAAATTCTGCATTTGCATTGGTATTCAGTTTGATTGAATTTATGCACCCTCTATGAGGTAGCCCTTTACATTTCTAGAGAAAATTATTTTAAATTGCTATGGAGTTTACCTTGTGTGTAGATTTTTGTGGATTCAAAGATGTTCCTTTCTCTCGGTACGATTGCCTCTGTGCATCCGTGGTTCCCGGATGCATCTTACCTCAATTCTGCTTCTGTTTATATATCGCGGAGCACGTCGCGTGATGACGTCATCGCGTAATGTGCCGTGATGACGTCATACGCGTCAAAAAACGTGCGGCGGCCATCTTGGATTTGTTTTTTGTGAAAAAAAAAAAAAAGTTTTTTGTGTTTCTATGTTGTAGCCTTCATTTTTGTACAAATAATTTTCAGGTTGCATTGCTATTTTGCAAAAGAATGGATTTATTTTCAAAGAACCCCTAAGCTAACACTAATGTCTTCTTTAATTTAATTGTGTCTCTAAATGTTGTTGTATCTATGCGTATGTGATAGCATCAACACGTTGGATCCAGCTTTCCATTTACTATATTTCAGTGTATGTGGTATAGAGTATATAGGCTCTATGTATAAATGAACAACAAGTTGCTTATACATGCTTTCAGTGGTAGACAGAGAGGTACTTAGGATGATGCACATATACAATCAATAGTGTTTTTATAACCAGTTTGCCATCTCTGGCCATCAAGGACACAGCACACTGTATAGGACAGCAAAGACAGCTTTGCTGTTCAGAAATATAACACATTAATAGCCAGTATTAGAATGTGAACCAAAGCATATGAGCTTTGTGCATTTTTCTTATAGGGAAAAAAGAAAAAAAGAAAAAAAAGGAAAAAAAAGGGAAAAAAAAAAAAAAAAAAGGAAAAAGAACAAAAGGAAGACAAATAGAGAGCCGATGAGAGAGAAAATTGAATACCAATCAATACTGAATCAGAATTATGAGAAACATGACAAGGGTTAGTGTATGTCCTCTTCTCAGATAGAAGTGGTTATGAAACTAGAGGTTTAATGCACTTAAGTCTTTGTTTATATACAATGTATGAACTTGGGTTCTTTTTTCACTTTAGAATCTCCCCTGAGGAACCGTGGCTAAAGTCATGGGGAAACACGTGTTGGGAGACAATTTGGGAGACAAAGTTTGTTTATTGAAACTTCAAGTGTATGGAGTATCCAGAACCTATACTGAATAAACAAATTGGAATTAACATAACCAAGTGATTGAGTAATTCTTCCCAAGGAGCGCACTAAAGGGTACCAACTTTATGTTTGGCATGTTGTACATTCCACTGTGAATTTTGACAAATGTTCCTGTAAATCTGGAACAAACCAGTGTTCCTGTATTTCAGCTGCAATGTGTTGTTTAGTCAAATGTTTTGGGAAGTGCAGTTGTTGAAACGCTATTTCTAACAATTCCACCGGCATTACTACCTTCCCTGTGAGCTTCTGTCAACATATCAAATCTGTTGGTGATTGTTTACATCCTCTTTTTCCCCATAATTATTGTTCCTCCACAGGTGCATGTTTTTGGAGCTCTATTATTTGGGTAATTGGTGTATTGCTGTATCCCTTGTCTGCTGTATCTGTACCAGATGTTTTTACAATGCACTCTACTGCTTGCGGGATATTAAAATAAGCTGATTCTTTTGCGGCGGCGTATGCTGCGGCGCTCCCCAATGAGATTGCATCCATGTTATTGGTATGTGCTTGGCACTTCACCAATGCTACCACTGACGGTTCTGCTAATTCTTCTATCAGCTCATTCAACAAGGCTGCATGCTGTACTGGTGAACCATCTGTCCTTCTAAACCCTCTTCGCTGCCAATGTGACAATCCTGAGTGCACTGTTGTTGTTGCACATGCTGAGTCAGAGTATATTGTCACAGCACACCCTTTGGCTGTATGTAGCGATTAAATTAGCGCTATCAGTTCTGCTGTCTGCGCTGAAAAATGTGAGGGGAGGTGTTTTTGTGCAATCACTTCATATTCTTCTTCCTCCATCCTTACCACTGCCGCCCCAACATGCTTTTCACCTGTCTCGCTGTCTATTGATGTTGACCCGTCTACAAAGTATATTTCTCCCTCCTCCAGTGCATTTTCGCTTGCTTTAGGAATGTCATCTTCCTCTCCTTCAGTATATTTCTCCCTCCTTCAGTACATTTTCTCTTGCTTTAGGAATGTCATCTTCCTCTCCTTCAGTATATTTCTCCCTCCTCCAGTGCATTTTCGCTTGCTTTAGGAATGTCATCTTCCTCTCCTTCAGTATATTTCTCCCTCCTTCAGTGCATTTTTGCTTGCTTTAACAATGTCATCTTCCTCTCCTTCAGTATATTTCTCCCTCCTCCAGTGCATTTTTGCTTGCTTTAGGAATGTCATCTTCCTCTCCTTCAGTATATTTCTCCCTCCTCCAGTGCATTTTCGCTTGCTTTAGGAATGTCAAATTCCTCTCCTTCAGTATATTTCTCCCTCCTCCAGTGCATTTTCGCTTGCTTTAGGAATGTCATCTTCCTCTCCTTCAGTATATTTCTCCCTCCTTCAGTGCATTTTCGCTTGCTTTAGGAATGTCATCTTCCTCTCCTTCAGTATATTTCTCCCTCCTCCAGTGCATTTTCGCTTGCTTTAGGAATGTCATCTTCCTCTCCTTCAGTATATTTCTCCCTCTTTCAGTGCATTTTTGCGTGCTTTAGGAATGTCATCTTCCTCTCCTTCAGTATATTTCTCCCTCTTTCAGTGCATTTTTGCGTGCTTTAGGAATGTCATCTTCCTCTCCTTCAGTATATTTCTCCCTCCTTCAGTGCATTTTTGCTTGCTTTAGGAATGTCATCTTCCTCTCCTTCAGTATATTTCTCCCTCCTTCAGTGCATTTTCGCTTGCTTTAGGAATGTCATCTTCCTCTCCTTCAGTATATTTCTCCCTCCTTCAGTGCATTTTCTCTTGCTTTAGGAATGTCATCTTCCTCTCCTTCAGTATATTTCTCCCTCCTCCAGTGCATTTTTTCGCTTGCTTTAGGAATGTCATCTTCCTCTCCTTCAGTATATTTCTCCCTCCTTCAGTGCATTTTCTCTTGCTTTAGGAATGTCATCTTCCTCTCCTTCAGTATATTTCTCCCTCCTCCAGTGCATTTTCTCGCTTGCTTTAGGAATGTCATCTTCCTCTCCTTCAGTATATTTCTCCCTCCTCCAGTGCATTTTTTCGCTTGCTTTAGGAATGTCATCTTCCTCTCCTTCAGTATATTTCTCCCTCCTTCAGTGCATTTTCGCTTGCTTTAGGAATGTCATCTTCCTCTCCTTCAGTATATTTCTCCCTCCTTCAGTGCATTTTCTCTTGCTTTAGGAATGTCATCTTCCTCTCCTTCAGTATATTTCTCCCTCCTTCAGTGCATTTTCGCTTGCTTTAGGAATGTCATCTTCCTCTCCTTCAGTATATTTCTCCCTCCCTCAGTGCATTTTTGCTTGCTTTAGGAATGTCATCTTCCTCTCCTTCATATGTAGCACACTCGTGTTCCTGTATGTTTTCTACTGTGCATGGTTCAGTGATGAATATGGCTGGATTCACTTTCTTGCACCTTACTACATGAACATTTGGGATTGATATTGTTATATCAACCCTTTGGGTGGTGAGAGTGCTTTTCGATCTTTCTAAAATGGCAAACAGTGAATGTTCAGCGTAAAATGTCACTGAGCAACCCATCACGATGGCGGCGCTTTTTTCTATGGCGAAGGCTACTGCGGTGAGATCTTGTTTGCACGCAAAGTGGCCCTGCATTACTGAATCTAGAGTACCGCTGTAGTAGGCCAATGGCTTGTGGCCTAATTATGTCTTTTGTGTTAGAACTGCTGTCATTAAAGTTCCATTGCAGTGTGAAAACAGGTAGAACTCCCAATCATAATCAGGGTTCGTTAGAACTGGTGCATGCACAACGAGGTCCTTTAACTTGAAATACTGTGTTATCATCTCTTGTGTACATTTTAATGGGACATTGTCTTTCTATGCTTCTTTTAAAGCCTCTAATAGTGGGTGTGTTTATGCTGCATAGTCAAGTATCCATACACAACAGTAGTCACAAATCCTGAGGAATATTTGCATTTTTTTCACTGTTTTAGGCATTATTAGGTGGCCTATTGCTGCTGCTCTGCCTGGTATTATTCTTTTGCCATCTTTTGAAATCATTTGTCCCAAATAAAGTACCTCTGCTAGGCAGTATTGTAACTTAACTTTGTCCACTTTGTATCCTTTTGTGGCTAATAAATTTAGCAATGATATCAAATCAGCCCTGCACTGCTCTTCACTCTTGCTTCAAATGAGTAAGTCATCTATGTATTGAATTATCGTACTCTCTACATTGATGTTACAAAGATCTTCATGCAATATTCTCTTAAAGATGCTGGGGCTCTAATAGTACCCTTGTGGTAGTCTATAATGCTTGTATCTATCTCCTCTCAATGTGAATACAGTGAGGTATTGACAACTTGGGTCCAGTGGTATTGAGAAGAAGGCATTCTTCATGTCCTCTACATTAAAGCAAGTAGTATCTTTAGGTATGCTACATAAAATTGATACAGGGTTAGGCACTAGTGGAAATGTTTTCTGTATGATGTCATTAAGTGGGCGTAGGTCCTGGATCATCCTCCAAGCCCCGCCTCTTGCTTTTTTGATCGGAACATTTGCAGTGTTAAATGGTGACGTGGATGGCACTATTATCCCTTGTTGCAATAATGCATTTATTGTTTCTCGTATCCCTTCCTCTGCTTCTCTTGATGATGGGTACTGTTTTACTCTAGGCGATATTGCACCTGGTTTCAATTTTATTTTTATGGGCGTGACCTCCTGTAACAGCCCTACGTCATGGAGGCCTGTGGTCCATAATTCTTTTCCATATCTTCCTCAAATATAGTGGTTGGCACATTGACACTGGCCTTGAGAGGGTTGTGTATTTCTCTGTGTTGGATCATGATGTCACATGGTACACACATTTCCATTATTATTTCCCCATCAGTGTCATTGTCAGGAAACAATTCTTCATCAGTTAACTTACGTAAAGTTATGTTTGGGTCTATGCACAGCACTGTTCTCCATTCGCAGCCATGTGTGTCCAGTCCTATGACTGCAATACGTTTGCTTGAGACCTGTACCCCTTCCATCTTAATAGACAAAATTGTGCCGGGCACAACATCTATATTTACAATTGGGTGAAAGACAAAATCAGAGGGCACCTTCCACTCCTTTTGTTTTATCTCTGGTACTACCCGAGCAAGCACTCTGATCCCATAAATGAAGATGTCCGTGTCTATATGCACCCCCCCACAGCAACTTCATTTGTCATAGTGCTTATCATTAACATTGCTCTCACTGGGCACACCCCTGGAGTGGAGCACACTATCCCTCGCTCAGTAAAGGATATGGTCATGTTCAATTTACTCAGGAGGTCTCTTCCCAACAAATTTATTGGCGAGTCTTCATGATATAGTAGAGGTGCTCGCACTGTTCCCCCCCACCCCCCACCGTTATGTCAAGATCTTTTGTGTAAAGAACTTTTAAAATAGCCCCAGAGAACCCTTGCATTTCCAATTTATTTCCCGAGAGCGGGAACCGGCCTTCCATGAGGCACGATTTTTCAGCTCCTTAGTCCACCATAAAGATGAATTGTTTGTTTCCTATCTTAGCCCCCACTAATGGTTCCTCTTCTGCATGTAGGGTAGTGGATAGGACTGGATACGCAAGTGCTTTCTGTGGGCTGTCCTAATCTGCATACGTCTCAGTTCCTGCAACAGAGAATACATTGTCCCCTACCACGGCTGCACCGCGAAAAGGTGCCGGCACCCCATTCGCAGATGTTGCAAAAATATTTGTGTTTGTGTTTCCCATAATGTACTGCCTTGCCCTTTGTGGCTGCATACCTCTCTGCTGTTGTTGCTGTCTTTGTTGCATTTGTGGCCTTCTCTGTATGTGGCTCATTATAGCATTGTTCGTTCTGCTCACTCCCTCCCATTGGTAACCCATAGGGAATGCCTGGGTGTGGGTGGCCATACTGCTGGTCGTTTCCCATGTGTTGTGGCTCTTGGCAATACCCTATTGGTCACATCCTGCATTCTCTCAAAAAATGTCCCCACCTCCCGCAGTTCCAACACGACCCTTGTGGTCCTCCCCTCATTCCTTGCCTTCCAAACCCTCTATTCCCCATTCCTCCAAATCGCCCTCTCTGACCTCAGTACGCACCTCATCCTCTTTTGGGCATGCCCTGCCATTGAGGGCCTCCGTACTGCTCCTCTCCATCCCATTGCTCTTGTCCGTTTGTAGGCCAAGCTGCTGCCATCTCTGCTGGTGTATTTGTCCCCCCCTCCTCTCCTTCGCCCTGCCTGTCAGTGGAAGTTGTTACGTTCATCGCCATGACCTTCACTAATTTCTTTTGTACTAACTTTGCTTCATCTGCCAACCTTCTCTGTGCTATCTCTCTTTCTCTTTCTTTGATCCTCCTACAATGATGCACAATTATGCTCTGAATCTCTGGCCAGCCCCTGGCTTCTATCCCAGCTCTTTCATACAAGGCCTTCTGTACCTCCTTTGGGAGCCCTTTTTTAAATATAAAGTAGAACAGGGCAGTGGATTGGTCCCACGCCGTGCCTGTTTCAGATCTCCACAAGTCTTGCACCCGGAGGATGAATTGTGTAGGCTCCTCCTCCTCCTCTCCCATAGTGCATTGCATCACTAAGTGTAAATATGAAGTGTCCGGGAAAGTTCTCCGCAATGCATCCCATACTTGTGCCCTTACGTTATTAAATGATGACCCATCATGACGGTCACAGTTCATTGTCACTCCCGGGAAGCCCGCCTTCGCCCACACTGTGTCTGCCTGGTCACCAACTGCGGACACTAGTAAACTTTTTACATCTCCTATAGCTAGTGGCACTCCTGCTGTGTTTTTTTCAAATGCATGTATCCACTTCACCACCCCACCAGAAAGTGGAGGGAGGGTTTCAACAAGTTATTCTTGTCCATCTGTGCCCATGGCATGTAGTGTGGTCTCCCTGCTCCCTTGTGTATCAATGGCATTTGTAGTTTCACCTTTCCTCCTTTCTTACTTACCGTTCCCTTCTTTGTTTTACTTACCAGCATGTTCCCTACTCTTTGTCTTAATCTCCCTTGCCACCTTAGCGCGGCCCTCTCATCCTCTTGGTCGAATGGGAACGGCAGTGGAGACCCCGCTGCTGCTGCTCCCTCTTCTTATTCGTCTAGGTCACTCCATACTTCCTCTATCTCGTCTTCTGACTCCCGCTCTCCCTGTCCCACTCCTCTTTGGCTGTCTGGGGTTCCAGGTCATATTATTCTTACAGGTTTGCCATTTAAATGGAATAGAAACTCTCCTGATTGCCACTCCTGCTCCTGCCCTTTTGGTATTGGGGCCGGTGGTGGCGGAGAAGGTGTAGATCCCCCCACTACACTTGGTGGAGGTGTGAGGTCAACTGCTGCTAATGGTGGTACTTCCCTTCCCTGGCCAACATTTGGCCCTTTTCGCACAAGACTCTTAATCGTGTTATCTCCATTTGGGCATGTGCGAGCTGTCTGTCCAAATTTCCAGTCAGGTGTGCTAGATTCACTGGAGGGGCACTAGTTGGCCGTATAACCCTCCTGTTTCATACGGTTGTGGGGCTGTGGCAGCAGCTGCTGCTGGGGTAGTTGGTGCAGCGGGTGTTGTATCCCACCGCTGGCCTTGTCAATAACGGTATATTCTTGTGAGGTCATTCTCCCTCGTTGTTACTGTGCATTCCTCCCCCGCAGCACCCTCTCCCCCCTCCGGAGCCTTCTCTTTCTCTATTAATGTGTATTTACGTACCTCACCGCTAGGGGTTACCTCTTCGAACATTCACCATAGGTCTTGTACCTCCATTCTGTTTTGCAATTGCTTTCCCCTGTATTTTGCTAGCAAATATGTTGATACAAGATCTAATACGCGTTTCTCGAACGACCCTCCTTCGGGCTATATTGGCGCCACGCCTTCCCCTTTTATTTCAGGCACCCAATGGTCATGATACTTTTGTATTTTCTCACTATATAAAGGGAGGTGTTGACAGATATGCGCTAATGGTGTGTTCCCCCCATGTTACTGTATTTTGTACTCTCACCAGCGTTCACTCTTCTCCTTGGTACAGTTACACAAATGTCAGTTTACCAAATTAACTCCCTTCCTTGACACCTCTTTTCAACTTATCTCACTGTTAACATCAAAAAATACCAATCATTTTTTCTTTTTCACTCACACCTCTATGCAGGAATTACACTTATTTATCAACATGAATCTCATATTATTTACCACCATTTCTCATTAGACCTTATTTTTGTGAATACACTGATACACATTTACTTACTGACAAATCAACACAGAACACTTTAACACATTGAACATGTAACATATACTACCTTTCAACTTTACTCCCCCTTCTCAGTTACTTTTATTTACTCTCCCTCGCTCTTATCTTTTCCGGCACTCCCCACCTCTGAGCCCCCCCTAGGCTACTGCTCAAAGTATTTTGCTCACACAGAAAAATTATGTTCTAAATTGCTATTCTGAGCCTACTAGATATATGAGACTCCTACTTTTTTCTCTTTATCTCCACTTGTTCCCAGCACTGGTCAAGACAATGCTATGCGGCGCCGTCTTCTAGCCCCCTTCGGAGCTGGGATCCCGTATTCCTCTTTACCTCTTTTTTCCACAATAACCTAATGGCCATATAAAGGATAGATAAGAAAAAGCCTCAGTTACATTCACACAAGCCCTGAACCTCAGACTCAATCTCTATTTTCCCACTATTTTGTCCCTCTTAATTTTTATGCCTCTTTCTCAATGTTTTCTTTTTCCCCTGAGAGTCTCGCAACCAGTACTCACGTGCTCAGTAGGGTGATCCGAGAGCCGCCATTCACGGTCTATCCACAATCTAGTCCACACCCCAACCAAGCCGTGACCCGCCTTGGCAAGCAGTTAGTTGGGTATTTGCAAAGATGACGGGGACACTTGGAACCTTTCTTTTTGCACACAAAATGGTCAACCGCGGAGACAATGGTTTTGCTGGGGGCATCCCGGATCTTGCCGCTCGGCACAGGGCTTCGGCACACCTGTCCCAATCACATCGAGAGGGTCACCAAATATGAAGGCTCACTCCCAACTTACACATGCAAATACAAATGAATATGAAACACCCCCATGGGGAATGAGACTAAGAGAACAGGTTACAAGAGTTAATTTTCTTTATAAAGAATTGGCATCCAGTGAACTCTGCTGCCATGGGAGCGCTCTGGCAAACAATACAAAGATATTGCCTTATGAAGGGAAGAAGCGTCATCACTGACATCACACTATATAGGACTACAAATGCTTGGGATTGGGTGAATAACATTGACACATATATGGCTATGGGTGCTGCTTCATCCGAATTGGTTGCTCCATTCGCGGGAGTGTGTGCATCATGTGGTCCGGCTGCCAGTGTCCAGGAGGGGTGAGGGGCAGGTCTCGGTGAGGCAGGGCAGACACTAACTAAGCTAGCATAAAAAACTACCACTAGACTTATAATAAACAATGACCATCAGTATAATCTTAAGTAAATCTTCTTTGAACCTATAATTGCATGCATAAAATCAGAGCATCCTTCATTATGACTTATATGGAGTTACCAGGCTTAGGGGTCTTGGTCAGTGTGATAACATCGATCATGGGGTGGGCCTGAGCACATCAAAGCAATCATGGGGCATGCTGACATTTTTTAGTTCTAAGGTGCAATATACTGTGACAGAGGTCTAGTTTTAGTAGGGGGCACACTGGGGTGGGCTTCATAGCGGGGTCACACCTCTGGTACATCAAGGGAATCCCTTAAAGGGCAAAGGGTTATAGTGGCAGTAATTTTCCAACAGCGGGGTAAGAGGGCGCAGGCAGGTTTGTGGAGATGGGTGAGCTACAAGTCATGATTCAAGCCGGTTCACACACAGGACAGTGATCTCAGAGGAAGAGTGAAGTTGTTAGATTAGTATATTTGTTTCAATTGTCCCCGGCGCATCCGTGAGAAATGGAGCTGTGAAGCTTTCAGACAGAGTGAGAAAAGGTGGAGCCATGAGCGCGGAGTGCACAGCGCTGCAGAGGGGAGAGAAGCCTTTTCGTATCATTGCAGTGAGGCCTAGTCCAAAGATGGAGCCGAGGGCACACAAAATGGACGCCAAGTGTCCCGCACAGCAGCCCCGTTTAAGACGCAGGCAATGGAGGCGTCCCCCATTAGTGTGCGAGCAAGTGGTCTACATTGTGCTGAATGTGTGAGGGGGGCCTAAATTACCCCTCACTCCCACACAGAATCTAGGTGCATTTTCCAATATATTTATGGTTTAAATATAGGTGAATGTATCAATATATGTATGCTTTGAACCTAGGGGTGTTTCCCAATATATTTATGGTTTGAATTTACGGGCATTTCGCAATGTATTTATGGTTGAATCTTGGTGCATTTCCCAATATATTTATGTTTTGAATCTAGGAGCATATCCCAATATATGTGTTCTTTGATTCTAGGGGCATTTCACAATAAATGTATGTTTTGAATGTAGGGGGATTTCCCAATATATAATCATGCTCTGAATCTAGGGGCGTTTCCCAATACATTTATGGTTTGAATCTAGGTGCATTTCCCAATATATTTATAGTTTGAATATAGGGGCATTTCCCAATATATTTATGGTTTGAATCTAGCGGCATTTCACAATATATTTATGCTTTCAATCTAGGGGAAGTTTTCAATATATTTATGGTTTGAATCTTGGTGTAATTCCCAATACATTTCTGCTTTGAATCGTGGTGCATTTCCCAATATATTTATGTTTGAATCTAGGGGCATTTCCCAATATATTTATGCTTTGAATCTAGGAGCATTTTCCCAAAAATTTAGTTTTGAATCTAGGGGCATTTCCCAATATATTTATAGTTTGAATCTAGGGCATTTCTCAATATATGTAAGCTTTCAATCTAGGGGCATTTACCAATGTATTTATGGTTTGAATCTAGGTGCATTTCTCAATATATTTACGCTTTGAATCTAGGGGAATTTTTCAATATATTTATGGTTAGAATTATGTGGCATTTCCCAATATATTTATGTTTCAATATAGAGCCATTTCCCAATATATATATATATGTTTTGAATGTAGGGGCATTTCCCAATATATTTATGCTTTGAATCTAGGGGCATTTCCCAATATATTTTTTTTTTGAATCTAGGTGCATTTCCCAATATATTTATGTTTTGAATCAAGGGGTATTTCACAATATATTTTCGCTTTGAGGGGTTAATTCATGGAATAATTGTGCACTGAAATTTGTGGCGCAAGCTGGCGCAAGCGTGAAAAATGCTAGCGCACACGTGCGAATCGCACACGTGCGATTCATGGAAGGCCCTGTGCGTGTTTTTCCAGGATGTACGTCAAATCCGTGCGTGGCACACACAGGGGCACACATCACTGCGACATCCGAAACGCCATGCGCGACACGCACATAGAAAGCACACAACATGTAGCGCACACACCAAAAAGGGGGCAGAACATGCAGAATGGGGAACAACGTGTGAAAATGAGGCCGTAACTGGGGAAGTACTTCTGGGAAATACACGGAACGCCCACACGCACGTGAAAAACATGTATTCATGGAATCAAATAGGGGAAACCCGCGCATGCCAAAAGACATGCACAGGTGTAAACACGTCCGCCACACGAAGACAGGTGGAAGCGTCCCCGCGCAGCATAAAAGTGCGCACAATCAACAAATACATATATACAGCTACAATGAATGTTCCATTTCTCGCAGCACTGATCGTGGGACACCGCAGGAGGAGGAGAATAGCCAGGCCCCGGAATTTTTTGCCCAGGACCAGCCTTTTTGGGATGCCTGATGACCAGCTCTATGTCAGGTATAGGTTTCCACCTCTTATCATCCTAGAGCTGGTCACTGAGTGGGAGGATGAGCTCACATCACCCACCTTGTGCTCCCAAGCAGTGAGCCCCTTGGAAAAGGTGCTCAATGCGCTGCATTTTTTGGCCACTGGGTCATTTCAGCAGACAACTGCCATAGTTGGGGGTGTCTCACAGCCCACGCAGTCACGCTGCCTACACCAGGTGTTGGCAATCATGACTGCGCGCCCCTCAGTCCGCAGGCACACATACATACCCAGAACACCCGCAGAAAGGCAGGCCGTGGTCGAGGACTTTTACAGGGTGGCACACTTCCCCAAAGTGCTCGGTGTCATAGATTGCACCCAGGTGGCTCTATGTCCGCCCAGGGCCACTGAAAATATCTACTGCAACCACAAGCACTGGCATTCCATCAACATGCAGGTGGTATGTGATGCAAAGGGAATCATCACCTCTGTCTATCCAAACTACCCTGGCTCTAACCATGACAGTTTCATATACAGAATGTCAGCCCTGCCCTGGAAGCTGGGCAACATGGTGACACATGGGTCCTAGGTGAGTACAAATGGCTGTGCACATGCATGCATGTCACACACACACACAAATACACAAACCCCAATAATCACAACCATTATCATCTCCCCAGGGGACAGTGCCTACCCTCTGAGCAACCACATGATGACGCCAATCCGGAACCCCACCACACCACCCCAGGTAAAATGCAACACAGCCCATATTGCAACCAGGGGCATAGTGGAGCACACATTCGGAGTGCTCAAGTCACGCTTCCACTCCCTTGACTGCTCTGGCGGACAGCTACTCTATGCACCCCCAGTAGTGTGCAGGATCATTGTAGCAGCATGTGTCCTGCACAACGTTGCAACACGGTGTGGCGTACTGGTGGACATGGTGGTGCCCCCACATCCCCAACCACATGCACGGCCACTGCTCATGGGAGGGGATAGAGCACGTGGCGAGGAAGCCCAGACCCAGCTTGTGGCCACATTTTTCACCTAAACTCCCACCCCTGCGGAGTGAACACAGGCCTGGCACATACCAGGTGACAATCGATGATGACAAAGAGACAGTCATCTGTCACAACCTTACCACCCTGAGAATGTTGCCACGGACGTGCTACATTGTGTGCATCCCTAGCTACTTAAACACAAGCTATCCTGTGTGACCATAAGGAACACATGCAAGGTGCATATCACACCACCCCCCTGCAAAACAGGCCATGAAAATCCCTGGTATGTCACCCAAACCCTCCCAACCCACATCACCCTTGTCGGCCACACCATGACATGGCATGCAACAGCAAAAGAGCAAACCAAAAGCACAACACATGACCAATTAGATACGAAGTGACACGTGATAAATGGACAGAGGCCTGAGACAATCACACCTGACATGGAATCAGATGAAATGACTGACCAATGGGGCGTGGCTACGAGAGCCATGTAGGAGGACGCGTTCCAGCGGAGCTCCCGAGATCCTGAACAGATCCGGGCAAATCAGTGCAGTACGACTGCTTATTGAATACCGACGATATGCATGCCAGCGTGTGAAGGTGCTACCGAAGTACTGTGAACTTTTGGAGGTCATAGCAGCTACGACGGCTAAGATCGGAGAAGAAAAGTCGAGAGACGCTGAGAACAAAGGGCGACTCAAAATGGCCGACATAGGCCCGAGACGGGATTGAAAAGAGTTGCGGGAAGACCTAACCAGATTAGCATGCAGTGCGCCCACTCATCATTCGGTAGACCTGCCCATCCTCAGAACCATGTCCAGTAAGGCAGTGCGACCTAAGGCGAAACAGCCCACGCTGGACGACTTCACCAAAACGTCCCCGGGCCCGGACGCCAGCAAGAATAAGGATGCACCGGCCGTGGGTAGCGCGACGACTTCGAGCTCTAACCAAGAAATCCTGGCAGCGATTGCGGACCTGAGAGCGGCCTGGGAGTCGAAATTAGAACTAGCTGTCTCTGAATTAAAAACGGCATTGGACCTCAAAGTTGGGGAGGTCCAGGAGGACTTCAATCTACTGAGACAAGACGTTAGGGTTCTGGCGGAGCGCACAGAGTCCCTGGAAAAAGAAGTCGGCCCGAATACGGCGGACTGCGCCACCCACAAGGCAAAACTGCACGCCCTAATCCAAAGGGTGGGCAACTTGGAAAGTAGAGTGGAGGAGGCGGAAGGACGGGCCCGTCGCAACAATATCCGCATTGTGGGCCTACCGGAGGGGACGGAGGGCCGTGACCCTACTGACTTTGTTGAGACCATGTTGCTACAAGAGATATCCAGAGGGGCCTTATCCCAAGGCTTCACAGTGGAGAGAGCACATAGAGCCCTAACGAGGAGGCCGCCTCCCGGAAACCCGCCCAGACCCATCATTGCCAAAATTCTTAACTATCGTGATCGGGAGAGAATATTAGAACATTTTCGAAAAGGAGGCACGATCAAGAGAGGAGCAGCAAACATCACGGCGTATCCGGATTACACCCTAGCTGTGCAGCGGAGCCGCATGAACTTTGGGACTGTGAAACGGAGGCTGAGGGAGGCAGGTTACAAATATATGTTGCTTTACCCTGCAAAGCTGAAGGTCATACAGGCGCATAAAACTTTATTTTTCGAGACCCCAGAGGACGCCATGGAGTGGCTCGACGCACAGGGGTGCCCTCAAGAATCGGCGGACCGGCCCCAGAAGGACTCGGAGGAGCTGCGGAAGACGTAAAATGGCGCAAGATGGCGCGACTCATGGATCCTGAGACTTGATTATAGTCGGTTCGGAACCTTCGGTATGGAAGGTCAGTTGGTTGTACTGTTTGTCACAAACATTGAGATTATCATTGAACGGGAGCCCCATGGAGCGATACTCTCTCCCCACAATAGCTTAGGTTAGGTGGCCATTAGGGCGACCTCACCCTACTGGGCTCCGTGCACGGACCGGTGTTTGCGGAACCAGATGTGGGGGTGCCTGAGCTCTTTTGTTGAAGCTGGGCAACAGTTGGGGTGTGTGGTGTTGGGGGGAGGGTGGGAGAGAGAGGGGAAAGGGAGTTGGAGTTTGGTTGTGTGTGTGGTTAGTTTGGGAATGAGCTTATTCGCGGAGTGGCTGGAGGTTCCCGTAGGTGGGGTGGGAAGACACATAGCTGTCATGGGTGACCTCAAGATTGCCACCTGGAACGTCCGAGGCCTCAATAATTACCTGAAAAGAAATAAAGTCATGTTGTATCTTAAACGACAGAAGATCGACATTGCCCTACTACAAGAAACGCACCTGGCCCAACATAAACTAGACCTTGTAAAGAAAAAATGGGGTGGTACAGTGGTGGGCTCCCCGTACTCGGCCTATGCCAGAGGTGTGCTGATCTGGGTGGCCCCGCATGTCCCACTCAGAATTGTACGAGAGGAGGTAGACACGGAGGGTAGGCTGGTAATACTGAGGGTACTGATTGAGAACAGAGGACTGAGTATTATTAATACATATGCCCCCAATCAGAATACTGCTGTATACTTCAGGACTCTATGTACACGCCTGGGCCCGTGCGCAGGGGAACCGATCATCTGGGGGGGGGGACTTTAACTGTGTTCTTGACCCCAGGATAGATAGGTCCGACAGTAAAGTAGACAGGCCCACCCCAGCGGCCAGGGCTCTACGGGTACTATTAGACGACTATGGACTAGAAGATGTCTGGAGATTGAAACACCCCACGGCCTTGCAGTACTCTCATTATTCGGCCCCTCAACAGTTGCACACGAGACTAGATTACTTTTTTGCTACGCCAGAAGTGGCGATAACAACTACACAGGTTGAATACAGAGCGAGGGTCCTGTCGGACCATTCGCCCTTGGTGATGGCCTGGCAATATGGCCGCCCCAGAGGGCGGATTCCAACATGGCACCTTCGGGCGGAGGCGCTCAGAGACCCGGTCTTTAGAGAAGATATTAGAGAGACGATTACAAGGTATTTTGAGGAGAACACGGGCAGTGTGGATTCGGCTGGTACACTTTGGGAGGCCTTCAAGGTGGTAGTGAGGGGCGACGCTATTTCTAAATCAAAGGGCCTTCAGGGGGGGGTTTTAGCTGAGCTGGAGAAAGTGGAGAAAGAATTGGAGCGTGAATGTACCAGAGGGGGAGGGGACACAGACCTAGTACTCGAATTACAACAACGATGCTCAGAGCTTTGGGAGCGGCTTTGCGACCTCAATTACAGGAAATACGTGGAGAGGCAACATGCAGGAGGTGACAAAACTGGTCGCCTACTGGCATGGCTTTATAAGAGGGAAACCCCCAGGGCCCCGGTCATAATGATAGAAAGGGAAGACGGAGAGGAGGCTCACACTCAGGAAGAGGTTAACGCTGCTTTCTTAGATTATTATAAAGCGCTGTATGAGGACAAAGGGGAAGACAATCTGGATAAAATCAGGGACACACTGGAAGATATAGAACTGCCCAGGATTAGTGCAGAGGAAAGGGAGGAGTTAGATGGCCCCATTACGCTAGATGAACTGGAAGAGGTGGTGAAACGGCTGCCTACTTGCAAGACCCCGGGCACTGATGGACTCCCGAGTGAGTTCTACAAAACGTATAGCGCAGAGATACTCCCCCCTATGCTGGTGATGTATAACGAATCATTCGAGGGAGGCCGATTGCCAGACACGCTCAGAGAAGCGCTGATCGTACCACTACCCAAGCCTAACAAGCCGAGACAACACTGTGGATCGTACAGACCGCTGTCGATGTTGAACCAAGACAGTAAGATCCTGACAGCGGTCTTGGCGGACAGGCTACGCAAGGTCATCGGCAGACTGATACACTCGGATCAGACAGGTTATGTCCCTGGCAGGAATATAACTCATAATCACAGGCGGCTCCACCGAGTGATAGAAGAAGGGAACAGAAGAGATGAGGAAATGGCAGTGATCTCCCTAGACGCAGTTAAGGCGTTTGATTCGGTGAGGTGGCCGTGGCTGTTTGCGGTCCTGAGGGAATATGGGTTTGGGCCAGGCTATATCAGATGGGCGAGACTACTGTATAGCCAGCCAACGGCTAGGGTGCGTACGGGATCAGTGATATCCGATAAGTGGCACCTAAGTAGGGGTACTAGGCAGGGATGTCCTTGGTCCCCGATGTTATACATATTGGCCTTGGAACCTTTAGCGGTATATCTTAGACAGCAATATGACCTGGTAGGCATCGAGGTGGGAGGAAAGAGCCATTTGATATCCTTATATGCCGATGACTTGCTGCTGTACTTGAAGTATCCGGAAGAGAACCTCCAGTATGTTTTAGAGGTCATGCAGAAGTATGCCGAATTGTCCGGCATAGCGGTTAATCCCGGCAAGTCGAGCATGTTCCCCCTAGGGTACTATTCGAGGGTCCCCACGGAACGCTTACCGGTATTGCCCGTGCCTTGGGCAGCCGAGTCCTTCCGATACCTCGGAATAGACATATATCACACTGTGGGAAACGAACATCTGCACAACACCGAAGTTGCAGTGGATAAAATCCGTGCGGCTATGCGATTTTGGGAAAAGCTGCCGCTAGCGATGATAGGGCGAGGGGCGTTGCTTAAAATGGTTGTCTTGCCTAGACTGCTGCATTTCTTCAACAACATACCATACTTAATAGCTAGGAAGTTCTTTACCAAACTCGACAGTATGTGCAGGGACTTCCTATGGCACGGCACTCGCAACCGAGTGGCGCTGTGGAAGCTACGAAACTTCTACGATAAAGGAGGGATTAAATTACCACATTTTGAGGCCTATTATGTAGCGAGCCAATTGCAATATGTTACACAATGGCTCTCTGATGAGGAATCTCCCGAGTCCAGGTTGGTTGGGACAGATTGCACCCCGTTTTATTTGAAGGAGATCATCTGGGTCCCTAGACAAGATTTAAATCTTCGCCCTGGTATGCTGTTACTTGGGTGGAAAATGTGGCGTAGAGCATGCCGGCTACTGGAAAGCCCGGATCCGTGTTCGCCGCAGGTGCCACTGGTTGCCTTGACTGCGGGGGATGGTCAACTTAGAAAAACGATCAGAATGTACTGGGAACCGGTTGGGTTGGCCACGTTAGGAGATATATGGCAAGATGGGGCCATCAAGGATTTTGCAGACCTAGAAGAAGAAGCTGGGTTACATGGGGGCCAATACGTTACATACCTCAGGTTGGTACGGATTATCCGAAAATCTTGGCCTGAGACGGTGTTAGCGGAGGATCCGGACGCCCTGATTGATACAATATATGACATATCAGAGGGCGGACACGAGATCTCCAGATTGTATGAGGTGGTGATGTCCCGAGTGGGAAAGGACTTGACAGACTTGAGACTAGAATGGGAAATGGAGGTGGGGGTTCAGATGACTGATGGGATGTGGGAACGGGCTCTGGGATATCATAAAAAAGTGTCCAGAAATGCTAGATTACAGCAAATCCAACTATATATCACACACAGAGCGTATATGACCCCCAAGAGAATAGCTAAATTTGCGAACTCGGGCAGGCAGGCATGCCCGAAATGTAACGAGGAGGACGCGGACATGACGCATATGTTCTGGTCCTGCCCAGTAATCGAAGTCTTTTGGAGAGAAGTGTCACAGAAGTTGGCTGACAAAGGGGTCCCGATAAGCATTGACACGACCTGGGCTTGCCTTCTAAGGGGGTTCCCCAGACCGAAGAACACCAGACATCTGGGGAAACTGAGAGACCTAGCGTATATACTCGCTAAGAGGAGGATAGCTATGAACTGGAAGCAATGCTGCAAACCTAGGATAGAGATGTGGTGGAGGGATCTCCAAAAATGGGCGGAAGCCGAAACCATGGTCTGGCAAGAGGCATGCAGTAAATGCGGGGAGGAGGATGTGGGCAACCTAGTAGCCTGGAGGTCATTAGTCACTGGTCTGTTTGGGGTACGAGGAGAACCTACTGCCTCGGAGGAGGAAGTCACCCGGCCACACCAGGTCGATACGGAACTACCCTGTGGATGAGCTCTTGGGGGGGAGGTGGGGGAGTGTAGTGTTGTGTTTTGTTAAGTGTTTATTGTTTTATTGTATATAATGTCACAAGTTTGTTTATACTGTTTTCACTTAAAACAAAATAAAAATATATTTAAAAAAAAAAAATAAATGACTGACCAACAACCTCCCACACATACAAAGCCATACACAAATGCATGCCACCAACGGTACCATCAACAAAAGACAGAATGCCTTTTGGCATGCACACTGGCTAATCCAAATACGCAAATCCCAAACCCATGTGCTATGTGTGTCTCCTGCAACACACCGCTCAGCACACAGCACAGTGAGCAGCCATTGTGTTGGGGATACACCTCGAGCATCATATAAAAAGGACAAGCAACAAAAATAACCTACTGATGCATGTACACGATCCCCAAATGGTAAGTGATCTTGCGCTGCAGGGACACAGCATGCCAAAGAAGGCAATCTGTGTGCACGTGTGGGCATGGAAGGGTGGTTGTATGTGTGGTGGAGCATTGTGTAAGTGTGTGTGTCAGTAGGGACATGCACTAAATACATGCATGTGAAATGAAGTGACCCTCAGTGTCCTGTACACATCACATGTGAACATTGCCCATGTGGACACCAAAGTATGTCAAACCACAACAATCCCCTGACACCTGAAAAGTAAACACAACACAGGAACAACCATTGACCAGCAGAACACGTCGTGTACATAGTACCCACAATGACAATGTCAGAGAGTGCCCAATCACTGTAGCCCAAGCGTACTGTCCGACAACAAAAGGCCCTGCTTCATTTACTCATCACCATGACCTTCAGAAGAACTGTGTCTGGGGTCTGTCGGCTTCTTCCTTCGAGTCTACCTGGCTTCAGGATCCCCCTTCCCCTTGGTTTCCTTGTTCTTCCTTTCATGTAAATAGGGTCCAGCCCCCTCGGAGGCCACCTTGACTGGTAAAAATACCAAATCACAGAGAACATCAAGGAGCCAAACCCCCAGACCAGGGAAAAAAGCCTCTAGGCACCAAAAACCCCTGGAAGAGTCTCCAGTAGATGACTTGAAGTCGCAGAATATGGCCAAGCACATGTCCAAGCAGAATGATAGAATAACTACCAAGGTAGCACAGTTGAACAATGGTTCAACAGGATGGGTAGCAATTTGAGTACACAATAATCAATGAGGATGCCTGTCATGCCCGCACCGCTGGCGCACGCATTGGCAACCATCATAGACTACTTGGTACTCATTTATCCTCCTAATACTCCTTGAACAACTCCTTTTCACACCTTGGTCTTTTATTCCCATTTGCTCAACTTTGGTTCTTTCTTATTTTATTCAATTAACTACATTTACCATAATGCACCTGGCTGCAGTCCTCAATTCCTGGCTATTCTCATTCATCGTTATTGGGACCACAATCCCCAGAAGCCCTAGCGGCCAGTGCTGCTTCAGGACCAGAGAGGGAGGTTGTCTTCAGGTGTGCTGCTACAGGTGCTGTCAATTAGCCTGCCTCAGAACAGGGCAGGGCTGTATATAAGCAGCTGCCTGCAGGAGCAAAGTGTCTTGCATCTTGAGTTCTCCCCGCTCCTGTTTGCCTTGGCCCTTTACTTTGTATGCTGTTCCTGTTGCTACATTATCCTGTTTTGTTCCAGTGCCCTTTCCGGGCTCCCTGCCTTGCAGCCGATCACGCTCCGCTGCCTTCTACCTACAGCCCTTGTCCTCTGGGCTTCCTGCCTTGCAGCCTATTACAGTCCTCTGCAGCCCTCTACAGTCAGCGGCCCTGCTCCTCTGGGCTCACTTCTTGCTGCCCTGCTCCTCTGGGCTCCTTGCCCTGCAGCCTGCCTCACTCCGGCTGCCTACAGTCCTTGTCCTCTGGGCTCTCTGCCCTGCAGCCTACCTCACTCCGGCTGCCTACAGTCCTAGTCCTCTGTTGCCCGCCTTGCAGCCTGCCTCACTACGGCTGCCTACAATCCTTGTCCTCTGGGCTCCCTGCCCTGCAGCCTGCCTCACTCCGGCTGCCTACCGTCCTTGTCCTCTGGGCTCCCTGCCCTGCAGCTTGCAACCTTCTGCTGTCTCCAAGCCCTTGTTCCCTGGGCTCCCTACCTTGCAGCCTGCACCTCTTCTCTGCCTACAGCCCTGCTCCTCTGGGCTCCCTTCCTAGCGGCCCTATTCTTTTGGGCTCTCTGTCTGTTGCCTACTACTAATCTCTCTCTGTCCTGTTCTTCTGCACTCCCTGCCTTTCAGCCTACTACAGTCCTCCGCAGTCCAATACAGTTTGCCTGCACCTAGTGCCACTCTTGACTGCAGACCTGCTTCCTACTTTGCAGCCTTCTGTTTTCCTGACTGCTGCTCCTTGTTCTCTTCCTTGAGTCCTCTGTACTCCACCTTAGGTTATCTATTTCAGTCTAACTGCCTTTCCTTCATTTCCTTCTGCTAGATTGCTCATTGACTTCCTTTTCGCTGGATATTTCAGTTCTTGTCTTCTCATGTGTCTTATGTAATCCCTTTGTACAGAGCTTGCCTGTTGGTTTCCGGCATGCAACCTCTGCCCCTTCCTTTGTCGCGTTTTCAGTGTTACAGACACCCACTGCTGTTGTTCCCAGCCATGAGCATAGAGCGTGGGCCTCTGTTATAGCAATCTGTGCAGAAGGCTGGAGTTTCCTAAGGTTCGTGGAACACTCTTTCCCATTTCAGCATACACCCCAAGAGGGAATCCAGTTTGTTTGTACCTTTGTATCTTTTGCCCCTTTTGGCTCACAGCTACTGTTTCCTACACTTCTTTCTTGTTTAACTCCCTGCTGTGTGTGCTTATCTGCTACCTTACCTCAGCACAGCCACCCAAACCCTACTTGGGTACCCTGTGCCACTCTTGACAGAGTGCCATTCCTGAGAATGCCACAACTCATGGCTAGTGTCACAGCTCCGGTCTCCAGGAGTGGCACGAACCAACCACCCCCTCCGCGGTCTGGGCGCCGGCAAGGTAAAACTTACACAGGCCTCCGAGACCCCGGTGGGGAGAGAGGGTTAGAGATCCATTGGTTGTATAGGTATCGTTATTTATGATAACCGGAAAGAGGGTCAGGAGATGGAAGGTGGATGGGCAAGGGAATGTAGGGAAACTACAAAATACAACAATTGACAATTACACACACTCAATTAGAGAAACCATGTTCTGCATGCACACTGTACAAACTGGCTCAAAGGCGAGCCAAAGAGAGACTTATCTCTGGAGTGAGTGCTGGCCTCCTGCCTGCGCACTCTCAGGTCCGTAACATGAGCAGTTCAATGCTGCAAAGAAAGCGTGAGTTACTATTCTGTGGGTGTTGCCTCACAAACACATAACACCATTCATGCCTCAAACTTAGTGACTCCTCCCCAAACAAGCAGTCTTGTCTGCTGCTTGATTCGTATTGTGTTGCTCGCCCCATGATGGTTCATACACTGTTAATGCGGTAAGGTAACTGCACGTGGCTCCACGGTAAACGGAAGACCATGTGTAAAGAATCACACATGAAAGTATGGGCCTTGGATGTTCTGCTAGCCGCGTGGGACTTCAACATTGGCAGGGTTTTATAGTTCTTGGACCGGTGTCTGCTGGGAAAGGTAGTCTGGAGGCTCCTTTTCCTTCAGAAAGGGCATAAAAGCCTTTTGTAAGGCTGGAATCTTTTCTATGTGTGTTTCTTTATGCTGCTTGTTACTGGGCCATGTCTGAGACCTACATCTGACCTCCTCCCACACAACCCCAGGGTCTGTACCCTGGCAGGTAGAGCTGGAACTTGAGTAGAAAATAACCAAGGAGGCTGGCACAACTGGGTGGTTGAGCTGAAACCCAATCAATCCTTGAAAGTGTGAACGAGGATAGGCAGAGACAGCACAAGTATGGAAAGGCACAGTGAATGGGAGATAGCCAGAAACAGCTGGCAGCAAGTTAAGGGCCACAACAGTTGAATAGCATTGGTAAAATCCAAAAGTCAACATAAAGGTATGGATGTAATAGATGAAAGACAGGAGGAGTGACAGAGAGATGATGTGGACCAGAAGTGTACTGAGGCAAACCGCGACAGTGTAAGAGTACGTGGAAATAACTGCCCGAGAGACGCGCAGACCGATCTGCCACAAGGTCAGCAGCAGGAAGAAAAACAGGGACTAAAGG
This sequence comes from Ambystoma mexicanum, assembly GCF_040938575.1. NCBI lineage: Eukaryota > Metazoa > Chordata > Amphibia > Caudata > Ambystomatidae > Ambystoma > Ambystoma mexicanum. Next base: position 22,894,815 of record NC_090931.1, read on the forward strand.
CACGAGAGTGTGAAAAAAAAGTAAAAGAGCTGTAGTGAAGTAGGCAAACTGTGCCGTCAGGCAGCAGCAAAGTCCAAGAGGGAAGACAGATACAACGTGCCATCCAAACGGAACGGAGCAAAGTAGTTGTAACGAAGTGAGTTCCAGCCTTCTTAGTTGGATGCGCTAGGTTTATTTCCAGCTTCATCATGTTACATTAAAGTTACATATAAGGTATCAGATATAAGGAACAGCACTGGCAGCTCATTACCCAGGCTTCAGGCTGACTAACTGCCCCGATTAGAACATTCACACAGGCATTCCGACACTCAGGCACAAACACTCCACATGACACCACAACATTCATTCTGCAAAGCCAAGCCATGCACAACACATCTCCTCCCCTTACATTTGCACATCACACACAGCAAAGCATTACACAGCACATCTCCCCTCTTCTGGAAACAGAACAGAACAGTACACAACACACCTCCACACACACCAACATAAGACATTCACATCGACTCACATCATCAGGGCTTGTATGTAACACGTGCTTAGGCAAACTACCACTCACCTCATACCCGATGCACTGGCCAGGTACACCGGGACCATCAATATCACTGTGACAGTCCAGACCCTGAGGAGGGTGGATAGAGTCAAAGAAGCGCTCACAGTACAGCTGAAAAAAACAGCCGCACCGCATGTGCACAGAGGATAGAAAAAAAAATATTTGTGGTAAATAAACCACAAGTGTCGGGGTAATGCGTGGCAATGCAATGCCTAATACCATAGACACACCCATACCAAAACTGGGGGCGCTACCACCCGTACACATATACCCCTAACCATGCGTGACTTATACTGCAGTCACAGCCCTACATCCCCTTGGGGCGCTACCACCCAGATACCAAACCATTCACCTCATATGACTGACCTCAGTCACACCCTGACATTTGGTGGCCCTACCACCTCACACAGCCATACGAGAGAAAAACATGCATAACCTCATTATAGTCACGCCCCGACATAACTGGTGGCGCTACCACCAGAAAACAACACTTACACTGTTTAACCACGCGCAACTCATCGCAATCACGCCAATACCAAACTGGACGTCACTACCCCCAGATAGCATACTATGTGACACTACCTCTCAAATATCCTAGTGGCATGCCCATCCACATCCATACTGTATATTGGGCTGAAGGCGCTACCCAAAGCCATCACATTGAGAGGTAAAACATGCTGACCTGGCACTCATACCATCAGCAACCATACTTATACATTTCCTATAAGCTTCACACAAGCTCACCAAACTCATAGGAGGCGCTACCCCCGCAATAACTTCATGGGATAACCACATTCATAGCATAAAGATCTGGAGGCGCTACTCCCAGACTGAACATCCTCCCATGTTATAACAAGAATCCATGTTTTACACATAGATCGCTGACCCTTTACCATACCATACATGTTGATAAAAACTAAACATTTACCATTTGGAATACCCACTCCATGACACTAGATGTCATATGGCACAATCCAAACTTGTAGTCCTGAACCACAATGTCCATGGAGCATCCTTGCCACGTGACCTGCAAAGCCTCAAGATAGTTAAGACTTGTTATATAAATCAGGCAATACCTCCCAGCCATGCAATACCAAACTTACCATACCAAACATTGTAATTGCTAAAAGTCCATGTCGCTTGCAGCGACCCTAACCTGCAAATTCCCAAAAATGGTTAAACTGGATACCACACTGTGCAGCCTACACATGCCATACATCATATAGGCACCACACACATTCTGCACTGCATTGCCGCAAGTTTCAAAACAAAACCAGTCTTTAGCATTAAATGAGCTGTTCACATAGTGCTGCACAACCGTATCCCATTCAAGACGACATTACAATTAGTTTCAGCATTTTTCCTTAGCTTCACTTTACTCAAAAAGGATATTTGTAAGACCAACTATTGTTCCTCTCCTTCCATGACTTCTGTAATATTCCATTCTGCACCCAAGGTCACCAGTCCAACCAACTCCCTTCTGAAAACTCCAAACTCATCCTACACGTTGAAATCTCTGTCCGCCTACTGTGGTTCTGAAATCCCAGTGCACCTCCTGAACTCCTTCCTCTGGGACCCCATAGTATCATCACCGATGTCCCAAAACGTTGCTGCAGATCCACCCACACATGCGGGCAACACCCTTTCATTCCTGCTGATTACACTCGGTTAGGATATTGTAATCTACCATTTCGGAAAAGCAAAACAAAATAAAATAAAATAAAAAACGGTGACAGTTCAGGAGCTTGTGCAGTTTCAATTCCTGTCTTACGACGATCATGACCTCATCAGGTCATATTAGGGTCCTTTCCTCGACCGCTCATTACCCTTTGTCCATTCACAGTTTCCACGAAAGAGCAAGCTGTTGATTTTGCGAATGCATATCACATTTCGTTGTTGATACGTAACTACGTTCACAAGCATTCCCACTGGGACTTTATACAAACTTTGTTCCTTCGATCCGCCATCTCCCTCAGGCTGCTGTGTGATGTAATTTGTCATTCATCCACCACGGAGCAGTTAGGAGCTCCAGCAGACTAACGGTCACAACGCTGCCAGACCTTGCAGCATGATAGTCTACTTCTAAAAAGGGTATAGGTTGCTTAACTTTTAACAACAGCAGTTCTTAAGTAAACGACAGCCCTTCTCCGACGATTACCAGCTTCAGCACTGAAATGGAGCTTCACCTGTACTATTCCCTTGCAGGTTGCAAAATGCCATTTCTGGCCACATAATCCTCCGTACCATCAGGAGACACGGACACATCCACATGGATTCCATACTTTGAAATCCTGACTGTGATCCCCAGCATTTTTAACATTCTGTGTCCATTAGGGATAGGTACCAATGTCCTTCCTATATGGGGTATGGCCATTCTCCACATCCAGCCTGAAACCATCCCCTCTATGCCATGGGTAATGGGTCTTACTTGATTTTGGGATCAGTGTGTCCTCTTCCTTATCCTTCTACACCCCCCCCCGCAGCAGATTTTTCCAACTTATTTCCTTTTCAGTACACGCAGGTTCCTATTGATTTGACCAGCTCGTCGCCAATGTAACGAAGTGAGTCCCAGCCTTCTTAGTTGGACACGCTAGGTTTATTTCCAGCTTCATCATGTTACATTAAAGTTATAAGGTATCAGATATAAGGAATAGCACTGGCAGCCCATCACCCAGGCTTCAGGCTGACTAACTGCCCAGGATAGAACATTCACACAGGCATTCCGACACTCAGGCAAAAACACTCCACATGACACCACAACATTCCTTCTGCAAAGCCAAGCCATACGCAACAGTGGTAATATAGGCGAACATCTCAGATGAGGACTGGACTGTGAGTTGTGCCTCTTGGGTCACATACCTAATGCATCATCCTTTGCCACAATACCCAGCGGCTGAACTCAACATGTAACAACTTGACATTGCCACCACCTAGTCCCCTCCCACCATCAGTGTGACTTTCCCAGCTAAAGGGTTCAGGCTACCATCTACAGCATGAAGTACATCAAGCACGTATACAGGCAAGGAATGAAAAAACATCACAATCAACATTAATGAATTGACAGTTCAAAAATGTACTCACCAAAATTGATTGCAGACATGCCGTGGAGAAAACATCGATAATATTATCCCCATTCTCAAAAAACCCTCTGCTAATCCTCATCTTGCAGCCAACTATTGCCCCATCTCTCTCTTCCCCTTTCTCTCCAAACTTCTTGAATGCATTGTCTATTCTCAACTCTCTTCCTTTATCTCTAACCACTCCCTCCTCCCCCCTACTCAATCCAGCTTCCGTCCTCTACATTCCATGGAAACAGCCCTCATTTCTGTTCTCAACTCTCTCCTTTCTGCATGCTAGTCTAAGCACTCCTCCATTCTTATTCTCCTTGATCTCTCCGCTGCATTTGATACTGTCGACCATCCTCTTCTCCTTAACTCCCTCTCCTCATTTGGCCTAAAAGACTCTGTCCTCACTTGTCTCTCCTCTTATCTCTCTAACGATACCTTTTCTGTCTCCTGGGGTGGCTCCACCTCCCCACCTACCCTCTCAACCATGGAGTCCCTCAATGTTCTGTCCTTGGTCCCTTCCTTTTCTCACTCTACACTTCTTTTCTAGCTCCCATCATCTCCTCATTTGGTATCTAACATCATTTCTATGCTGACGAAACCCAGCTCTTCCTCTCCTTCTCTTCCTTCTCACCTGAGATTCATGATAAACTCTCCTCTTGCCTCTCTGCTATTAAATCCTGGATGTCTTCTCACTTCCTTACCCTTAACACTGAAAATACTTAACTCCTTTTCTTTCCTGATAACACTCTTCCTCCTCCCTCCCCTCCCCCTTTCATTCTCTTTCCCCCCTCCCAACTCTCCTTCTCTCCCCACGATCGTAACCTTGGCCTTTACATTGACCCTCACCTCTCCCTACCTCACCACATTTCTGTTCCTGCCAAATCTTGTCGCTTTCACCTCTACAACATTCACAAAATATGACCCCTCCTTACCTTTCATGCTACTAAACTCTTGAGCACCTCCCTCATCTTCTCCAGACTTTTCTACTGTTCCTCCCTTTTCTTCGGTATCCCCTCCTCTCACCTCTACCCACTCAAATCTATCTACCACTCTGCCATCCGCTCCCTCTGCCTTCTCTCACCTCTTGATTCCATCTCCTCTTCTCCCATCTCTCTAGGTTGGCTTTCTTTTCACTCCCAACTTAAATTCAAGTTCCTCTGTCTTGTCTTCAAATCCCTCTATGGTCTTGCCCCCCACCTTACCTCCCTTTTTACTCTCTACTCCCCCTCTTGTTCTCTTAACTCTGCTGATCTCTTCCTACTCTCCCCTCCTCCCCCTCCTCCCGTTTCCGCTCTTTCCAAATCCTTGCTCCACTGCAACTGCCTCCCCCTACCTATCTGCTCTTCTCCCTCCTACCCTACCTTTCACTCTTCTCTAAAATCTTATCTCTTCCATTCCCCGCTAATACCTCACACCCCCTCTTCTACTTCTCTACGCCCTTGCCTCACTTCCTACTTCTCCACCTCTACACCCTTTCCTCCCCTCTACTTCTCTTTTATACTACCTCCTGCTCTTACCTAATCTTATTCTTCCCTTTCCTCTTCCTCTCACCCTCCTGCCTCCCATCTAACTCCACTGACATCTCCTCTCATCCATCCTATTCCCTCCCATTCCTTTGTCTCTCTACACTCCCTCCTCACCCCAGCAATAATGTAAACTGTTCCTCGTCCATTGAGTTGGGATTCAATCACCATCTTATATTGTTGTACCTCCCACTCCCTCTTATTCCTTTGTCCCTCTCCCCTCCCTCCTCATCAATAATGTTAATTGTTCCTTTCACCGTTTCAATTTGTGTTTCAGTTTTACTTGTAGTTTATTGTCTCTCCCCCTATCCTTTTGTCCCTCTCCCCTCCCTCCTCACATCAGCAATAATGTAAATTGTTCCTTATACTGTTTTCGAGTTGTGATTCAATTACCATCTTATGCTTGTTGTATTTCTTCTAGTTCTTATGTACAGCACTTTGGATTAAAGTGCTATATAAATTCAATAAACTACAAACACAAATACAAGTAGTACAGCAGCAGACAGGCCACAGATATGACAAAAGTCCAATGCCCTTGTGTAAATTGTTGTCACACCAAACCATCCTTGCAAGCCCATGGAAAGGGGAAGCAGGAGTGTCATATGTGTCAGGACCCAAAGCCACAAACACACACACAAGACAAGCCTGAATGGGCCAAGCTGGAACAGACAGTTGATGCCTTCAAAAGCCACAAAACACCACACTGTCACATGAATAATAGACAAACAATATTAAACTAATTAAACTAATCAAATAAAAAATGGCCACATACGACCCAGGGGTAGGGGGGAAGGCACGCAGGAGGGGGGAGGTGCAGGGTGCACCTCAACACCCACATGCAATGATGTTGAGATTAAAAAAAACTCCATGGGCTCAACGCCTGCACAGCCCGACCTGTGTGGGAGATAAGTCATCGTCCTGCTCACCCTCTGGATGGAAAGCAGAAGATGGATGTGGCACAGTACCCTTACCATGCCTATGCATAGCTTGCCCCTCAATGGCCATCCCTCAGGGCCTTCTTGTGTTTCTCTGTTTGAGCAGCAAGTGCTTGATGTAGAGACACCATTTTAGCCCGGCATGACCTGTTGGAGGCTGCCATGCCCAGCCTGAGTGAGCGGGCTGTGGACTGTGCTGCCTGCTGCTGGAGATCCACCTGCCTAGCAGGGGGGAGCACAGATTGGGCCACACGTTCCATGCTCGGAGTGATCTTATCAATCACTGCCCCCTGTTGTTCTGAATTGGCATACATGGATTGCTCCCACTCAGTATACCCTGGTGGCGCACGGCCACCGTGTTGCTGGACTTGAAACCCGCGGGGCCCAAGGAGCCATGGTCCTTGCTGGATTGGCACTGCCCGCGGCTGCTAGACTACATCCCTCCATTGACATGATGCCCCAGGCACATCAGCAACTGGTGTGGAGTGTGACCGTGTGTCCCGATCCCCCACATGCGGAGGTTCCAACACCGTCTGGCCCCTCAGTGCAGGTGTCGTGGACAGAAGATCATCCACATCAGAATCACTCACCATTGATGAATGGTCATGACACGCATCCCACTCAACATTGTTGTCAGAGTGATCATCCGATCTAGACTGATTGCCAGCCCTGAACACGATGGTCTGGAGCACAAGTGGGTTCTCGTAGCCTACCACCCCACAACCCCCACTTGTGCCGGGTTGCTGATGTAATAGCAACCCTGTGTCAGGCATGACATCACCATCCTCCTGCTCCATTGCGTCATTATCTGTAATGTGGAAAAAACAAACATGAGTACACATGTCAGAAGCACATAACCCACACACACATAGGCAGCACATCGACAGCCAACACATGAAGCAGACATGTCGCACACAAATGAAATCCCGGCATGCATCCAGTGGCATTGATATGCAAACACATCCCAAAAGCAGAAATGGATGTGTGTAAATAACGAAGCCTACACATGTACGGAGTGTAGTATATCACCTCCATCACACACCACGTCTGTCAGGCACATATCACAGGCAGAAATGACAGATGGCAACAAAGAGATGGCACATACCATAAGCATGTCTGAACTGCCGTATGGCCACAGCTGCAAGGGAATCCAAACATATCATGACACACGTAATATGCATGTACACATGCATCAATAAATCATCATCACCAATATAGTTTCATCCATCTGCAGCTCGGCCCGTACCGGGCGTCATGGGTCATGTAGACATAGTGAATGTCCCAAGAAAAGCGAGGGCCTGCAACCAGGCATGAGGGACCGTAACGCCCAGTACGGTCCGAGCTGCCGGCCACAAAGCCTCCAGAACACCCCTCAGGGCCTGATTGAGCACATTGTGCATTGATTGTGCCCTAAACTATTATTCAGTGTGTCAAATCATGACGGCCAGGCCCCAACAGATTATCTAAGTGGGCCTGGGTGTACACATGCTGCACAACAGTGCACCTTCAGGATTGTGCCAGTTGAACATAACGGGCACAATGCTGAAATCTCAGCAGCATTAACGTTAATCAACTACATATTATTCATTCAACAAAAAAGCTCCAGAGGACACATGTGTAAGTGAACACTATCACACAAAGACATGTGAGTAGCTGCAATGTTGCACTACACACCATTGAAGCTGCTTGCTTATGTACATGTGAAATTGTTCAAAAACACCCGTGTCCATATACACCCGTATTGTGATTATGAACAGCATCCTATACAGCAAAGCAAGCAGCTACAACGCTGCTTGCTTTGATGTATGTGAAAGTGTACAAATACACACGTAGGCATCTTCACAGTCATTACAACCCGAATGGCAGGTTATAGTCAATCTGCGGCCTATACCGGTTAGTATAGGCTGCAGATTGACCACTAGGGTGTTCCAATACTGAGTACATGTGTCACAGGATGCACCTGTGCCCGTGCCTTTCATGACAGTGAAGGGATGTCAATCTGACCATACATGCCCGGTGACTTTGACATTGCAGCAGTGAGTAGGCATGTAGGATGGTGTAACATGCCTCAGAAGTGGGTTGGTGCAGTGCAGAACATGTGTACGTTACCGACTATTTACATCAACAAGTACATTATGATGTCAAAATGCAGGGAGGCATTGCATGGCAGTGAAAGGGTGACCAGAGACCTGTGTATTGGCAGACAGTGTTGAGTAGCGTCAATTGCATCATCTGAGTCAACTGACAACACAGCAGATGATAATGGGACAGTAAGCAGGACACATGATGAACTCTCTGTAGTATATCCATTTGTGCAGAAGTCACTACACCAGTGGAACAGAGTCAGGGGGCCTGAAACCGGGGGAGGCCTGTGCCCCACACAGACCATGACACCCTAACCATGTGCGTGATGCAGGACTGAGCCAGAATGGACATGGAATGGATGATCAAAACCCATTAAATGTATGTCATCCTGGACACATACTACTATGATCATCCTGCCAAGGACACATAGGGGCATGCATGGAATACACATGGAGCATGAATGGGCACTCATGTCCTTGCGGAGCATCTGCCATCCGCACAGTCCGAGTGAGACACCCTGCATCAAGGACAAAGGATGTACCCCACAGTATGTGTCTGGCAGGTTCGCAGGGGGAAGTGTGCATGTACACAGGATCATTGAACAGGCCATTGCAGTAGTCCAACATGTTACCCACCAGTGCCATGGTGAAATTGGGGTGCAGGGGGGTGCACGTGGAGTACCCGCATGCAGGCAGAACACACATGCAGGTCAGTCATGCAATGACATAGTCTGAGTGCTGAGTGGAAAGACACCCCAGGGTACATGAAGAAGGGCCAGTGAGCTGGAAAATGGACCGGAGGGGTAGCCAGGTGACTAGCATGTGAGTAGGGTGCAAGTGCGGTGATGAGGACAGTCGCTGTCTCCTCTACATGTCCAGCATGCTACACAGCAGGCACGCATCAGTGAAGCATTGCATGACTCGCACATGAGAACCATGTACACATAGCATGTAGTGGCAGTCAAGCACAACACATCACACAAGCAAAGAACACATGGGATGGACAAATACGCAGCAACACTCACTGGACGGGGCATCAAAATCCAGCATCTTTCCCACTCCTTCGACCAATTCTGCCGGGATGAACTCCGCAGTGATCAACTCGTGCGGAGTGAGTTCTTCCTCCTCAGGTGGTGGCCCACTGCCAGTCACCTGAGTCATTGCATAATTGGAGAAACGCTTTAGCTTAGCTCAGCGTCGGAGGTGATCCCAATGCTTTTTGCACTCCTGATCTGTGAGCAACTCATGTCCGAATGCACTGACACCCTCTGCAACATGCTTCCAGTGGTACAAATGCTGGGCAGCTGTAGTGTGACAATGTAGGACCACTACCATCTCACGTTCGTGTCCTGAAACATAGCCCACAAGGAAGTTCAGTTCCTGCTTGCCGAAAGGCTTCTTCCTCGACGTGCCGGAGGCCAGAGCCATGTCTGGGGTCGCAGCCTCTTGTGCAGGAGCAACCTTCCCCCTCTTGGGCAGCGATCCGGACCCTGACTGGCAAATGCCGCCCTGATCAAAAGGGGCAGTGGCGCTGGTGGATTGAACCAAGGGAGTGGCAGGTGGAACTAGGACAGAAGCCCTCACTTGCGTCAGTGGCTGCTGGGTGCTCTTGATTGGACCCAGCGCAGCAACAGCCGCTGTGCCAAGGTCATTGACCGAGACTGTCCTGGTTAGCAGACTCACAGCTGGGGTGGGGTCGGCTGCATCTGCCCATGCAGTTGCCAACACCCGGCTGCTTGGGGCAGCAGATGATAACACTGCCCAAGGGACATGTGCCTCGGTTAGAGCAGCCCTGTGTGCACTTACCATGTGCCTCCTGACCACCTGGAAATCATCCTGGGACTCTTCAGGTGCTAATGCAGCATGCGCTGGCTGACCCCGAGCCTGGGTGGTGGTGGTCACAGCTGCACCTGCAGCTACCACTACCCTTGGGCCCATGGCAGTCGAAAGAAACTGACTGCCAGGTTATATGGGCGCCAGTGTCAGATGCAAGAGCTGCATCTCATGGAACCACAGGGGGTGGTGGCATGACTGCACCAACACGTGGCAGAACATCCTGCCAAAGTGGTGCACCCCTTTCTCTTCCCCCTCTGCAGCCACACTGGACACCCTGGAGTCCCCCTATTCCCTGGTCACCCCGGCCACGTCCCTGACCACGCCCACTCTGTGGAGGATGCCCAGCTGAGGTGCCCCTCACCTTTCGTGGCCTCCCAACCATGGCACAGATGTAGTAGTGCCAATGGGAGGTGTACACGACAATTGTCCTGGGCAATTGGGATTAAGGGGGTGGGGTACCAGATGAAATAGCACCCCTTTGCGCCTGCAAGGCTGTATGTGACCCCAGTGAGAAAATGACGGGTCACGCAACGCTCAGGCACCCCCAAAGCAGCAGTAAAACCATGTACACAACCCCAGGTAGCCCACGTGTGTGGAATTAACCTCCCGCAGTACACAGTGGCTCCCAGGGACACAAAAATAAAATATGCATGGGACACACAGGCTACTATGACCTCGAAAACGGGTAAGTGATACACAGGGGGACCCGCAGTGGGAAAAATAGCGTGCGCGAATCACCGTCTGTCTAGCGTGGTGATGAAAAACACGCATAGGCAAGACCCCCGCCAAAAGAATTGATATGTCCTTGATCCGCTGTGAAGTAGTGATAGCGAGTGAAACAACTAGAAGTAGCAACACACGTGTCGGTCTCCACGAAAAGCACGTACAGCAAACTACTGGCCTCGCTCACCTTTAACCTGTGCTGAGGGAAACACACACACGTGTCATGTCACTTACACGCTTAGGGCCTTTCCTCCAATTACACGCATTAACACACGGATGTGCTGTTTTTTTGAAGTGCTGAATCACTATGCACCTGTGCCGAGGGAAACGCCCGCGTGCATCACGTCGCTTATGCGTTTACACACTAAGGGCCTTTCCTCGAATTGCACGCTGACGTGCTGTTTTTTCACATGCCAAATCAAGCCGTATCAAGCTGGCCACGCGACAACACACGGAAGACCACGCTCCTGCCCAGAAGGCCATTTTCCTGCCCCCCAGAGACCCAAGCAGCCACCCACAAGCCATCTGCTGCTGCCTGACTGCCTGCTGGCCACGTGCCCTGCTATTTCGTGCCTGCACATCAGCCATCTGTAGGGGTTCAGTTTCGTTGACCACCCCTGCTGGAACAGAAGACTCGCAACTGCAGTTCCATAGCCCAGCACCAGGACAGAGTTGCCCACCCACATCTGCCTCGTGGGTTGCAATGTCGGGCCAAAATCCATCTGGGACCAGTGGCGACCCCCCGGCAGAGAGGCAGAGGGCTGCCAGTTTCACTGCAGGAGAAGTTGGCATCCTGGTGGAGCAAGTCCTGGTGCATTTTGATGCCCTCTTCGGAAGAACACGCACTGACAAGGATGGACTGAAGAGGATCTGGATGGACATCGTGGTTGCCATCAACGCGGAGGGGGTGGCAACCCGCGACCTCCCACACGTCCATAAGCGCTGGGAGGACTTCAGGTCCAGGACCCTCAGGAAGACTTATCACCGACCAGATGAGGGTCCTGGAATGCATTCGCCCAGAGCTTCACCTCTAGGTCCTCAAGAGGCAGACCCATCTGAGCGGTAAGTGTCCATGCGTACTGATTGGACGCAGTGCATGTTGAGGTGTGCCAGGAGTGTGCAGCTTGGACATATGTCTGGAAAGGCCCATGTTTGGATGTGTATGTGCAGGGACATGACCGTGCTGCATGTGAGTCCAGTCATGTGTGATGCACATCAATGGTGTTTGTGTTCCAAAGCATGATGCACAACTGCATTTGGAGACGTTCACAAGTTAGCATTTCTGTGTATGTACTATGCCATGGTTGGGGTGTGACATATGGATGCTGGTTCCACCTTCATGTACGTGCACGGTGTATGTGTGCATGTGTGTGTGTTTGACATGTGTGCGACTTTGATACGCCATGGATGCATGTGACACAGACATGTAGGAACCCGATTGGCAGATGTGACATAGTTGACGATGATTGCACTGTGACAGGTGGTGGAGATGTACAGATGCATGTCTGTCTGGTGGCGTGTGTGCTTGTGTTCGGCACTCCCCATATTGATTGTGATGTCATGCCAACTTTCGGATGTCCATGCAGTTGTGTGTGTATGGATGCTGTTGCCTGCTGCACAATTCCTGTTAATTTGTGCATGTGTGTGGGTTCAAATGATATGAGTGTTGGGGAGTGTGATGCCATCTGTGAAGTTTGACACTGCCACTCATGTGCAACTGTCATGTGTGTATCAGACCATTGTACAATGCCCTGATGCTTGTGTTCTGTCTCTCCTTGTCTGCAGCGTTGACTGATGAAGAGGGCAGAGACGGTGCTGTGGAGCACAGCGGCAGGGATCTCACCGCCAGCCAGAGACGCAAGGCCCAGCTCCCCTCCATGGTAGTCATCTCTTCAGGGAGTGAGGAGTCTGGTGCCGCGTCCATGGCCGCAGCTGCCAAGGGTAGGTCCAAGAGGTGGAGGTTGGAGGTGGACTCCTCGGCAGCAGTAGGGGCAGCTGAGCCCCCACAGGGGCCTACGGAGGAAGATGGCACAGAGTCATCCAGGTTGGTGGGGGGTTTGGTTGAGGAGAAGGCGTGGAAGGACCAACGCATGAGGCCTAAAGGGCTGAATTCCACTGGTGCTAGTGGTGCAGTCCAGGGGCAGGGACAGGAGGTAGCACAGGCCACCGCGGAGGTGCCTGTGTGTAATCCTGTACCTGATCCTGTGACGGCATCATCCGGCACCAGCAGGGATGCCTCCGTCCAGACCAGTTTTCAGGGAGGGGATGTGCATACAACAACTGGCCTTCCTCTCCCTGTGGATATTGCAATCTGTGACCGGATTGAGCCTGTCCTAGCTGGGGTGGCTTTGCGCCAACGTGGTATTCATGATGACGTGCAGGGTTCTCGTCTGGATAATGCACGTCATTTCGAATACCTCTTTGGCCACGTCGACCTACTAGGACCGGTCATCGGCACTGGGTTCATCCGTGTGCTGGATCTGCTTGCGACGCCCTCCTCAACTGAGCCCCCTATGTGCCAGTCATCCTCCATGCCATCTTCCCACCCAAGTATCACCAGGGCCCCCCTGTGGAGCTGCCCCTGAGCCAGCGGCCAGGCTGGTAGAAGGCACATCCCTGCCACAGTCGGGAGTCGGAGGTCCAGCAGGGGTGGCCACCCCACCAACTGGACCCCAGAAAGAGGAGGACATGCAGGCATCAACAGGCAGGGCACGTTCACGGCAGCAGCAGGCTCAGGGTGGGAGCGATCATGGCTCAGGGCAATCAACATCCCAGGGGCAGGCATCGGCCTTCGGGCAGGAGTACACAGGATTGGGAGTGTCTCCCGTGTGGCAGCGATTGGGCCGGCAAATAGATGCGGAGCGGCGGCGGGCAGAGAGGGCATGGCTCACAATGTTCAGGGCGGAGAACTCCATGCGCCAAGCGTTGATGTGGGCTGCGTGCCTCGAGGCAACTCACTGGGAGTTGGAGGAAGCCATGACTGCATCCTTGCGAGACCTCGATGCCAGGGAAGAGGCCCGCCTCCGGGACATTGAAGTGGAGTTTGATGATGCTCTGGCCCGGGACATCAATGAGTGAGCCGTCGGACTAGCCCACCACCTTTGTAAATAGTTATGCAGGTGTAGGTTTCCTTTTTTTTTTATTTTTCTTTGGGGCGCATGGACACTGCCCCGCTTTTTTGTAAATTTTTATTAGGTCGGATTTTGGTTAGGTTTTCTTTGGATTGTTGGGCTCATGGACCCTTGGATATTCATTTGTATAAAGTTATGGACCTGGATTTACTTTATTTTTTGACCCATGGAGGAATACTTTGCTTTTTATGGAACTTTAGATTTTGTTTAATGGACTGACGCTTTGGAGACATTTTACTTTGGATTTATTGATTACAGCCTTCATTTTTTAAAATCATTTTTGGACCTCTGGACTTGGATTTTTTTTTTCTTCTTGTGTGCTTTTGTTTTATTCATTCAGTTTATGATTTAATACAGTTTTTTTTTCTCTACTTTACTTGTGTGGTCTTCTCTCATTCGTTTTGTGCATGTCACAATGTGGGCTTTCTCAGTCATGTGTCGCCATTGTGTGGGTCTGAGGGACATGTATTCATGGGCATGCTGGTTATTTGGCTACTATCATGACATAAAGGCCATGTGTCTGGATTGTGATGACGTGTTGGGTGGGGGGACATGAGTCGGGGCCTGCTGGCAGCTTGCTGTCAATGGGGGTGGGATGGGGGACATGAGTCGGGGCCTGCTGGCAGGTGCCCATCACTGGGGGTGGGGTGGAGGACATGAGCCGAGGCCTGCTTGTAGGTTGCCGTCAATGGAGGTGGGGTGGGGGACATGAGTCGGGGCCTGCTGACAGGTTGCCGTCAATGGGGGTGGGGTGGGGGACATGAGTCGGGGCCTGCTGGCAGGTGCCCATCACTGGGGGTGGGGTGGGGGACATGAGTCGGGCCTGCTGGCAGGTTGCCGTCAATGGAGGTGGGGTGGGGGACATGAGTCGGGCCTGCTGGCAGGTTGCCGTCAATGGAGGTGGGGTGGGGGACATGAGTCAGGGCCTGCTGGCAGGTTGCCATCAATGGGGGTGGGGTGGGTGACATGTGTCAGGGCTCCCAAGTGCATGGTGAAATGTGGCCTGCCTGTGGGTCATGGTCTGGGGTGATGGGCTGGCTGCAGGGCATGCCCAGGGGTGATGGGCTGCCTGCGGGGCAGGCCCAGGGGTGATGGGCTGCCTGCGAGGCATGGTCTGGGGTGAGGGGCTGCCTGCGGGGCATGCCCAGGGGTGATGGGCTGCCTGCAGGGCATGCCAGGGCTGATGGGCTGCCTGTGCGACATGGACTAGGGTGATGGGCTGCCTGCAGGGCATGGCCAGGGGTGATGAACTGCCTGCAGGGCATGCCCAGGTGTGTAGGGTGCTTCCCTGTGGTGTGGGCTGCCTGTGGGGCCTGGGGAGGGGGGAGGGCCACACCCGGGAGGGCCCACACTGCCAAATCATGTGTAAAACTCCTGCGCACCCGTCAGAATACTCGTACCCGGGTCATGCCAGGTCAATCGCATGTAAAACTCTGCGCACACCCCTTGGAATAGGCGTACCCCGCTCGTGCCAGCGAAATCGCGTGTAAACCTCCCCACGCACCCCCCGGAATATGCGTACCCATCTCGCGCCAGCAAAATCACGTGTAAAACTCCCTGCACACCCCTCGGAATACGTGTACCCTGTTCGCGCCAGGCCGAGCGCATGTAAAACTCCCTGCGCACCCCCGGAACTCACGCAAGCAGCCCATCCACCCTCCCCATGCCCTGCAGGCAGCCCATCACCCCAGATAATGCCCCGCAGGAAGCCCATCACCCCTGGGCATGCCCCGCAGGCAGCCCATCACCCCCTGTCATGCCCACAGGCAGCCCATCATCCCAGACCATGCCCCGCAGGGAGCCCATCAACCCTGGGCATGCCCCGCAGGCAGCCCATCACCCCAGTCCATGCTCCGCAGGCAGCCCATCACCCCTGGGCAATCCCCACAGTCAGCCCATCACCCCAGACCATGCCCTGCAGGCAGCCCATCACCCCTCCCCATGCCCTGCAGGCAGCCCATCCACCCTCCCCATGCCCTGCAGGCAGCCCACACCACAGGGGGTACTTTTTCCCCGCAATTTACCTGGTGTGAGCAGGGTACGCATGTTCCGAGGGGTCCGAGGAGAGTTTTACATGCGATTTTGCTGGCGCAAGCGGGGAACGCGTATTCCGAGGGGTGCGCAGGGAGTTTTACACGCAATTTTTCTGTCGCGAGCGGGTTACGCAGATTCTGAGCGGTGTGCAGGGTGTTTTACATGCTATTTCACTGGCGCGTGTGGGGTACGTATATTCCAAGGGTTTGCCGGGAAGTTTTACATGCGATTTTGCTGGCACGAGCGGGGCACGTGTATTCCGAGGGGTGCACAGGGAGTTTTACACGCAATTTTGCTGGCGTGAGCGGGCAATGCATACTCTGAGGGTTGCGCAGGAAGTTTTACACACCACAGGGGGGACTTTTTCCATGCAATTTACCTGGTGCGAGTGGGGTACGCATATTCCGAGGGGTCCGAGGAGCATTTTACATGCGATTTTGCTGCCGCGAGCATGGTACGCGTATTCCGAGAGGTGCGCGGGGAGTTTTACTCGCGATTTTGCTGGCGTGTGCGGGCTATGCATATTCTGAGGGGCGCGCAGGGAGTTTTACATGCTATTTCGCTGGCACGAGCGGGATACGCGTATTCTGAGGTGTGCACAGGGTTACACACGATTTCGCTGGAGCGAACGGGGTATGCGTATTCTGAGGGGTGCGCAGGGAGTTTTACATGTGATTTTACTGGAGCGAGTGGGGTACGCGTGTTCCGAGGGGTGCCGGGGAGTTTTACATACGATTTCGCTGGCGCGTGATGGCTCAGTGACGTTTTTAGTGCATTTTCGTTTTTGGGGGGTGTATGCTGGTCCACTGGCTTTTGTGCCATGTAGGGGATATGTACAAAGTATTTGGCGCACAGGGCAGGGTTGGGGGCATAACTGGCGCTTCTGCAGGGTCGCTGCACCACTCTGTGCCACGGCTGGTCATGGATGTAAGAATCCATGAATACGCGGTGCATGAAAATGGGTTTTGGCGCATGGAACTAGCGCACGCTGGTGCATGCTCCCTCTCTGCGCTGCCCGCGTGCGCTGCTTCTGCGCTAACATCTATGAATTACCCCTTGAATCCAAGGGCATTTCCCAATATATTTATGTTTTGAATCTAAGTGGGTTTCCAAAATATATATGTTTAAATCTATGGGCATTTCCCATTATACTTATGGTTTGAATCTAGGTGAATTTCCCAATATATGTATGGTGTGAATCTATGTGTGTTTCTCGATATATTTATGGTTTGAATCTTGATGCATTTATCAATATATTAATGCTTTGAATCTAGGTGTGTTTCCCAATATATTCATGGTTTGAATCTTGGTTCATTTCCTAATATGTTTATGTTTTGAATCCAGTTGCATTTCCCAACATATGTATGTTTTGAATATAGGAGAATTCCCCAATATGTGTATGCTTTGAATCTAGGGGCATTTCCCAATATATTTATGATTTGAATCTACGGGCATTTCCCAATATGTGTGCACTTTGAATCTTGGGGTATTTCCCAATATATTTATAGTTTGAATCCAAGGGTATTTCCCCATATAGGTATGCTTTCAATTTTGGTGCATTTCCAAATATATTTATGCTTTGAATCTAGGTGTGTTTCCCAATATATGTATGGCTTGAATCTAGGGGCATTTCCCAATATATTTATGGTTTGAATACAGCGGCATCTCCCAATGTATTTATGCATTCAATCTGAGGGAAATTTTCAATGTATATATGGTATGAATCTTGGTGTATTTCCCAATATATTTCTGCTTTGAATCGTGGTGCATTTCCCAATATATTTATGTTTAGCTCTAGGGGCATTTCCCAATATATGTATGTTTGGAATCCAGCGGCATTTCCCAATATATTTCTGCTTTGAATCAATATCTTTATGTTTTGAATCTAAGTGAGTTTACCTATATATTTATGTTTGAATCTAGGGGCATTTACCAATATATTTATGTTTTTTATCAAGAGGCATTTCCCAATATATGTATCTTTTGAATCTAGGTATGTTTCCCAATATATGTCTGCTTTAAATCTAGGTGCGTTTCCAAATATATTCATGGTTTGAATCTTGGTGCATTTCCCGATGCATTTATGCTTCAAATCTAGGGGCATTTCCCAATATATGTAGCTTTTGAATCTAGGTGTGTTTCCCAATTCATTTATGGTTTGAATCTCGGTGCATTTCCCAACATATGTATGCTCTGTGTCTCGTTACATTTCCCAATATATTTATGGTTTGAATAAATGGAGAATATCTCAATATAATCATGGTTTGAATCTAGCAGCATTTCCCAATATATTTAATCTTTCAATATAGGGGAATTTTTCAATATATGTATAATTTGACTCTTGGTGTATTTCCCAATATATTTATGTTTTGAATCTAAAGGCATTTCCCAATATATTTATGGTTTGAATAAATGGAGCATATCTCAATATAATCATGGTTTGAATCTAGCAGCATTTCCCAATATATTTAATCTTTCAATATAGGGGAATTTTTCAATATATGTATAATTTGACTCTTGGTGTATTTCCCAATATATTTATGTTTTGAATCTAAAGGCATTTCCCAATATATTTATCTTTTGTATCTAGGTGCATTTCACAATATATCTAAGCTCTGAATCTAAGTACATTTCTCAATATATCTATGTTTTGAATCTAGAGGCATTTCCCAATATATTTATGCTTCGAATCTAGGGGCATTTACCAGTATATCTATGTTTTGAATCTAGGAGCATTTCCCAATATACTTATGCATTGAATCTTGGTGCATTTCCGAATTTCCTTATGTTTTGAATCTAAGTGGATTTACCTATATGTTTATATTTGAATCTAGGGGCATTACCCAATACAATTACGGTTCAATTCTAGGTGCATTTTCCTATTCATGTTTTAAATCTAGGTCAATTTCCCAATATATGTACACGTTCAATCTAGGTATGTTTCCCAATATATGTCTGCTTTAAATCTAGATGTGTTTCCAAATATATTCATGGTTTGAATCTTGGTGCATTTCCCAATGCATTTATGTATCAAATCCGGGGGAATTTCCCAATATTTGTATCTTTTAAATCTAGGTGCGTTTCTCAATTCATTTATGGTTTGAATCTCGGTGCATTTCCCAACATATTTATGCTTTGTGTCTCGTTGCATTTCCCAATATATTTATGTTTTGAATCTAGGAGCATTTCCCAATATATTTATAATTTGAATATAGGAGCATTTCTCAATATAATCATGGTTTGAAGCTAGCAGCATTTCCCAATATATATTTGTTTTCAATCTAAGAGAATTTCCCAATATATATATGGTTTAAACCTAGGTGCATTTCCCAATATATTTGTGTTGTGAATCTAGTTGCATTTCCCAATATATTTATGTTTTGAATCTAGGTGCATTTCCCAATATATATATGGTTTAAACCTAGGTGCATTTCCCAATATATTTATGTTTTGAATCCATGTGCATTTCCCAATATATGTATGCTTGGAACCTAGGTGCATTTCCCAATATATTTATGCTTTAAATCTTGGTGCATTTCTCAGAATATGTATGCTTTGAATCTACAGGCATTTGCAAATATATTTATGTTTTGAATCTGTTATGTGTTTCCCAATACATTTATGTTTTGAATGTAGGTGCATTTCCCAATATATGAATGCTTTGAACCTAGGTGCATTACTGAACATATTTATGTTTTGAATCTAGGTGAATTTCCCAATATGTTTGCGTTTTGAATCTAAGTGATTCCAAAAAATGTTATGTTTTGAATCTAGGTGCATTTCTCAATATATTTCCGCTTTGAATCTTGGTGCATTTCCCAATATATGTATTTTGTGAATCTAGTTGCATTTCTCAATGTATGTATGTTTTGAATCTAGGTGCATTTCCCAATATATTTATGGTTTGAAACCTAGGTGCATTTCCGGATACATTTATGTTTTGAGTCTAGGTGCAATTGTCAATATATTTCCGCTTTGAATCTTGGTGCATTTCCCAATATATTTGTGTTTTGAATCTAGGTGGGTTTCCCCATATATTTATGTTTTGAATGTAGGTGCATTTCCCAATATGTGAATGCTTTGAACCTAGGTGCATTACCCAACATATGTATGCTTTGAATCTAGTGACATTTCCCTGTACATTTATGTTTTGAATCTAGGTGCATTCCCCAATATATTTTTGCTTTGAATCTAGGTGCATTTCCCAATATATTTATTTTTCGAATCTAGGTGTTTTTCGCAATATATTTCTGCTTTCAATCTTGTTGCATTTCCCAATATAATTCTGCTTTTAATCTTAATGCATTTCTCAATATACTTTTGTATTGAATCTAGGGGCATTTCCCAATATATTTATTTTTTGAAACTAGGGGCATTTCCCAATGTATATATGCTTTGAATATAGGTTTGTCTCCCAATAATTTTATGTTTGGAATCTATGTGCCTTTTCTCAGTACAGTCTAGGTTTCAAATCTCGGTACATTTTCCTACCACTTGCCACCCCTCACCACACATTCCAACTCTCAGGACACCCCTCACCCCACCATGCAACACAGTGCCCAGTTCAGCGCTGCATGCTGGTGCTGCAGAAACCAAACCAATTATCTACCCATCAGACCTCTCCCCACTTTCTCCATCCACCATCTCCTCTCCCATTGTACTCAGAGCCCCCTTTCCCCTCCTCACCACACCCACCCAATGCTCACCTAGCCCCCCGCGACCCACCTGTCAACATGCCATGCCGATCCGGAACCTCCCAAATCAGAGCTGTTCACTGGCAATCTAGAATCAAAAACATCAGCCCACTCAGCCACCCTCCCATCTCTCCACTCCAGCCCCTCCACCCCCAACCCCACCTAACTACCCTCCCACACACCCATCTCCAACCATTTCCCCATTTCTCCATCTACACACTTCACCCTTACAACCTACCCTTCCCTATTTCACACTTCCAGCCCTAAATACAGTGGGGGATGCCCAGGCCAACATTACAATCTCATCAGCCTCTCCTCTCATCCACACTCCTTTGGCCTCCTGAACCCCCCTAAAGGGCCTTGGTCACATCCACCTTGGGGCCCCCCTCTCTCCTCTGCTCCATCTGAGATCCAACTATTTGCCTCCTTTCGATTCTGACTAACACTCTCCTCCCACACCAACCCTGTTCAAGCCTGCTTCCCTTCCTCCCAAAACCTGCATGCCATCCATCTGGCTACCCACCACCACATCCCAACACCCTCCCCATGCCTTCATCTGAACATCCCATCCTTTCCTCTGCCATCTCCTCTCTCCTCACCTCCCCTGTACCCTCTAATCCTATGACATCATACCTATCCACCCTCACCTGTTCAGACCCTCCCACGCCCCATCCTTCTCCACCAAAGCACATGCCTTCCCCTGCTCTTACACCTGATGCACTCCCACACCAGAAACAAAACCAGCTCGCTTGCTTCTCATCAATGCCAGGTCAGTCTCAAAAACATATTTAACATCTTTGACCTTATCTCAGATGAAAACCTGGACATCCTTTTCATCCCAAAAACCTGGTTCTCTAACAACTATGATCCTATCACAGACAAGTCCTTCCCCCCAGCTACAACCTGATTGTACAGAATAAATCCAACAGAGGAGGAGGGATGGCCATCCTCCACAAACACTAGCACTCAGTCCTACTTAAGGGTATTTTACCGGCAGCACTGAATGTAAATCACTGCTAGGAAAGTTTAAATTCTCCCACTCTACCACCCACAGCTTTCCTCTCCTATACAGACCCCCGGGCTACAGTAGGAACTTGGCAGATTTCCTCAGTGGTGCCCTATCTGCCACCCTAATCCAGCAGCCATCTCTCACCACATCAGGAGATTACAACATCTGGTTCAATACTTCCTGAAACCCCATGACCTGCTCTCTCACTGACAACTTAGAAGACCTCAACCTGACACAATTGATATCTCCCCACCCACTTCTCAGGCCACACCATCGATACTGCATTCAGCACCACACACCTGATATCCACCTTGCAACTCCGTCCCCTAATCTGGACAGATCACTCTGCAATATTTTTCTCTTTCCTCACCTCCCCATCCGGCCCCTCCCGGCAAACCAACTCTCCCTGCCCTAACCAGCACTCCTTCGTCCCTCTCTGAAATAAAGTCACTATTAACCCTGATCTAGCCAACTCCCTCTTAAACTGACTCCCAGTACTCTCACTCCAGGAAGGGCCACCTTCATTGTACTTTTTGATCATTGGCTCTCCAGCGCCCTCATCTCCCTGACTCTGAGATGTCCCTCTCAGAGGCTGGGCAACTACCCCAAGTGGTACACAGCCAACCTCAAAGACTGACAAGGGCCCACCATTCAGAAATTAGAAAAGACAAATAAAACATCTATAGGAACTGAAACACCAACCCCTGTAACTCTTGCCAGGAACCGCACAGAATCATCTTAGAATTCAAGACGCCTTGCTGCTCAAGCCCTCCCCACCTAAGTCCCAATCATTCTTTGATGCCCTTTCAAACACTTTCACAATATTGCCATTGATAGACACCACTCCATCCTCTCCAAACTTGCTTTGACGTCCCCCTCATTCCCCACAATCCACCCAATCCCAGGCCGACTCTCCCTCTAGACCGATCTTCTCCTCTTTCTCCCTCATCTCACACTATGAGTTTCTCAAACTTCTAGCTCAAAGCCCACCTTCAGGCTCTCTTGAAGACCCCTGTCCCCCTGATCGTCTTAACAACATCCTAACAACAACCTGTGCAGGCAGCATTGCACTCTCCATCATTAACCAGTCCCTCTTGTGAGAAACCTGAGGGTAATCTCCCAAGCAGACCTCGACAATCCCTTATTCAGGTGGTCTGGGAAGTGTTGATACTCTCAGGGGCCGACGAGTGAGAGAGGATCACCGGGATGGGGGAGCCTGGAGTTGTGCTCAGGGAACTACCCCAGGTGAGACTCAGTATTATACCGGGGAAGAAGGAGAGGAGGACAAGATCCCTAACACCTTTGTAGGCTGTACTACATCTGCCTCCCTTCCCATGACTGAATCTCTCTTGCCCAGATCCAGTGAACCCTCCGTATACAACAAATCCCCTAGGATCCCAAACCCTTTTGCACCCAGAAACTATCTCACCAGAATCCCTATTTTCCTATGCCCTACCCGAATACTTTCATTCATTATCTTCCACGTCCCTCTGATTATTATTTCTCGAACTCCCAAGCTATTGGGACAAAACACTATTGTTCCCACAATCCACCCTATTCAAGTCACAAACCCTGCAATGCTCACCTTTCCAAGTTAACCAACCACAACCTTCCTTATGAACCTTTTTTCCCATCGTACCCTGTAGGATATTTAGAAAATCTACCTCGCCGTTTCCGACACAAACTCTTTCTTATACTGTAATAAACAACGGACTAACACCAGAGCCATTCATTTGACATGTCCCAACACAAGGGACAGGGAATTTAACCACACACACCTGACGGCCCTTTCCCTTCCCCACAGGGCTAAAAGGTGGATTGCGAGAGCCCACAGAGAGCAAGGCAGACGGCACGACGAGAGAGTTATCTAAGTATGGCAGTTCAAGCAGAGGAAAAAGGTGGTGAGAACCGAAGGTGTGACAAGGAAAGAAGCAACTTTGCCCTTTGCGACCCAGTTCCACGAAGCCTCAGTGGAAAGCACCATAAGACCGCGAGCAATAGCCAGCGTGTGTTGCAGCAGATACCAATGGTACCCGGAGCCCTCCTCTACTGATAACCAAGCCAGGGAGACACTTGCTACTGTGGTACCATCCTTGACTTCATCATGACAGCCGGTGAGTCGAGGGGAGACCCCGAGCTACCACATCCTGACGTATCATGTGTGAACACGTCTTTCTTTATCCCACACTCTTTTTGTATTTAGTTGTAAGGATTGACACTATTTGTTTTTGTATTTTTGTATAGACCCTTTTATCTTGACAAAACACCACTAGGACTGCCTTATTATTATTTGATGGGTTTAGCTTGCTCTCATCTTAGATTTAGGTTTAGATTAAGCGTTTTTCCAACCTACCTACACAGTTTAATAAACACCCTTGAACTGTGATCACTTGTGTCTGTCTTGTGTCTGTCTTTACTGTTGCCACCATTGGTGTCAGGGGTGGGATATGATCCAGTTGATTGGGAGAGCCCACTTACATGAAAAGACACCAAATAGAGATTTTCATGCGCTAGCCTCAGTGTTAGAGAAAGAACAAATGAACAACTCTCTGCAAGGTGACTCAGAAATCTTGGAGTCAAGAGGCAAACCCTATCATGCCCCTTTTTTCATCAATGGGGAGTAATCTATGGAAAGCATGACACCACCCGTCCAGCAGTTGGAACAGGGAAGGGGAGTCCAATTGTTTTCCCTGACCTCTCAAGCCATTTCACCTATCCAAAAGGATGTTGAGGGCAACACCTACCATCTTTTTTGCCCATAGGATTATTTGTTACATGGAAGGGACAAGGCTGTGATCTCTTTGCAAATAAGAATAAAATATCCCTTGGGTTGGTCCTTTTCTATTTTAGCCTGTAAAGAAGGTAAAGTAAAAAGGTTACCTCTTTTCTCTTGCAAAAACAAAATAACCTTCATTTTCCTGAACTTTTCCGCGAGCCCCATAAAAATCTTTAGGAGAGACAGAGTAGGGAATCATAGCAGATGCAACCCCTTGGAAAACACCCAGGGAGAACCTTATATGTGAAACCTTAAGGAACATATCATCTAAGAAAACATCAGGAGGAGAACTAGAGATCCATTCTACAGAAAATAAAATCCCAGCACCCCATCCTTACTATTCAAAGAGAAAGGTAGAGGGCTAGCAAGGGATAGAGAAGGTGAGAAACCCAAATGGGAAGACACAAGAAGAGCCCTATATTAACCAGGAGGGGCAAACCATGGAGATAGGTCATGTCACTAAAACATGTTTTAGACCCCCGAATAAGGACAGGAGAGGGTCAACATCCACCATCTCTCTGAATAACTCAGAAACCTCTCAAGGTGAACAATGCCTATTCTGTGGGAGTGGGGCCATGTTATGGAGATCTGTCCTGACAATCTAGAGGAAGAGGTGATGGAAGATCAAAAAAGGGAAAAGAAGATAGAGAGAGAAAAAGAAGTGGAAGAAATCTTAAAACTATCTCCTACGCATGCCTTAAACAACGAGGAAAGGGTTGAAAGGGCTAGCAGTAACAATCCCAGTTATATTCTGGAATGCTTGGACCAATAACCTGGGTGTTCCACAATGGAATATCTAGATGAAACACTGCCATCCAACCAGCACAGGGGAAGGGTATGTGAGAAACCTGAAGGTATTCTCCCAAGCAGACCTCGAGAATACCTTATTCAGGTTGCCTGGTAAGGGCAGACGCTCTCAGACCCCAACCCTAGGGGCGGACAAGCGAGAGAGGATCACCTGAATGGGGTAGCATGGGGTGATGCTCTGGGAAATACCCCAGGTGAGACATGGCATTATACAGGGGAAGAAGGAGAGGAGGACGAAATCCCTAACACCTTTGTAGACTGTACTACATCTGCCTCCCTTCCCAGGAGTGGATCTCTCTTGCCCAGATCCAATGAAACCTCTGTAAATAAAAAATCCCCTAGAATCCCAAACCCCATTGCACCCAGAAATGATCTCTCCCAGAATCCCTGTTTTCCTGTGTCCTACCCCAATACTTAAGTCATTCTCCTCCACGTCCCTCTGATTATTATTTCCAAAACTCCCAAACTATTGGGACAAAACACTATTGTTCCCACAATCCCCACAATTCAAGTCACAAACCCTACAATGCTCACTTTTCTGAGTTAACAACCACCACCTTCCTTATGAACCTTTTTTCCCATCCTACCCCAAAGGATACTTAGAAAATCTACCTCCCCGTTTCCGACACACAAACTGTCTTAGACTGTAAAAATCAACTGACACCAGAGCCGTTTACCTGACATGTCCCACCATAAGGGTCAGGCAAAGTCAGGCAATTGACCAGAACGACACACACCTGATGGCCATTTCCCTTCCCCACAGGGACAATAGGTGTAGCACAAAAGCACGCTGAGAGCAAGGCAGACCGCAAGACGAGAGAGCTATCCAGTATGACAGTTCAAGAGGAGGATAAAGGCGGTAAGAACCAAAGGGGTGACAAGGAGAGAAGCGACCCTGCCCTTTCTGACCCAGACCAACAAAGCCTCAATGGAAAGAACCACAAGACCGCAACCAATAGCCAGCGTGTGTTGCAGCAGATCTCAACAGTGCACAGAGCCCTCCTCTGCTGGTAACCAAGCCAGGGAGAGACATTTGCTATTGTGGTACCGTCCCTGACTCCAGAGACAAGAAAAGCCAAGCGGTTCATCACAGCCGGTGAGTCGAGGGGAGAGGCGATTAAGAAACTGAAACGTGTTGAACAAGAATTGCAAATGGCAAAATAAGGGAAGTTCAAAAAACTGTTAATATCTTGGGGGAAAAGCAGCTGCAGAGAGCTCTGGCCCCATGTGGGTGCTCAGTCGAGAGACTCTGCTTGACTCCTTGGTTTTGTTGGAACTACCAATACCCGAAGACCCTAGGAGAGCCATAAGGGAAATGTGAAAGTGGTCGTACAGGGGTCTAGCAAAATCCTCTGTACAGTTGAAAGTCTTTGACCAATGAAGCAATGAAAACTAAGGGAAGAATCGCACATAGTGAGAAAGAAGAAGGAATAACGAGGCTGGCAAATGTGAACCCGACGGAGGGAAAGCATAAGGCCCTATTGAACATTGTGTGGACAAAGAGTGAACCCAACAGAGGGATATCCACAGTGGATTGTTGAAGGATAAAAGCCATAATGAACCCAATGGACGAAGGCTAACACTCGAGAAGGGTGTGAGCCCGGAGGAGGGGGATCCAGGAGTGGAAAGAAATCACCCAAAGACAAGTAAATATAACAGATGTAATCTTCTGAATACATGCCATAGTGAACCCAATGGAGGGAGGCTGATATTTGAGAAGGGTCTGAGCCTGGAAGAGGGGGACCCACGGGTGAAGAATCCTCTCAAGGTGCAATACACAAGGAACTTTTGTTTGTTATTTGGAGCATATCAGGCCCTCAGAAGCAAAACATCTTAACCACCGAAGGTCCTCATATCGCTAGGAACCTTTTGGGATCTGAGCCCAGAAGAGGGAGATCCAGGTGTGAAAGGTCATCACCCAACGTACATACGGAAAGGAACTTTTTGTTTATTATTTTGAACCCATCAGGGCCTTGGAGGCAAGAGACTTTCTATAGAAAAGAGACTTCAGCACTGATGGTCCTGATAACTGAGAATTCAACTGTTGTCTCGTGCTGGGAAAGCTTGAGTGTATGCTGTGCTCTGGAGTCCCACCATGTCCCGTGCCCAAAATGTGGGAAGGGAGACCCCCGGCTACTACATCCTGACTTATCATTTGTGAACACTCATTTCTTTCTTGTGAACACTCTCCCACACTCTTTTTGTATTTAGTTGTAAGGATTGGCAATAGTTATTTTTTTTGTTGGTATAGGCCCTTTTATCTTGACGAGATGCCACTGGGACTGCCTTATTATTATTTGACGGTCGTAGCTTGCTCCCATCTTAGATTTAGGCTTAGATTAGGCGTTCTTCCAACCCACCTACACAGTTTAATAAACACACTTGAACTGTGATCACTTGTCTCTGTCTTGAATGGTGCCACCACAAGTTCCTTACACTCTCCTCTGGTATCTTCCCGTAGGCCTTCAAAACCTCATATGTCAAAACTCTCCTAAACAAACCCTCACTCGACCTCACCGTCCCTCCATCTACCACCCCATTTCCAACAGTCACTTAATTGCCAAACTCTTGGACCGCAGTGCATACAAATAGTGCTGCCTCTTCACAAAAACCAACAGCTTTCTTGACCCAGCCCAAACAGGATTCGGTCCCCTCCATGGAACGGAATCCTTGCTTGTGTCAGTTTAGGATGACGTAAAAAGAACAGCAGATTTGGAAGGATGCAGACAGGCCTCGCTCCATAGGAATCAAAGATGCTGCTCGAACATGGATGTGCTCCTTCCTCTCAAATTGCTCACACATTTTGCTCCTCCCTCTTTTCTCCTCCCTCTCTCACCCTTTTCCGAAAGGAGTCCCAGAGGGAGCCTCCCTGTCTCCCCTCCTCTTTAATATCTACCTTAACCCACTCCCTGTGCTCATCCGATCTCATAACCCTATCAGCTGCAACTACACAGACAACACCCAGATCATCCTCATGATCCCTAAGTTGTCTGATCTATCTCTCTCCCTCCACATGAAATCCATGCCCAGAACCTTCCTCTACCACCTACGCATCCTGAGGCAAATCTTCCCATACCTCACCTACCCACACCGAATCGCTGCCATCCTTGCATCATCCATTCCTGCATAGACTATGCAAACTCCCTTTATATCGGCACTCCGGCATACCAATTCAGGAAACTCCAAAGAATTCAAATCTTCCCTGCCCGCCTCCTGCTTCTCCTCTCACCAAGAGAGAATATCAGCCCAGCACGCAGAGTGCTACACTGGCTCCCTATCAGCTGATGGGCTACCTTTAAAGCCATGTGCATCACTCACCGTGCCCTCCACAACCCCTGACTGGAATTCCTTCAGGATAAGCTCACAGGCTATCAACCCTCCAGAAACCTAAGATCCGGGTTTGCCCTTCCCCTTGTTATCCCACCACAACTCCACCAGATTGGGAGGATCCTTATTCTCCATTAATTCACCCACCATCTGAAACTCCCTTCTTCTCCACATCTGCCACATTGACAACCATCACTCCTGCAGAAAGGCCCTCAAAACCTGGCTATTGCCCATGGCAACCTGGCACCACCGTCCCCACCCATTTCTGTACAATCACAGCATCATTTGCATGCATCAGTCTCACTCGCATCTAAAGACCAACAAGCCACGTGTAAATACACCCACAGATGGATGTTGGCTGCTGTTGCAGCGGCCCACCCTACACTCTCAATCCGCAAACCACCCACTGTACACAAACACACCACAGTGCACCAGGCCTCCTTCGCTCAGAGTGGTGCGCCCAGTCAGTTTGATGGTAGCCAGTGCTTCATGAAAGAAATGCATTATGATAGCCACCGAGGGCACGGAATTCAGCACTGCGTTCCTGTCCATTAGACGTCACCTTGGCTGCACACATTGAGGATCCACACCAGTAGCATACCAGCAGTCAAAGGGTTATGGATATTGCCGATAAAACACTCAGAACATACTCGCAATGGGGTTCATACTTTCAATGATGACAACCTGCCTACTACAATTAAAAGAGGTTTTAGGCCTGTTCCAATCTAGTGACAAAGTAGCCTTAATAGATGACCTAAGCCCCAAACTACTTTAATGTGAACTGCACATTAAGAACTGTGAAGGCTGGGACATGTAGTGCCCTAATAGAAACTGTGAAGATTAGCTCCGATATTGCACTTAGAAGATGTCTATTGGTAGCCTTTCATTGAACTTAGAAAATATATAGTAAGAATATAAGGGTAGACTGTCTATTGCACTTAAAGAATCCTACAATCCCTACAGCTAAGGTGGCCTGTCTGCCACGCGTAGAAGACCTACTAAGATAGCCGGTCTATTTGTGCCTAGAGGACTTTGATGATAGCCTGTCGCTATTGCCTAGAATCGCAGATGAGGGTAGCTTGTTTTTTTCACACAGATGATCGGATCATCACACAATGGGATCAAAGAGAAGCTCCATCTGAGCTAAAGGTACGTATGGACACACCACTTTGGTGGACATCTGCCACAGGCACGGCTTTCCATCCACACACTTTAGAATGCAGCATTGACTATGAAAAATGTGGTCTATCTGGACACAACAGTTTTCGCCTCCTTACACCAGACTTGCCTCAACACCTCTGCCGTTAGAATACAGCAACAACATATGACAATATTCACTCTAGTTGGACACACATCGAATCTCTTGGCTTGCTTACTGGAGCTCGGCCAGCCCACCTAATTCCTAATCTTGGCCAAATGCACAAACAAATCTTAAGCATTGTCTAGGAATTTTCCCACACACCTGTACTTTGGTACCCGAGGGCATTTCCACCACAGGCGCATTGAACCCATATAATAAGGGAAAAGGTCATATATAAATGGCTTCATCTGCTACTAGTACTGTACACATCCATTCCCAAGACACAGGGAGTGTTTCTTACAAACTATTCTGGCAAAAGCCTCCACAGTGCAAGGGCCCGCTTGAACACATCTCAAGTCCATCACAGAACCACACGCCCACTGCATCTAGTACCAGGCATGGTCTTGCCTAGATATTGACATTGCATTCAAAACTTTCTTTTAGGGGTGGCGCTGTGGAGCAGCCCAAGATGGCTGCCTAGCCTCTCAGCTACGTGCGGCGTAGGCATTAATCCTTCAACACCTGCGGTCCTCCTTGCTATATGACACCGGTACTCCGCAGAGGCACTGTTCACACCTGTGGCCATGCTCTGTGAGAATTTGGGGCCGATTCGACCTTCGGGGACCTATCTGCAACCCCTGAGAGCTGCTGGCCGGGTGCGGGCCTCGCCGGCGTGCGACCGTCGGCCGGCCTCCCTCGCCAGGATCCCCTTCCCGAGGCCACGCTGTGACGGCTGTGGAGGTGTCCCGTTCCCTCCCACCGCATATCAAAGAGGGGCCACTGTGCGCTTCGGCATCTGGCCCCCGCTATGTGATCACCTTCCTGGGCCCACACCGGAACAGCCGGAGGAAGGGCCCGGGACCCCCTCCCTTCGTGCATCGCCGAGGAGCCTGAGGCGCACCGCCGGAGCCCAACACTGCTGGCCGAGGGAGCTCCCTGGAAGCGAGCTGTGGTGGACATAGCCGCGTTCTGGGCCTGCGCTGGAGCGCGCCCTTCACCCTCACCCTCCTCCGGAGAATGCCTCATCAGGCTGCCTGCGGCCCCATATTTACTGCGACAGTCGTTTTCACCCGGATCGGGGATTCAGGTGAGGAGCGGGGGGTGGTGAGTGCGGCGTCCCCCCCCTCCTCCCTTCGGCTGCCCATTCCACGTGCGCCCGTGTGAGCTGCCTTAATTGTGGACCCAGCGGCGCCTTTTCTGCTATACGTTGGCCCCACTACACACCAGCCTACCTGCCAAGTGTGGGGCTCGCCCATAAAAAATGACTGAGGCCAGGCCGCGGAGTTGCACGGGCTCGCCTGGTTTGGACCTGTCATATCGCTTGTGTGCCTTCCGGGACCTGGGGTCCTCAACTCGCCACTCTTCCATTACTGACTCATCACATACGGGAGGTGAGTGGCCCCCCTCCTCATCCTCCTGGCCTCAGACACCCCCGGTGCGGCCTACTGCGGACCCTGCCGGACCTGTCGGGGGCAGTTGGGGCGCATGGGGGCATCGCTCCTGTCGCTACGGCCCTACCACTCTGACAGCGCCACCTTACAATCCGCAACCACCCAGGGGTGACACCCACCCGAAACCACCTTGCTGCTGGGCTTGACCACCTCTGCTGCGGTCTCCACACAGAGCTGGGGCAGGGACATCAGGTGAGGGCTTCTGGCCCAGCTGAGACCTACACCTCCTCGCTTCACTGCCCTCCCCCCTCCAGCATCCCTCTCCTATTTCCAGACACCTACGCCGACCAAATGCCAGGCAGATCTAAGAGCGCTACCCACGGGGGCACCATGGACAAGTTCACCAAAATGGTCCCCTGAGCTGAGTCAGACCAAGCATCATCCTCACAAGACGCACCTGACCCGGGCCCTCACCGCAGTGTCACATCACCTGATCTCACCACTCTAATGGAATCCATGGCCAAAAACGTTGCCGCTTTTCACGAAAAGCTCAATGACATCAATGCGAATGTTGCCTCACTTAAGACTCGAGTGGACCAGACGGGATCCAGGATCACTGAGGCCGAGAATAGAATTTTGCTCAACGAAGATGGAATCCATGCGCTCCAAGACACTGTGGCTTCCCTGTCGCGGGAAATGAAAAACGTCAAGGCGAAATGTGACGATTTGGAGTCTCGCTCCGCAGAAACAACCTGCGCATTCTCGGGGTTCCCGAGAACGCCCTTAAGGGGCGGATGGAGGATGCAGTTGAAAAACTACTTAAAGACCTGCTGGACAATCCTGATCTTTCACCGTATTTCACAGTGGAGCGAGCCTAGCGGGCCCGATCACCTTGCCCTAGACCAGGTGACATTCCCAGGCCCATTATCGCTAAGATACACAATTATCGCGACAGGGACCTCATCCTCCGCCTGTCCCGGGAGAAGGGAGAACTACGATTTGAGGCCCACACTATCAGAATCTTCCCTAACTTTTCAACTGCGGTGCAGCAGGAGAGGCGCCAATTCCTCGAGGTGAAGAAGCTGCTCAGGGAGCACAACATCCCCTATGCCATTCTGTTCCCGGCGAGGTAGAAAATTACCTACAATGGCAAGCTATATTTCTTCACAGTCCCGGACGAGGCGTTGAAATTCATCGAATTGCAGATACCGCAACATGGGCTAAGGAACGACCCCCCCAACGGTGACTGAACATGAACAGTACGGCCTGGAATGTCACATCATGTCCACTGATCCTTATCTTTCGATGTGTTAATGACAACCAGTCTTCGTTCACTCTGCAGATATGGCCTCCTATCACGTACACTGGGCTGCGGGCTGGCTCCTAGATGGCATACACTTTCCCTCCTCCTCTTGGTGCCTGGGGCTAGCCTTGCGACCCACCTTCTCCTACTCTGCTGACTGGCCTGAGGGCGCCCTCTGGCTTCAGAGGCTGATCGCAAGATCCGTCTACTGCAGTAACATCACTGGGATGGCAATGCTGCCCCACATCATACTTAAGTTGCCGGCCGCACGGCACTAGTGCTCTCCGTTGCAATTGTAATGTTTGTTTTCATTTGGTTACTCCTTATGTTTTGCCCCTGTTGGGCGGGAATGTGGGCTAATCCACAATGGATCTGGCCCTTCGGCCCTCACCTCTTGGTGGGACTCTGCCCGGTTGGCTGCACTTGTGTTCTAGGGTGGGGGGACTGCACTGCATGTTGTGGTTGGGCTGTGAGGATGGGGGGGCGTAGTTGGGGTTGTGTTTAAAGTAAAAGGCATGGCAGAGAGGTGCAAGACGTCAGCGCACGACATCTATACAGGTGGTGAACGCAGATTACGACATGGGAATGTACACTACTGCAGGGATGTCCCATAATGTGACACCATGGCTCTTAATATAATGACATGGAATATTTGCGGACTGAGCAACTTCACCAAAGCCACAAGATAACTGCCTATGCCCAGAGACATGGCATTAAGATTCTCCTTCTCCAAGAAACTCACGCCCTGGGGCGCCTAGCGACATACCTCATCCCGACGTGGGGCAACAACAGGTATTACACAAAATACTCAACCCAGTCCAGGGGGTGCTGATGTTAATCCACAAATCAGTCCAATTCTCATTGCGCACCAGCCATATTGACCCCAAGGGTAGATTTGTAATTCTTCACTGCTTACTCGCCAACATGGAATACCTCCTTGTTAATACATACGCCCCTAATTTCAACGCCATCACCAGCATACTTCTAAAGTACATTGGTATCCCGGTTCTATGGGGGGTGATATGAATTTAATCCTAGACAGTGACCTAGACAGATCCGGTACCTCCCGCAGAGCCCCATCACGTGCGGCTCATAGGCTACTGGTGCACATGAACACACTTGGTCTTACAGATGTATACAGAGCTCTCAACCAACAGTCTAGAGAGTACACACAGGTTCACGATAGCCATTCCAGGATAGATCTCTTTCTCATATCAGGCTGCATGGTGGGCAGGGTCACGGAGTCCAACATACTACCGCGCACACTATCGGATCACTCAACGGTAACACTACGCATAGCATTGGGACAGGACCCCCCCCCCCCTGCTCCTCTTGGAGATTCAAGTCTGAGGCCCTACGGGACATAGTCTTCAAAGCTGATATCCTGGCTGATATTAACACCTTCTTTGACTGCAACAACAGGCGCGATACCTCTGATGGGGTGCGATGGGAGGCATTCAAGGTCTTCATTAGGGGGATGTGCATTTCTAGAGAAGCCGGGGTCCTCAAAGCTATCAAAAGTAGCCTGCAATGGTCGGAGGCAAAACTAAAGGAACTTGAGAAAGAATATGCTGCTGCCCCTTCCCCGACCACACTGGCACAGATCAGAGCGGAATTGGAAGCATTTGAGTCCCATGCCCAAAGGGAGGTCCAGTACTATGCCCGTCCCGTAGCAGCCAGAAAATATGGTGAGGGTGACAGACCGGGGAGGACGCTGTCCAGGCTGGTCCCCACAGAGGGGGGCAGGACTCGCATTGACTGTATCAAAAACATAGACGGCACCCTGTGCTGGTCTGACCAGGACATCCTCGCGACATTCACTGCGTTTTACACAACCCTATACGGCCCCCAGCAGGAACATAGTTTACAAGACACGGATGCCTTGCTGGACCAAATACCCATGACCCTCCTCTCCCACACCACTAGCGACCAGCTTGAAGCTCCATTCACCCTTGACGAGATAACCAGAGTCATCTTGAACTGCCCGATGGGCAAGGCTCCTGGCCCGGATGGTCTCACTGCCAAGTTCTATCGAGAGCATGTAGCAATCCTGGCACCCAGACTCTTGGAGGTCTGGAATGAGGCACTAAACCTGCACACCCTGCCCCAATCCATGCGCGAGGCACTCATAACTATGATTCCCAAGCCTGGCAAACTGCTGGACTAATGTGGCTCTTACAGACCCCTCTCTTTGATCAACACCGACATGAAAATATTCGCCAAGATTATCGCCAATAGATTCCTCCCTATTATGACACACTTAGTCCATTCCGACCAAAGTGGTTTTGTGCCCTGTAGGTCCACAGCCCTTAATATCCGCTGCTTGTTTAACGTCTTGGCCAGGATTGACCCAACGCAAACGCAGTAGCAGTCACCCTTGATGTCCAGAAGGCATTCTATATGGTGTTGTGGCAATACATGTGGGCGGTACTCGATAAAATGGGAATTGGCCCTCGCATGATGTCATATATCAAGCTGCTCTACACAGACCCCATAGCCAGAGTCCTGGTCAACACCAGGACCTCAGCCCCCTTCGCTCTCCATAGAGGTACCCGCCAGGGCTGCCCGTTCTCCCCGATACTTTTTGCACTTGCCATCGAACCCATGGCTGACAGCGTCAGAGACAAACACACGGCTAGAGGTATACGTCTGCGCGACACCCCGGAGATCATTTCACTGTATGCAGACAATGTGCTACTTTATATCAGGGACCCGTCCACCCACCTGGACCCGATCATACGGGACATTACCAAAATTGGCACTTTTTCAGGCTTTTCTATTAATTATACCAAATCGGACATTTTCCAGCTCACACCGACCACAACACAGCCGTCATGTGAATTCCCCCCTCGCTGGTCACCAAAGGGTATCAGGTACCTCGGGGTGCAGGTATCCCTCACCAAGTCTTCACTACTGGCCGACAATTACGGGGCTGTGGCGCAGCTTGCTGAAGCCCAACTGTTGAGATGGCGTAACCTCCCGCTCGCCTTGTCAGGCAGGCTGGCTCTAATTAAAATGATAACTGTCCCCAAATTGCTCTACGTCTTCGTCAATGTGCCAATCTGGCCTGGAAGGCAATACTTCAGAAATCTGCACTCTCTCTGCGCTCACTTTTTGTGGCATTCCGGTGCGGTCAGGAAGAAGTTGCAGCATATGACCTTTCCATACGAGGAAGGGGGCTTCACCGCTCCGGGCTTCGCAAAATACTGGACTGCCGCACAGGCCCAACACGCCACATACTGGTACAAGTTCACTGACCCCCCCACATGTGAAGCTTGAGAAGCTAGCAGGTGAGGGGGTTAACGCCCTCTCTCTTATACTTATACTCCACCACACATTTCATACTGATGCCCAGGCCGACCCCGTGATGGCCACAACCGGCCTTCACCCATACTATAAATGTTTGCCCATTTGGCAATTCCCAGGCCTCACCCCCACACGGGATAAACTCCTTATGAAACACTGGTATGACTTGGGATATCGGGCCTTGACTGATTTCTATCCCGAAGGGAAGTTCATCACTCCGCAAACATGGCGTCAGGGCCACTCTGGCACTGCGCTAGAGCTACTGCAATATTTCAGGCTGAGAGCAGCGTTTCGAGCCTGCTGGCCCTCATACCCTGATGAGCCCCAGACTCGCCGGAGATACACTATATAGCTAACTCAGCCGGGGCTAGAGGGATCGTGTCCTCCCTTTATAAAATGCTGATGACCAACCCTACAGAATTGCCACGTGCAGCGCGCGATCTATGGAGCGATGAGCTGGGACACCCCATCACTGACGCAATATGGAAGAAGATGTGCGTACACACCCGCGCAACCTCCTTTAATGCCAGATATAGATGCATACAATATAAGCTCCTAAATCGCCTGTACTACACTCCGCACAGACTGGACAAGTTTACACGCACTCAGGCTCACCCCTGCCCTAGATGTAAATCTTTAGATGCGGATCATATGCACATGTTTTGGTCCTGTGGTGCATTGGGTCCATACTGGAAGGCCATAATAGACGCCCTCACTGAAATCACAGCGTTCCCCATCTCTCCAGAACATTAGCTGTATTATTTGGCCTCTGGGATAGTCCAGAATTGAGAAAAATGTCCAGGTTTCTGAATGTCGCCACCATAGTGGCCAAAAAATGCATATTACAATGTTGGAAACGCCGCTCCCCCCTTCATTTGAAATGTGGCTGAGTGCCCTCACCTGGACTCAAACGTGCGAAGAGGACTACATTTACACCCTCCCGCAGACCTCTCATCCCAAGAATGTGTGGTCAGAATTTTGTACCTATCTGAACAACAGGGATGATCTAGAACTGTTGTCCCCTCCCCCTTCTGGTGAGCTGAACTAGTCCTTCCCCGAGCCCGTCTGTCTGCTCGATTGGGCATCTACCCCCGCTTGTATCTACCATGCATTATGTAGTCGCTCATGTACCTGTGACCATATTTACCTTGTACACTTTGCTGATTGTCTGTGCTTTCTCTATGCCAATAAAGAAAGTTTTAAAAAAACAAACCTTTCTTTTAAACCAGGCTTTACATTCCTGATGATGTCTATCATATTTACCGATAACCAATCACATTTAAGAAACCTGTATCCCGACCACCATATTACCATGCTACCTCCCCCTCATTCCCGGTTTCTGTATTTGTTTGTCAGCTGGCTACCCCCAGCCCCTTTCCTATCACCATCCCATCCCCAAATCTCCTCTTTACTATACACAGACTAGTGACACCCTGACAAGGTCACACTGTACTACTGCTCTGATAAGGTGCAGGCTCTGTAAGACTTCTAGTAGTGACGCACGCAATATAAATATGTACTACATAACATAACATGTTATTGACAAATCGAGAAACGTAATCTTCATCGAGATTACCGACGTTATGCAATGTTGTGTCCATACCAGGTCCACATTTACTGAAAATGTAGAAAAGAGAGTGAGAACAGCATTAATGAATTATTTTCTTATGAAGTATGAGACATAACCACTTCCACCCTTTTTGCTGCTAAAATATGATATATGAGTTTACACAATTCTAATTGCAACCTGTGGATTTTCAATTAAACATAAATGCATGTTATTATAGGATCTGCGGTAGCAGCCCTGTAGTTAGGGTTAAGTTGCTCAACCCATAGGACAAGCACTTTTTGAGCAGCGCATAACTTCACCTCCCCTCGACGAATCCTCATGAAACTTTGCAAAAAAGTATATGGCCCCATCAGATTGGTGAGGTTTCGTGCAGGGGGGGCAAAGTTAGACAAGGTGTCCCAGAATGTGTGTTTTTTCCCATAGACGCAATGGAAAATAT
Source organism: Ambystoma mexicanum (assembly GCF_040938575.1). Taxonomy (NCBI): domain Eukaryota; kingdom Metazoa; phylum Chordata; class Amphibia; order Caudata; family Ambystomatidae; genus Ambystoma; species Ambystoma mexicanum. The sequence goes on from NC_090931.1 coordinate 22,932,621, forward strand.
AATTTGCTCACACCTACAGCCCAAACCGCTGGACAGATTTTAAACAAATTTGTGCCAGGAGTGGCAGTGTGGTCCCGAAAGCATGCTTTTGTGAATTTGGTGTAAATCCGTCCAGTAGTTTTCTTTTAAAATTACCAAAAAATACGTCCAAAAAACATGTGCGATTTCTGGGTTAGGTCCACGGACTCACTGCCCTGTTTGCTCCGTGGACGGGCCTCCGATTGGCCCAGAAGCTGAAGGGTGGTAAAAAGCATGAGGTGCATCATATGTTTTGGAAACCCCCACCATGTGGAATTCACGGGCAGTGCCCACTGTCGGAGAACATTGCATTAAAAACATTAAAAAGCACAACATTGTACTCACTTGTCAAACTAAACAAACAATCTGTGGGGAGGTGAGGGGTGATGAGGATGGGATGGGATATGGCCATTAAAATCCCCAAAACCGGTGGTTTTTCATCTCTGATGCCCGCGAACGGTTCAGGGACAGCCCTGTGATGTTCACGGACACCTCGGATGTTCGGGGGCATCCATGCATATTTTTGCATCACAGAGTTGATGAAAGGTCGTTTTTGGATGGTCTATAACTTTGGTGCCTCTGAATGAAGCTGTATTTATTTCTGTAATTTCATTCTAAACGTGACCTTGGATGGTTCTACACAGTTTGGTGCTGTTGTACCAAGAGGGAACAAAATTAGAGGGGCGTCCCAAAATATCTGAAAGTCTTTTGCATTTGTTGCCATTTCACAAATCTGCACTAAAGTTTGCGAAGGCCCAGATTTGAATGTTTTTGCAAAGTTTGGTGGGATTTTGTGAAAAGGGAGCAAAATTATAGGGGGGTTTTAACATTTTTAGATGGGTTATAACTTTGTTGCCGTTTGACGAATGTGCACAAAAGATTTTAGAAAGATTATAGAGAGAACCTTGAATTTTTCTGCAAAGTCTGAATGGATTTTGTCAACGGGGAGCTAAGTTATATGACTATTTTATGTACCTCCATTTTGACACTTTTCAAAAAATGAAACATGGATGGGTTTGCAGGAAAGTTGTGCAAGCAGCATTGCAAGGACCTGAAAGCATGTTCTGCAAATGTGTCTGTGTCATATTTATTTTTTGAGTGTCATAATGAATGTACAAAAATTAGTGATATACCATTGGTGACCGAGGTATAGCCTGATGCCATGGGCAGGAGCCAGATTGTCACAGTCATGGCTAAATGCCATGACTCGGATAATCTGGCTACTGACCATGACCACGAGAGACTCACAATGGGGTTAAAGTGGGCATGGCCACCAGGGACTGGATATTTGGTAAAGGTTTTTCAAAATCGGGATAGGTTTGAATGGGAAAATAAATTCTGCCCGTGGCTAAAATTCTGTCCATGGCTGCAGCCCAAAGTGCTGCACAGGATTGCATCAACAGATCACTGTGACCATTACTGCATACACACCGAGACAATGCTAATCAGCAAATAATTACCAAGCATGACAAACTAGGTGCCCAAGTGATCACAAGACCACCCCTTGAAATCATTACCCACCTTTATTTGCGACCATATTGGGACAAGATATTGGGGCTGGATGATGGACTCATTTCCACAACCTCGCAGCAATGACTGGCCCACAATACACATGCCTTGAGAAAGACTCTAGAGAGTCGAATTACATGTCGACTGAGTTCTAACAATAAATATAGCATCAAGGATGGTTTTGAAGATGGCTTCATTACGATAGTTACTTATCGAATAACCCAGTGCTGAGGTGAATTGGGTTCACTCTCCTATTCAGAACCGAACACTCGAAGAAGGAGGGCACCTCTGTATTGTCTATCGTGCGGTCCACGACCAAGGAGCTGAGTTTCTGCAGTCCAAATTCCTCAGCTATACCCCTGAACGTGACTTACGCTCCTCCACCACTAAAGTTCTTACTGTCACTAGTTTTAACCGTGTAAGGGTTGGCGGCAGGGCTTTTTCCATTGCCGCCGCCAAACTCTGGAATAATCTTCCACTGTCACTCAGAAGCACTCCCAACCATCTCAGTTTCAGAAGAGCTCTCAAGACCATCTTATTTTAGCTCCCTCGTTTTTCTGCATTGGTTCTCCTTCGGCAAGCAGTTTTCCTTTACAGCACCGTCCCGTAGCGGCCTCTGGGCGACCGTGCGCTCTACAAATTCAGATAACATAACATAAGATAACCTTCACAGAAGAACCCCATCAGCAGCAGCAGGGTAATCTGTTTAAAGGACTAGATGAAGCGCAGTGATCTACCCATTCTACCGCCCTGCAATTGCTTGATAATTGTGTACTCTGATTTGATTATTGGGGCATGCAGCATGGCCGAATCCCTAGGTTTGAATGGGAAGAAACGTTTTGCTTGTGGTTACAGCCTGAAGTGTAGTATTGAATGACAACATATCTGTGTGAGGAGCATCAGCAAAAACCTAAAAGCATGGTTTTGCAAATCTGTTTTGTATTTTATTTTTCCAAAGTGTCCAAATGTAAGCACAGACAATTGTGATATCATTTTGGTGCATGGACAATCGGCCTGGCACTCTGCTAGGACGAATGCCTACTCTTATTTTTTATTTTATTTTTGCATTTCTAAAATGCCTTATCGCAGGGGCATAAGGGCGCTATAAAGTAACCCGTTACTCATGAAATCTTGTTGCTTACGGGTTAGTCTTTAGTTCATCTTGCAGTGTCAATTAGACAAAGAGCCAAGCCTTTGGGCCTTCCAGAAAGACCAGCAGGAATCTATTTCTCTCAGAGAAGGTGGAAGCGCATTCCAGTGATGTGCTGCAACTGCAGGGAAGCTGGACACTTCTCCTTTGACTAGTTTGACCTGGGCAGGGACAATGCGGTGGGCAGGTATCGATCTTACTGGTTTAGTAGAAGTGGGTCTCATAATTCTTTGGGACAGGTATTTCAGTGCAGTGTTTGCAGGGCATTCATGGGTGATGGAGGGGGTTTTGATGAGGATTCTTCCCAGATGGGTAGCCAGTGTGCTTTCTTTCTTGCAGCTGTGATGTGCGCATTTCTATGAATGTTGATCGCTGCACCTAGGGCATTGTTTTGGATCACCTGTAGTTTCTATCAAGCCTCGCACCAGGGATTGCTCTGGCTATGGTGAGGCAGCTCGAAGGTTTGAGGAAATGTCTGGAAGCGTTAATGAGCTTGGCTGTGTAAGCTGCAGAGGATGCAATAGCATTTACTTGTCTGGTGAGGTTGACGGAAGCATCCAAAGAGACACAGCGCGTTTTGACTGAAGCAGAGATGGCAATGCGGATGCCATCAATGGTGAAGGCTGAGTATTGAGGATCTTGTTTTTTCAGCATGGTCAGAGAGCCCACCAGGAGGATCTCTGTTTTGTCGTTGTTGAGGCAAAGGTGATTCATGGCCATCCAAGCTTGAATAGTAGCATAAACATTGTTGATAGTGCGGGAATCTGTAGCATAGGTGCTGGTGAGGGGGAGGTGGATTTGGGTGTCATTGGCATAGTTGATATAGGCTATGCCGATGGAGTCCAGGAGGTCGAAGAGGGGTTTGGTGAAAATGCTGTAGAGGGAGGAGGAGATGCAGGATCCTTGTAGTACACCACATGGGATGGGTGTGGGAGGGCTGCTGGCAATGTCAGAGAAGACTCTGATAGTTCTTCCTTCTAGGAAGGAGGCTATCCAACTTGTGGCCTCTTGGGAGAAGTGAGCCGCTGACTTGAGGTGGTGGCAGAGGGTGTTGTGGTCCACCAGGTCAAATGTGGCTGACAAATCCAGGAGGAGTAACAGGGCTGACTTGCTTTCATCTCTGGAGGCATCCAGCTGTTTTTTGTAGGTCCAGCAGTGCTGATTCAGTTCCATGACCTGGTCTGAAACCTGATTGGTGCATTCCTGGGATGTGGTTGGATTCTAGGAAAGCTTGGATATGTTCAGAGGCTGCCCTGTCCAGGATCTTGAGAAAGGAAGGGGACTGTGGTGATGGGGCGGTAGTTGTTGGGATATGAGGGGTCTAGCAAGGGCTTTTTTAGTAGGGGGAGAATCCACGATTCTTTAAGGTTGGTTGGGATTTTGCCTGTAGAGAAGGAAGTGTTAGACCAGAAAAGCAATCCCATAGCCAAATGATACATATAGTATGTTGGCCAGAAGCGAATCGCATTATGTGACAAACATTGCAATCCAAAAAACATGAATGTACCCAAAGGGAGTCCATTTTGTGAAATGCCGGTCATTTTCGTTTTTGTTTTCTTTTAAACGCTTTGCAAATATATTCTATGCTTTAGATCTGCACACAGTGCGAGGCCACAGCTTGAACGCTGAAATGCTAACGCAGACAGGAATGTCGAACTGTGCAGAAATACATTGTTTTTCTCTCTCACTAAGTCCTTGAATTCGAGCAGAAGCCACGTCTAATCAGTAGTCCAGGTGCCGTTTTGTCTTGCAAGCTCTGTTGTAAAAGGCAGTTAAACATGTATTATATTCTCCTAGCCGCGCTCCTTCGCGGAGAATGGGATTCTCTACTTCAAAACTACCTGACCCTTAGCTCATGAGCCGTAACACACAGATAACGTAGTATGGAATGTTTCTCTGCTAAGAACAAGATATCCTTACCGAGCCAGAGCTCCATGTTCCCCATAACAGAAAGCTGTCTTTGCTGCCTTTGCTAGAAAAACTATGTTTAGACTGAATGAAGACTTGTCATAACTTGTCATAATTGTCAATCACTGAATCCTAGCCTGTATGACATGCATGAGGTGGGTCAAATTGCCTTAACAAAAGATAATGTATGATGTATATATATTGCTGCTTGAGCACTGTTCGCTCTCTTGCATCTCACAGGGTCTGGGAACACACATCGTGAGGAGTTGAGACCCAGTAGGCCGATTGAGAAACTCTGAATAAAACCAGACTTGTTTGGAAAATGAACCTCGCGTCTGACGTGTCATTACAGTGTATGGTTATTGTGCTTTAGTTTCCATATGCGGTCTTTATGGCCTAGCAAATATGGTACCCGAACAGGGACCCTCCCATTAATGCTCCATCGCATATGTTGAAGTTGAAGGAAGGCAAGAGAGAGAAAAAAAACGAGTCGAGGACGAAACCGTCGGGAAAGGATCGGAAGGTGTTCAGAGTGCCCCTGTTGAAGTGGTGAGAGACTCCTCCGCAGATCTGTACACAGCCGATCCCTCATCGACGAGCAGCGCCCAGAGAGCATCAAGGCTAGGGTCCTGGAAACAAGGCAAATTGAGCCAGACACGCAGTCGCAACAATTCTTGGTTGCGTCTATATACGGGCAAATTGCGTCCTGAGTGACAAATTGGTTGATCAGGTGAGTCATGCCCCGATTCTTAAACGTCCTGATATTGGTCGAGTGTTGCACTTGTAAGTTCAAACACGCAGGGTAAGAAAAGGGTAAGAATTAACCATGCCTGGGAAATTGTCTTCCTGTTTAGTGAGTTTTTTTCACTGCGGTAGACAATCTTTGGAAACTGGCCAGGTCGCGCCACCCGAAGGGTCTTCGGCACATGAGATGTACATAAATTATGGAATAGGGCAATAGTGCTTAATGCGATTTGGCATAGGCAGACCCGACATGTATCATGTATCATTATTGCTACGAAAAAAGGTCAGACCTGCAGCGTTTGACATTGTAAGAGACTGGAGGAAGGAAGCTAATCTCTGTTTGAGAAGTAGGGAGAAACACGCACTTAGACATAAAACAAATCTAGAGAAAGCGCTAGAGCATGATCAGCATCAGCAGACAGAAGCCATTAAGAACATGGTTAGAGCCTTCCAATTAGATATACAGAAAATATATCCTTCATAAGATTTGCATACATCAGATGAACTAATAAACAAAATATTAAATGAGCGAAGAAGTGAACATCAAAGTACTGACCCAGTTGCACCTCCTCCATATGTACCTCCTATTCCTGTGATTCCATCCGCACCTGCAGTAAGCAATTCCTCTCCCACTGTGCCTGTGACATCATTTCCTCCACCGCCTTCAGAGCATGAGTTATCTGCTTTAACAGGCTGTTCTACAGAAATGGGGCCTGCACAAGGAAGTTTTAGACAGACTCGTAGTATGATTAGCAAGAGAAGAACAGATTGACCTGAAAGAGTGCACTGAATCGTATATTGATGATGACAATGAAGTGCTGTGCAAAGTTCCATATCTGATCATAGAGGCCTTGGTGAACAACAGGTATTGTTAGAATGTATGGGGATTATCTTGTTAAAATATGGAGTGATTTGTCTGATACATTGGTACCCCATGAGTTGCGTGATTTGTTTGTTCTTTCGAACTTGCGAGATAATGCGACAAAAGTACAAGAACACGTAGGGCGAATATTTGTGTTTAAGCGAGACCGTGATCGATTGCATAAAGAAATATTTAAAAAAGATGACCCGCATATGTCGTACGTTCAGAAACGTTTTTTTCCGCTGTTGAAACCTGTTAGTGAAGAGATGCAAATTTGTACGTGAGATGTGCTTAGATGGATTACGGATGCTGCCATTTCTCCGATTGAAGTGCATGATACGTTTAGCCAGTATACACCAGATATGCAGAGAATGGTGTTACAAGTTATGGTGGAGTATTTACAGGATGAATGTATGAAGAATAAGATGTGTTGTCCCGCGGATTTAAGAGCATTTTCGCCTGAAACTGGAACAACTGTATTTTCACTTGATTTAGCTTTGTTGCTTAATAGACAAACAAATGTAGAATCCTCTACTTTGCAATTACCCATGAGGGATGTGCCTCCCACATTTGTCCCGAAAGTAGAGGTTGCTGCCGATGGAGCGATTCCAGCGCGAACGATAGACGATCATTATATCGCACAGTTTGTACATGTCCCTTTTTCTAGGCAAGAAGTAAATACTATAAAGCAGACGGTCCCTGACATTAGAAAAAACCCGGCAGGGTTCTATAAGGACATTGAATCTGTTTTAAATTCATTTGTTTTTACACTGAGTGACATTGATTTATTGTTTCCTGTGATTCTTCCTGTAGATATATGGAAGCAGGTTAGAAATATAAATGACACGCCGATGTCAGGAGATACATGGGAGAATTTGATTAAAATTGATAGTGAGAGAAAGGCTGGAGAAAAGCCACCACAAATAACGTTGGCTTTACCATCAAGAATAGTAGAGAAAGTGAAAACTTGAGTGCCTGAAAAAAGAAAATTGACTGCTTGTTTACAAGGCAAATTGGAAGGAGCGACAGATTATTTTAATCAGTTTGAAGAGGTATTTGCAGATTTTAGTGGTCAGGATCTAAGTACCAAACCTGGGAAGGGATTGTTCGTTGATAAATTGGTGTGAGGGTTGTTACCGTAAATTCAGACTTTAATAATGAGTTCTGAGAGTGCATGGGAAGCGAAATCACAAAGTGAAGTATTACATATGGCCCAATATTATGAGAACAGAGTAAATTCAGAAAAGGATAAGGAACTAAGGGATAAAGGAGATTTGAAAACAAGAGTGTTGTTACAGCAAGTAGCAAACAATAATAGAGGTGGTGGGAACGCACCGTCTAGAGTCCAATTTGCATTAACGTCCAACATGCAAGGGGGTCCAATAGGTATTAATCAATGTGCCTATTGTAGACAAGAATGCCATTGGTGAGCACAGTGCCCGCATATACAGAAAAGAAATGGGACTATTCCGAGAAGACAGAATAGAGGTCGTCCAGGAATATTGGGGCAGAATTGAAATCAAAAGGGGCCACAATTTCAGGATAATCAGGGTAGTCAGAATCAACAACGAAACAACACGAATGGTGGAAATGTTTTTGATAATAAATCCAATGCATATTACTCTGGCGATTTTACATCTGACGATGTACTGTTCTACCAGGACAGCCCGAAACAGGGGTTGGAAGCAGTACCTATTCATTCCCATTGACCAGAAAGGGCTCTACGTAGAAATGAAGGTTGGGAAAAGGGAGCACATTTTTTTAGTGGAAACAGGTGCACAAAAATGTTCAATAGACCATCAGCGGGTTCCGGAAATGCCACTGTCAGGGCATAAAAATTTATCAGTAGGGTTCTCAGGTACGCCGTTAATTAGTCCATTTTCACAACAAGTACCAATAACACTAGGTCCATTTACAGAGTCTTGCCCATTTCTTTTGACGAAAAATTGCGGTGAAAATTTGATAGGATTACATTTGTTGAACAAATTGAATGTGGTCATTTATTGTTCTCCTGATGGAGTGTATTTGACAATCTTGCCACAAAAGACTCCTGTATCACCATTCGTATCCATGCCACTACCGACTGAATTGAGTGAAGTACCTGCTTGTATATGGGCAGTGAACGACAATGATGTTGGTTGTTTGAAAGTAAAACCAGTAAAAATTGTTTTGAAAGAAGGAATTACATAACCTCATATTCCTCAATTGTAAATTTCGGCTGAGGGAGAAAGAGCGTTAAAGTGCATTGTATCAGATTTGATTATGAGAAATGTGATTGAAGAAACTTTTGGTAGTATTTGCAACAGTCCGATTCTTCCGGTTTACAAAAAAGGAGGTGATGATATACCTTATCGTTTTATAATTTATTTACATGGAGTGAATAAAGTGGTTGATCTGCAATTTCCACTAGTCCCCAATGTGACGCCAATTTTGACTATGATTCCAGCCTCTGCATCATATTTTAGTGTTATTGATTTGAAAAATGCATGTTTTAGTATTCCAATGCATCCAGATAGTAGATATTCGTTTGCTTTTACACTAGGAGGATGTTCATTTACATTCACACGTATTCCACAAGGCTACACTGAAAGTCCAAGTATATACAGTAGAGCATTGAAAGAACAACTAGACATGCTTGGATTACCGTCACGGTGCATGTTGTTACAATATATTGATGACCTGCTAATAGCAGCAGACACAGAAGACATTTGTAAATAAATCACTGTTGCATTATTGACACATTTAGCAGCACAGGTTCACAAGGCATTTTTAACAAAATGCCAGTATTGTCATAAGGAGGTGGCCTATTAGGGCTACCTCCTTTCGAAGGAGGGAAGAAGATTGACACCAGAAAGAATAGAAAGCATCTCTGATAAGCCTATTCCAAACACACAGAAAGAAGTCAGGGCTTTAATTGGCATGGCTTCATATTGTAGGCAGTGGATCGCTACCTTTTCAATGATTGTGAAACCAATAGTGGCATTGACAAGGAAGGATGTTACCTTACCTTTGCCATGGAACATGGCATGTCAAGAAGCATTTGATCTTCTCAAAGTTGCATTGTGTTCAGGTCCAGTTTTGGGCACACCAAATTACGACAAGAGTTTTAAGTTATTTGTGCATGAAAATAATGGATGTGCTTTGGCTGTTTTGACTCAGGAACACGGGGGGATAAATAGACCATGCGGTTACTTCTCTTCAACGTTTGATCCTGTTGCATGTGCTTTGCTGCGTTGCTTGTGAGCTGTTGCTGCAGCCGCCACGTCAGTAAAACAAACCAAGGGAATGGTTTTAGGTCACTTTTTAACCGTAATGGTACCTCATTCAGTAGGCGTTCTTTTAAATAGAACACAGATACAATATTTCACATCAGCCAGACTGACAAGGTATACAATTGTCCTATTTGTTTGCACTGCATATTCAAATTAAGAGATGTTGCACTTTAAATACGGCCGAGTTAATGCCTCCTCCCAGTGAAAAAGGGGGTGAAAAACAATTCTCAGATGATTGTTTAATGGTTACTGAACATGATACAAAAGGAAGAATTGATTTAACTGATACTCCACAGAAAGAGCAAGATGGAGAACTGTTTTGTGATGGTTCTTGTTTTAAATAACCGGATGGCACATCACTGCTGCTCATGCCATCACGACACTAAAAACTATAATAGAAAGCAAATGAATCCCATATAACTCAGCACAAGCTGCGGAAATAATAGCGTTAACAAGAGCATGTGAAATTTCTGCAAACCTCAATGTAAACATATGTACTGACAGTGAGTATGCCTTTGGGGTGGTACACAATTGTGGTCAATTATGGGCTGAAAGGGGTTTCCTGACATCACATGGAACCAAACTCCAACATGACACTTTGATAGTGAGACTGTTGTGTCAGCACTTGCTCTTCCCAAGCGATTAGCAATAATGAAATGTGAAGCACATAAAAAGATAACATGTAATGTAGGAAAGGGAAACGCATTTGCAGACAAAATTGCGAAACAAACTGCCACTGATTTGCACACAAAAATGTATGTCAAAACAACAGAAGGAGTGTCTTGCATGATAGAGAATGGAATTGAAACAGTTAAGGAGATACAGGCAGAAGCTACTCTAGATGAAATTAAAAAATGGTCTGAGTATCCAGCAGAATTAGATTCTGAGGTCTGTTGGGTGGACAAACAAAATAACCAATGGATGTTGCCAAATGCCTATGTAATGGCAATGGTTACTATGGCTCACAGTCTGACACACAAATGTGCTAGAAAAATTATTCAGCAACTAGATTCTGTATGGCAGAATACGCACATCAGAAAAATTGTTTCAGAATTGTATGACTTGTTTGCAACATAACATTGGGAAGGGAACAGTGACACCAGTAGGAAGTTTTGGTCCACTGTCTATGCCATTTGAAGTCATCCATTTTGATTTCATAGAAATGGAGAGGTGCCAAAATTATAAGTATGTCCTCGTAGTGGTCTGCGCATTTAGCAAATGCGTAGAGGCCTACCCCCTGAAAGATAATGGACCGCATTTTATTGCGGCCATGATATTGCAAACTTGCGCAGGTCTCCAAACTGATAATCGATTCCATTCGGCCAGACGCCCGATGAGTGCCGGTTTCGTAGAATGCCAAAATGGTATCTTGGAAAACAAGCATAGCAAGATTTGAGCAGGGAGCAATTTGTAATGGCTTGATGCATTGCCATTAGCTTTACTGAGCATGTGAACAGCTGTGCTGGCAAGGACTGGCCACTCCCCTTATGAAAATGTTATGGGGAGACCAGCCAATGTCTGGAATGTGCCCTGTCCGAAACGACTAAGGGATGTTGAGTATCCATTGCTTATTGATTATTGTAAACAGGTGACTCAAAACTTGATTCATCAGCAGGTGCAGGAGGCTCTTCCTGTCAGATATACAGGCCCAGGACATTGTCTGCAGCCAGGTGACTGCACTCTGGTGAACATTTTTGAAAGGAAATCTTCACATGCACCGTGCTGGACGGGTCCTTTTCAGGTGCTACTTGCCACGCAGACTGCAGTCCGAGTGAGTGGCCGAAAACACTGTATCCACGCAACACACACGAAAAGAGTTCCGTTTCCTTTGCCACATGAGAAAGAGATCAATGATCCTGACGTCGAAAGCAAGACAGTTGTACCTGATCACAAAGATATCTCCATCAAATCCATGTCAGGAGTCCTTCCTAAGCCCGCGAAAGGGCCTGGGAAGATTGCAACGAAAATCGGAAGACAAGTGTTGCCTCAACATTGTTCGACTGCTGCCTCATCATCACTCATAGTGTCACAGGTTTCCCCTTTTCTCACCTGTTTTCTCTGTTTTGCGGAGTCCTTTGTCAGGTTTTCCTTCCGAGCAGTTCGGGTCTTGTACAAGCCCGCTCGCCCGTCTTTGGATTCCAGGATTCATTCAGCTTCTTCGTCCGGGATCTTTGGAAACTCCAGGAAGCTTGGAATGGAGACTGATGAAAGTCGAGTAAACGTTCCTGGGAACTGTAAACTAGTTCCAGGTGTTCGAACATGGTCTTGAGGGCCTCTATAAAGCCGTCGTAGTCATCTAGGAGAGCATCACCAGAGTTAACCAATGGGGTGACCCAGGTAAAGGCATTCCCGGAAAGATGCAAAATAATAAAGCCCACTTAATGTAAAGTGGACCAAACAAGAATCTAGGAATCCACGAAGGCTCTTTGCTGAACCGTTGTACTTGTCAACGGCGCCACATAGAATTACACTCTCCTTCGTGGCGGAATCACGGGATAACACCAATTGTTTTAACGCCGCGTTTTCCGTCTTTAAGTTTTGCACTTCGGTCGTCATCTCTTGCATGCCACGCATAAGATCCTGGATGGCCGCTTCCATATCTGTATCGAGATCGGTCCGGTGGCATCTCAATCTGTCACAGGTTTCCCCTTTTCTCACCTATTTTCTCTGTTTTGCAAAGTCCTTTGTCAGGGTTTTCTTCCGAGCGGTTCGGGTCGTGTACAAGCCCGCTCGGCCATTTTTGGATTCCAGGATTCGTTCGGCTTCTTCGTCCGGGATCTTTGGAAACTCCAGGGAGCTTGGAATGGAGGCAGCACACGGAGGCGGTCTGCGCGGAACGCGGAAGAAACAGGATCAAGGAAGGTAGAAGGAAAGGAGAAGGAGGAAGTTCCGGGAACCAGGAAGCAACACAGTTCAGGAGAACGAACTAAGGAGCACGTCAGGCTACAGCTATCGGTAGCATTGAGACGCGCGAAACCGCAGGGGAGTGGCTAATTTATAGAACGTGCTGCATAGGACGTAAAGGTCGATAGACCGTGTTCCGTGTAAACGGCCATGTTGGGTGTACTACAGCAAGTAACCCCTGATGTGCCAGGGACCAGGAAGACCAAAAAGGGCGTGATCGACGGATCATGACACATAGCATCACAAATTGGCACAGATCCTGCATCTGGAGATGAGCGTGCATTGTTCATTGATCACACTGTACCTGGAGCTGTAAGGTGCAATCTACGTTCACAAAATCGGAAGTGATCAGCCTTTGTTTCTAGCTCCCGGACGGAGCTGGGAACGGAGGCCTAGGGAAAAGGAGCGTATGAGCTGTATCAGTTGAGAGCTCTGACACGTGGTTTCCAGGTGCTACCATTGAAAGTGCAACATGGCATGAACAAGCGGGGGCAAATGGTACCGACACTATAAAATTGATACTTGCTCCAGCCTTTTTGGAGCTCTGTGAAGTTGAACATTAGCTTGCTGTTATATTTAAGCAGGCTAACCTGGATTGGCCTGAACTTTTATTGCTAATGTGTGTTGCTGTGGAGAACTCTTCCGACGGATGCCTAAAAACTTTTCCTGAAATAAACATTATAGACAAGGCCTATATTCGCTCCTGCTCCCGCCTGAACCAATGCTGTTGATGATACTGTAGTGATAAACAGTACCCGCACCTCCCTGGGATCCAGCCCTTTGTGCAAAGTAAATCACTCCTAATTACCTTCCCACACAAATAAGGTTTAAGAAGCACGATGAACTCAGTCTGGAAAAAAGCCAATCACACAGAATATGATGCTTGCATTTATTATCTACAATGACTAATGCAAACTAAGCAGCAATTTATAATAATGTGGAAATAGAGAGTGCAAGCTATATAATGCCAATTATCAATCACAGATGAATATGCAATTATTTGGTCTTACGCTCCTAATGAAATGTAGATGAAGATACAATCTGATCACATCCAGGACCCTCGCCGCTACCGGTGCCCGGCACTCCTCAGCAGAGGAGGGGAGGACTGGCCAAGCCCCCACAGTCCTACACCAGAGCGGGGATGTGATGTTAGGAACCTCGGCCCTGATAGCGCACAGCTGGTCGTCCAGGCACTGTCCTTGATACGCACGTCTTTCCAACAGTCCAGGATGAGTCCCCGCTCCCTGGTCCAAGTATAGTTCTCTTATTAGGAGCTGCACGTCAATCATCATGACGTGTCAGCTCTTCGAGAAGCTTCTAGGCTCTTCCCTCCTGGCAGTAAACATGTTTTTTGCTTGGAAAGTTACAAGACTGGAAACAGCCAGTCTTGGCTCCCAGGCTTCGGGCACTGTTTCTTTGCATTCTTGTCTTATCAGTGCACCTGACTCGCAGAGCGAAGACGGGCAAAGCAATGCCTGGCTCCCACGAACTGCATGGAGCCTCTTGCTAAAGCACAATGTTTTATGTAAAAGGCCTTTGCAATTAACCCCTTGCAAGCATGCAGGCTCACCCAGTTTGAGAGTCCTGGTTGATGTCAGCATTTTCCTCCACGCTTCGAATAGGCTCTAATACACACAAGATAGCTCAGTGGGTTAGTGCAAATGCAGGTTACTGCAAGCGCCTAGCAGCTTATCACTACATTCCACCCCTTTCGAAGTGAGGCCTGAAAATGCTGACTCAGTTCCATGATCTGGAAGCATGCACAGTGTGCTGTAGGCCAATTAAGCGTTTCTCTAGCGCAGACATTCTAGTATAAAGGAAAGACATTCTGCGCAAGAGCCCAATGAAGACGATAAGTATGAATATTAGGGAAATCAGCAACCACAGCAATGGGTGCAGTATTATATTAAGCAGTTTAGTGGAGGAGGGAGACCATCCAGTGAATATATCCCACCAGTGGTGAGTAGTAACAGATTGCAGATGGTCAGCAGTTTTGATTAATTGGTTTCTGTCTATTATTAGCTTGTACTCTGCAGAAATAGCTGAGGTAGCTAGCGTCTGGAAATCTTTCCAAGCAGTTTGAGCAAATTGTCTAATAGCTTGAAGCCGGGCAGTAATCACTCCATAGGATAGAGTCCAGTTAAGCAAATGCGTGAGCTCAGCATGCAGAGTAGTGTGAGACCACTGGGTTAAAGAATATAGGGTATGAGTAACAATGTCTAGGATAGTCACAACTTGATCTACGCAAAATACTTGAGGATTCCCTAATAACCTATAATTGTTAATAAGCAAGGAATGATTAGTAACTACGCAAGCTGTATGCTGATCTATCTGAAAGATGTCAGTCCCATTTATGTGGTATTGCATCCAGGTGCACTCCCCTGCTACGGGATGTATGCATGGGTCCGGAACCCTCCCAGTTAGGGGACACACCCATCCCTGATCCCAGGGCATGCAGGTGTGACTGTGGATGGTGTAGTTTTGGCTGTCTAACCATTCCCCTCGTATTTGCGGAACCCACCAGGAACCATTGATTTTCATAGGCAGTACTATAAAAGGGCACCATATTTCTAGAGCATAAGCGGTCCTACTCACTTGCATTAACGCATGGCAGGTGTTATTCATGCAATCAAAAGCAAGCGGCTTAATCCATATGTCTGCTGGTAACTGTAGCTCTGTGTGCCAGTGGGTTGAAGATAGTCGCCCCCATTCGGAGCGGAAAGCCAACACCTGCTGATTTAGCAAAGTTTGCCATAAAATACATCGTGTGTCTTTAGCAGTTTTGTTGACCTGTCCTATGGCAGAGAAAATGTCTTCATAGCTGAAATTCTGCCACTTCCAATGGTTGCCAATACTTGTAGCAGTGTTGCGCAGGGTAGGACTTATCAATGGGCCCCACTGAGCCAGAAGTTTTATAGCGCCGCTGGCATCAGAACCCATAGTGGCTAACTTGTTGCGCACAGTTTCTATGTCAAAAGCATTTAAAGCCCCCGTTCCCACTCCCGCTGCACCCGCAATCAATGAATCTAAACCCCTAGCTACGCGCAATTTGGTGATGGGCCATAGAAATTGACTCCATTTATAGCAGCTTGGTAGTACTAAGGAGACATTGCCCCGTGACAAGTCTATGTCTAAGTGTACCTCTGAAATAATGGAAGCGTGCATCACATGTCTGCAATTTAAATGTTGTCTTACTATTGGAAAATCTAGCAGTTTTACCAACTCCACTTTGTGAGATTTGAAAAACACCATCCTCCAAGTGGGATGCCTACCATGTACAATATTGGTTTTTGATACAAACACCATACTACCATCTGGTATAGGCTGTTTCAACGTACAATTATATGAAGAACATGTGGCTAAGTTATAGTCCAGAAAATCTTGGCGAGTACACTCGTTGCAGTTCTTGGGACAAAAGAAACATGAAACATCAAACAAATTATTTGATCCATTCACTGAAACTTTTGGACCTAAAATCTCGTAGGCGCCAGTCATATGAGTTAGTGATAAAAGGTGTCCAACAATGTGCCAATCTAGAACTCTTGCAGTTCCATGTGGATACTCATTTGTAACGCTTTTCTCACAGGTTACGGTGCGGTTGTAGTTATCACGCAGGACTGGAGCATCAGGTGTAGTGCATGCGATTCTCAGAGTCCATGTAGTGTCTTGCAATAACCCACTCTTTACAGAGAAAGCGTTGGTTTGGCAGGCCAGGAGCACCCACAGCAAGGCAAGTCCCATCCCCTTCATACTGCTCTACGTTCGTGGTGTGAGCCTAGTAGCGGGAATATAAACAGGCACATCAGAATTATGCAAAAGTACAACATAAGTACTTCCAACACCTTGACTTAACACTTCCCCAGCCTCAGGCTTTTTGTTAGGATGGTGCACCCACACCTTTTTTCCTGTGCTACCGAAGCCTCCTTCCCCCCTCAATGTAGTGTCTGGAGATTGCTTGCTTTCTACTACTAGGGGGACAACTGCTTGTTCACAAATCAATTGTGCAATTCGGTCATATTTGGTTAATGGTACTGCAGATGCACCAGCATTATGTAAAAGTACCGAAACAGTCCCTCTATAATCAGGATCAATCACACCTCCTAATATGTCAATGCCTTGTTTTGCCAGGCTGGATCGTGCAGCAATGCGTCCATAAGTGCCAGCCGGCAATTTGATGCCAATACCCAGCGAGATGGATTTGGTTTGCCCCGCCGGTATAACATCATCTTCACAGGTAGATAGATCAAGTCCAATGCTGCCTGCAGTGGCTTGCACAGGCAGCTTAGCTTCTTTGTCAGTTTTCCACACAACAAGAGTCTTTGTAGATTCCACTTTCTCACTTGTCAGTCTCACAAAGGGTGTCTGGCGATTTCCCAGTGGACGATTGTTCAGTTCAAACAGTGCATGTGCCAGATGTTTGGACCACCCCTTGAGAGTGTGAGTCTTAGTCAGCTTCTTTATTTGTTGCTTGAGCAGCCCATTGCTACGTTCCACCAAAGCAGAGGATTCTGGGTATCGGCTGATGTGCAGTGTCCACTTTATGCCTTGCTCTAGTGCCCAGTCTTGCACATTGTGTCCAGCAAAATGGCTGCCTTGGTCTGATTGGATTTCATCCGGGATGCCATAGTGTCTGATGAGGTATTCCATGCCTTGCAAGGTAGCCCGTTGATCTGCATGGGCAGCTGGATAAGCTAATAACAGTCCAGAGTATGTGTCTACCATGGTCAACACATAATGCTTTCCATTCTCGGGCGGTAAAGGGCCAATGTAGTCAACTTGCCATACGCTAGCAGCTCTTTCACCTCTTCTAAAGGGCCTTGAGGCTTCCTCTCCAGAGGGTAGTGCTTCACTTCACTGCACACGGAACATTGGGAGGCAGCTTGTCTGGCTTGATCCATGGTAATGGGCAATTGTCTCTTTTTTGCCCATTGGTAAGTTCCTGTTTGCCCTAGATGCCCTGAGGTTTGGTGTGCCCAATCCGCCATCCCTTGCAGCACCTCAGCTTCTTGCGGTGTTGTCACTGGGCGAATCTTTGCCATTTGGTCCACTTCATTGTTGAACAGGGCAGCCAGTGAGGTGTCAGGGGGCATGTGTGCATCGACATGCCCAATGCAGATTTTGCACCTCTCACCTTTGCACCACATCTCTTCCCAGATGTCTGGCCCTCCCCAGATCGGCGTGTTCTTGATCTGCCAACCATCTCTTCTCCATGCAGGTGCCCAATGTGTCAGGCCTTGATATGTGGCCCAACTGTCTGTGTATATGTATGCAGTTTCTGTTTCCTTCACTTGTTCAATCACGGAGGCCACTGCTTGCAGTTCAGCATACTGACTTGATCCTCCCACACCTTCTCTCATTAGCAGTGTTTCTCGATGGGGCTGGAATGCGACAGCTTGCCAGTGTCTTTGCCCTTTATCATACTTTGCCGTGCCGTCCGTGAACCATGCAGACTTTTGTTCTTCTTCTGTCAATGTATCATAGGCGGGTGCGACTTTGAAGGGAGATTCTGGCAACGCCACAGGGGTGTTTGGTTCAGGCATCGCATCCAGATCTGCTGCCTCCAGCATTTGTTCTTGCAGTCTGGAAACCCCTGTGCGGCCAGCTTTCGCACGTTGCTGTAAATACCATTTCCATTTGACATGAGTGGCGTCTTGTGCTCTGCCACTTTTCCCATTTGCAGCAGTGTCACGCACCCAGCCCATGATTGGAATTTCTGTGCAAATTGTCACTGGTTGCTCGCCTGTGATTCTTTCAGTTTCAACTAGAGCCCAGTACACTGCAGCAACTTGTTTCTCAAGAGGAGTGTATCTTGTCATAGGATCTGTGAGTTTCCTTGACCAGAACCCCTGTGGCACTCTTTTATGTCCTTGCTTTTGCCACAAGCTCCACACAGCCACGTCATTGTAGACAAGAATTTCCAATTCAAAAGGAATTGTCTGTCTCCCCAAGTGATAGCAAATTGGTCTTGTGATTCAGTGTCAATATCAATGGAGAAAAATGCATTGGCCAGGTCAAGGACCACATGCCATTCACCCACTTCTCTTGTAAGGTTTACAATCAGAGTGATGATGTCTGGCACCGCCGTAGCTAAGGGCGGCACCTTCTTGTTCAAAATGCGGTAATCAATTGTCAGACGCCATGCCCCATCCGGGCGGCGGACAGGCCAGATCGGCGAGTTGAATGGACTGACTGCCGGCCTCATTATGCCAGCTTTCACCAATGACTCAATAGTTTCACCAATCTCTTTATGTCCTCCTGGCAACCGGTACTGTTTCACACACACTGGGTCAGCAGGAGGAGGTAAATGCAAGGGGGACCATTTGGCATGCCCAACCACAACAGGGTTAACAACTCTCACATGGATTTTTCGATTGCCAAAAACAAATTCGCCTAAATCTGTAGTCACACTTTTGCCCAACAACACATCCATGCCAAGGATGTACTCTGGTATATCTGCAATCAAAACATTTGCTGTGAAAGGCAATCCCTCGCCAATTGACATTTTTACATTAAAGGCTTTTGCAACAGTTTCTGCTCCCCCATAACCATTGACCAAAACTCTGGGACCAGACAATTTACTGGGATTGCCATTCAGAATGGTTACCTCAGCTCCTGTGTCTAATAGAGCCAAAACATGTTTTACTTTCTCATCCAAGTACAAGGTAAGTGGCACAAAAGGACGTCTGTCTCTGGGACTAGTTCTCTTTATTAACCGTACCTCAAAGACAGAGCCAGCCCTTCAATCAAAAATGGGGTCTGGGACCTCCCACTTGTTCTTTGCCAAATCAGGGTAACCTTTTGCTCGCACTTTGGGCTTTAACACCTCCTCTTCAGAGGGGGCAGAGGGCTTAGTTTTTTCCCGTCCCTGTCTTTTTATTTTCTTCCATTTCTCAAGCAGCTCAGATGTGGGTTTACCATCTATCTCTTCCCTTGGAATTCCTGCTTTTAGCAGGTCCACCCACATTTGTTTGCGTGTGATCTCAACAGTATCAGCTTTCTCTTTAGACTTTACACTTTTACCACGCTTTTTTTCTGAATCATTGTTTGCAGCCACTAAACGCGCTGCTTTGCGTACATCCAGCCCTTCTAGTTGCCCTAACAGAAGTGCCACTTCACCAATGGCTTTGCCCTGCGCTGGACCCAGCAATGAAAGCAATGCGCCCTTCATGTGACTCGGTGCATTTCTTAACAAACGTGCGCGCATGCCAGCTGTAAACAACTCCATGTCAGGCCCTGCAAAATTTGCACTGTACAGTGCACACTGCAAACCCATCTCTCTAAGCTGGTTTGTTGCTTCAGTTAGTGATTGCCAACAGCCCCAACTCTCTTCCATATCCATTGGACTCCCATACAGATTCATTAGGGCAGTCTGAAGCCAATTAAACAAGGAATGAGAACCTTGCTGTCCGAGCGCACCGCGCACTATCTGTCCCAACATCACATTAGTAGTGAGTGAACCCATCTTTAACAGTTCCTCTGGGGTTAAGAAGATACTATCGGCACCCGTGTCCCAGATGCGAAGGAACCAAGTCAAAAGTGCTTCACCTAGCTTCTGTCTAAATAACTTAGCAATCTCTAAAAGCTCTGTCTGTGTATAATCACGGACAATCCTTGTATTTTGAATATTGGCCTTTTGATTTGTTAGTGATTAACGGCCGTGCTGGATAAACACATTTCTTTGGAGCACATTCCAGCTCCTCTTCATCAGACCAATTTAATTCAGCAAGTCTAATTTCAACAGACTCATTCCAGTCGTGTGCTTGCTCAGTTTCACTATCACTGACTTCACCCGACCATAAATTTGGGTCCCAGTTATCTTTCCTAATTAGCGCGCGAATCCTTATCTTTGACGGATTGCCCCGCCGCTGTCTGCGCTTGTGCGTGGCTACACGCACAGCTAAAGAGGCACACCTGTCCTCCATCTGATCAGCCCGTTTAACGGACGATTCAAGGATCTCTCTCATAATAATTTGTTGCTCTTGGAGCAGGGATATCTCGTCTGTTAATTTACTAATTTTAGCATCTTTAAGCAATTCATTCTCATGCACCTTTCTGAGCGCCTGCAGGAATAACCAGCCTATGTTCCCTGCTGCCTTTAGCTCCTTTCTGCATTTCTCAAGCGGTAAACTCTCCAAGCACTTACTAATTACCGCCGGGGAAACATCATTTTCAAGCATGTCCCATGCCCTCGGTGCCGAGTACCGATGCAAAATATCTGCCACACCCGACCAAGCATTTGATGCCGGCCATCCTGGAATGTGACAGAGTGCACTATCTTCCCCATTGCATTCATCTTTTGTATTTCTTTTCCAGAAGGGCATCGTGCTCGTAAACCCTGCTCACAGCGCCAAATGTAGTGATAAACAGTACCCGCACCTCCCTGGGATCCAGCCCTTTGTGCAAAGTAAATCACTCCTAATTACCTTCCCACACAAATAAGGTTTAAGAAGCACGATGAACTCAGTCTGGAAAAAAGCCAATCACACAGAATATGATGCTTGCATTTATTATCTACAATGACTAATGCAAACTAAGCAGCAATTTATAATAATGTGGAAATAGAGAGTGCAAGCTATATAATGCCAATTATCAATCACAGATGAATATGCAATTATTTGGTCTTACGCTCCTAATGAAATGTAGATGAAGATACAATCTGATCACATCCAGGACCCTCGCCGCTACCGGTGCCCGGCACTCCTCAGCAGAGGAGGGGAGGACTGGCCAAGCCCCCACAGCCCTACACCAGAGCGGGGATGTGATGTTAGGAACCTCGGCCCTGATAGCGCACAGCTGGTCGTCCAGGCACTGTCCTTGATACGCACGTCTTTCCAACAGTCCAGGATGAGTCCCCCCTCCCTGGTCCAAGTATAGTTCTCTTATTAGGAGCTGCACGTCAATCATCATGACGTGTCAGCTCTTCGAGAAGCTTCTAGGCTCTTCCCTCCTGGCAGTAAACATGTTTTTTGCTTGGAAAGTTACAAGACTGGAAACAGCCAGTCTTGGCTCCCAGGCTTCGGGCACTGTTTCTTTGCATTCTTGTCTTATCAGTGCACCTGACTCGCAGAGCGAAGACGGGCAAAGCAATGCCTGGCTCCCACGAACTGCATGGAGCCTCTTGCTAAAGCACAATGTTTTATGTAAAAGGCCTTTGCAATTAACCCCTTGCAAGCATGCAGGCTCACCCAGTTTGAGAGTCCTGGTTGATGTCAGCATTTTCCTCCACGCTTCGAATAGGCTCTAATACACACAAGATAGCTCAGTGGGTTAGTGCAAATGCAGGTTACTGCAAGCGCCTAGCAGCTTATCACTACAGATACAAAGATTGACATTAAGTCTATTCCAAGAAAGACTTTGTTTAGAAAGACTAGTGTGCTTTTGATTATGATACCACTTTTCGTTTTGATTATACTGATCCCAATGTTATGGTACCTAGAGACTATGCATCCCTTATACTCTCTATTGTCAGCTACCAATGTTCCTACTATGAGCCCCCCTGTACATGTGCTCTCTTATACTCTTCCGTCGCAAGAAGTGAAACATAGAAAAGGATACGATAATAACACTTTACTTCTGATTATGAATATGACCCATTCTATCTTGAATAGGTCCAATTGTTGGGTTTGTTCCCATTTATCCCAGCACGGGGAAAAAGGAATTGGTATGTATGCACACCCTTTGCCGCTTAATACTGCCTGTTATGCATCATTAAGAGCGCTATTTTTCAGAAAATGGAATGATAGCATCACTGGACAATTTGATAGAACAAATGTAAATGAATTTGAAAGATTGGTATTGGAACTGTTGGGTTGTTCCATGTTTACAAGCAGAAGCAAAATACAAACGGTAACAACCAGTGCAGTAGATAGGCTCTCAAGGCCTTACCAGTCCCTAATCACTTTTAAAATGGCTCTGGTTGGAAACAAAGATGCTGTGCCTCCCTCCTATACTAATAATCATAGTCCACATTCTGTCCCATTTTGCTTATGAAAAAAGGGTTCCCACCCAGTGGGAACATTTACTAGATGTATGAATACTGCTGTGCTTGAACAAGAAGAGAAGCCATTGTATATAGGAGGTTCTGTCTATTTTGTATGTGGAGATCAGGCTTATCCATGGTTACCTAGAAACTGAGAAGGGACCTGTTATTTAGGGATACTTTTACCTGGTGTATTTCTTGCCAAAACTTCTGAAATAGCAAAAATATCTAGATCTCGGCCACAACAAGATGATACTGCTGGGCAGATTGCTGGGAATATAGCGAAATCATTTATACCATTTTGGGGACAAGCAATAAAATGATGGAATATAAGAAAACTGTCCAGGGTGTTAGAGAAAATGATAAATAGAACAACTGATATACTCTATAATATGACACTGGAACAAAAAGCAATTAGACGAGTTGCACTTCAGAATAGAATGGTGCTTGATATTATTTTGGCTGATCGTGGAGGTGTATGCAAATTAGTGGGATCAGCGTGCTGTGTATTTGTAAGTGACTCCACACCCACTATATTTGAAGCAATAAAGAAATTACATGTGCTAAGCTCCACAATTCACGTTCCCACAGGAGGTTGGAATCTAGATATAAGTTCATGGTTTTGGGAACTGCTATGATCCTGGGGATGGAAACTAATTGCAATCTTGGTCATGATATTTGGGATCCTCATGTTCTGCTGCTGTTGCATACAGTGCCTGCCAGTCCTCTGCTCCCAAATTACAAATGAGTGTGTACATGCGATTAGTATGGAACCTCCTCCTCGTATGATAAGTGATGGTACAAAACATGAAAACAAAATAATTAAAGAAATTATGGCAATTCATATTTCTGATGACGATGATAGCAACATGGGTAGTTCGGAATTTGACACGTGGTCCGATGAAGATGCAATGTTTGGATGATGCTATTGGCTTAAGGCCAAAAGGAGGGTTTGTTAGACCAGAAAAGTAATCCCATAGTCAAATGATATGTATAGTATGCTGGCCAGAAGAAAATTGCATCATGTGACAAACATCGCAATCCAAGAAACATGAATGTAACCAAAGGGAGTCCATTTTGTGAAATGCCGGCCATTTTCTTTTTTGTTTTCTGTTAAACGCTTTGCAAATATATTCTATGCTTTAGATCCGCACACAGTGCGAGGCCACGGCTTGAACGCTCAAATGCTAACGCAGACAGGAATGTCGAACTGTGCAGAAATACATTGTTTTTCTCTCTCACTAAGTCCTTGAAGTCGAGCAGAAGCCGCATCTAATCAGTAGTCCAGGTGCCGGTTTGTCTTGCAAGCTCTGTTGTAAAAGGCAGTTAAACATGAATTATATTCTCCTAGCGGTGCTCCTTCGCGGAGAATGGGATTCTCTGCCTCAGAACTATCTGACCCTTAGCTCATGAGCCGTAAGGCACAGATAACATAGTATGGAATGTTTCTCTGCTAAGAACAAGATATCCTTACATAGCCAGAGGTCCATGTTCCCCATAACAGAAAGCTGTATTTGCTGCTTTTGCTAGAATAACTATGTTTAGACTGAATGAAGACTTGTCATAACGTGTAATTATTGTCAATCACTGAACCCTAGCCTGTATGACATGTATGAGGGCGGGTCGAATTTCCTTAACAAAAGATAATGTATGATGTATATATATTGCTGCTTGAGCGCTGTTCGCTCTCTCACATCTCACGGGGTCTGGGAACACATGTTGTGAGGCGTTGAGACCCAGTCTGCCAACTGAGAAACTCTGAATAAAACCAGACTTGTTTGGAAAATGAACCTTGTGTCTGACATGTCATTATAGTATATGGTTAGTGTGCCTTAGTTTCCATATGTGGTCTTTATGGACTAGCAGAAGCTTTTATGAATTTTGTGATGAATGGGACGAGGGTTTCCGAACAGTGTTTGATGATGTTTGGGGGGCATATGTCTCCTTTGCATTTTATGGGTTTAAATTTATTGAGTAGTTTGCCAGTTTCTTCTTCTGACACTTACCTAGAGTGGAAAGGGGGTGAGGTTGGAATATTGGCAGAGGGAGCAGGAGGGGGGTAGTGATGAGATAATGTTTGGTCTTTATTTTCTGTTGGAGGGTTTTGATTGTACCAGGACTCATTTTTGGAGCTAGCAGAGGGGTGTGTGAATGGTGTCTCCAATTCTCAGAGGATTCTGAAGATTTCCTGTGAGTTCGAGCTGGCGTTGGATGTTCTTGTGTTGTAGGCGGTTGCCTTAGAAGTGATGATGGCCTGTTTGTAATCCTTGGCAATATTATTGAAAGGCAATAGGTTTTCATAGAATCAGATGGGTTCTTTCTCCAGGTGGGCTCTGTCTGTCTTTTATTTGAGTGCAGGGTGTGTAGGTCTGGGGTGAACCAAGGGTTGAAGTGACCTATAGGTTTGGCCTTCCTACGCAGTAAGGGGGCTTCCATATTAATGCCATTGCTTAGAGCGTCGGAGTAGATGTGAGATAGGGTGTGTGGGTCTGGTATATAGAGGTTTTTTTCTGGCAGAAATGGTGTGAGGAGAGGAGAGATGGATTCTTTAGTTAGTCTTTGGGGGCAGCGTGAGAGGGTGGGAGGCAGGGCAGGAGGGGCAGTAGCAGGTAGTTTGATTGGCTGCAGGGAGAAGGACACAATGCAGTGGTCGGATCAGGGGCAGGTCATTATGGAGGTGATAGTGATTTGATTATTCAGGTTTGCTATCCAGTCCAAGGTTCTGCCTTTTGCATGTGTTGAGTTAGAGACCCTATGTGTGAAGCAGAGATTGGAGAGGGAGTTAACTACTGCTGTAGCGGCAGTGTTGGTGGGGTCGTAAAAACCTAGATTCAGGTTCCCCATAATTATAATCCTGGAAGTGAGTTTGATGTTGTTCCCTAGAATTAGAGTGATGTTTTCCTCCATGGGGATAGAACGGCCCAAGACCGGTAGATGATGTGAATGGTCACTGTGTCCCTCGGTGAGATGGCTAGTTTGACCGTGCAGAGTTTGAAGTTTCCTTCCTTAGGGCTCACGGATGGTCTAATGTTTAAGGAGTCTAAGTATATAAGCGCCACGCCTCAACCTCTGGAGTTTTCCCTGTCCTGACTATGTGCGGCGTAGCCATTGGGTAATGCTATGGAGAGAGTGGGTCCTGACGCTTTGTGGAGTGAGGTTTCCATTATGGCTAGTAGGTCTAGGTCTTGGGTGATGATGAGGTTGTGTATGTCCAGGGCATGTGCGGGGAGAGATCTGGCATTGATGAGGGCCCCCTTACGTTGTGGGTGGTTCAGCGTGGAGTGTGTGGTGGAAGGGGTGCATGGTGAGGCATCAGGCTCAGTTGTCTTGGTTTGAGTGCTGGGTGCAGAGTTGGGAGATGTGGTGCCAGAGGTGAGCGTTGTGGGTGTCATATTGAATTTGTTAGAAGTAGTGTCAAAGGGGGGAAGTAGTGTTAAAGGGGGGTTACAGTTGGTGGTTCTAGTGGAGTTGTTGTCAATGGGTTGTGTGGGCAGTGGAGTTTGCTGCTCGGGAGTGTCTATGTATAGGTGTTGTTTGAGGTGTGTTCTAATGCCTAGGTGAGTGTTTCTAAAGTGGCGGTGTGTAGGCTTATGGGGGTGAGGGATGGGCATGGTGAGTCTAGATGCCAGTCTTTCATTCCTCAAGGGAGCATCAGGTGGCAAGTAGGTGTGGGGCAAGCCAGTGCATTTTGGAGGGGATGGTGGTATAATTGCACTGTTGTTAGTAGTGATGAGCTGTGGTGGTGTGGGTTTGCAAGGTGTGTCTCTGGTGTAGTGGCTGTTGGGAGGAGGTACTCGAGAGATAAGGATAGGGGAGGCATGTGGCTAGAGGTGGGGTGCACTTGAGGCTAGATATGGGAGTATTGTGCGGTTGCTCGTAGGTGTTGAGAGATCCGAGAGGTTTTCGCTTGTGGTACCATGCGTCTCTGTGTGGCATGGGCCTGCTTGCAGTGTGTGAATTGGTTGCCATTTCGAGGGTTTGAGGCAGGGACATGCTGGTTTATTTATTTATTCATTCATATTTTTAAAGTGCATATCAGCCCAAGGGCATCATGGCGCTGTTACATATAAGCGTGCCTGGTTAAAAATTAATCTTAGAAGTTACATTGGAATTTGCATTTTATGGTTCAGTATGAAATTACATAGTAAGGAGGAAGATGAATCGTATAGAAGAGTAGGATATGATGCATTTGAGGTTTAGCTTAAGGTTACAAAGTGCACGTAAATAGCAAATATATTGCAGGGGTGGAGGGTGTTCAGTTGTGAGGGGCTGTGGTGTGATGGTGTTGTGATGGATTACACAAATCGTGTGGTTTTGAGGGATTTGCGGAAGGCCAGTAAAGAGGGTTCTTCTCTTAGTGCGTTGGGGAGGGCATTCCAGAGCTTAGGTGCTATGTGGGGGAAGCTAATGTCTCCTTCATTAGCTCTTTTTATGGAAGGTACGCAGTGTTGGTTGGCATAGTGGCTTCTTGTGGGGCATGTGGAGTTGTTTTTGAGTATGGTGTCTGAGAGGTAGGACGGGGCTGAGCGATTGATACATTTGTGAGTGAGGGTGAGAATTTTGAAGCTGATCCTTTCCTTGACCGGGAGCCAGTGAGCTTGGAGTCTGGCCTGAGATATGTGGTCACCTTTGGAAATGTGTAGGGCTGCACAGAGTGTATTGTTTTGTGTTATTTGGAGCCTGTTGATGGTTTCTGTAGAGGTGTCTGCCAGGAGGGCGTGACAGTAGTCTAGCCTGGCTCCTATTGTGGCTCTGGCTATGGAAAGGCGGTTTTGGGTGGTTAGAAATGGTTTTATTGCAGTTATAGGTTTTGTAGTGTGGGCGGAAGCAGAAAAGATGACACTGACCTCCTTTGTCATGGAAAATGTAGAGTCTAAGTAGACTCTGAGGATCTTTACTGAAGTAGAGACTGATATATTTGTGTGGTCTATGGTTAAATGGGTCTATTTGGTGTTTAGTTTGTCAAAAATTTCCTTGGGTCCCATGATGATGATTTCTGTTTTGTCTCAGTTTAGACAGAGGCCATTGATTGCCATCCAGGTTTGGATGGTGGAGTATATCTGGAGTAGGGCTTTTGCATCAAGATCATAATCTCCAGTAAGGGGGAGGAGCACTTCAGTGTCATCAGCATAGTTTGTATAAGCTATGCCAAGCGCATCTAGTAGGTCAAACAGGGGTTTGGTAAACAGATTGTAGAGGGTAGGCGCCGTACATGATCCCTGGGGGACTCCACAATTGATGGTGGTGGGGTCTGCGTTGGCTTGGTCAGAGTAAATCTTCAGGGCCCTTCCTTCAAGGAACAAGGTTATCCATGAGGTAGCTTTGTCAGAGAAGTGGGCAGCGTTGGAGAGGTGTGAGGTGAGGATATCATGGTCAACAAGATCAAACGCGGTGGAGAGATCGAGGAGGTGCAGGAGAGCAGGCTTGCCTGTGTCCATATTTTTTTTTATTTGGTTCTTAAGATCTAAGAGGGCGGTGTCTGTACCATGGCCTTTGGGACACCTGATTGTCTTCTGCCTAGGATGGTATTGGCTTCCAGGTATTGTTGGTTTTGGATGTGGGCGGCTTTATCCAAGATCTTAAGGAGGAAGGGAACGGTAGTGAAGGGGCGGTAGTTGTTGGGGCAGGTGGGATCTAGGGAGGGTTTTTTTTATCAGTGGGCAAACCCAAGCTTTTTTTTAGACTTTGTGGTATGACTCCGGATGAGCATGAAGCGTTGATGAATGCAGTGATGATGGGCGTGGGAAAGTCTGCACATTCTTTCATTATGGTAGGGGGACAGATGTCTCCTTTACAGGTTGAAGGTTTGATGTGTTTAAGAAGATTGGTGACTTCTAACTCAGTGACATCTCTGAAGACGAAGAGTGGTGTTTGAGAGAAGTGTTTGGGTTGTGGTGGGGGGAGTGGGTTGTCCTGAATCGGTTGGCGTTTGCGTTGAGTGGAGATTTTATCTTGGAGCATTTTAACTTTATTGATGTATAACATGTTTGGTATGTATGTTACAATTCGATGTGCTCATTTGGTACAAACATGCATTTGACAAGGTGCGGGTGATGACAGTAACACATTGGGTCTGGTGGTTCCGCACTCGAGAATGGCTTTGGGCTAGGGGACTCATCCAGTGCCTTGCATTGAGTTGGTCACTAGTTGCCGCAACTTGGCAAGTCACAATGCATGGTGGGCTTGCGCTCAACAGGGAGTATGCTGCTGTGGAACTGGGGCTTAGGGTCACCCTACTGTTTTCCCTAGCGGTACCGCAACCTCCTGACCCACAGGGGGCCCAAGCGTATATAGAGCTGCGCTGCCTGTGCACTTCTTGGGAACCCCCACTCCCGATCTCCAGGAGGCTCCAAATGTCCACAGTGTGCAGCCACAACTTCCAAGGTCCCCTTCCAGGGAGAGCTATCTGTACGTCTCTGTTCTCACCTTCAGGCCCCCAGGAGTGTTGCTCTTACTCCCCAGCCGTTTCCAGCTCCTCTCTGTACTCCAGGCCTCTGCTGCTCTCAGTCCTTCCCTTCCAAGAACGCATGGGACTACCTTGCTGCCAGGAGCCCTGGGAGGCCCCCATCACTACTGCTTCATGCTCCCTCCCAATCTCCAACAGAGCGGCTCTACCCGCAGCATTCCTCTGCTTGAGGCACCTTGGTTGGGCCCCCACAGGGCAATGGCACGCCCGAGGCAGAGTGCAGATCACAGCAGCGCAGCCTGAACTGTTATGCAGGGACGCAGCCGCCATCTTGACACAAGTCGTGGATCTGTCTCGAAGTTACTTTCCCTGCTGTCACTGCCACAACCTCCAATTTCGTCATGATCTGTGGGTGCGGCAGACTCCCCCCCACCACCTACAATCGCTTCAGGGCTGAGGACTACACATATCCAGCATGTATTGAGACTGTGGGGAAGCTTTGCCCGGAGCTCCCTGATCCCCCGTCTTGATGGTCCACCATTAGACATCTATAGTTGTTCTACTCTGCTGGTCTCCCCACTCCCCCACCCTGCAGCGGGTCCAGTTCAGGGGTCTCAGCGCTATCTGGGGCCGCTTTACGCAGGATGGTGTGCCTCTGAAGGTTGTGGGACATGCGGGTCTCCACACAGGGCTCACCAGCGGTACCTGTGCCCCTCACTGGCTGGGGCCACACTGGCTGCACTCATCTGCAGTTGTGGAGTAGGGCAGCCTCACTTACCCTTTGCAGGCTGGTCTGCAGGGTGCTTTGCTCTGCTGGTCTTCTTCCTCCTGCAGCGGCCGAATTCGGGTCCTTTCAGCACGATCTGGGCCGCTCCACACAAGAAAATGTGCCTTTTAGGGCTGTGGGACCATCAGGTCTCCCCGTGCAGCACTCCAATGGCACTTGTGCCGCACGCTGCCTGGAAATTCTGAGAAAGCGTTATTGTATGATCAAAGTAAACAGTCAGAGTCAGTTAGAAATATGGATAGGGCTTTTCAACTTGGCATTCAGAAAATATATTTGTCTAAAGATTTTCGTGTGTCTGATGAATTCATTGATAAGCTTCTAAATGAACGAAGGTCTGGTGCCACTGCGCCACCTCTGTATGTTCCTATTCCTGCTGCTTTACCTCTTCCTGCTGTTGTTCCTCCTCCCGTAGTAATTCCTGCTCCTCCTATCGTTCCTCCTATTGCTCCTCTTCCTCTGGTTATTGTTCCTCCTCCTGTTGCTGCTCCTCCACCTGTACCTCCGCCTTTTCCTATTGTTACGGGTCTGGTAGATTTGTCTTCTGCACCAGTGGTAGCACCTTTGTTACCGATTGTACAACATTCTTCTACTCTTTCTCTTCCAAGTGGTTCTGTTCCACTTGTAGTTGATAAGGGAGCGGAATCAAAGATTGTAACTCGCAGAACTGTGTCTAAAGAGAGAAAGCGCTGATTTGGCTGCATGGGCTAGACAGTGCATGGAGAAGGGTGAACAATCTGATGTTTTTGCCACACTCTCTAATCTAGAAAGTCTTCCAGAGAAAATGTCTTTATTGAAGGGTTGGGAATTCATTTATCCATAATGTGGAACAGACTGAATGATGTAGATCTCCCACAAGGGTTGAGGGATTTGAATGTTTTAGCATATTCAAGAGATACTGCAAAGAAAGTATATGAGCAAGTCGAGAGGGTTTTTGAGTATAGAAGGGAGTTAGAAAGGTTACGGAATGATGAAATAGATGGTGGTAGTTTGGGTGCTATGTCTGTACAGAAACGGTTCCTTCCTCTTTGTAAGTCGATGAGTGAGGAAACATGAATTTGGACAAAAGATGCAATTAGATGGATTTCAGACATGTCGATAGCTCCCGTAAAAGTATATGACACATATAGTAAGTATACGCTAGAAATGCAGAGGAAAGTGATACAGGTTATAGTAGAATATCTACAGGGTGAATGTATAAAAAGAAAGATTTGTTGTCCCGCAGAATTATTGAATATCTACAAGAGAGCTTTTTCGGCTGACACCCCTTCAGCTGCTTTAGCGCTCGATTTAGCTCTGTTGCTCAGTAAGCGTTTGGAGTTTCCTATCTCTCAGTTGCCTTTGAGAGAGGTTCCTCTGACATTTGTCCCAAAAGCTGAGGTTCCAGCTAATGCCGCAGCAGGTACTGCTGCTTATCACAATCCTGCACATTACATATCACAGTTTGTTCACGTCCCGTTTTCAAGACAGGAAGTGAACACTATTCGACAATCCTTCCCAAATATTAGGAAGAATCCAGCAGGGTTCTATAAAGCGATAGAATCTGTCTTGCAGTCATCAGTATTTACTTTGAGTGATATAAATTTGTTATTTCCCGTGCTCCTACCTATTGATTTGTGGAAACAGGTTCGGACTGTAGATGATGCAGCAGGGTTAGGGGACACATGGAATAATATGGTTAGACAAGATAGAGATAGACCAGTTGGCAAGAGACCGCCACAGGTAATACTGACATTGCCTGATAGAATAGTGACAAAACTGAAAGCCTTAATTCCTGAGAGAAGGATTGTCTGGGACAAACTTACTGCTTGTGTTCAAGGAAAGTCTGAGGGTGCTACCAAATTCTTTAATTGGTTTGAACAAGTGTTTTCGGATTTCAGTGGACAAGATTTGAGCACAGAAAATGACTATTTGTAGACAAATTTGTGTGTTGATTGCTACCTGACGTCCAGTCGCAAATTATGATTTCTGAGAGAACTTGGCAAGCTAAGTCTCAGTCTGAAGTATTGCATATGGCTCAGTATTATGAAAACCGAGTCAATAATGAAAAAGAGAGGATCGAAAAGAGAAAGGGAGACCTGAAAACTAAGGTTTTGTTGCAACAGATTGTTAGAGGTCCTAGGGGGGTAGTACACAGTTTAGGGGACAGTATGTTCCACAGGGTACTGCGCCGTTGAGTCCTGTACATGATAACCAATGTGCTTATTGCAGACAAGAGGGTCATTGGCGAGCACAATGCCCGATCCTCCAGAAGAGGTTGAATAAAACATTTGGGACTATGGGTAGACGATCCAGACGCCCCCTGGGGTAGGGGGTCCTGGTAAAAGTCAGTTTTCCCAGAATTTACAGCCTTTTTCACAAGACGGTCAGTGACAGAGTGTGGATAATAGAAACATTTTTGATCATCCTTCTACTGCTTATCTCTCTGAAGACCGTCCCTTTGATGATATATTGTTCCGCTAGGATTGCCCGAAGCAGGATTTGCAACCAATGCCTATTCCCGTTAATCACAAAGGTCCTTACGTTGAAATGATAGTGGGAAATAGGAAACATCTATTCTTGATAGATACAGAAGCGTAAAAGTGTTCCATCGACCATTCACGGGTTGCAAACATTCCATTGTCAGGGCAAACCAATGTTTCTGTAGGGTTTTCTGGTACACCAGTGGTTATTCCGGTTTCTTTGATGGTACCGATTACACTGGGTTCATTCACATATCACTGTCCGTTTCTTTTGACAACGAACTGTGGAGAGAATTTGTTGGAGTTGAATCTGTTGAAGGAATTAAATGCGGTAATTCACTGTTCTTCGGATGGAGTGCGTTTGACGATTTCACCACAGCAATGTTCAGCCTCACAGTTCCTGATTAGACCTTTGCCGCCGGAATTTAGTGATTTTCCGGAGTGTTTATGGGCGATTGATGACAATGATGTTGGTGTTTTACAAATTGAGCCTGTTAAAATAATTTTGAAACCCTGAGTAAAGTTGCCACGTATTCCTCAGTATAAGATCTCGGTTGATGGTGAGCAAGCTTTGAAGTGTATAGTTTCCGATTTTGTACACCGTGGGCTAATTGAAGAAATTGCAGGTAGTTTGTGCAATAGTCCGATTTTGCCTGTGTATAAGAAAGGAGATAATGCAATTCATTTTCGTTTCATAATTGATTTACGTGCTATCAATAAGATTGTTGCTCCACAATTTCCTAATGTGCCTGATGTAACGACAATATTGACTATGACCCAGCTTCTGCTACTCATTTTAGTGTCGTAGATCTTAAGAATGCTTTCTTTAGTGTTCGTATACACAAGATAGCAGATACTTGTTCGCTTTCACCTTAGGGGGACGCTCGTTTACATTCACCCATCCGCCACAAGGATACACGGAAAGTCTATGCATTTATAGTAGGGCTTTGAAAGAGCAGCTTGACACACTTGAGTTGCCTACCACTTGTACATTGCTTCAATACGTAGATGATGTTCTTTTAGCTGCTGATTCAGAAAGTGCCTGTAAGGAGGGCACTGTGTTGGTGCTTATTCACCTAGCAAAGCATGGACATAAAGCTTCACTGAAAAAGTTTCAATATTGTCGACAGGAGGTCGCCTATTTAGGCTATATCCTGTCAAAGGAGGGAAGAAGATTGACGCCTGAATGGATTCAAATCATTTCTAGCATGTCTGTCCCAAATTCACAGAAGGAAGTCAGACCCTTGATAGGAATGGCTTTTTACTGTAGGCAGTGGATCCCGAACTTCTCACTAGTGATTAACCCAATTTTGGCTTTGACAAAGAAGGGCATTTCTTTGCCATTGCTGTGGAACTTGGAACACCAGAAAGTGTTTGATCTGCTCAAGACTGCACTGTGTTCCGCACCAGTTTTGGGC
Organism: Ambystoma mexicanum; assembly: GCF_040938575.1. Classification (NCBI taxonomy): domain Eukaryota; kingdom Metazoa; phylum Chordata; class Amphibia; order Caudata; family Ambystomatidae; genus Ambystoma; species Ambystoma mexicanum. Next base: position 22,966,037 of record NC_090931.1, read on the forward strand.
ACACCAAATTATGAAAAGGCATTCGAGTTGTATGTGCATGAACGTGATGGATGTGCTTTGGCTGTATTAATGCAGGAACATGGAGGGAAGAATAGGCTGTGCAGCTACTTTTCTTCCGCCCTTGATCCTGTCGCATGCGCTTTGCCAAGATGTTTGAGAGCTGTCGCAGCTGCTGCTGCGTCTGTAAAACAGATCAAGGGTATGGTCCTAGGCCATGCTTTAACCTTGTTGGTACCTCACTCTGTAGATGTTCTTTTAAATAGAACACAAACACAAAACCTCACCTCCACACGATTAACGAGATATGAATTGATCTTATTTGCACCACATATAAAAATAAAGAGGTGTTGTGTATTGAATCCGGCTGAACTATTACCTTTACCGCAAGGTACTGCTTGCAGTGACGAAATGTCACATGACTGCCTTTACACCACAGAACAAGAGACTAAAGGCAGGATTGACCTGAAAGATACATCTTTAAATGACCCACAAGGGGAGCTGTTTTGCAATGGCTCTTGCTTCAAACTTCCGGATGGTACATCCACGGCTGCTTATGCCATCACCACACTAAGCACGATTGTGGAAACCAAAAGAATTTCGCATAACTCCGCGCAGGCCGCAGAGATGATTGCATTGACTCGAGCTTGTGAACTTTCCAAAGGGCTTAGAGTAAATATATATACTGATAGTCAGTATGCTTTTGGGGTAGTTCACAACTTTGGCATGGAATGAAGATTCCATATGGCTCCTTGATAGTGTGGTTACTTTTAGCGCTTGCATCTCCCCACTCAGTTAGCAATCATGAAATGTGCAGCGCATCAGAAAATCATAAATGATGTAGGAAAAGCGAACGATTTTGCTGACCAGACAGCCAAACAAATGGGCTAGTGATCTCTATACAGATTTGTACACTACAAGGGAAGCCACAAATGTTTGTACCATAGATGAAGGTATTGAATCAGTAAAGAATATCCAAGCCAATGCCACTTTAGAAGAAAGTAAGCAATGGGCTGAGGGTTTGGCAAGGTTGGATGATGATGGGTGTTGGGTGGATAAGTTAGAGGGAAAATGGATGCTGCCAGATGCGTACATTACTCTGATGGTCCAATGGCTCATGGGCCCACCCACATCTGTGCCAGGAAGGTATACAAAATGTTAGAAAATGTCTGGGTGAACGATAACATCTCGAAGGTAGCTGAATGTTTTGTCCAGAGTTGCATGATCTGTCTACAGCACAATATGGGGAAGGGCACATCGACACCAAGGGGTAGTTTTGGTCCACCTTCTGTCCCCTTTAAAGTGATCCACTTTGACTTTATTGAAATGGAGCATTGTAATAATTTCAAATTTGTTTTGGTTGTTATTTGCGGCTTTAGTAAATGGGTTGAAGCCTTTCCTGTAAAAGATGCCACAGCAATGACAACGGCGAAAACCATGCTTAAGGAATATGTTCCTAGGTTTGGTTTGCCAAGGGTCATCTGGTCAGACAATGGTCCACATTTTATTGATGCTGTGATTCTGCAGGTATGTGCGGGATTACAGTTCGATAAACAGTTTAATTCGGCTAGATATGCTCAGAGTGCTGGATTGGTAGAGAGACACAATGGAATTTTGAAGAACAAGCTCGCTAAAACGTGTGCCGGCACCAAATTGAAATGGCCGGACGCCTTACCGATAATGTTACTGTCAATGCGCACCACCGCACAGGCTAAGACTGAGCTCTCTCCATATGAAGTGGTCATGGGTAGGCCAGCTAACATGATGTTTAGATGTCCAGTTCCTCTCCCTGCCCACTCTGAAGGGCTGGTACTCATTGCGGGGTGTCGAGAGCCAGATAGCTATCTGTATGAGATCTGTGTTTATTTGTAACTGCGCAGTATTGATCTGTGAATCTTTATAGCCTGTGTTTGGTGTATTTCCTTTTGTGGTACTCAGCCTCAATATTTCCTTGTTTTTACAACAATGATATCCTCTCTGTCTGCCTCCAGCCACTCACTCTTGTTCACCGCATCACATGCAACCTCAATAATGACAATATCCTGCTCTCTGGTCAGATCGGTCATGTCCCCATCCTCCACCACATGTCTAGACAGGCAGTCAGCGACCACGTTTTCCCTACCAGGTACATAACTTATTCTAAAGTTGCAACCCAGTAAACCCACCATCCACCTAGCAATCCTAGGTGAACCTCTAGCCCAATCAGAACTACTCATAAATTGAGCTAAAGGTTTATGGTCAGTTCTTACCTGAAATTTCTGGTTCCAAAGAAAGAATTTAAAATTAAGTATTGCCCAAAACACCGCTATAGCTTCTCTCTCTATAACAGAATCGTTTTTTCTGCCCCTGTAATGGTCTCGAAGCAAACACTATTACATGCTCCATATTTCATGAATCAAGTTGAGCCAATGTGGCACCCAAACCTAAAAGACTTGCATCTACTGGCAGTACGGTCCACCTCCCAGATACAAAACCACCCAATGATGGAGCCCTGGAAATGCCTTTGTTAATGGCTGTAAAAGCTATTTGACAATCCTCAGACCATTTAAAATTGATCCCTTTCTTAAGCAAATGTCTCAATGGAGTCGAAATGGAAGCAAACTTGGTTGTATTTACACGCAGCGTTTGTGCTGAAAATGCCTCATTGGGTCCATTGGAATGGGGTTTTACTGCTATCGGCCAACCCGTGATCTGGCGCTAAGAGCACCGGACCGGCTTGTGCTAATGCAATTAAAGTTGGGCGGTATTACCCGCAGGATACCGCCCAACTCGTGATGAAGTCCAGAGTCTAGATCATGTCCCCTCCTCCATGGCCAAGAAGAAGCAGGCTCCGAGCATTCTTATGCCATCCGACATGAAGAAGGAGGAACCATGCTTTCTTCTACCATACATGGACATGGAGAAGCAGGAACCATGCTTTCTTATACCATACATGGACATGAAGAAGCAGGGCACAAGCATTCTTATACCATACATGGACATGAAGAAGCAGGAACCATGCATTCTTATACCATACATGGACATGAAGAAGCAGGACCCAAGCATTATTATACCATACATGGACATGAAGAAGCAGGACCCAAGCATCATTATACCATACATGGACATGAAGAAGCAGGACCCAAGCATTATTATACCATACATGGACATGAAGAAGCAGGACACAAGCATTCTTATACCATACATGGACATGAAGAAGCAGGTTCCAAGCATTATTATACCATACATGGACATGAAGAAGCAGGAACCATGCTTTCTTACACCATACATGGACATGAAGAAGCAGGACACAAGCATTCTTATACCATACATGGACATGAAGAAGCAGGTTCCAAGCATTATTATACCATACATGGACATGAAGAAGCAGGAACCATGCTTTCTTATACCATACATGGACATGAAGAAGCAGGACACAAGCATTCTTATACCATACATGGACATGAAGAAGCAGGACCCAAGCATTATTATACCATACATGGACATGAAGAAGCAGGAACCATGCTTTCTTATACCATACATGGACATGAAGAAGCAGGACACAAGCATTCTTATACCATACATGGACATGAAGAAGCAGGACCCAAGCATTATTATACCATACATGGACATGAAGAAGCAGGACCCAAGCATCATTATACCATACATGGACATGAAGAAGCAGGACCCAAGCATTATTATACCATACATGGACATGAGGAAGCAATAACCATGCATTTTTATACCATACATGGGCATGAAGAAGCAGGACCCAAGCATTATTATACCATACATGGACATGAAGAAGCAGGACACAAGCATTCTTATACCATACATGGACATGAAGAAGCAAGAACCATGCATTTTTATACCATACATGGACATGAAGAAGCAGGAACCATGCATTCTTATACCATACATGGACATGAAGAAGCAGGAACCATGCATTCCTATACCATACATGGACATGAAGAAGCAGGACCCAAGCATTATTATACCATACATGGACATGAAGAAGCAAGAACCATGCATTTTTATACCATACATGGACATGAAGAAGCAGGACCCAGGCATTATTATACCATACATGGACATGAAGAAGCAGGAACCATGCTTTCTTATACCATACATGGACATGAAGAAGCAGGACCCAAGCATTATTATACCATACATGGACATGAAGAAACAGGAACTGAGCATTCTTATACCATACATGGACATGAAGAAGCAGGAACCGAGCATGCTTATACCATCCATGGAGATGAATAAGCAGGGTCTGGGTATTCTTATACCATCTATGGACAGGAAGAAGCAGGACACAAGCATTTTTATACAATTGAAGTACATGAAGAAGCAGGATCAGAGCATTCTCAAATCATCCGTGGACTTGAATACACAGGACACAATCACTCTTGCACCATCCTTGGACATGAAGAAGCAGTACCTGAGCATTCTTACACCACCCAGGGACATGACAAAGCAGGACACAGGCATTCTTATATCATTGACAGACATGAAGAAGCAGGATCTGATCATTCTTATACCATCCATGGTCATGTAGAAGCAGGATTTGAGCATTCTTATACCATCCATGGTCATGAAGAAGCAGGATCTGAGCATTCTTATACCATCTATGGAGATGAACAAACAGGATATGAGCATTCACAAATCATCCATGGGCATTAAGAAGCAGAATTCAAGCATTCTTATACCATCCATGGACATAAAGAAGCAGGAACTGTGCATTCCTATACCATCCATGGGGATGAAGAAGCAGGATTCGAGCTTTCCCAAACCATCCATGGCCATGAAAATGCAGCACCTGAGCATTCTTACACCAACCATGGACATGAAGAAGCAGGACACAAGTATACTTATACCATTGATGGATATGAAGAAGCAGGACACAATCATTCTTATACCACCCATGGACATGAAGATGCAGGATCCGAGCATTCTTATACCATCCATGGAGATGAAGAAGCAGGATCTTATGGACATTAAGAAACGGTTTCTGAGCATTATTATACCATCCATGGACATTAAGAAGCAGAATTGAAGCATTATTATACCACCCATGGACATAAAGAAGCAGGAACCATGCACTCTTATACCATCCATGGAGATGAAGAAGCAGAACCCGAGCACTCTTACACCATCCATGGACATGAAGAAGCAGGACACAAGCATCCATGGACATACCATCCATGGACATGAAGAAACAGGATCTGCACATTTGTATACCATCCATGGAGATGAATGAGCAGTATCTAAGAATTCCCAAATCATCCATGGCCATGAAGAAGCAGGACCCGATCATTCTTACACCATCCATGGAGAAGCAGAATCTGAGCATTCTCATACTATTGATGGACATGAAGAAGCAGTATCCAAGCATTCTTATACCATCCATGGACATGAAGTAGCAGGATCCGCACATTCTTATACCATCCATGGAGATGAAGAAGCAGGATCTCAGCATTCCCAAATCATCCATGGATATTAAGAAACAGAATCTGAGCAGTCTTATACCATCCATGGACATGAAGAAGCAGGATCTGAGTATTCTTATACCATCCATGGACATGAAGAAGCAGGATTCTAGCATTCCCACTTCATCCATGGATATTAAGAAGCAGAATTCAAGCATTCTTATACCATCCATGGACATAAAGAAGCAGGATCCGCGTTTTCTTATACCATCTGTGGACATGAAGAAGCAGTATCCAAGCATGTCTATACCATCCATAGCCATGAAGAAGCAGAACCCGAGCATTCTTATATCACCCATGGATATGAAGAAGCAGGACTGCAAACCCAGGAACATCATCTCTCCAGCCCTGAAATCTCTCCAATGGCTCCTGGTTACTGCTGGTTCATGTTCAAAACCCTCTGCATCATCCACAAGGCTTCCTGGGGCCTGGGACCCCGCTGTATCCAACTGTCTCTCCCTAAATACATCCCTGCCAGGGCCCTTCAGTCTTCTAGCTCCAGCTCTCTGCAGGCCAGACACCTGGGAGTAGGGGGTTAGATCTCTATCCTCTGCTGGAGCCTCTCTGTCTTGAGCCAGATCACCTTCAGTTCTGGAAGATCCTCAAGACCCTCCTTTTCTCTTTTTCCATCCCTCTCCCCCTCCCCTGCTAACACCCCCATCTGACGCAGTGACTGGCTACCTGGTTCCCTCTGAGTTCTAAAGGTCAGCAGCCCCCCCCCCCTCCAGTGAACCCCCTCCCTCGCACTTAGCATGTGGACCCTCACCCCTGAACCCATACAATCCCTGGCATTTGCCTTCCTGGCCTCCCCTCAGCATTCACCTAGCCCCTGTGGCCCTCCCTTCCTCCACCCCCTTCACCTGCACTCCCCTTGCATTTGCTCGCACTCTCCCTCGTCCTTCTAGTTACTGCACTTGCCTAATCCGAATGTCACAAGACGTAGTAGGACCGTTATTGTTGTCTTTCTCCCTTGCCCTCCCCTCTCTCGTTTTGTCTTGTGGTGCCTTGAAACATAATTTGTTGTGTAGGCGCCTTAGAAATATTCAATTAATAACATGAATAAACCACGTGCTATATCCTAGTACTGCCCACCACTGTGCATGTAACAGAGCCGCCACACACAGGGCTAAACAATGGCAGGGGAGGAAGCGCCTCCTAAAGCCGCCGCCGTGCAGCTTCATGTCTTCATGACTCACAGCCTTTGAAAAAGTCCTGTGTTCCTATGAAGATTCGTGTTTGTCTCTTTTATCTTTGTTTTGTGAATTATGTTGAAATGGATCTTCTCTAATTGTTCTGGTTATGTTTTTGTTCCAGTGTGACAGACTTAAGCTGATTAAAGTAAGGACTTTGTCTTTCTCCCTTGGTAGACTCCAGAGCCTCCTGCTTAGTAGTACCGTCCCCCAGTAGTGTAGATAGCGCCTACTCCCTCCCTCTACTGCCAAGGCACTGTACTTCCGGTGGCTTCTGTTACTCCTCCTTTTCTGACCCTTCTGCCTCAAGGTTCCCTGAGACATTTCTAGTGAGTTTCTGCAGAATCCTTCCGGGGCAAGGAGTCTTCACTCTGCATTAGTTCCTCGTGTTCCTCCACGGCAATGAGGCATTGCACTGTGAGGGTCAATCCCCAATGAGGATGAGTAATTACAAGTCATGCTGTGCCGTTTTTGGAGAAACAAGTGAGCCTGCCTGTGTGCATTGCAGGGCCTTAATGTAGGGCCTGCCTAACCAGGCACACTCACGCCAAACTGCAGGATGGGTGACCTTGGCTTGCTTCTCAATGCTCTGCTGTTTTTGCTCTCGTCTCCTCTCATGCCCATTGACCCCCTGGTCACAATTTCTTCCTAATCCCCCTCAATGCTCAGCTCTCCAAATCCCCCAATTAGGACTTTGCTTGCACAAGTATTTAATCAATGTGCCTGCTTCCTGCTGCATGTGATGCCTCTGTTTTACCCTTCCTTGATAGCATAAGATGGCTGAGTGGACCAATGGCGGCTCTGACCTCTGCTCTCTTATGAACCTGTTTTTGTGGATTATGAATCTGAGTTTCACTGGTGCAAAGTCTTGAGATATGCCACATGGAAACTGACATAACATACCAAACATGTAAGGGTCGAGGTGTGTGCTGAAGTAGCCGAAGGCAGCATGTTCCGCGACTTCTAAAAACTCAAAGTAAATCAGTATATTTGGACTCAGTCAGTGGAATAAATGGCAATGTAACACATATGTCAGGGTATTAGGGTATTGATTGGGGTGGACCTAGCTTTGGGAAGCAGCAGAGCTCTTTACAAGTCATAGGGAGGAAGTACACGGCGAGGGAAGCAAGTCACAAGGGAACGGGAAGGTCACAACAGGATAGGTGGAGGATGGGCAGCAAGAGATCTACAAGCAACCAAGGGGAAACAGGGAGGACATCACCCAGTCTCAGGGGAGGTGGGGAGTGAAGGGTTCTTTTCTTGAAGAGGAAGGTCTTGATCTCCTTCCTGAAATTTAAAAGTGGAGGAGACGAGTTTGGTGTTGAGAATGAGGAGGTTCCAGAGTCTGGGGGCGTAGAGAGAGGAGGCTTGTCCTCCGTTTCTTTCCTTCTTGCAATGGCGAAGTTCAAGTCTGCAAACGTCCTTCTGGTGGATTGTAGACCTCCGGACATACTGAGTTTCTGAGTGAGGTAGCTTGGAGTCTTCAGGGCGACAGACTTGTTGATCATGCAGCAAGATGTGAAGATGTTACATGCTTGCTGCAGGATCCAGTGCAGTTTGATGAGGGTCAGGGTGATGCGGCCGAATTTGTGGCATCCTTTCATGATTTGTGCTCCAACATGTAGGACACATTTCAGGGGTGCCTAGGGCATTGCCACCATTCAGGCTGGAGAGGACCAAGGCCTGAACAGCAGAGCTGAAGATGTTTGCTGTGATGAAGAGCATGATTTTTCACAGGGGGGAAAGTGTGTGCCAATCTGTTTGTGTCTTCCTTGCTAAGGAGAGGTGTTTGTTGATGTGCGACGACCTTAGGGACTTTGCTAAGGTGGCCACCTGTGGTGTCAAGTCCATAGTGGGGAGCCAGGTCTGCATGTTAGGGTGTTTGGTGTTGTTGGTCAGCAGTAGGAATTAGGTCTTGGGGGTTAAGCACTAGACATCCAGGATTGGATTAAGGTGAGGCAGGCCTTGCGCCTGTGGATTCATTTATTTGGAGGAGATCTTGAGGTAGAACTGCGTGTCATCTTCGATGAAAAGAGAGTTTAGAGCAGTTCCATATACAGGTTGATGATCAAGTTGAAGAGGATGGTTCCTTCCAGAACTCCATAGTCGATGGGTAGAGTTGGTGATCTGGACACATCCATTTGGATGAACTGGTGAGGGTAAGCGAGGTAGTACTTAAACCAGCTAAAGATGGTCTCTCTGATCTCCATGCAGTGATAATTGTCAGTGAGTGCCTGGTGATCTACTGTGACAAATGTGGCTGAGAGATCAAGGAGTACCAAGAGGCAAGGATGGTCATCCTTGAAGATGTTAAGGGCATGGTCGATCACCTTGATGATAGCAGTTTCTGTGCTGCGCCTGATGCCAGATTGGTGGCCCTTAAGGGGGTAGTTGCCTTCGATATGTTGGATGAGCTGCATAGGCTGCTGCTTTCTCATGGATCTTACCTCAGAAGAAAAGATGTGTGATAGGGCAGTCGTTGCAGAGGTTATCAGGTCCAGTGCCAGTTTCCGGGAGGGGCAGCAGGATTTGTCTGGGTTTGAGGGCATGTGGAAGCTGCCTTGAGTGAGAGAGCTGTTGATGATTGTGAGGTAAGGGAGGAGTGCTTCAGTCAGAGGAGACCTGAGTACAGAGGTAGGGAGGCTGTTGATGATTGTGAGGTAAGGGAGGAGTGCTTCAGTCAGAGGGGCCTTGAGTACAGAGGTAGGGAGGCTGTTGCTGATTGTGAGGTAAGGGAGGAGTGCTTCAGTCAGAGGGGCCTTGAGTACAGAGGTAGAGAGGCTGTTGTCCACATACAGTGCCGTTTCAAGGGTTTGCTAGCGTGGCAGTCAGGTCTTCCGTGGTGTCTGAAATGTTGTCCCACTAGTAGTCGTTTTGGGAGATTGGATGTGTGCTGTTGTCTTTTCTGTATTCTTAAACGTGATCCTCTTCATGCAAGATCAGGCGTGCTGACAGAGTAATCTAGAAATTGCACGTATTCCTGGCATACATACAATGTTTCTATAATGTAGTTATCACGCTGCTCTTGCCATCATTTTTCATGTATGTTAATCCTTCAAACGTTCTATTGTAGATCAGCGCTTGGACATCCTTAGGCACACATGAACATGACATGAAGAAACAAATAGTAATTACATGAATCTTAGCAGACATCACCCAGAGAAGTCTTCTGTCAGCCAGTGGCATCCCCATTCCGGGCCATGCAGTGACCGTGTCAGGATATATTCACCTACTACAGCCATTTGATTAATGCTTTCAAATCAAGATGTTGTATCGTTTGGATACTCTTTGAGATATCAATGTATACATTTGCGTGACCACGTCACCCCCCATGCTGTTTACCTCATAACATTGGCCTTTTGAGTTTATCGTTTCTTCTGTGAAGAAATGAGTTTTATGGATAGTTACTATTTTAAGCTACTTCTTGCCACACAGTCCGGAATATATTGAATGGCCCCACAATCTGAGAATTAGCCAGCGTTCATATGGAGACCTGTGCGCTGTTTTCCTGTTTCATGATGGTAGCCCAGATTGGTGACCTGATTAATTAATACCCCATCTGCGTTTCCTGAATTTAATATGGAGTTAAAAATAAGACCCCAGAAAATAGAACCCCTCCCCCACACATGAACCCATCCAAGGGATGCTCACTTGTGCCCAAACCCAGATCATCAAGTCCTCTGGTGCAGGGTTAAGGTGCAGCACTCTGTCTCCATAATCGAAAAGTTCATATAAGCTTCTAAAACACCAATATAACCTCATCCACCATAAGGTGGTCACTTCAACACCCTTCGACTCATTTCTGGCATATTCTTAAGCTCTTCCTGTGCCATTCTCTTTCGATGGCCCCCGCGGCATCCCACACTTATTCCTAATAGGTCAATGAAGATTCCTGAGCAGGGGGGGGGGGGGTCCCTTTCCCTTCCCGACTCCCTTGGTCTCCCCGAGGCCTTCCTATTTTATTGTCTCCTCTCTTCTACTTCATCTTCCCCTCTTTCAGGCCACGGTGAACCTTAAGTCTGCGTGTTTGTCCCCTGCGATCCGGCTGCATACTCTTGGGGTCCGTACCCTCTTTCTGTCTTGCTGCTGGTGTTGGTGGCTCATCTGCACTGGGCCCCGTGTTATTCTCTCTCCCTCTGCATTCTGTTCTTTAGACCCTTCTTCCTTGATCTTTTCCAAGCGTCGTCCTTAATCATTTCTGTTCATCCATGATGTTATATGATATGATCTGGCATTTATAAGGCGCCTGCACACACGTGTTTCGTGTGTGTGTATTTGGTGGGATTGCAGGGACCAGCGAGTCCATTGCTTCCGCTCCTGTCCCCTCCTTCTGCCTCTTGCAGGAGCCCTTCCATGTTCGGACTTATGACATGTAGTCATTAGCATCCAGGCTGATTTTAACAGACAACATAGGGCCTGATTCATGGAACGTTTTCCTATGGGATTGCACCATTATAAAACACTTGCATGAATCAGGCCCCTAATGTTTCATTTCTTCAGTTCTCAGGAATATGTTGTTCTCGTCGGACATTGTTTCTTGTCAGATCTCTGTGCTTTGTGTTCCTCTCAAATCAGTGATTCCCCGGTGTGTGCTGCCTGGCGGTATTCCACCCTGCCTGTGCCACATGGCGCCGCCAATGAATGACACTGGAATGCCCCATGCCCTCGGAGGCTCTGCCCCTGCCCCTGGACATGTGGCTGGTCTTTTAGGAGATAACTCGGGCATCTTTGTCAGGATGGGCACCACTGGCAGTCAGGCATTGCCCCTCCTGCTGAATCATTGTGCCCGCGGCTCCTGGTACCATTGTACCTGACTGCTGTAGGCCCCACTTCCCCGTGAGTCCCCGCCTCTCAGTGCCCCCCAGACACTAAGCGGATCCTCACCTCTTGCCTTTATTTATTTAATGTAATATGTCCATAGTGCAGGAATCCCCCCCTAGGTGTCAGGGTGCTAAACAATGAAAACAAAGAACATATCCGTTAATTACCACCCAATCTTTAAATTGGAGGCCAGTGAGACGTTGCTCACGTTCTTAGATTCGCCAGTAAACCATGGGAGATTGCGCGGTCCACACTCTATGATAATACGAGCCATAGTATTGCCTGTGCTCCAGTCTGTAATGCGCGTTCTCCGAGGCAATCTGGAGTCTTGAACCCTAATGCAGCCACGGCCAATTGCAGCGTTTAACCAAAACAGAAGCTGATTTCCAAGTGCCTCTCTGGTTCCCGCCTTCTCTGGCTTGCCTACATTAGTGAGGACAAGGTGTCTCCGGTCCACGATGAGTTCCCTTTGAGTAATATCACTAATCTCAGGCATGCGGGGCGCCTTAATGCGGATATCCCTACCAGAGAGGGGACTAACCTGAATAACACTGTGTGGAATGAGCCGAATTCACAGGCCTTTGAGATAATACACTGGCCCCTGTTGGGGGCCTGACTCGGATCGTCGGGCAGGCCCCTGTGGGTGTCGGGAGCACCTGGCACTGACCCTTCGTGTGGCCAGCACGCCACGGACAAAGGGTGGGGATCACCCCACTCGCCCAGGGTCACCGGAGTGACACACATGACTGGGATCACCCAGCACACGGCATCCCCAGCACTGGGGGCACCCGGGCCGGGGTGCTGCAGGCAGCCATGATCACATGGCTAATCAGCTGTGAGGGCGGCGTGGCCCGGCACGGGCGCCGACCTCGTGGAGGGCCCCTCCCTGGGCCTACTCGACGTGGTGTTGCACCAGCCGGGTGCACCCACAAGAAACGACACCGGAATCCTGTGATGGATTGACTGAGAAGCCGGAAACGGCTCATTCTTTTTATTAACTTGGTCACATGGTTCCCCATGTGACAAAGACAACAAACCCTGGGAGATACCATGTCTCCCAACAGGGGTGACAGGCAACACCCCTCCTTTTACATAAAGGCAAAATAAAAGGAACACGATACCATAATACACACACTACCACTATAAATCATAACTACCACACACATGCACCCTTTATTAACCTGGGTGAGAGGGTCTCATGTCACTGAACAGCACCAATGAGGGACCCTGGCACCAAATAAAGCATTCCCGATACCCGGGCGTTCACCGCTCTACATTGTCTACTGACTGGGCCATTTTAAGCAAGAGTCCAAATCTGCCGGCTCCCAGCCTTCATGGGGATGTCTACGGTGTTCATTTCGGACAGTCACAGAGTCCAGCAAAGCCGCACCTGGGCAGGCCCAGGGGCCATATCGGCCAAGTCCACAGTCTGGAGGGCAAGCCTCGTGGCAGGATGGTAGCGGTGGCCAGATGATTAACCTGTTCTGGGTCCAGGAAGACCTCCCCTGGGAGGACCAGGGGACACATCTGGATCCTTTGTGGATGGTGTACAGCTCACCATTGCAGGGCACTCGTGGCGGGATGGCAAACCACTAATTTCACTTCCCCTTCCACTCCAGGGCTGCTGACAGGGAGATATTGGTGGCCGGTATTTGGGGCCACCTATCCTCTTCCGCTCCCTCAGTCAGGTAATCCGGTGACATGGGCGGGCGCACAAGCACTCCTTAGGGAGCCACTGCCCTGCCGGACTCCACCAGGCAAAATCAAGTAACTCAGTTGATCTCATACACTCTGTGGAGCCCAGATTCTCAGTTGATCTCATACACTCTGTGGATCATAGGTTCTCATGTTGATTTCATACACTCTGTGGACCCTAAATTCTCAGTTGATCTCATACACTCTGTGGAGCCCAGGTTCCCAGTTGATCTCATACACTCTGTGGAGCCCAGATTCTCAGTTGATCTCATGCACTCTGTGGAGCCTAGATACTCAGTTGATCTCATACACTCTATGAGCCTAGGTTCCCAGTTGATCTCATACACTCTGTGGAGTCTAAATTCTCAGTTGATCTCATACTCTCAGTGGAGCCCAGATTCTCAGTTGATCTCATAAACTCCGTGGAGCCCAGATTCTCAGTTGATCTCATACACTCCGTGGAACCTAGATTCCCAGTTGATCTCATACACTCTGTGGAGCCCAGATTCTCAGTTGATCTCATACACTCTGTGGAGCCTAGATTCTCAGTTGATCTCATACATTCTGTGGAGCCTAGATTCTCAGTTGATTTCCTACGCTCTGTTATGCCCAGATTCTCAGTTGATCGCATACACTCTGTTAGAGCCTAGATTCTCAGTTGATCGCATACAATCTATGGATCCTAGATTCTCAGTTGATCTCATACACTCTGTGGAGCCTAGATTCTGAGTTGATCTCATACACTCCAAGTTAGATTCTCGGTTGGTCTCATGCACTCTATGGAGCCTAAATTCTCAATAGATTTCCTACACTCTGTGGAGCCTAGATTCTCAGTTGATCTCATACACTCTGTGGAGCCCAGATTCTCAGTTGATCTCATACACTCTGTGGAGCCTAGATTCTCAGTTGATCTCTTACACTCTGTGGAGCCCAGATTCACAGTTGATCTCATACACTCTATGGAGCCCAGATTCTCAGTTGATCTCATACACTCTATGGAGCCCAAATTCTCAGTTGATCACATACACTCTGTCGAGCCCAGATTCTCAGTTGATCTCATGCTTTCTGCGGAGCCTAGATTCTCAGTTGATCTCATACACTCCAGCCTAGAATCTCAGTTGATCTCATACACTCTGTGGAGCCTAGATTCTCAGTTGATCTCACACACTCTGTGGAGCCCAGATTCTCAGTTGAGCTCATATACTCTGTGAAGCCCAGATTCTTAGTTGATCTCATACACTCCGTGGAGCCTAGACTCTCAGTTGATCACATACACTCTATGGAGCCTAGGTTCCCAGTTGATCTCATACACTCTGTGGAGCCTAGATTCTCAGTTGATCTCATATACTCTATGGAGCCTAGGTTCCCAGTTCATCTCAAACACTCTGTGGAGTCTAGATTCTTAGTTGATCTCATACATTCTGTGGAGCCTAGGTTCACAGTTGATCTCATACACTCTGTGGAGCCCATATTCTCAGTTGATCTCATACACGTTGTGGAGCCCAGATTCTCAGTTGATCTCATACACTCTGTGGAGCCCAGATACTCAGTTGATCTCTTACACTATTCTCAGTTGATCTCATACACTCTGTCGAGCCAAGATTTTCAGTTGATCGCATACACTCTGTGGAGTCTAGTTTCTCAGTAGATCTCATACACTCTGTGGAGCCTAGATTCTCAGTTGATCTCATACGCTCCAGCCTAGATTCTCAGTTGATTTTCTACACTCTGTGGAGCCCAGATTCTCAGTTGATCTCATACACTCCGTGGAACCTAGATTCCCAGTTGATCTCATACACTCTGTGGAGCCCAGATTCTCAGTTGATCTCATACACTCTATGGAGCCTAGATTCTCAGTTGATCTCGTATGCTCCAGCCTAGATTCTCAGTTGATCTCATACACTCTGTGGAGCCTAGCTTCTCAGTTGATTTCCTACACTCTGTGGAACCCAGATTCACAGTTGATCTCATACACTCTGTGGAGCCCAGATTCTCAGTTGATCTCATACACTCTATGGATCCTAGGTTCCCATTTGATCACATACACTCTGTGGAGCCCAGATTCACAGTTGTTCACATACACTCTGTGGAGCCCAGATTCACAGTTGATCCCATACACTGTGGAGCCTAGATTCTCAGTTGCTCCCATACACTCTGTGGATCCTAGATTCTCAGTTGATCTCATACACTCTGTGGAGCCTAGATTCTGAGTTAATCTCATACACTCCAAGCTAGATTCTCAGTTGGTCTCATGCATTCTGTGGAGCCTAGATTCTCAATTGATTTCCTACACTCTGTGGAGCCTAGATTCTCAGTTGATCTCATACACTCTGTGGAGCCTAGATTCTCAGTTGATTTCATACACTCTGTGTATACTAGATTCTCAGTTGAACTCATACACTCTGTGGCGCCTAGATTCTCAGTTGATCTCATACGCTCCAGCCTAGATTCTCAGTTGATATCATGCACTCTCTGGAGCCCAGATTCTCAGTTGATCTCATACACTCTGTGGAGCCTAGATTATCAGTTGATCTCATATGCTCCAGCCTAGTTTCTCAGTTGGTCTCATGCACTCTGTAGAGCCTAGATTCTCAATTGATTTCCTACACTCTGTGGAGCCCAGATTCTCAGTTGATCTCATACACTCTGTGGAGCGTAGATTCTCAGTTGGTCTCATGCACTCTGTGGAGCCTAAATTCTCAATTGATTTCCTACACTCTGTGGAGCCTAGATTCTCAGTTGATCTCATACACTCTGTGGAGCCTAGATTCTCAGTTGATTTCATACACTCTGTGTATACTAGATTCTCAGTTGAACTCATACACTCTGTGGCGCCTAGATTCTCAGTTGATCGCATACGCTCCAGCCTAGATTCTCAGTTGATATCATGCACTCTCGGGAGCCCAGATTCTCAGTTGATCTCATACACTCTGTGGAGCCTAGATTATCAGTTGATCTCATATGCTCCAGCCTAGTTTCTCAGTTGGTCTCATGCACTCTGTGGAGCCTAGATTCTCAATTGATTTCCTACACTCGGTGGAGCCCAGATTCTCAGTTGATCTCATACACTCTGTGGAGCGTAGATTCTCAGTTGATCTCATACACTCTGTGGAGCCCAGATTCTCAGTTGATCTCATGCACTCTTTGGATCCCAGATTCTCAGTTGATCTCATACGCTCCAGCCGAGATTCTCAGTTGATCTCATGCACTCTGTGGAGCCTAAATTCTCAATTGATTTCCTACACTGTGTGGATCCTAGATTTTCAGTTGATCTCATACACTCTGTGGAGCCTAGATTCTCAGTTGATTTCTACACTCTGTGGAGCCCAGATTCTCAGTTGATCTCTTACACTCAGTGGATCCTAGATTCTCAGTTGATCTCATACACTCTATGGAGCCTAGGTTCCTATTTGATCTCATACACTCTGTGGAACCCAGATTCTCAGTTGATCTCATACACTATGTGTATCCCACATTCTCAGTTGATCTCATACACTCTGTGGAGCCTAGATTCTCAGTTGATCTCATACGCTCCAGCCTGGATTCTCAGTTGATCCCATACACTCTGTGGAGCCGAGATTCTCAATTGATTTCCTACTCTCTGTTGAGCCCCAATTCTCATTTGATCTCATATACTCCGTGGAGCCTAGATTCGCAGTTGATCTCATACACTCTATGGAGCCTAGATTCTCAGTTGATCTCATACACTCTGTGGAACATAGATTCTCAGTTGATCTCATGCACTGTGGATCCTAGATTTTCAGTGGATCTCATACACTCTGTGGAGTCTAGATTCTCAGTTGATCTCATACACTCCAGCCTAGATTCTCAGTTGATTGCATACACTCTGTGTATCCTAGATTCTCAGTTGATCTCATACACTCTATGGAGCCCAGATTCTCAGTTGATCTCATTCACTCTGTGGAGCCCAGATTCTCAGCTGATCTCATACACTCTGTGGAGCCCAGATTCGCAGTTGATCTGATACACTCTGTGGAGGCCAGATTCTCAGTTGATCTCATACACTATGTGGAGCCCGGGTTCCCAGTTGATCTCATACACTCTGTGGATCCTAGATTCTCAGTTGATCTCGCACACTCTGTGGAGCCTAGATTCTCGGTTGATCTCATACACTCTGTGGAGCCTAGATTATCAGTTGATCTCATATGCTCCAGCCTAGTTTCTCAGTTGGTCTCATGCACTCTGTAGAGCCTAGATTCTCAATTGATTTCCTACACTCTGTGGAGCCCAGATTCTCAGTTGATCTCATACACTCTGTGGAGCGTAGATTCTCAGTTGGTCTCATGCACTCTGTGGAGCCTAAATTCTCAATTGATTTCCTACACTCTGTGGAGCCTAGATTCTCAGTTGATCTCATACACTCTGTGGAGCCTAGATTCTCAGTTGATTTCATACACTCTGTGTATACTAGATTCTCAGTTGAACTCATACACTCTGTGGCGCCTAGATTCTCAGTTGATCGCATACGCTCCAGCCTAGATTCTCAGTTGATATCATGCACTCTCGGGAGCCCAGATTCTCAGTTGATCTCATACACTCTGTGGAGCCTAGATTATCAGTTGATCTCATATGCTCCAGCCTAGTTTCTCAGTTGGTCTCATGCACTCTGTGGAGCCTAGATTCTCAATTGATTTCCTACACTCTGTGGAGCCCAGATTCTCAGTTGATCTCATACACTCTGTGGAGCGTAGATTCTCAGTTGATCTCATACACTCTGTGGAGCCCAGATTCTCAGTTGATCTCATGCACTCTTTGGATCCCAGATTCTCAGTTGATCTCATACGCTCCAGCCGAGATTCTCAGTTGATCTCATGCACTCTGTGGAGCCTAAATTCTCAATTGATTTCCTACACTGTGTGGATCCTAGATTTTCAGTTGATCTCATACACTCTGTGGAGCCTAGATTCTCAGTTGATTTCTACACTCTGTGGAGCCCAGATTCTCAGTTGATCTCATACACTCAGTGGATCCTAGATTCTCAGTTGATCTCATACACTCTATGGAGCCTAGGTTCCTATTTGATCTCATACACTCTGTGGAACCCAGATTCTCAGTTGATCTCATACACTATGTGTATCCCACATTCTCAGTTGATCTCATACACTCTGTGGAGCCTAGATTCTCAGTTGATCTCATACGCTCCAGCCTGGATTCTCAGTTGATCCCATACACTCTGTGGAGCCGAGATTCTCAATTGATTTCCTACTCTCTGTTGAGCCCCAATTCTCATTTGATCTCATATACTCCGTGGAGCCTAGATTCGCAGTTGATCTCATACACTCTATGGAGCCTAGATTCTCAGTTGATCTCATACACTCTGTGGAACATAGATTCTCAGTTGATCTCATGCACTGTGGATCCTAGATTTTCAGTTGATCTCATACACTCTGTGGAGTCTAGATTCTCAGTTGATCTCATACACTCCAGCCTAGATTCTCAGTTGATTGCATACACTCTGTGTATCCTAGATTCTCAGTTGATCTCATACACTCTATGGAGCCCAGATTCTCAGTTGATCTCATTCACTCTGTGGAGCCCAGATTCTCAGCTGATCTCATACACTCTGTGGAGCCCAGATTCGCAGTTGATCTGATACACTCTGTGGAGGCCAGATTCTCAGTTGATCTCATACACTATGTGGAGCCCGGGTTCCCAGTTGATCTCATACACTCTGTGGATCCTAGATTCTCAGTTGATCTCGCACACTCTGTGGAGCCTAGATTCTCGGTTGATCTCAAACACTCTGTGGAGCTTAGATTCTCAGCTGATCTCATACACTTTATGGAGCCTAGGTTCTCAGTTGATCTCATACACTCTGTGGAGCCCAGATTCTCAGTTGATGTTATACACTCTGTGGAGCCTAGATTCTCAGTTGATCTCATACACTCTGTGGAGCGTAGATTCTCAGTTGATCTCATACACTCTGTGGAGCCCAGATTCTCAGTTGATCTCATGCACTCTATGGATCCCAGATTCTCAGTTGATCTCATACGCTCCAGCCGAGATTCTCAGTTGATCTCATGCACTCTGTGGAGCCTAAATTCTCAATTGATTTTCTACACTGTGTGGATCCTAGATTTTCAGTTGATTTCATACACTCTGTGGAGCCTAGATTCTCAGTTGATTTCTACACTCTGTGGAGCCCAGATTCTCAGTTGATCTCATACACTCAGTGGATCCTAGATTCTCAGTTGATCTCATACACTCTATGGAGCCTAGGTTCCTATTTGATCTCATACACTCTGTGGAACCCAGATTCTCAGTTGATCTCATACACTATGTGTATCCCACATTCTCAGTTGATCTCATACACTCTGTGGAGCCTAGATTCTCAGTTGATCTCATACGCTCCAGCCTGGATTCTCAGTTGATCCCATACACTCTGTGGAGCCGAGATTCTCAATTGTATTCCTACTCTCTGTTGAGCCCCAATTCTCATTTGATCTCATATACTCCGTGGAGCCTAGATTCGCAGTTGATCTCATACACTCTATGGAGCCTAGATTCTCAGTTGATCTCATACACTCTGTGGAACATAGATTCTCAGTTGATCTCATGCACTGTGGATCCTAGATTTTCAGTTGATCTCATACACTCTGTGGAGTCTAGATTCTCAGTTGATCTCATACACTCCAGCCTAGATTCTCAGTTGATCGCATACACTCTGTGTATCCTAGATTCTCAGTTGATCTCATACACTCTATGGAGCCCAGATTCTCAGTTGATCTCATTCACTCTGTGGAGCCCAGATTCTCAGTTGATCTCATACACTCTGTGGAGCCCAGATTCTCAGTTGATCTGATACACTCTTTGGAGGCCAGATTCTCAGTTGATCTCATACACTATGTGGAGCCCGGGTTCCCAGTTGATCTCATACACTCTGTGGATCCTAGATTCTCAGTTGATCTCGCACACTCTGTGGAGCCTAGATTCTCGGTTGATCTCAAACACTCTGTGGAGCTTAGATTCTCAGCTGATCTCATACACTTTATGGAGCCTAGGTTCTCAGTTGATCTCATACACTCTGTGGAGCCCAGATTCTCAGTTGATGTCATACACTCTGTGGAGCCTAGATTCTCAGTTGATCTCATACACTCTGTGTATCCTAGCTTCTCAGTTGATCTCATACACTTTGTGGATCCTAGATTCTCAGTTGATCTCACACACTCTGTGGAGTCTAGATTCTCGGTTGATCTCATACACTCTGTGGAGCTTAGATTCTCAGCTGATCTCATACACTTTATGGAGCCTAGGTTCCCAGTTGATCTCATACACTCTGTTGAGCGTAGATTCTCAGTTGATGTCATACACTCTGTGGAGCCCATATTCTCAGTTGATCTCATTCACTCTGTGGAGCCCAGATTCTCAGTTGATCTCATACACTCTGTGGAGAAAAGATTCTCAGTTGATCTCATACACTCTGTGGAGCCTCGGTTCCCGGTAGATCTCATACACTCTGTGGATCTTAGATTCTCAGTTGATCTCACACACTCTGTGGAGCCTAGATTCTCGGTTGATCTCATACACTCTGTGGAGCTTAGATTCTCAGCTGATCTCATACACTTTATGGAGCCTAGGTTCTCAGTTGATTTCATACACTCTGTGGAGCCTAGATTCTCAGTTGATCTCATGCACTCTATGGAGCCTAGGTTCCCAGTTGATCTCATACACTCTGTGGAGCCCAGATTCTCAGTTGATCTCATACACTCTGTGGAGCCCAGATTCTCAGTTGATCTCATACACTCTGTGGAGCCTAGATTCTCAGTTGATCTCATACACTCTGTGTATCCTAGCTTCTCAGTTGATCTCATACACTCTGTGGATCCTAGATTCTCAGTTGATCTCACACACTCTGTGGAGCCTAGATTCTCGGTTGATCTCATACACTCTGTGGAGCTTAGATTCTCAGCTGATCTCATACACTTTATGGAGCCTTGGTTCTCAGTTGATTTCATACACTCTGTGGAGCCTAGATTCTCAGTTGATCTCATGCACTCTATGGAGCCTACGTTCCCAGTTGATCTCATACACTCTGTGGAGCCCAGATTCTCAGTTGATGTCATACACTCTGTGGAGCCCAGATTCTCAGATGATCTCATACACTCTGTGGAGCCTAGATTCTCAGTTGATCTCATACACTCTGTGGAGCGTAGATTCTCAGTTGATCTCATACGCTGCAGCCTAGATTCTCAGTTGGTCTCATGCACTCTGTGGAGCCTATATTCTCAATTGATTTCCTACACTCTGTGGAGCCCAGATTCTCAGTTGATCTCATACACTCTATGGAGCCTAGATTCTCAGTTGATCTCATACACTCTATGGAGCCTAGATTCTCAGTTGATCTCATGCACTCTATGGAGCCTAGGTTCCCAGTTGATCTCATACACTCTGTGGAGCCCAGATTCTCAGTTGATGTCATACACTCTGTGGAGCCTAGATTCTCAGTTGATCTCATACACTCTGTGTATCCTAGCTTCTCAGTTGATCTCATACACTTTGTGGATCCTAGATTCTCAGTTGATCTCACACACTCTGTGGAGTCTAGATTCTCAGCTGATCTCATACACTTTATGGAGCCTAGGTTCTCAGTTGATTTCATACACTCTGTGGAGCCTAGATTCTCAGTTGATCTCATGCACTCTATGGAGCCTAGGTTCCCAGTTGATCTCATACACTCTGTGGAGCCCAGATTCTCAGTTTATGTCATACACTCTGTGGAGCCTAGATTCTCAGTTGATCTCATACACTCTGTGTATCCTAGCTTCTCAGTTGATCTCATACACTTTGTGGATCCTAGATTCTCAGTTGATCTCACACACTCTGTGGAGTCTAGATTCTCGGTTGATCTCATACACTCTGTGGAGCTTAGATTCTCAGCTGATCTCATACACTTTATGGAGCCTAGGTTCCCAGTTGATCTCATAAACTCTGTGGAGCACAGATTCTCAGTTGATGTCATACACTCTGTGGAGCCCAGATTCTCAGCTGATCTCATTCACTCTGTGGAGCCCAGATTCTCAGTTGATCTCATACACTCTGTGGAGAAAAGATTCTCAGTTGATCTCATGCACTCTGTGGAGCCTAGGTTCCCGGTAGAACTCATACACTCTGTGGATCTTAGATTCTCAGTTGATCTCACACACTCTGTGGAGCCTAGATTCTCGGTTGATCTCATACACTCTGTGGAGCTTAGATTCTCAGCTGATCTCATACACTTTATGGAGCCTAGGTTCTCAGTTGATCTCATACACTCTGTGGAGCCTAGATTCTGAGTTAATCTCATACACTCCAAGCTAGATTCTCAGTTGGTCTCATGCACTCTGTGGAGCCTAGATTCTCAATTGATTTCCTACACTCTGTGGAGCCTAGATTCTCAGTTGATCTCATACACTCTGTGGAGCCTAGATTCTCAGTTGATTTCATACACTCTGTGTATACTAGATTCTCAGTTGAACTCATACACTCTGTGGCGCCTAGATTCTCAGTTGATCTCATATGCTCCAGCCTAGATTCTCAGTTGATATCATGCACTCTCTGGAGCCCAGATTCTCAGTTGATCTCATACACTCTGTGGAGCCTAGATTATCAGTTGATCTCATATGCTCCAGCCTAGTTTCTCAGTTGGTCTCATGCACTCTGTAGAGCCTAGATTCTCAATTGATTTCCTACACTCTGTGGAGCCCAGATTCTCAGTTGGTCTCATACACTCTGTGGAGCGTAGATTCTCAGTTGGTCTCATGCACTCTGTGGAGCCTAAATTCTCAATTGATTTCCTACACTCTGTGGCGCCTAGATTCTCAGTTGATCTCATATGCTCCAGCCTAGATTCTCAGTTGATATCATGCACTCTCTGGAGCCCAGATTCTGAGTTGATCTCATGCACTCTATGGAGCCTAGGTTCCCAGTTGATCTCATACACTCTGTGGAGCCCAGATTCTCAGTTGATGTCATACACTCTGTGGAGCCTAGATTCTCAGTTGATCTCATACACTCTGTGTATCCTAGCTTCTCAGTTGATCTCATATACTTTGTGGATCCTAGATTCTCAGTTGATCTCACACACTCTGTGGAGTCTAGATTCTCAGCTGATCTCATACACTTTATGGAGCCTAGGTTCTCAGTTGATTTCATACACTCTGTGGAGCCTAGATTCTCAGTTGATCTCATGCACTCTATGGAGCCTAGGTTCCCAGTTGATCTCATACACTCTGTGGAGCCCAGATTCTCAGTTGATGTCATACACTCTGTGGAGCCTAGATTCTCAGTTGATCTCATACACTCTGTGTATCCTAGCTTCTCAGTTGATCTCATACACTTTGTGGATCCTAGATTCTCAGTTGATCTCACACACTCTGTGGAGTCTAGATTCTCGGTTGATCTCATACACTCTGTGGAGCTTAGATT
This sequence comes from Ambystoma mexicanum, assembly GCF_040938575.1. Classification (NCBI taxonomy): domain Eukaryota; kingdom Metazoa; phylum Chordata; class Amphibia; order Caudata; family Ambystomatidae; genus Ambystoma; species Ambystoma mexicanum. The sequence goes on from NC_090931.1 coordinate 22,989,636, forward strand.
CTCAGCTGATCTCATACACTTTATGGAGCCTAGGTTCCCAGTTGATCTCATAAACTCTGTGGAGCACAGATTCTCAGTTGATGTCATACACTCTGTGGAGCCCAGATTCTCAGTTGATCTCATTCACTCTGTGGAGCCCAGATTCTCAGTTGATCTCATACACTCTGTGGAGAAAAGATTCTCAGTTGATCTCATACACTCTGTGGAGCCTAGGTTCCCGGTAGATCTCATACACTCTGTGGATCTTAGATTCTCAGTTGATCTCACACACTTTGTGGAGCCTAGATTCTCGGTTGATCTCATACACTCTGTGGAGCTTAGATTCTCAGCTGATCTCATACACTTTATGGAGCCTAGGTTCTCAGTTGATCTCATACACTCTGTGGAGCCTAGATTCTGAGTTAATCTCATACACTCCAAGCTAGATTCTCAGTTGGTCTCATGCACTCTGTGGAGCCTAGATTCTCAATTGATTTCCTACACTCTGTGGAGCGTAGATTCTCAGTTGATCTCATACACTCTGTGGAGCCTAGATTCTCAGTTGATTTCATACACTCTGTGTATACTAGATTCTCAGTTGAACTCATACACTCTGTGGCGCCTAGATTCTCAGTTGATCTCATATGCTCCAGCCTAGATTCTCAGTTGATATCATGCACTCTCTGGAGCCCAGATTCTCAGTTGATCTCATACACTCTGTGGAGCCTAGATTATCAGTTGATCTCATATGCTCCAGCCTAGTTTCTCAGTTGGTCTCATGCACTCTGTAGAGCCTAGATTCTCAATTGATTTCCTACACTCTGTGGAGCCCAGATTCTCAGTTGATCTCATACACTCTGTGGAGCGTAGATTCTCAGTTGGTCTCATGCACTCTGTGGAGCCTAAATTCTCAATTGATTTCCTACACTCTGTGGAGCCTAGATTCTCAGTTGATCTCATACACTCTGTGGAGCCTGGATTCTCAGTTGATTTCATACACTCTGTGTATACTAGATTCTCAGTTGAACTCATACACTCTGTGGCGCCTAGATTCTCAGTTGATCGCATACGCTCCAGCCTAGATTCTCAGTTGATATCATGCACTCTCGGGAGCCCAGATTCTCAGTTGATCTCATACACTCTGTGGAGCCTAGATTATCAGTTGATCTCATATGCTCCAGCCTAGTTTCTCAGTTGGTCTCATGCACTCTGTGGAGCCTAGATTCTCAATTGATTTCCTACACTCTGTGGAGCCCAGATTCTCAGTTGATCTCATACACTCTGTGGAGCGTAGATTCTCAGTTGATCTCATACACTCTGTGGAGCCCAGATTCTCAGTTGATCTCATGCACTCTATGGATCCCAGATTCTCAGTTGATCTCATACGCTCCAGCCGAGATTCTCAGTTGATCTCATGCACTCTGTGGAGCCTAAATTCTCAATTGATTTCCTACACTGTGTGGATCCTAGATTTTCAGTTGATCTCATACACTCTGTGGAGCCTAGATTCTCAGTTGATTTGTACACTCTGTGGAGCCCAGATTCTCAGTTGATCTCATACACTCAGTGGGTCCTGGATTCTCAGTTGATCTCATACACTCTATGGAGCCTAGGTTCCTATTTGATCTCATACACTCTGTGGAACCCAGATTCTCAGTTGATCTCATACACTATGTGTATCCCACATTCTCAGTTGATCTCATACACTCTGTGGAGCCTAGATTCTCAGTTGATCTCATACGCTCCAGCCTGGATTCTCAGTTGATCCCATACACTCTGTGGAGCCGAGATTCTCAATTGATTTCCTACTCTCTGTTGAGCCCCAATTCTCATTTGATCTCATATACTCCGTGGAGCCTAGATTCGCAGTTGATCTCATACACTCTATGGAGCCTAGATTCTCAGTTGATCTCATACACTCTGTGGAACATAGATTCTCAGTTGATCTCATGCACTGTGGATCCTAGATTTTCAGTTGATCTCATACACTCTGTGGAGTCTAGATTCTCAGTTGATCTCATACACTCCAGCCTAGATTCTCAGTTGATCGCATACACTCTGTGTATCCTAGATTCTCAGTTGATCTCATACACTCTATGGAGCCCAGATTCTCAGTTGATCTCATTCACTCTGTGGAGCCCAGATTCTCAGTTGATCTCATACACTCTGTGGAGCCCAGATTCTCAGTTGATCTGATACACTCTGTGGAGGCCAGATTCTCAGTTGATCTCATACACTATGTGGAGCCCGGGTTCCCAGTTGATCTCATACACTCTGTGGATCCTAGATTCTCAGTTGATCTCGCACACTCTGTGGAGCCTAGATTCTCGGTTGATCTCAAACACTCTGTGGAGCTTAGATTCTCTGCTGATCTCATACACTTTATGGAGCCTAGGTTCTCAGTTGATTTCATACACTCTGTGGAGCCTAGATTCTCAGTTGATCTCATGCACTCCATGGATCCTAGGTTCCCAGTTGATCTCATACACTCTGTGGAGCCCAGATTCTCAGTTGATGTCATACACTCTGTGGAGCCTAGATTCTCAGTTGATCTCATACACTCTGTGTATCCTAGCTTCTCAGTTGATCTCATACACTTTGTGGATCCTAGATTCTCAGTTGATCTCACACACTCTGTGGAGTCTAGATTCTCGGTTGATCTCATACACTTTATGGAGCCTAGGTTCCCAGTTGATCTCATACACTCTGTGGAGCGTAGATTCTCAGTTGATGTCATACACTCTGTGGAGCCCATATTCTCAGTTGATCTCATTCACTCTGTGGAGCCCAGATTCTCAGTTGATCTCATACACTCTGTGGAGAAAAGATTCTCAGTTGATCTCATACACTCTGTGGAGCCTCGGTTCCCGGTAGATCTCATACACTCTGTGGATCTTAGATTCTAAGTTGATCTCACACACTCTGTGGAGCCTAGATTCTCGGTTGATCTCATACACTCTGTGGAGCTTAGATTCTCAGCTGATCTCATACACTTTATGGAGCCTAGGTTCTCAGTTGATTTCATACACTCTGTGGAGCCTAGATTCTCAGTTGATCTCATGCACTCTATGGAGCCTAGGTTCCCAGTTGATCTCATACACTCTGTGGAGCCCAGATTCTCAGTTGATCTCATACACTCTGTGGAGCCCAGATTCTCAGTTGATCTCATACACTCTGTGGAGCCTAGATTCTCAGTTGATCTCATACACTCTGTGTATCCTAGCTTCTCAGTTGATCTCATACACTCTGTGGATCCTAGATTCTCAGTTGATCTCACACACTCTGTGGAGCCTAGATTCTCGGTTGATCTCATACACTCTGTGGAGCTTAGATTCTCAGCTGATCTCATACACTTTATGGAGCCTAGGTTCTCAGTTGATTTCATACACTCTGTGGAGCCTAGATTCTCAGTTGATCTCATGCACTCTATGGAGCCTACGTTCCCAGTTGATCTCATACACTCTGTGGAGCCCAGATTCTCAGTTGATGTCATACACTCTGTGGAGCCCAGATTCTCAGATGATCTCATACACTCTGTGGAGCCTAGATTCTCAGTTGATCTCATACACTCTGTGGAGCGTAGATTCTCAGTTGATCTCATACGCTGCAGCCTAGATTCTCAGTTGGTCTCATGCACTCTGTGGAGCCTATATTCTCAATTGATTTCCTACACTCTGTGGAGCCCAGATTCTCAGTTGATCTCATACACTCTATGGAGCCTAGATTCTCAGTTGATCTCATACACTCTATGGAGCCTAGATTCTCAGTTGATCTCATGCACTCTATGGAGCCTAGGTTCCCAGTTGATCTCATACACTCTGTGGAGCCCAGATTCTCAGTTGATGTCATACACTCTGTGGAGCCTAGATTCTCAGTTGATCTCATACACTCTGTGTATCCTAGCTTCTCAGTTGATCTCATACACTTTGTGGATCCTAGATTCTCAGTTGATCTCACACACTCTGTGGAGTCTAGATTCTCAGCTGATCTCATACACTTTATGGAGCCTAGGTTCTCAGTTGATTTCATACACTCTGTGGAGCCTAGATTCTCAGTTGATCTCATGCACTCTATGGAGCCTAGGTTCCCAGTTGATCTCATACACTCTGTGGAGCCCAGATTCTCAGTTGATGTCATACACTCTGTGGAGCCTAGATTCTCAGTTGATCTCATACACTCTGTGTATCCTAGCTTCTCAGTTGATCTCATACACTTTGTGGATCCTAGATTCTCAGTTGATCTCACACACTCTGTGGAGTCTAGATTCTCGGTTGATCTCATACACTCTGTGGAGCTTAGATTCTCAGCTGATCTCATACACTTTATGGAGCCTAGGTTCCCAGTTGATCTCATAAACTCTGTGGAGCACAGATTCTCAGTTGATGTCATACACTCTGTGGAGCCCAGATTCTCAGTTGATCTCATTCACTCTGTGGAGCCCAGATTCTCAGTTGATCTCATACACTCTGTGGAGAAAAGATTCTCAGTTGATCTCATGCACTCTGTGGAGCCTAGGTTCCCGGTAGATCTCATACACTCTGTGGATCTTAGATTCTCAGTTGATCTCACACACTCTGTGGAGCCTAGATTCTCGGTTGATCTCATACACTCTGTGGAGCTTAGATTCTCAGCTGATCTCATACACTTTATGGAGCCTAGGTTCTCAGTTGATCTCATACACTCTGTGGAGCCTAGATTCTGAGTTAATCTCATACACTCCAAGCTAGATTCTCAGTTGGTCTCATGCACTCTGTGGAGCCTAGATTCTCAATTGATTTCCTACACTCTGTGGAGCCTAGATTCTCAGTTGATCTCATACACTCTGTGGAGCCTAGATTCTCAGTTGATTTCATACACTCTGTGTATACTAGATTCTCAGTTGAACTCATACACTCTGTGGCGCCTAGATTCTTAGTTGATCTCATATGCTCCAGCCTAGATTCTCAGTTGATATCATGCACTCTCTGGAGCCCAGATTCTCAGTTGATCTCATACACTCTGTGGAGCCTAGATTATCAGTTGATCTCATATGCTCCAGCCTAGTTTCTCAGTTGGTCTCATGCACTCTGTAGAGCCTAGATTCTCAATTGATTTCCTACACTCTGTGGAGCCCAGATTCTCAGTTGATCTCATACACTCTGTGGAGCGTAGATTCTCAGTTGGTCTCATGCACTCTGTGGAGCCTAAATTCTCAATTGATTTCCTACACTCTGTGGCGCCTAGATTCTCAGTTGATCTCATATGCTCCAGCCTAGATTCTCAGTTGATACCATGCACTCTCTGGAGCCCAGATTCTCAGTTGATCTCATGCACTCTATGGAGCCTAGGTTCCCAGTTGATCTCATACACTCTGTGGAGCCCAGATTCTCAGTTGATGTCATACACTCTGTGGAGCCTAGATTCTCAGTTGATCTCATACACTCTGTGTATCCTAGCTTCTCAGTTGATCTCATACACTTTGTGGATCCTAGATTCTCAGTTGATCTCACACACTCTGTGGAGTCTAGATTCTCAGCTGATCTCATACACTTTATGGAGCCTAGGTTCTCAGTTGATTTCATACACTCTGTGGAGCCTAGATTCTCAGTTGATCTCATGCACTCTATGGAGCCTAGGTTCCCAGTTGATCTCATACACTCTGTGGAGCCCAGATTCTCAGTTGATGTCATACACTCTGTGGAGCCTAGATTCTCAGTTGATCTCATACACTCTGTGTATCCTAGCTTCTCAGTTGATCTCATACACTTTGTGGATCCTAGATTCTCAGTTGATCTCACACACTCTGTGGAGTCTAGATTCTCGGTTGATCTCATACACTCTGTGGAGCTTAGATTCTCAGCTGATCTCATACACTTTGTGGAGCCTAGGTTCCCAGTTGATCTCATAAACTCTGTGGAGCACAGATTCTCAGTTGATGTCATACACTCTGTGGAGCCCAGATTCTCAGTTGATCTCATTCACTCTGTGGAGCCCAGATTCTCAGTTGATCTCATACACTCTGTGGAGAAAAGATTCTCAGTTGATCTCATACACTCTGTGGAGCCTAGGTTCCCGGTAGATCTCATACACTCTGTGGATCTTAGATTCTCAGTTGATCTCACACACTCTGTGGAGCCTAGATTCTCGGTTGATCTCATACACTCTGTGGAGCTTAGATTCTCAGCTGATCTCATACACTTTATGGAGCCTAGGTTCTCAGTTGATCTCATACACTCTGTGGAGCCTAGATTCTGAGTTAATCTCATACACTCCAAGCTAGATTCTCAGTTGGTCTCATGCACTCTGTGGAGCCTAGATTCTCAATTGATTTCCTACACTCTGTGGAGCCTAGATTCTCAGTTGATCTCATGCACTCTATGGATCCCAGATTCTCAGTTGATCTCATACGCTCCAGCCGAGATTCTCAGTTGATCTCATGCACTCTGTGGAGCCTAAATTCTCAATTGATTTCCTACACTGTGTGGATCCTAGATTTTCAGTTGATCTCATACACTCTGTGGAGCCTAGATTCTCAGTTGATTTGTACACTCTGTGGAGCCCAGATTCTCAGTTGATCTCATACACTCAGTGGGTCCTGGATTCTCAGTTGATCTCATACACTCTATGGAGCCTAGGTTCCTATTTGATCTCATACACTCTGTGTATCCTAGATTCTCAGTTGATCTCATACACTCTATGGAGCCCAGATTCTCAGTTGATCTCATTCACTCTGTGGAGCCCAGATTCTCAGTTGATCTCATACACTCTGTGGAGCCCAGATTCTCAGTTGATCTGATACACTCTGTGGAGGCCAGATTCTCAGTTGATCTCATACACTATGTGGAGCCCGGGTTCCCAGTTGATCTCATACACTCTGTGGATCCTAGATTCTCAGTTGATCTCGCACACTCTGTGGAGCCTAGATTCTCGGTTGATCTCAAACACTCTGTGGAGCTTAGATTCTCTGCTGATCTCATACACTTTATGGAGCCTAGGTTCTCAGTTGATTTCATACACTCTGTGGAGCCTAGATTCTCAGTTGATCTCATGCACTCCATGGATCCTAGGTTCCCAGTTGATCTCATACACTCTGTGGAGCCCAGATTCTCAGTTGATGTCATACACTCTGTGGAGCCTAGATTCTCAGTTGATCTCATACACTCTGTGTATCCTAGCTTCTCAGTTGATCTCATACACTTTGTGGATCCTAGATTCTCAGTTGATCTCACACACTCTGTGGAGTCTAGATTCTCGGTTGATCTCATACACTTTATGGAGCCTAGGTTCCCAGTTGATCTCATACACTCTGTGGAGCGTAGATTCTCAGTTGATGTCATACACTCTGTGGAGCCCATATTCTCAGTTGATCTCATTCACTCTGTGGAGCCCAGATTCTCAGTTGATCTCATACACTCTGTGGAGAAAAGATTCTCAGTTGATCTCATACACTCTGTGGAGCCTCGGTTCCCGGTAGATCTCATACACTCTGTGGATCTTAGATTCTAAGTTGATCTCACACACTCTGTGGAGCCTAGATTCTCGGTTGATCTCATACACTCTGTGGAGCTTAGATTCTCAGCTGATCTCATACACTTTATGGAGCCTAGGTTCTCAGTTGATTTCATACACTCTGTGGAGCCTAGATTCTCAGTTGATCTCATGCACTCTATGGAGCCTAGGTTCCCAGTTGATCTCATACACTCTGTGGAGCCCAGATTCTCAGTTGATCTCATACACTCTGTGGAGCCCAGATTCTCAGTTGATCTCATACACTCTGTGGAGCCTAGATTCTCAGTTGATCTCATACACTCTGTGTATCCTAGCTTCTCAGTTGATCTCATACACTCTGTGGATCCTAGATTCTCAGTTGATCTCACACACTCTGTGGAGCCTAGATTCTCGGTTGATCTCATACACTCTGTGGAGCTTAGATTCTCAGCTGATCTCATACACTTTATGGAGCCTAGGTTCTCAGTTGATTTCATACACTCTGTGGAGCCTAGATTCTCAGTTGATCTCATGCACTCTATGGAGCCTACGTTCCCAGTTGATCTCATACACTCTGTGGAGCCCAGATTCTCAGTTGATGTCATACACTCTGTGGAGCCCAGATTCTCAGATGATCTCATACACTCTGTGGAGCCTAGATTCTCAGTTGATCTCATACACTCTGTGGAGCGTAGATTCTCAGTTGATCTCATACGCTGCAGCCTAGATTCTCAGTTGGTCTCATGCACTCTGTGGAGCCTATATTCTCAATTGATTTCCTACACTCTGTGGAGCCCAGATTCTCAGTTGATCTCATACACTCTATGGAGCCTAGATTCTCAGTTGATCTCATACACTCTATGGAGCCTAGATTCTCAGTTGATCTCATGCACTCTATGGAGCCTAGGTTCCCAGTTGATCTCATACACTCTGTGGAGCCCAGATTCTCAGTTGATGTCATACACTCTGTGGAGCCTAGATTCTCAGTTGATCTCATACACTCTGTGTATCCTAGCTTCTCAGTTGATCTCATACACTTTGTGGATCCTAGATTCTCAGTTGATCTCACACACTCTGTGGAGTCTAGATTCTCAGCTGATCTCATACACTTTATGGAGCCTAGGTTCTCAGTTGATTTCATACACTCTGTGGAGCCTAGATTCCCAGTTGATCTCATGCACTCTATGGAGCCTAGGTTCCCAGTTGATCTCATACACTCTGTGGAGCCCAGATTCTCAGTTGATGTCATACACTCTGTGGAGCCTAGATTCTCAGTTGATCTCATACACTCTGTGTATCCTAGCTTCTCAGTTGATCTCATACACTTTGTGGATCCTAGATTCTCAGTTGATCTCACACACTCTGTGGAGTCTAGATTCTCGGTTGATCTCATACACTCTGTGGAGCTTAGATTCTCAGCTGATCTCATACACTTTATGGAGCCTAGGTTCCCAGTTGATCTCATAAACTCTGTGGAGCACAGATTCTCAGTTGATGTCATACACTCTGTGGAGCCCAGATTCTCAGTTGATCTCATTCACTCTGTGGAGCCCAGATTCTCAGTTGATCTCATACACTCTGTGGAGAAAAGATTCTCAGTTGATCTCATACACTCTGTGGAGCCTAGGTTCCCGGTAGATCTCATACACTCTGTGGATCTTAGATTCTCAGTTGATCTCACACACTCTGTGGAGCCTAGATTCTCGGTTGATCTCATACACTCTGTGGAGCTTAGATTCTCAGCTGATCTCATACACTTTATGGAGCCTAGGTTCTCAGTTGATCTCATACACTCTGTGGAGCCTAGATTCTGAGTTAATCTCATACACTCCAAGCTAGATTCTCAGTTGGTCTCATGCACTCTGTGGAGCCTAGATTCTCAATTGATTTCCTACACTCTGTGGAGCGTAGATTCTCAGTTGATCTCATACACTCTGTGGAGCCTAGATTCTCAGTTGATTTCATACACTCTGTGTATACTAGATTCTCAGTTGAACTCATACACTCTGTGGCGCCTAGATTCTCAGTTGATCTCATATGCTCCAGCCTAGATTCTCAGTTGATATCATGCACTCTCTGGAGCCCAGATTCTCAGTTGATCTCATACACTCTGTGGAGCCTAGATTATCAGTTGATCTCATATGCTCCAGCCTAGTTTCTCAGTTGGTCTCATGCACTCTGTAGAGCCTAGATTCTCAATTGATTTCCTACACTCTGTGGAGCCCAGATTCTCAGTTGATCTCATACACTCTGTGGAGCGTAGATTCTCAGTTGGTCTCATGCACTCTGTGGAGCCTAAATTCTCAATTGATTTCCTACACTCTGTGGAGCCTAGATTCTCAGTTGATCTCATACACTCCGTGGAGCCTGGATTCTCAGTTGATTTCATACACTCTGTGTATACTAGATTCTCAGTTGAACTCATACACTCTGTGGCGCCTAGATTCTCAGTTGATCGCATACGCTCCAGCCTAGATTCTCAGTTGATATCATGCACTCTTGGGAGCCCAGATTCTCAGTTGATCTCATACACTCTGTGGAGCCTAGATTATCAGTTGATCTCATATGCTCCAGCCTAGTTTCTCAGTTGGTCTCATGCACTCTGTGGAGCCTAGATTCTCAATTGATTTCCTACACTCTGTGGAGCCCAGATTCTCAGTTGATCTCATACACTCTGTGGAGCGTAGATTCTCAGTTGATCTCATACACTCTGTGGAGCCCAGATTCTCAGTTGATCTCATGCACTCTATGGATCCCAGATTCTCAGTTGATCTCATACGCTCCAGCCGAGATTCTCAGTTGATCTCATGCACTCTGTGGAGCCTAAATTCTCAATTGATTTCCTACACTGTGTGGATCCTAGATTTTCAGTTGATCTCATACACTCTGTGGAGCCTAGATTCTCAGTTGATTTCTACACTCTGTGGAGCCCAGATTCTCAGTTGATCTCATACACTCAGTGGGTCCTGGATTCTCAGTTGATCTCATACACTCTATGGAGCCTAGGTTCCTATTTGATCTCATACACTCTGTGGAACCCAGATTCTCAGTTGATCTCATACACTATGTGTATCCCACATTCTCAGTTGATCTCATACACTCTGTGGAGCCTAGATTCTCAGTTGATCTCATACGCTCCAGCCTGGATTCTCAGTTGATCCCATACACTCTGTGGAGCCGAGATTCTCAATTGATTTCCTACTCTCTGTTGAGCCCCAATTCTCATTTGATCTCATATACTCCGTGGAGCCTAGATTCGCAGTTGATCTCATACACTCTATGGAGCCTAGATTCTCAGTTGATCTCATACACTCTGTGGAACATAGATTCTCAGTTGATCTCATGCACTGTGGATCCTAGATTTTCAGTTGATCTCATACACTCTGTGGAGTCTAGATTCTCAGTTGATCTCATACACTCCAGCCTAGATTCTCAGTTGATCGCATACACTCTGTGTATCCTAGATTCTCAGTTGATCTCATACACTCTATGGAGCCCAGATTCTCAGTTGATCTCATTCACTCTGTGGAGCCCAGATTCTCAGTTGATCTCATACACTCTGTGGAGCCCAGATTCTCAGTTGATCTGATACACTCTGTGGAGGCCAGATTCTCAGTTGATCTCATACACTATGTGGAGCCCGGGTTCCCAGTTGATCTCATACACTCTGTGGATCCTAGATTCTCAGTTGATCTCGCACACTCTGTGGAGCCTAGATTCTCGGTTGATCTCAAACACTCTGTGGAGCTTAGATTCTCTGCTGATCTCATACACTTTATGGAGCCTAGGTTCTCAGTTGATTTCATACACTCTGTGGAGCCTAGATTCTCAGTTGATCTCATGCACTCCATGGATCCTAGGTTCCCAGTTGATCTCATACACTCTGTGGAGCCCAGATTCTCAGTTGATGTCATACACTCTGTGGAGCCTAGATTCTCAGTTGATCTCATACACTCTGTGTATCCTAGATTCTCAGTTGATCTCATACACTTTGTGGATCCTAGATTCTCAGTTGATCTCACACACTCTGTGGAGTCTAGATTCTCGGTTGATCTCATACACTCTGTGGAGCTTAGATTCTCAGCTGATCTCATACACTTTATGGAGCCTAGGTTCCCAGTTGATCTCATACACTCTGTGGAGCGCAGATTCTCAGTTGATGTCATACACTCTGTGGAGCCCATATTCTCAGTTGATCTCATTCACTCTGTGGAGCCCAGATTCTCAGTTGATCTCATACACTCTGTGGAGAAAAGATTCTCAGTTGATCTCATACACTCTGTGGAGCCTAGGTTCCCGGTAGATCTCATACACTCTGTGGATCTTAGATTCTCAGTTGATCTCACACACTCTGTGGAGCCTAGATTCTCGGTTGATCTCCTACACTCTGTGGAGCTTAGATTCTCAGCTGATCTCATACACTTTATGGAGCCTAGGTTCTCAGTTGATTTCATACACTCTGTGGAGCCTAGATTCTCAGTTGATCTCATGCACTCTATGGAGCCTAGGTTCCCAGTTGATCTCATACACTCTGTGGAGCCCAGATTCTCAGTTGATCTCATACACTCTGTGGAGCCCAGATTCTCAGTTGATCTCATACACTCTGTGGAGCCTAGATTCTCAGTTGATCTCATACACTCTGTGTATCCTAGCTTCTCAGTTGATCTCATACACTCTGTGGATCCTAGATTCTCAGTTGATCTCACACACTCTGTGGAGCCTAGATTCTCGGTTGATCTCATACACTCTGTGGAGCTTAGATTCTCAGCTGATCTCATACACTTTATGGAGCCTAGGTTCTCAGTTGATTTCATACACTCTGTGGAGCCTAGATTCTCAGTTGATCTCATGCACTCTATGGAGCCTACGTTCCCAGTTGATCTCATACACTCTGTGGAGCCCAGATTCTCAGTTGATGTCATACACTCTGTGGAGCCCAGATTCTCAGATGATCTCATACACTCTGTGGAGCCTAGATTCTCAGTTGATCTCATACACTCTGTGGAGCGTAGATTCTCAGTTGATCTCATACGCTGCAGCCTAGATTCTCAGTTGGTCTCATGCACTCTGTGGAGCCTATATTCTCAATTGATTTCCTACACTCTGTGGAGCCCAGATTCTCAGTTGATCTCATACACTCTATGGAGCCTAGATTCTCAGTTGATCTCATACACTCTATGGAGCCTAGATTCTCAGTTGATCTCATGCACTCTATGGAGCCTAGGTTCCCAGTTGATCTCATACACTCTGTGGAGCCCAGATTCTCAGTTGATGTCATACACTCTGTGGAGCCTAGATTCTCAGTTGATCTCATACACTCTGTGTATCCTAGCTTCTCAGTTGATCTCATACACTTTGTGGATCCTAGATTCTCAGTTGATCTCACACACTCTGTGGAGTCTAGATTCTCAGCTGATCTCATACACTTTATGGAGCCTAGGTTCTCAGTTGATTTCATACACTCTGTGGAGCCTAGATTCTCAGTTGATCTCATGCACTCTATGGAGCCTAGGTTCCCAGTTGATCTCATACACTCTGTGGAGCCCAGATTCTCAGTTGATGTCATACACTCTGTGGAGCCTAGATTCTCAGTTGATCTCATACACTCTGTGTATCCTAGCTTCTCAGTTGATCTCATACACTTTGTGGATCCTAGATTCTCAGTTGATCTCACACACTCTGTGGAGTCTAGATTGTCGGTTGAATTCATACACTCTGTGGAGCTTAGATTCTCAGCTGATCTCATACACTTTATGGAGCCTAGGTTCCCAGTTGATCTTATACACTCTGTGGAGCGCAGATTCTCAGTTGATGTCATACACTCTGTGGAGCCCATATTCTCAGTTGATCTCATTCACTCTGTGGAGCCCAGATTCTCAGTTGATCTCATACACTCTGTGGAGAAAAGATTCTCAGTTGATCTCATACACTCTGTGGAGCCTAGGTTCCCGGTAGATCTCATACACTCTGTGGATCTTAGATTCTCAGTTGATCTCACACACTCTGTGGAGCCTAGATTCTCGGTTGATCTCCTACACTCTGTGGAGCTTAGATTCTCAGCTGATCTCATACACTTTATGGAGCCTAGGTTCTCAGTTGATTTCATACACTCTGTGGAGCCTAGATTCTCAGTTGATCTCATGCACTCTATGGAGCCTAGGTTCCCAGTTGATCTCATACACTCTGTGGAGCCCAGATTCTCAGTTGATCTCATACACTCTGTGGAGCCCAGATTCTCAGTTGATCTCATACACTCTGTGGAGCCTAGATTCTCAGTTGATCTCATACACTCTGTGTATCCTAGCTTCTCAGTTGATCTCATACACTCTGTGGATCCTAGATTCTCAGTTGATCTCACACACTCTGTGGAGCCTAGATTCTCGGTTGATCTCATACACTCTGTGGAGCTTAGATTCTCAGCTGATCTCATACACTTTATGGAGCCTAGGTTCTCAGTTGATTTCATACACTCTGTGGAGCCTAGATTCTCAGTTGATCTCATGCACTCTATGGAGCCTACGTTCCCAGTTGATCTCATACACTCTGTGGAGCCCAGATTCTCAGTTGATGTCATACACTCTGTGGAGCCCAGATTCTCAGATGATCTCATACACTCTGTGGAGCCTAGATTCTCAGTTGATCTCATACACTCTGTGGAGCGTAGATTCTCAGTTGATCTCATACGCTGCAGCCTAGATTCTCAGTTGGTCTCATGCACTCTGTGGAGCCTATATTCTCAATTGATTTCCTACACTCTGTGGAGCCCAGATTCTCAGTTGATCTCATACACTCTATGGAGCCTAGATTCTCAGTTGATCTCATACACTCTATGGAGCCTAGATTCTCAGTTGATCTCATGCACTCTATGGAGCCTAGGTTCCCAGTTGATCTCATACACTCTGTGGAGCCCAGATTCTCAGTTGATGTCATACACTCTGTGGAGCCTAGATTCTCAGTTGATCTCATACACTCTGTGTATCCTAGCTTCTCAGTTGATCTCATACACTTTGTGGATCCTAGATTCTCAGTTGATCTCACACACTCTGTGGAGTCTAGATTCTCAGCTGATCTCATACACTTTATGGAGCCTAGGTTCTCAGTTGATTTCATACACTCTGTGGAGCCTAGATTCTCAGTTGATCTCATGCACTCTATGGAGCCTAGGTTCCCAGTTGATCTCATACACTCTGTGGAGCCCAGATTCTCAGTTGATGTCATACACTCTGTGGAGCCTAGATTCTCAGTTGATCTCATACACTCTGTGTATCCTAGCTTCTCAGTTGATCTCATACACTTTGTGGATCCTAGATTCTCAGTTGATCTCACACACTCTGTGGAGTCTAGATTGTCGGTTGATCTCATACACTCTGTGGAGCTTAGATTCTCAGCTGATCTCATACACTTTATGGAGCCTAGGTTCCCAGTTGATCTCATACACTCTGTGGAGCGCAGATTCTCAGTTGATGTCATACACTCTGTGGAGCCCAGATTCTCAGTTGATCTCATTCACTCTGTGGAGCCCAGATTCTCAGTTGATCTCATACACTCTGTGGAGAAAAGATTCTCAGTTGATCTCATACACTCTGTGGAGCCTAGGTTCCCGGTAGATCTCATACACTCTGTGGATCTTAGATTCTCAGTTGATCTCACACACTCTGTGGAGCCTAGATTCTCGGTTGATCTCATACACTCTGTGGAGCTTAGATTCTCAGCTGATCTCATACACTTTATGGAGCCTAGGTTCTCAGTTGATTTCATACACTCTGTGGAGCCTAGATTCTCAGTTGATCTCATGCACTCTATGGAGCCTAGGTTCCCAGTTGATCTCATACACTCTGTGGAGCCCAGATTCTCAGTTGATCTCATACACTCTGTGGAGCCCAGATTCTCAGTTGATCTCATACACTCTGTGGAGCCTAGATTCTCAGTTGATCTCATACACTCTGTGTATCCTAGCTTCTCAGTTGATCTCATACACTCTGTGGATCCTAGATTCTCAGTTGATCTCACACACTCTGTGGAGCCTAGATTCTCGGTTGATCTCATACACTCTGTGGAGCTTAGATTCTCAGCTGATCTCATACACTTTATGGAGCCTAGGTTCTCAGTTGATTTCATACACTCTGTGGAGCCTAGATTCTCAGTTGATCTCATGCACTCTATGGAGCCTACGTTCCCAGTTGATCTCATACACTCTGTGGAGCCCAGATTCTCAGTTGATGTCATACACACTGTGGAGCCCAGATTGTCAGATGATCTCATACACTCTGTGGAGCCTAGATTCTCAGTTGATCTCATACACTCTGTGGAGCGTAGATTCTCAGTTGATCTCATACGCTGCAGCCTAGATTCTCAGTTGGTCTCATGCACTCTGTGGAGCCTATATTCTCAATTGATTTCCTACACTCTGTGGAGCCCAGATTCTCAGTTGATCTCATACACTCTATGGAGCCTAGATTCTCAGTTGATCTCATACACTCTATGGAGCCTAGGTTCCCAGTTGATCTCATACACTCTGTGGAGCCCAGATTCTCAGTTGATCTCATACACTCTGTGGAGCCTAGATTCTCAGTTGATTTCCTACACTCTGCGGAGCCCGGATTCTCAGTTGATCTCATACGCTGCAGCCTAGATTCTCAGTTGGTCTCATGTACTCTGTGGAGCCTAGATTCTCAATTGATTTCCTACACTCTGTGGAGCCCAGATTCTCAGTTGATCTCATACACTCTGTGGAGCCTAGATTCTCAGTTGATTTCCTACACTCTGTGGAGCCCAGATTCTCAGTTGATCTCATTCACTCTATGGGGCCTAGATTCTCAGTTGATCTCATACACTCTATGGAGCCTAGGTTCCCAGTTGATCTCATACACTCTGTGGAGCCCAGATTCTCAGTTAATCTCATACACTCTGTGGAGCCTAGATTCTCAGTTGATTTCCTACACTCTGTCGAGCCCGGATTCTCAGTTGATCTCATACACTATATGGAGCCTAGATTCTCAGTTGATCTTATACACTCTGTGGAGCCTAGGTTATCAGTTGATCTCATATGCTCCAGCCTGGATTCTCAGTTGGTCTCATACCCTCTGTGGAGCCTAGATTCTCAGTTGATTTCCTACACTAAGTGGAGCCCCGATTCTCAGTTGATCTCATATACTCTGTGGAGCCTAGATTCTCAGTTGATCTCATACACTCTATGGAGCCTAGATTCTCAGTTGATCTCATACACTCTGTGGAACCCTGATTCTCAGTTGATCTCATACACTCTGTGTATCCTAGATTTTCAGTTGATCTCATAGACTCTGTGGATCCTAGATTTTCAGTTCATCTCATACACTCTGTGGATCCTAGATTTTCAGTTGATCTCATACACTCTGTGGAGCCTAGATTCTCAGTTGATCTCCTACACTCCGGCCTAGATTCTCAGTTGATCTCATACACTCTGTGTATCCTAGATTCTCAGTTGATCTCATACACATGGAGCCCAGATTCTCAGTTGATATCATACACTCTGTGGAGCCCAAATTCTCAGTTGATCTCATACACTCTTTGGAGCCCAGATTCTCAGTTAATCTCATACACTCTGTGGAGCCCAGATTCTCTGTTCATCTCATACACTCTATGGAGCCTAGGTTCCCAGTTGATGTCATACACTCTGTGGAGCCTAGATTCTCAGTTGATCTCTTACACTCTATGGAGCCTAGGTTCCCAGTTCATCTCAAACACTCTGTGAATTCTAGATTCCTAGTTGATCTCATACACTCTATGGAGCCCAGATTCTCAGTTGATCTCATACACTCTATGGAGCCCAGATTCTCAATTGATCTCATACAGTCTGTGGAGCCCAGATACTCAGTTGATTTCCTACACTCGGTGGAGCCCTGATTCTCATTTGATCTCATACACTCTGTGGAGCCCAGATTCGCATTTTATCTCATACACTCTGTGGAGCCTAGATTCTCAGTTGATCTCATACACTCTATGGAGCCCAGATTCACAGTTGATCTCATACACTCTGTGGAGCCTAGATTCTCAGTTGATCGCATACA
This sequence comes from Ambystoma mexicanum, assembly GCF_040938575.1. Lineage (NCBI taxonomy): Eukaryota > Metazoa > Chordata > Amphibia > Caudata > Ambystomatidae > Ambystoma > Ambystoma mexicanum. Next base: position 23,007,128 of record NC_090931.1, read on the forward strand.
CTCTGTGGAGCCCAGATTCTCAGTTGATCTCATACACTCTATGGAGCCTAGATTGTCAGTTGATCGCATGCACTCTGTGGAGACTAGATTCTCAGTTGATCTCATGCACTCGGTGGAGCCCACATTCTCAGTTGATCTCATACACTCTATGGAATCTAGATTCTCAGTTGATCTCATAAGCTCCAGCCTAGATTCTCAGTTGATCTCATACACTCTGTGGAGCTCAGATTCTCACTTTATTTCCTACACTCTGTGGAGCCCAGATTCTTAGTTGATCTCACACACTCTGTGGAGCTCAGATTCTCAGTTGATCTCACACACTCTGTGGAGCCCAGATTCTCAGTTGATCTCATACACTCTGTTGAGACCAGATTCTCAGTTGATTTCATACTCTGTGGAGACTAGATTCTCAGTTGATCTCATGCACTCTGTGGAGCCTAGATTCTCAGTCGATCTCATACACTCTATGGAGCCCAGATTCTCATTGATCTCATCCACTCTATGCAGCCTAGGTTGCCAGTTTATCTCATACACTCTGTGGAGCCCAGATTCTCAGTTGATCTCATACACTCTGTGGAGCCTATGTTCTCAGTTGATCTCATACACTCTATGGAGCCCAGATTCTCAATTAATCTCATACACTCTGTGGAGTCTAGATTCTCAGTTGATCTCACACACTCTGTGGAGCCTAGATTCTCAGTTGATCTCTTACACTCTGTTGAGCCCAAATTCTCAGTTGATCTCATACACTCTATGGAACCCAGATTCTCAGTGGATCTCATACACTCTATGGAGCCCAGATTCTCAGTTGATCTCATACACTCTGTCGTGCCCAGATTCTCAGTTGATTTCATGCACTCTGTGGAGCCTAGATTCTCAGTTGATCTCATACGCTCCAGCCTAGATTCTCAGTTGATCTCATACACTCTGTGGAGCCTAGATTTTCAGTTGATCTCACACACTCTGTGGAGCCCAGATTCTCAGTTGAACTCATATACTCTGTGGAGCCCAGATTCGTAGTTGATCTCATACACTCCGTGGAGCCTAGATTCTCAGTTGAACTCATATACTCTGTGGAGCCTAGGTTCCCAGTTGATCTCATACACTCTGTGGAGCCTAGATTCTCAGTTGATCTCATATACTCTATGGAGCCTGGGTTCCCAGCTCATCTCAAACACTCTGTGGAGTCTAGATTCTTAGTTGATCTCATACATTCTGTGGAGCCTAGGTTCACAGTTGAAATCATACACTCTGTGGAGCCCATATTCTCAGTTGATCTCATACACTCTGTGGAGCCCATATGAGTTCAACTGAGAATCTAGGCTCCACAGAGTGTATGAGATCAACTGAGAATCTAGGCTCCACAGAGTGTATGAGATCATCTGAGAATCTGGGCTCCACATAGTGTATGACATCAACTGAGAATCTGGGCTCCAAAGAGTGTATGAGATCAACTGGGAACCTAGGCTCCATAGAGTGCATGAGATCAACTGAGAATCTAGGCTCCACAGAGTGTATGAAATCAACTGAGAACCTAGGCTCCATAAAGTGTATGAGATCAGCTGAGATCAGCTCATACACTATGTGGAGCCCAGATTCTCAGTTGATCACATACACTATTCACAGTTGATCTCATACACTCTGTGGAGCCAAGATTCTCAGTTGATCGCATACACTCTGTGGAGTCTAGTTTCTCAGTAGATCTCATACACTCTGTGGAGCCTAGATTCTCAGTTGATCTCATACATTCTGTGGAGCCTAGATTCTCCGTTGATCTCATACATTCTGTGGAGCCTAGATTCTCAGTTGATTTCCTACACTCTGTTATGCCCAGATTCTCAGTTGATCTCATAAACTCTGTGGAGCCCAGATTCTCAGTTGATCTCATACACTCTGTGGAGCCCAGATTCTCAGTTGATCTCATCCACTCTATGGAGCCTAGGTTGCCAGTTGATCTCATACACTCTGTGGAGCCCAGATTCCCAGTTGATCTCATACACAATGTGGAGCCCAGATTCTCAGTTGATCTCATGCACTCTGTGGAGCCTAGATTCTCAGTTGATCTCATACACTTTATGGAGCCTAGGTTCCAAGTTGATCTCATACACTCTGTGGAGTCTAAATTCTCAGTTGATCTCATACACTCAGTGGAGCCTAGGTTCTCAGTTGATCTCATACACTCTGTGAAGCCCAGATTCTCAGTTGATCTCATACACTCTGTGGAGCCTAGATTCTCGGTTGATCTCATACACTCTGTGGAGCTTAGATTCTCAGCTGATCTCATACACTTTATGGAGCCTAGGTTCTCAGTTGATCTCATACACTCTGTGGAGCCTAGATTCTGATTTAATCTCATACACTCCAAGCTAGATTCTCAGTTGGTCTCATGCACTCTGTGGAGCCTAGATTCTCAATTGATTTCCTACACTCTGTGGAGCCTAGATTCTCAGTTGATCCCATACACTCTGTGGAGCCTAGATTCTCAGTTGATTTCATACACTCTGTGTATACTAGATTCTCAGTTGAACTCATACACTCTGTGGCGCCTAGATTCTCAGTTGATCTCATATGCTCCAGCCTAGATTCTCAGTTGATATCATGCACTCTCTGGAGCCCAGATTCTCAGTTGATCTCATACACTCTGTGGAGCCTAGATTATCAGTTGATCTCATATGCTCCAGCCTAGTTTCTCAGTTGGTCTCATGCACTCTGTAGAGCCTAGATTCTCAATTGATTTCCTACACTCTGTGGAGCCCAGATTCTCAGTTGATCTCATACACTCTGTGGAGCGTAGATTCTCAGTTGGTCTCATGCATTCTGTGGAGCCTAAATTCTCAATTGATTTCCTACACTCTGTGGAGCCTAGATTCTCAGTTGATCTCATACACTCTGTGGAGCCTAGATTCTCAGTTGATTTCATACACTCTGTGTATACTAGATTCTCAGTTGAACTCATACACTCTGTGGCGCCTAGATTCTCAGTTGATCGCATACGCTCCAGCCTAAATTCTCAGTTGATATCATGCACTCTCGGGAGCCCAGATTCTCAGTTGATCTCATACACTCTGTGGAGCCTAGATTATCAGTTGATCTCATATGCTCCAGCCTAGTTTCTCAGTTGGTCTCATGCACTCTGTGGAGCCTAGATTCTCAATTGATTTCCTACACTCTGTGGAGCCCAGATTCTCAGTTGATCTCATACACTCTGTGGAGCGTAGATTCTCAGTTGATCTCATACACTCTGTGGAGCCCAGATTCTCAGTTGATCTCATGCACTCTATGGATCCCAGATTCTCAGTTGATCTCATACGCTCCAGCCGAGATTCTCAGTTGATCTCATGCACTCTGTGGAGCCTAAATTCTCAATTGATTTCCTACACTGTGTGGATCCTAGATTTTCAGTTGATCTCATACACTCTGTGGAGCCTAGATTCTCAGTTGATTTCTACACTCTGTGGAGCCCAGATTCTCAGTTGATCTCATACACTCAGTGGGTCCTAGATTCTCAGTTGATCTCATACACTCTATGGAGCCTAGGTTCCTATTTGATCTCATACACTCTGTGGAACCCAGATTCTCAGTTGATCTCATACACTATGTGTATCCCACATTCTCAGTTGATCTCATACACTCTGTGGAGCCTAGATTCTCAGTTGATCTCATACGCTCCAGCCTGGATTCTCAGTTGATCCCATACACTCTGTGGAGCCGAGATTCTCAATTGATTTCCTACTCTCTGTTGAGCCCCAATTCTCATTTGATCTCATATACTCCGTGGAGCCTAGATTCACAGTTGATCTCATACACTCTATGGAGCCTAGATTCTCAGTTGATCTCATACACTCTGTGGAACATAGATTCTCAGTTGATCTCATGCACTGTGGATCCTAGATTTTCAGTTGATCTCATACACTCTGTGGAGTCTAGATTCTCAGTTGATCTCATACACTCCAGCCTAGATTCTCAGTTGATCGCATACACTCTGTGTATCCTAGATTCTCAGTTGATCTCATACACTCTATGGAGCCCAGATTCTCAGTTGATCTCATTCACTCTGTGGAGCCCAGATTCTCAGTTGATCTCATACACTCTGTGGAGCCCAGATTCTCAGTTGATCTGATACACTCTGTGGAGGCCAGATTCTCAGTTGATCTCATACACTATGTGGAGCCCGGGTTCCCAGTTGATCTCATACACTCTGTGGATCCTAGATTCTCAGTTGATCTCGCACACTCTGTGGAGCCTAGATTCTCGGTTGATCTCAAACACTCTGTGGAGCTTAGATTCTCAGCTGATCTCATACACTTTATGGAGCCTAGGTTCTCAGTTGATTTCATACACTCTGTGGAGCCTAGATTCTCAGTTGATCTCATGCACTCCATGGATCCTAGGTTCCCAGTTGATCTCATACACTCTGTGGAGCCCCGATTCTCAGTTGATGTCATACACTCTGTGGAGCCTAGATTCTCAGTTGATCTCATACACTCTGTGTATCCTAGCTTCTCAGTTGATCTCATACACTTTGTGGATCCTAGATTCTCAGTTGATCTCACACACTCTGTGGAGTCTAGATTCTCGGTTGATCTCATACACTCTGTGGAGCTTAGATTCTCAGCTGATCTCATACACTTTATGGAGCCTAGGTTCCCAGTTGATCTCATACACTCTGTGGAGCGCAGATTCTCAGTTGATGTCATACACTCTGTGGAGCCCATATTCTCAGTTGATCTCATTCACTCTGTGGAGCCCAGATTCTCAGTTGATCTCATACACTCTGTGGAGAAAAGATTCTCAGTTGATCTCATACACTCTGTGGAGCCTAGGTTCCCGGTAGATCTCATACACTCTGTGGATCTTAGATTCTCAGTTGATCTCACACACTCTGTGGAGCCTAGATTCTCGGTTGATCTCATACCCTCTGTGGAGCTTAGATTCTCAGCTGATCTCATACACTTTATGGAGCCTAGGTTCTCAGTTGATTTCATACACTCTGTGGAGCCTAGATTCTCAGTTGATCTCATGCACTCTATGGAGCCTAGGTTCCCAGTTGATCTCATACACTCTGTGGAGCCCAGATTCTCAGTTGATCTCATACACTCTGTGGAGCCCAGATTCTCAGTTGATCTCATACACTCTGTGGAGCCTAGATTCTCAGTTGATCTCATACACTCTGTGTATCCTAGCTTCTCAGTTGATCTCATACACTCTGTGGATCCTAGATTCTCAGTTGATCTCACACACTCTGTGGAGCCTAGATTCTCGGTTGATCTCATACACTCTGTGGAGCTTAGATTTTCAGCTGATCTCATACACTTTATGGAGCCTAGGTTCTCAGTTGATTTCATACACTCTGTGGAGCCTAGATTCTCAGTTGATCTCATGCACTCTATGGAGCCTACGTTCCCAGTTGATCTCATACACTCTGTGGAGCCCAGATTCTCAGTTGATGTCATACACTCTGTGGAGCCCAGATTCTCAGATGATCTCATACACTCTGTGGAGCCTAGATTCTCAGTTGATCTCATACACTCTGTGGAGCGTAGATTCTCAGTTGATCACATACGCTGCAGCCTATATTCTCAGTTGGTCTCATGCACTCTGTGGAGCCTATATTCTCAATTGATTTCCTACACTCTGTGGAGCCCAGATTCTCAGTTGATCTCATACACTCTATGGAGCCTAGATTCTCAGTTGATCTCATACACTCTATGGAGCCTAGATTCTCAGTTGATCTCATGCACTCTATGGAGCCTAGGTTCCCAGTTGATCTCATACACTCTGTGGAGCCCAGATTCTCAGTTGATGTCATACACTCTGTGGAGCCTAGATTCTCAGTTGATCTCATACACTCTGTGTATCCTAGCTTCTCAGTTGATCTCATACACTTTGTGGATCCTAGATTCTCAGTTGATCTCACACACTCTGTGGAGTCTAGATTCTCAGCTGATCTCATACACTTTATGGAGCCTAGGTTCTCAGTTGATTTCATACACTCTGTGGAGCCTAGATTCTCAGTTGATCTCATGCACTCTATGGAGCCTAGGTTCCCAGTTGATCTCATACACTCTGTGGAGCCCAGATTCTCAGTTGATGTCATACACTCTGTGGAGCCTAGATTCTCAGTTGATCTCATACACTCTGTGTATCCTAGCTTCTCAGTTGATCTCATACACTTTGTGGATCCTAGATTCTCAGTTGATCTCACACACTCTGTGGAGTCTAGATTGTCGGTTGATCTCATACACTCTGTGGAGCTTAGATTCTCAGCTGATCTCATACACTTTATGGAGCCTAGGTTCCCAGTTGATCTCATACACTCTGTGGAGCGCAGATTCTCAGTTGATGTCATACACTCTGTGGAGCCCAGATTCTCAGTTGATCTCATTCACTCTGTGGAGCCCAGATTCTCAGTTGATCTCATACACTCTGTGGAGAAAAGATTCTCAGTTGATCTCATACACTCTGTGGAGCCTAGGTTCCCGGTAGATCTCATACACTCTGTGGATCTTAGATTCTCAGTTGATCTCACACACTCTGTGGAGCCTAGATTCTCGGTTGATCTCATACACTCTGTGGAGCTTAGATTCTCAGCTGATCTCATACACTTTATGGAGCCTAGGTTCTCAGTTGATTTCATACACTCTGTGGAGCCTAGATTCTCAGTTGATCTCATGCACTCTATGGAGCCTAGGTTCCCAGTTGATCTCATACACTCTGTGGAGCCCAGATTCTCAGTTGATCTCATACACTCTGTGGAGCCCAGATTCTCAGTTGATCTCATACACTCTGTGGAGCCTAGATTCTCAGTTGATCTCATACACTCTGTGTATCCTAGCTTCTCAGTTGATCTCATACACTCTGTGGATCCTAGATTCTCAGTTGATCTCACACACTCTGTGGAGCCTAGATTCTCGGTTGATCTCATACACTCTGTGGAGCTTAGATTCTCAGCTGATCTCATACACTTTATGGAGCCTAGGTTCTCAGTTGATTTCATACACTCTGTGGAGCCTAGATTCTCAGTTGATCTCATGCACTCTATGGAGCCTACGTTCCCAGTTGATCTCATACACTCTGTGGAGCCCAGATTCTCAGTTGATGTCATACACTCTGTGGAGCCCAGATTGTCAGATGATCTCATACACTCTGTGGAGCCTAGATTCTCAGTTGATCTCATACACTCTGTGGATCGTAGATTCTCAGTTGATCTCATACGCTGCAGCCTAGATTCTCAGTTGGTCTCATGCACTCTGTGGAGCCTATATTCTCAATTGATTTCCTACACTCTGTGGAGCCCAGATTCTCAGTTGATCTCATACACTCTATGGAGCCTAGATTCTCAGTTGATCTCATACACTCTATGGAGCCTAGGTTCCCAGTTGATCTCATACACTCTGTGGAGCCCAGATTCTCAGTTGATCTCATACACTCTGTGGAGCCTAGATTCTCAGTTGATTTCCTACACTCTGCGGAGCCCGGATTCTCAGTTGATCTCATACGCTGCAGCCTAGATTCTCAGTGGGTCTCATGTACTCTGTGGAGCCTAGATTCTCAATTGATTTCCTACACTCTGTGGAGCCCAGATTCTCAGTTGATCTCATACACTCTGTGGAGCTTAGATTCTCAGTTGATCTCATACACTCTGTGGAGCCTAGATTCTCAGTTGATTTCCTACACTCTGTGGAGCCCAGATTCTCAGTTGATCTCATTCACTCTATGGAGCCTAGATTCTCAGTTGATCTCATACACTCTATGGAGCCTAGGTTCCCAGTTGATCTCATACACTCTGTGGAGCCCAGATTCTCAGTTAATCTCATACACTCTGTGGAGCCTAGATTCTCAGTTGATTTCCTACACTCTGTCGAGCCCGGATTCTCAGTTGATCTCATACACTATATGGAGCCTAGATTCTCAGTTGATCTTATACACTCTGTGGAGCCTAGGTTCTCAGTTGATCTCATATGCTCCAGCCTGGATTCTCAGTTGGTCTCATACCCTCTGTGGAGCCTAGATTATCAGTTGATTTCCTACACTAAGTGGAGCCCCGATTCTCAGTTGATCTCATATACTCTGTGGAGCCTAGATTCTCAGTTGATCTCATACACTCTGTGGAGCCTAGATTCTCGGTTGATCTCATACACTCTGTGGAGCTTAGATTCTCAGCTGATCTCATACACTTTATGGAGCCTAGGTTCTCAGTTGATTTCATACACTCTGTGGAGCCTAGATTCTCAGTTGATCTCATGCACTCTATGGAGCCTAGGTTCCCAGTTGATCTCATACACTCTGTGGAGCCCAGATTCTCAGTTGATCTCATACACTCTGTGGAGCCCAGATTCTCAATTGATCTCATACACTCTGTGGAGCCTAGATTCTCAGTTGATCTCATACACTCTGTGTATCCTAGCTTCTCAGTTGATCTCATACACTCTGTGGATCCTAGATTCTCAGTTGATCTCACACACTCTGTGGAGCCTAGATTCTCGGTTGATCTCATACACTCTGTGGAGCTTAGATTCTCAGCTGATCTCATACACTTTATGGAGCCTAGGTTCTCAGTTGATTTCATACACTCTGTGGAGCCTAGATTCTCAGTTGATCTCATGCACTCTATGGAGCCTACGTTCCCAGTTGATCTCATACACTCTGTGGAGCCCAGATTCTCAGTTGATGTCATACACTCTGTGGAGCCCAGATTCTCAGATGATCTCATACACTCTGTGGAGCCTAGATTCTCAGTTGATCTCATACACTCTGTGGAGCGTAGATTCTCAGTTGATCTCATACGCTGCAGCCTAGATTCTCAGTTGGTCTCATGCACTCTGTGGAGCCTATATTCTCAATTGATTTCCTACACTCTGTGGAGCCCAGATTCTCAGTTGATCTCATACACTCTATGGAGCCTAGATTCTCAGTTGATCTCATACACTCTATGGAGCCTAGATTCTCAGTTGATCTCATGCACTCTATGGAGCCTAGGTTCCCAGTTGATCTCATACACTCTGTGGAGCCCAGATTCTCAGTTGATGTCATACACTCTGTGGAGCCTAGATTCTCAGTTGATCTCATACACTCTGTGTATCCTAGCTTCTCAGTTGATCTCATACACTTTGTGGATCCTAGATTCTCAGTTGATCTCACACACTCTGTGGAGTCTAGATTCTCAGCTGATCTCATACACTTTATGGAGCCTAGGTTCTCAGTTGATTTCATACACTCTGTGGAGCCTAGATTCTCAGTTGATCTCATGCACTCTATGGAGCCTAGGTTCCCAGTTGATCTCATACACTCTGTGGAGCCCAGATTCTCAGTTGATGTCATACACTCTGTGGAGCCTAGATTCTCAGTTGATCTCATACACTCTGTGTATCCTAGCTTCTCAGTTGATCTCATACACTTTGTGGATCCTAGATTCTCAGTTGATCTCACACACTCTGTGGAGTCTAGATTCTCGGTTGATCTCATACACTTTGTGGAGCTTAGATTCTCAGCTGATCTCATACACTTTATGGAGCCTAGGTTCCCAGTTGATCTCATAAACTCTGTGGAGCACAGATTCTCAGTTGATGTCATACACTCTGTGGAGCCCAGATTCTCAGTTGATCTCATTCACTCTGTGGAGCCCAGATTCTCAGTTGATCTCATACACTCTGTGGAGAAAAGATTCTCAGTTGATCTCATGCACTCTGTGGAGCCTAGGTTCCCGGTAGATCTCATACACTCTGTGGATCTTAGATTCTCAGTTGATCTCACACACTCTGTGGAGCCTAGATTCTCGGTTGATCTCATACACTCTGTGGAGCTTAGATTCTCAGCTGATTTCATACACTTTATGGAGCCTAGGTTCTCAGTTGATCTCATACACTCTGTGGAGCCTAGATTCTGAGTTAATCTCATACACTCCAAGCTAGATTCTCAGTTGGTCTCATGCACTCTGTGGAGCCTAGATTCTCAATTGATTTCCTACACTCTGTGGAGCCTAGATTCTCAGTTGATCTCATACACTCTGTGGAGCCTAGATTCTCAGTTGATTTCATACACTCTGTGTATACTAGATTCTCAGTTGAACTCATACACTCTGTGGCGCCTAGATTCTCAGTTGATCTCATATGCTCCAGCCTAGATTCTCAGTTGATATCATGCACTCTCTGGAGCCCAGATTCTCAGTTGATCTCATACACTCTGTGGAGCCTAGATTATCATTTGATCTCATATGCTCCAGCCTAGTTTCTCAGTTGGTCTCATGCACTCTGTAGAGCCTAGATTCTCAATTGATTTCCTACACTCTGTGGAGCCCAGATTCTCAGTTGATCTCATACACTCTGTGGAGCGTAGATTCTCAGTTGGTCTCATGCACTCTGTGGAGCCTAAATTCTCAATTGATTTCCTACACTCTGTGGCGCCTAGATTCTCAGTTGATCTCATATGCTCCAGCCTAGATTCTCAGTTGATATCATGCACTCTCTGGAGCCCAGATTCTCAGTTGATCTCATACACTCTGTGGAGCCTAGATTATCAGTTGATCTCATACACTCTGTGGAGCCTAGATTCTCAGTTGATTTCATACACTCTGTGTATACTAGATTCTCAGTTGAACTCATACACTCTGTGGCGCCTAGATTCTCAGTTGATCTCATATGCTCCAGCCTAGATTCTCAGTTGATATCATGCACTCTCTGGAGCCCAGATTCTCAGTTGATCTCATACACTCTGTGGAGCCTAGATTCTGAGTTAATCTCATACACTCCAAGCTAGATTCTCAGTTGGTCTCATGCACTCTGTGGAGCCTAGATTCTCAATTGATTTCCTACACTCTGTGGAGCCTAGATTCTCAGTTGATCTCATACACTCTGTGGAGCCTAGATTCTCAGTTGATTTCATACACTCTGTGTATACTAGATTCTCAGTTGAACTCATACACTCTGTGGCGCCTAGATTCTCAGTTGATCTCATATGCTCCAGCCTAGATTCTCAGTTGATATCATGCACTCTCTGGAGCCCAGATTCTCAGTTGATCTCATACACTCTGTGGAGCCTAGATTATCAGTTGATCTCATATGCTCCAGCCTAGTTTCTCAGTTGGTCTCATGCACTCTGTAGAGCCTAGATTCTCAATTGATTTCCTACACTCTGTGGAGCCCAGATTCTCAGTTGATCTCATACACTCTGTGGAGCGTAGATTCTCAGTTGGTCTCATGCACTCTGTGGAGCCTAAATTCTCAATTGATTTCCTACACTCTGTGGCGCCTAGTTTCTCAGTTGATATCATGCACTCTCTGGAGCCCAGATTCTCAGTTGATCTCATGCACTCTATGGAGCCTAGGTTCCCAGTTGATCTCATACACTCTGTGGAGCCCAGATTCTCAGTTGATGTCATACACTCTGTGGAGCCTAGATTCTCAGTTGATCTCATACACTCTGTGTATCCTAGCTTCTCAGTTGATCTCATACACTTTGTGGATCCTAGATTCTCAGTTGATCTCACACACTCTGTGGAGTCTAGATTCTCAGCTGATCTCATACACTTTATGGAGCCTAGGTTCTCAGTTGATTTCATACACTCTGTGGAGCCTAGATTCTCAGTTGATCTCATGCACTCTATGGAGCCTAGGTTCCCAGTTGATCTCATACACTCTGTGGAGCCCAGATTCTCAGTTGATGTCATACACTCTGTGGAGCCTAGATTCTCAGTTGATCTCATACACTCTGTGTATCCTAGCTTCTCAGTTGATCTCATACACTTTGTGGATCCTAGATTCTCAGTTGATCTCACACACTCTGTGGAGTCTAGATTCTCGGTTGATCTCATACACTCTGTGGAGCTTAGATTCTCAGCTGATCTCATACACTTTATGGAGCCTAGGTTCCCAGTTGATCTCATAAACTCTGTGGAGCACAGATTCTCAGTTGATGTCATACACTCTGTGGAGCCCAGATTCTCAGTTGATCTCATTCACTCTGTGGAGCCCAGATTCTCAGTTGATCTCATACACTCTGTGGAGAAAAGATTCTCAGTTGATCTCATACACTCTGTGGAGCCTAGGTTCCCGGTAGATCTCATACACTCTGTGGATCTTAGATTCTCAGTTGATCTCACACACTCTGTGGAGCCTAGATTCTCGGTTGATCTCATACACTCTGTGGAGCTTAGATTCTCAGCTGATCTCATACACTTTATGGAGCCTAGGTTCTCAGTTGATCTCATACACTCTGTGGAGCCTAGATTCTGAGTTAATCTCATACACTCCAAGCTAGATTCTCAGTTGGTCTCATGCACTCTGTGGAGCCTAGATTCTCAATTGATTTCCTACACTCTGTGGAGCGTAGATTCTCAGTTGATCTCATACACTCTGTGGAGCCTAGATTCTCAGTTGATTTCATACACTCTGTGTATACTAGATTCTCAGTTGAACTCATACACTCTGTGGCGCCTAGATTCTCAGTTGATCTCATATGCTCCAGCCTAGATTCTCAGTTGATATCATGCACTCTCTGGAGCCCAGATTCTCAGTTTATCTCATACACTCTGTGGAGCCTAGATTATCAGTTGATCTCATATGCTCCAGCCTAGTTTCTCAGTTGGTCTCATGCACTCTGTAGAGCCTAGATTCTCAATTGATTTCCTACACTCTGTGGAGCCCAGATTCTCAGTTGATCTCATACACTCTGTGGAGCGTAGATTCTCAGTTGGTCTCATGCACTCTGTGGAGCCTAAATTCTCAATTGATTTCCTACACTCTGTGGAGCCTAGATTCTCAGTTGATCTCATACACTCTGTGGAGCCTGGATTCTCAGTTGATTTCATACACTCTGTGTATACTAGATTCTCAGTTGAACTCATACACTCTGTGGCGCCTAGATTCTCAGTTGATCGCATACGCTCCAGCCTAGATTCTCAGTTGATATCATGCACTCTCGGGAGCCCAGATTCTCAGTTGATCTCATACACTCTGTGGAGCCTAGATTATCAGTTGATCTCATATGCTCCAGCCTAGTTTCTCAGTTGGTCTCATGCACTCTGTGGAGCCTAGATTCTCAATTGATTTCCTACACTCTGTGGAGCCCAGATTCTCAGTTGATCTCATACACTCTGTGGAGCGTAGATTCTCAGTTGATCTCATACACTCTGTGGAGCCCAGATTCTCAGTTGATCTCATGCACTCTATGGATCCCAGATTCTCAGTTGATCTCATACGCTCCAGCCGAGATTCTCAGTTGATCTCATGCACTCTGTGGAGCCTAAATTCTCAATTGATTTCCTACACTGTGTGGATCCTAGATTTTCAGTTGATCTCATACACTCTGTGGAGCCTAGATTCTCAGTTGATTTCTACACTCTGTGGAGCCCAGATTCTCAGTTGATCTCATACACTCAGTGGGTCCTGGATTCTCAGTTGATCTCATACACTCTATGGAGCCTAGGTTCCTATTTGATCTCATACACTCTGTGGAACCCAGATTCTCAGTTGATCTCATACACTATGTGTATCCCACATTCTCAGTTGATCTCATACACTCTGTGGAGCCTAGATTCTCAGTTGATCTCATACGCTCCAGCCTGGATTCTCAGTTGATCCCATACACTCTGTGGAGCCGAGATTCTCAATTGATTTCCTACTCTCTGTTGAGCCCCAATTCTCATTTGATCTCATATACTCCGTGGAGCCTAGATTCGCAGTTGATCTCATACACTCTATGGAGCCTAGATTCTCAGTTGATCTCATACACTCTGTGGAACATAGATTCTCAGTTGATCTCATGCACTGTGGATCCTAGATTTTCAGTTGATCTCATACACTCTGTGGAGTCTAGATTCTCAGTTGATCTCATACACTCCAGCCTAGATTCTCAGTTGATCGCATACACTCTGTGTATCCTAGATTCTCAGTTGATCTCATACACTCTATGGAGCCCAGATTCTCAGTTGATCTCATTCACTCTGTGGAGCCCAGATTCTCAGTTGATCTCATACACTCTGTGGAGCCCAGATTCTCAGTTGATCTGATACACTCTGTGGAGGCCAGATTCTCAGTTGATCTCATACACTATGTGGAGCCCGGGTTCCCAGTTGATCTCATACACTCTGTGGATCCTAGATTCTCAGTTGATCTCGCACACTCTGTGGAGCCTAGATTCTCGGTTGATCTCAAACACTCTGTGGAGCTTAGATTCTCTGCTGATCTCATACACTTTATGGAGCCTAGGTTCTCAGTTGATTTCATACACTCTGTGGAGCCTAGATTCTCAGTTGATCTCATGCACTCCATGGATCCTAGGTTCCCAGTTGATCTCATACACTCTGTGGAGCCCAGATTCTCAGTTGATGTCATACACTCTGTGGAGCCTAGATTCTCAGTTGATCTCATACACTCTGTGTATCCTAGCTTCTCAGTTGATCTCATACACTTTGTGGATCCTAGATTCTCAGTTGATCTCACACACTCTGTGGAGTCTAGATTCTCGGTTGATCTCATACACTCTGTGGAGCTTAGATTCTCAGCTGATCTCATACACTTTATGGAGCCTAGGTTCCCAGTTGATCTCATACACTCTGTGGAGCGCAGATTCTCAGTTGATGTCATACACTCTGTGGAGCCCATATTCTCAGTTGATCTCATTCACTCTGTGGAGCCCAGATTCTCAGTTGATCTCATACACTCTGTGGAGAAAAGATTCTCAGTTGATCTCATACACTCTGTGGAGCCTAGGTTCCCGGTAGATCTCATACACTCTGTGGATCTTAGATTCTCAGTTGATCTCACACACTCTGTGGAGCCTAGATTCTCGGTTGATCTCCTACACTCTGTGGAGCTTAGATTCTCAGCTGATCTCATACACTTTATGGAGCCTAGGTTCTCAGTTGATTTCATACACTCTGTGGAGCCTAGATTCTCAGTTGATCTCATGCACTCTATGGAGCCTAGGTTCCCAGTTGATCTCATACACTCTGTGGAGCCCAGATTCTCAGTTGATCTCATACACTCTGTGGAGCCTAGATTCTCAGTTGATCTCATACACTCTGTGTATCCTAGCTTCTCAGTTGATCTCATACACTCTGTGGATCCTAGATTCTCAGTTGATCTCACACACTCTGTGGAGCCTAGATTCTCGGTTGATCTCATACACTCTGTGGAGCTTAGATTCTCAGCTGATCTCATACACTTTATGGAGCCTAGGTTCTCAGTTGATTTCATACACTCTGTGGAGCCTAGATTCTCAGTTGATCTCATGCACTCTATGGAGCCTACGTTCCCAGTTGATCTCATACACTCTGTGGAGCCCAGATTCTCAGTTGATGTCATACACTCTGTGGAGCCCAGATTCTCAGATGATCTCATACACTCTGTGGAGCCTAGATTCTCAGTTGATCTCATACACTCTGTGGAGCGTAGATTCTCAGTTGATCTCATACGCTGCAGCCTAGATTCTCAGTTGGTCTCATGCACTCTGTGGAGCCTATATTCTCAATTGATTTCCTACACTCTGTGGAGCCCAGATTCTCAGTTGATCTCATACACTCCATGGAGCCTAGATTCTCAGTTGATCTCATACACTCTATGGAGCCTAGATTCTCAGTTGATCTCATGCACTCTATGGAGCCTAGGTTCCCAGTTGATCTCATACACTCTGTGGAGCCCAGATTCTCAGTTGATGTCATACACTCTGTGGAGCCTAGATTCTCAGTTGATCACATACACTCTGTGTATCCTAGCTTCTCAGTTGATCTCATACACTTTGTGGATCCTAGATTTTTAGTTGATCTCACACACTCTGTGGAGTCTAGATTCTCAGCTGATCTCATACACTTTATGGAGCCTAGGTTCTCAGTTGATTTCATACACTCTGTGGAGCCTAGATTCTCAGTTGATCTCATGCACTCTATGGAGCCTAGGTTCCCAGTTGATCTCATACACTCTGTGGAGCCCAGATTCTCAGTTGATGTCATACACTCTGTGGAGCCTAGATTCTCAGTTGATCTCATACACTCTGTGTATCCTAGCTTCTCAGTTGATCTCATACACTTTGTGGATCCTAGATTCTCAGTTGATCTCACACACTCTGTGGAGTCTAGATTGTCGGTTGATCTCATACACTCTGTGGAGCTTAGATTCTCAGCTGATCTCATACACTTTATGGAGCCTAGGTTCCCAGTTGATCTCATACACTCTGTGGAGCGCAGATTCTCAGTTGATGTCATACACTCTGTGGAGCCCAGATTCTCAGTTGATCTCATTCACTCTGTGGAGCCCAGATTCTCAGTTGATCTCATACACTCTGTGGAGAAAAGATTCTCAGTTGATCTCATACACTCTGTGGAGCCTAGGTTCCCGGTAGATCTCATACACTCTGTGGATCTTAGATTCTCAGTTGATCTCACACACTCTGTGGAGCCTAGATTCTCGGTTGATCTCATACACTCTGTGGAGCTTAGATTCTCAGCTGATCTCATACACTTTATGGAGCCTAGGTTCTCAGTTGATTTCATACACTCTGTGGAGCCTAGATTCTCAGTTGATCTCATGCACTCTATGGAGCCTACGTTCCCAGTTGATCTCATACACTCTGTGGAGCCCAGATTCTCAGTTGATGTCATACACTCTGTGGAGCCCAGATTCTCAGATGATCTCATACACTCTGTGGAGCCTAGATTCTCAGTTGATCTCATACACTCTGTGGAGCGTAGATTCTCAGTTGATCTCATACGCTGCAGCCTAGATTCTCAGTTGGTCTCATGCACTCTGTGGAGCCTATATTCTCAATTGATTTCCTACACTCTGTGGAGCCCAGATTCTCAGTTGATCTCATAGACTCTATGGAGCCTAGATTCTCAGTTGATCTCATACACTCTATGGAGCCTAGATTCTCAGTTGATCTCATGCACTCTATGGAGCCTAGGTTCCCAGTTGATCTCATACACTCTGTGGAGCCCAGATTCTCAGTTGATGTCATACACTCTGTGGAGCCTAGATTCTCAGTTGATCTCATACACTCTGTGTATCCTAGCTTCTCAGTTGATCTCATACACTTTGTGGATCCTAGATTCTCAGTTGATCTCACACACTCTGTGGAGTCTAGATTCTCAGCTGATCTCATACACTTTATGGAGCCTAGGTTCTCAGTTGATTTCATACACTCTGTGGAGCCTAGATTCTCAGTTGATCTCATGCACTCTATGGAGCCTAGGTTCCCAGTTGATCTCATACACTCTGTGGAGCCCAGATTCTCAGTTGATGTCATACACTCTGTGGAGCCTAGATTCTCAGTTGATCTCATACACTCTGTGTATCCTAGCTTCTCAGTTGATCTCATACACTTTGTGGATCCTAGATTCTCAGTTGATCTCACACACTCTGTGGAGTCTAGATTGTCGGTTGATCTCATACACTCTGTGGAGCTTAGATTCTCAGCTGATCTCATACACTTTATGGAGCCTAGGTTCCCAGTTGATCTCATACACTCTGTGGAGCGCAGATTCTCAGTTGATGTCATACACTCTGTGGAGCCCAGATTCTCAGTTGATCTCATTCACTCTGTGGAGCCCAGATTCTCAGTTGATCTCACACACTCTGTGGAGCCTAGATTCTCGGTTGATCTCATACACTCTGTGGAGCTTAGATTCTCAGCTGATCTCATACACTTTATGGAGCCTAGGTTCTCAGTTGATTTCATACACTCTGTGGAGCCTAGATTCTCAGTTGATCTCATGCACTCTATGGAGCCTAGGTTCCCAGTTGATCTCATACACTCTGTGGAGCCCAGATTCTCAGTTGATCTCATACACTCTGTGGAGCCCAGATTCTCAGTTGATCTCATACACTCTGTGGAGCCTAGATTCTCAGTTGATCTCATACACTCTGTGTATCCTAGCTTCTCAGTTGATCTCATACACTCTGTGGATCCTAGATTCTCAGTTGATCTCACACACTCTGTGGAGCCTAGATTCTCGGTTGATCTCATACACTCTGTGGAGCTTAGATTCTCAGCTGATCTCATACACTTTATGGAGCCTAGGTTCTCAGTTGATTTCATACACTCTGTGGAGCCTAGATTCTCAGTTGATCTCATGCACTCTATGGAGCCTACGTTCCCAGTTGATCTCATACACTCTGTGGAGCCCAGATTCTCAGTTGATGTCATACACACTGTGGAGCCCAGATTGTCAGATGATCTCATACACTCTGTGGAGCCTAGATTCTCAGTTGATCTCATACACTCTGTGGAGCGTAGATTCTCAGTTGATCTCATACGCTGCAGCCTAGATTCTCAGTTGGTCTCATGCACTCTGTGGAGCCTATATTCTCAATTGATTTCCTACACTCTGTGGAGCCCAGATTCTCAGTTGATCTCATACACTCTATGGAGCCTAGATTCTCAGTTGATCTCATACACTCTATGGAGCCTAGGTTCCCAGTTGATCTCATACACTCTGTGGAGCCCAGATTCTCAGTTGATCTCATACACTCTGTGGAGCCTAGATTCTCAGTTGATTTCCTACACTCTGCGGAGCCCGGATTCTCAGTTGATCTCATACGCTGCAGCCTAGATTCTCAGTTGGTCTCATATACTCTGTGGAGCCTAGATTCTCAATTGATTTCCTACACTCTGTGGAGCCCAGATTCTCAGTTGATCTCATACACTCTGTGGAGCTTAGATTCTCAGTTGATCTCATACACTCTGTGGAGCCTAGATTCTCAGTTGATTTCCTACACTCTGTGGAGCCCAGATTCTCAGTTGATCTCATTCACTCTATGGGGCCTAGATTCTCAGTTGATCTCATACACTCTATGGAGCCTAGGTTCCCAGTTGATCTCATACACTCTGTGGAGCCCAGATTCTCAGTTAATCTCATACACTCTGTGGAGCCTAGATTCTCAGTTGATTTCCTACACTCTGTCGAGCCCGGATTCTCAGTTGATCTCATACACTATATGGAGCCTAGATTCTCAGTTGATCTTATACACTCTGTGGAGCCTAGGTTCTCAGTTGATCTCATATGCTCCAGCCTGGATTCTCAGTTGGTCTCATACCCTCTGTGGAGCCTAGATTCTCAGTTGATTTCCTACACTAAGTGGAGCCCCGATTCTCAGTTGATCTCATATACTCTGTGGAGCCTAGATTCTCAGTTGATCTCATACACTCTATGGAGCCTAGATTCTCAGTTGATCTCATACACTCTGTGGAACCCTGATTCTCAGTTGATCTCATACACTCTGTGTATCCTAGATTCTCAGTTGATCTCATAGACTCTGTGGATCCTAGATTTTCAGTTCATCTCATACACTCTGTGGATCCTAGATTTTCAGTTGATCTCATACACTCTGTGGAGCCTAGATTCTCAGGTGATCTCCTACACTCCGGCCTAGATTCTCAGTTGATCTCATACACTCTGTGTATCCTAGATTCTCAGTTGATCTCATACACTCTATGGAGCCCAGATTCTCAGTTGATATCATACACTCTGTGGAGCCCAAATTCTCAGTTGATCTCATACACTCTGTGGAGCCCAGATTCTCAGTTAATCTCATACACTCTGTGGAGCCCAGATTCTCTGTTCATCTCATACACTCTATGGAGCCTAGGTTCCCAGTTGATGTCATACACTCTGTGGAGCCTAGATTCTCAGTTGATCTCTTACACTCTATGGAGCCTAGGTTCCCAGTTCATCTCAAACACTCTGTGAATTCTAGATTCCTAGTTGATCTCATACACTCTATGGAGCCCAGATTCTCAGTTGATCTCATACACTCTATGGAGCCCAGATTCTCAATTGATCTCATACAGTCTGTGGAGCCCAGATACTCAGTTGATTTCCTACACTCGGTGGAGCCCTGATTCTCATTTGATCTCATACACTCTGTGGAGCCCAGATTCGCATTTTATCTCATACACTCTGTGGAGCCTAGATTCTCAGTTGATCTCATACACTCTATGGAGCCCAGATTCACAGTTGATCTCATACACTCTGTGGAGCCTAGATTCTCAGTTGATCGCATACACTCTATGGAGCCTAGATTGTCAGTTGATCGCATGCACTCTGTGGAGACTAGATTCTCAGTTGATCTCATGCACTCGGTGGAGCCCACATTCTCAGTTGATCTCATACACTCTATGGAATCTAGATTCTCAGTTGATCTCATAAGCTCCAGCCTAGATTCTCAGTTGATCTCATACACTCTGTGGAGCTCAGATTCTCACTTTATTTCCTACACTCTGTGGAGCCCAGATTCTTAGTTGATCTCACACACTCTGTGGAGCTCAGATTCTCAGTTGATCTCACACACTCTGTGGAGCCCAGATTCTCAGTTGATCTCATACACTCTGTTGAGACCAGATTCTCAGTTGATTTCATACTCTGTGGAGACTAGATTCTCAGTTGATCTCATGCACTCTGTGGAGCCTAGATTCTCAGTCGATCTCATACACTCTATGGAGCCCAGATTCTCATTGATCTCATCCACTCTATGCAGCCTAGGTTGCCAGTTTATCTCATACACTCTGTGGAGCCCAGATTCTCAGTTGATCTCATACACTCTGTGGAGCCTATATTCTCAGTTGATCTCATACACTCTATGGAGCCCAGATTCTCAATTAATCTCATACACTCTGTGGAGTCTAGATTCTCAGTTGATCTCACACACTCTGTGGAGCCTAGATTCTCAGTTGATCTCTTACACTCTGTTGAGCCCAAATTCTCAGTTGATCTCATACACTCTATGGAACCCAGATTCTCAGTGGATCTCATACACTCTATGGAGCCCAGATTCTCAGTTGATCTCATACACTCTGTCGTGCCCAGATTCTCAGTTGATTTCATGCACTCTGTGGAGCCTAGATTCTCAGTTGATCTCATACGCTCCAGCCTAGATTCTCAGTTGATCTCATACACTCTGTGGAGCCTAGATTTTCAGTTGATCTCACACACTCTGTGGAGCCCAGATTCTCAGTTGAACTCATATACTCTGTGGAGCCCAGATTCGTAGTTGATCTCATACACTCCGTGGAGCCTAGATTCTCAGTTGAACTCATATACTCTGTGGAGCCTAGGTTCCCAGTTGATCTCATACACTCTGTGGAGCCTAGATTCTCAGTTGATCTCATATACTCTATGGAGCCTGGGTTCCCAGCTCATCTCAAACACTCTGTGGAGTCTAGATTCTTAGTTGATCTCATACATTCTGTGGAGCCTAGGTTCACAGTTGAAATCATACACTCTGTGGAGCCCATATTCTCAGTTGATCTCATACACTCTGTGGAGCCCATATGAGTTCAACTGAGAATCTAGGCTCCACAGAGTGTATGAGATCAACTGAGAATCTAGGCTCCACAGAGTGTATGAGATCATCTGAGAATCTGGGCTCCACATAGTGTATGACATCAACTGAGAATCTGGGCTCCAAAGAGTGTATGAGATCAACTGGGAACCTAGGCTCCATAGAGTGCATGAGATCAACTGAGAATCTAGGCTCCACAGAGTGTATGAAATCAACTGAGAACCTAGGCTCCATAAAGTGTATGAGATCAGCTGAGATCAGCTCATACACTATGTGGAGCCCAGATTCTCAGTTGATCACATACACTATTCACAGTTGATCTCATACACTCTGTGGAGCCAAGATTCTCAGTTGATCGCATACACTCTGTGGAGTCTAGTTTCTCAGTAGATCTCATACACTCTGTGGAGCCTAGATTCTCAGTTGATCTCATACATTCTGTGGAGCCTAGATTCTCCGTTGATCTCATACATTCTGTGGAGCCTAGATTCTCAGTTGATTTCCTACACTCTGTTATGCCCAGATTCTCAGTTGATCTCATAAACTCTGTGGAGCCCAGATTCTCAGTTGATCTCATACACTCTGTGGAGCCCAGATTCTCAGTTGATCTCATCCACTCTATGGAGCCTAGGTTGCCAGTTGATCTCATACACTCTGTGGAGCCCAGATTCTCAGTTGATCTCATACACAATGTGGAGCCCAGATTCTCAGTTGATCTCATGCACTCTGTGGAGCCTAGATTCTCAGTTGATCTCATACACTTTATGGAGCCTAGTTTCCAAGTTGATCTCATACACTCTGTGGAGTCTAAATTCTCAGTTGATCTCATACACTCAGTGGAGCCTAGGTTCTCAGTTGATCTCATACACTCTGTGAAGCCCAGATTCTCAGTTGATCTCATACACTCTGTGGAGCCTAGATTCTCGGTTGATCTCATACACTCTGTGGAGCTTAGATTCTCAGCTGATCTCATACACTTTATGGAGCCTAGGTTCTCAGTTGATCTCATACACTCTGTGGAGCCTAGATTCTGATTTAATCTCATACACTCCAAGCTAGATTCTCAGTTGGTCTCATGCACTCTGTGGAGCCTAGATTCTCAATTGATTTCCTACACTCTGTGGAGCCTAGATTCTCAGTTGATCTCATACACTCTGTGGAGCCTAGATTCTCAGTTGATTTCATACACTCTGTGTATACTAGATTCTCAGTTGAACTCATACACTCTGTGGCGCCTAGATTCTCAGTTGATCTCATATGCTCCAGCCTAGATTCTCAGTTGATATCATGCACTCTCTGGAGCCCAGATTCTCAGTTGATCTCATACACTCTGTGGAGCCTAGATTATCAGTTGATCTCATATGCTCCAGCCTAGTTTCTCAGTTGGTCTCATGCACTCTGTAGAGCCTAGATTCTCAATTGATTTCCTACACTCTGTGGAGCCCAGATTCTCAGTTGATCTCATACACTCTGTGGAGCGTAGATTCTCAGTTGGTCTCATGCACTCTGTGGAGCCTAAATTCTCAATTGATTTCCTACACTCTGTGGAGCCTAGATTCTCAGTTGATCTCATACACTCTGTGGAGCCTAGATTCTCAGTTGATTTCATACACTCTGTGTATACTAGATTCTCAGTTGAACTCATACACTCTGTGGCGCCTAGATTCTCAGTTGATCGCATACGCTCCAGCCTAAATTCTCAGTTGATATCATGCACTCTCGGGAGCCCAGATTCTCAGTTGATCTCATACACTCTGTGGAGCCTAGATTATCAGTTGATCTCATATGCTCCAGCCTAGTTTCTCAGTTGGTCTCATGCACTCTGTGGAGCCTAGATTCTCAATTGATTTCCTACACTCTGTGGAGCCCAGATTCTCAGTTGATCTCATACACTCTGTGGAGCGTAGATTCTCAGTTGATCTCATACACTCTGTGGAGCCCAGATTCTCAGTTGATCTCATGCACTCTATGGATCCCAGATTCTCAGTTGATCTCATACGCTCCAGCCGAGATTCTCAGTTGATCTCATGCACTCTGTGGAGCCTAAATTCTCAATTGATTTCCTACACTGTGTGGATCCTAGATTTTCAGTTGATCTCATACACTCTGTGGAGCCTAGATTCTCAGTTGATTTCTACACTCTGTGGAGCCCAGATTCTCAGTTGATCTCATACACTCAGTGGGTCCTAGATTCTCAGTTGATCTCATACACTCTATGGAGCCTAGGTTCCTATTTGATCTCATACACTCTGTGGAACCCAGATTCTCAGTTGATCTCATACACTATGTGTATCCCACATTCTCAGTTGATCTCATACACTCTGTGGAGCCTAGATTCTCAGTTGATCTCATACGCTCCAGCCTGGATTCTCAGTTGATCCCATACACTCTGTGGAGCCGAGATTCTCAATTGATTTCCTACTCTCTGTTGAGCCCCAATTCTCATTTGATCTCATATACTCCGTGGAGCCTAGATTCGCAGTTGATCTCATACACTCTATGGAGCCTAGATTCTCAGTTGATCTCATACACTCTGTGGAACATAGATTCTCAGTTGATCTCATGCACTGTGGATCCTAGATTTTCAGTTGATCTCATACACTCTGTGGAGTCTAGATTCTCAGTTGATCTCATACACTCCAGCCTAGATTCTCAGTTGATCGCATACACTCTGTGTATCCTAGATTCTCAGTTGATCTCATACACTCTATGGAGCCCAGATTCTCAGTTGATCTCATTCACTCTGTGGAGCCCAGATTCTCAGTTGATCTCATACACTCTGTGGAGCCCAGATTCTCAGTTGATCTGATACACTCAGTGGAGGCCAGATTCTCAGTTGATCTCATACACTATGTGGAGCCCGGGTTCCCAGTTGATCTCATACACTCTGTGGATCCTAGATTCTCAGTTGATCTCGCACACTCTGTGGAGCCTAGATTCTCGGTTGATCTCAAACACTCTGTGAAGCTTAGATTCTCAGCTGATCTCATACACTTTATGGAGCCTAGGTTCTCAGTTGATTTCATACACTCTGTGGAGCCTAGATTCTCAGTTGATCTCATGCACTCCATGGATCCTAGGTTCCCAGTTGATCTCATACACTCTGTGGAGCCCAGATTCTCAGTTGATGTCATACACTCTGTGGAGCCTAGATTCTCAGTTGATCTCATACACTCTGTGTATCCTAGCTTCTCAGTTGATCTCATACACTTTGTGGATCCTAGATTCTCAGTTGATCTCACACACTCTGTGGAGTCTAGATTCTCGGTTGATCTCATACACTCTGTGGAGCTTAGATTCTCAGCTGATCTCATACACTTTATGGAGCCTAGGTTCCCAGTTGATCTCATACACTCTGTGGAGCGCAGATTCTCAGTTGATGTCATACACTCTGTGGAGCCCATATTCTCAGTTGATCTCATTCACTCTGTGGAGCCCAGATTCTCAGTTGATCTCATACACTCTGTGGAGAAAAGATTCTCAGTTGATCTCATACACTCTGTGGAGCCTAGGTTCCCGGTAGATCTCATACACTCTGTGGATCTTAGATTCTCAGTTGATCTCACACACTCTGTGGAGCCTAGATTCTCGGTTGATCTCATACCCTCTGTGGAGCTTAGATTCTCAGCTGATCTCATACACTTTATGGAGCCTAGGTTCTCAGTTGATTTCATACACTCTGTGGAGCCTAGATTCTCAGTTGATCTCATGCACTCTATGGAGCCTAGGTTCCCAGTTGATCTCATACACTCTGTGGAGCCCAGATTCTCAGTTGATCTCATACACTCTGTGGAGCCCAGATTCTCAGTTGATCTCATACACTCTGTGGAGCCTAGATTCTCAGTTGATCTCATACACTCTGTGTATCCTAGCTTCTCAGTTGATCTCATACACTCTGTGGATCCTAGATTCTCAGATGATCTCACACACTCTGTGGAGCCTAGATTCTCGGTTGATCTCATACACTCTGTGGAGCTTAGATTTTCAGCTGATCTCATACACTTTATGGAGCCTAGGTTCTCAGTTGATTTCATACACTCTGTGGAGCCTAGATTCTCAGTTGATCTCATGCACTCTATGGAGCCTACGTTCCCAGTTGATCTCATACACTCTGTGGAGCCCAGATTCTCAGTTGATGTCATACACTCTGTGGAGCCCAGATTCTCAGATGATCTCATACACTCTGTGGAGCCTAGATTCTCAGTTGATCTCATACACTCTGTGGAGCGTAGATTCTCAGTTGATCTCATACGCTGCAGCCTAGATTCTCAGTTGGTCTCATGCACTCTGTGGAGCCTATATTCTCAATTGATTTCCTACACTCTGTGGAGCCCAGATTCTCAGTTGATCTCATACACTCTATGGAGCCTAGATTCTCAGTTGATCTCATACACTCTATGGAGCCTAGATTCTCAGTTGATCTCATGCACTCTATGGAGCCTAGGTTCCCAGTTGATCTCATACACTCTGTGGAGCCCAGATTCTCAGTTGATGTCATACACTCTGTGGAGCCTAGATTCTCAGTTGATCTCATACACTCTGTGTATCCTAGCTTCTCAGTTGATCTCATACACTTTGTGGATCCTAGATTCTCAGTTGATCTCACACACTCTGTGGAGTCTAGATTCTCAGCTGATCTCATACACTTTATGGAGCCTAGGTTCTCAGTTGATTTCATACACTCTGTGGAGCCTAGATTCTCAGTTGATCTCATGCACTCTATGGAGCCTAGGTTCCCAGTTGATCTCATACACTCTGTGGAGCCCAGATTCTCAGTTGATGTCATACACTCTGTGGAGCCTAGATTCTCAGTTGATCTCATACACTCTGTGTATCCTAGCTTCTCAGTTGATCTCATACACTTTGTGGATCCTAGATTCTCAGTTGATCTCACACACTCTGTGGAGTCTAGATTGTCGGTTGATCTCATACACTCTGTGGAGCTTAGATTCTCAGCTGATCTCATACACTTTATGGAGCCTAGGTTCCCAGTTGATCTCATACACTCTGTGGAGCGCAGATTCTCAGTTGATGTCATACACTCTGTGGAGCCCAGATTCTCAGTTGATCTCATTCACTCTGTGGAGCCCAGATTCTCAGTTGATCTCATACACTCTGTGGAGAAAAGATTCTCAGTTGATCTCATACACTCTGTGGAGCCTAGGTTCCCGTTAGATCTCATACACTCTGTGGATCTTAGATTCTCAGTTGATCTCACACACTCTGTGGAGCCTAGATTCTCGGTTGATCTCATACACTCTGTGGAGCTTAGATTCTCAGCTGATCTCATACCCTTTTTTGGAGCCTAGGTTCTCAGTTGATTTCATACACTCTGTGGAGCCTAGATTCTCAGTTGATCTCATGCACTCTATGGAGCCTAGGTTCCCAGTTGATCTCATACACTCTGTGGAGCCCAGATTCTCAGTTGATCTCATACACTCTGTGGAGCCCAGATTCTCAGTTGATCTCATACACTCTGTGGAGCCTAGATTCTCAGTTGATCTCATACACTCTGTGTATCCTAGCTTCTCAGTTGATCTCATACACTCTGTGGATCCTAGATTCTCAGTTGATCTCACACACTCTGTGGAGCCTAGATTCTCGGTTGATCTCATACACTCTGTGGAGCTTAGATTCTCAGCTGATCTCATACACTTTATGGAGCCTAGGTTCTCAGTTGATTTCATACACTCTGTGGAGCCTAGATTCTCAGTTGATCTCATGCACTCTATGGAGCCTACGTTCCCAGTTGATCTCATACACTCTGTGGAGCCCAGATTCTCAGTTGATGTCATACACTCTGTGGAGCCCAGATTGTCAGATGATCTCATACACTCTGTGGAGCCTAGATTCTCAGTTGATCTCATACACTCTGTGGATCGTAGATTCTCAGTTGATCTCATACGCTGCAGCCTAGATTCTCAGTTGGTCTCATGCACTCTGTGGAGCCTATATTCTCAATTGATTTCCTACACTCTGTGGAGCCCAGATTCTCAGTTGATCTCATACACTCTATGGAGCCTAGATTCTCAGTTGATCTCATACACTCTATGGAGCCTAGGTTCCCAGTTGATCTCATACACTCTGTGGAGCCCAGATTCTCAGTTGATCTCATACACTCTGTGGAGCCTAGATTCTCAGTTGATTTCCTACACTCTGCGGAGCCCGGATTCTCAGTTGATCTCATACGCTGCAGCCTAGATTCTCAGTGGGTCTCATGTACTCTGTGGAGCCTAGATTCTCAATTGATTTCCTACACTCTGTGGAGCCCAGATTCTCAGTTGATCTCATACACTCTGTGGAGCTTAGATTCTCAGTTGATCTCATACACTCTGTGGAGCCTAGATTCTCAGTTGATTTCCTACACTCTGTGGAGCCCAGATTCTCAGTTGATCTCATTCACTCTATGGAGCCTAGATTCTCAGTTGATCTCATACACTCTATGGAGCCTAGGTTCCCAGTTGATCTCATACACTCTGTGGAGCCCAGATTCTCAGTTAATCTCATACACTCTGTGGAGCCTAGATTCTCAGTTGATTTCCTACACTCTGTCGAGCCCGGATTCTCAGTTGATCTCATACACTATATGGAGCCTAGATTCTCAGTTGATCTTATACACTCTGTGGAGCCTAGGTTCTCAGTTGATCTCATATGCTCCAGCCTGGATTCTCAGTTGGTCTCATACCCTCTGTGGAGCCTAGATTCTCAGTTGATTTCCTACACTAAGTGGAGCCCCGATTCTCAGTTGATCTCATATACTCTGTGGAGCCTAGATTCTCAGTTGATCTCATACACTCTATGGAGCCTAGATTCTCAGTTGATCTCATACACTCTGTGGAACCCTGATTAACAGTTGATCTCATACACTCTGTGTATCCTAGATTCTCAGTTGATCTCATATACTCTGTGGATCCTAGATTTTCAGTTCATCTCATACACTCTGTGGATCCTAGATTTTCAGTTGATCTCATACACTCTGTGGAGCCTAGATTCTCAGTTGATCTCATACACTCCGGCCTAGATTCTCAGTTGATCTCATACACTCTGTGTATCCTAGATTCTCAGTTGATCTCATACACTCTATGGAGCCCAGATTCTCAGTTGATCTCATACACTCTGTGGAGCCCAAATTCTCAGTTGATCTCATACACTCTGTGGAGCCCAGATTCTCAGTTAATCTCATACACTCTGTGGAGCCCAGATTCTCAGTTCATCTCATACACTCTATGGAGCCTAGGTTCCCAGTTGATGTCATACACTCTGTGGAGCCTAGATTCTCAGTTGATCTCTTACACTCTATGGAGCCTAGGTTCCCAGTTCATCTCAAACACTCTGTGAATTCTAGATTCCTAGTTGATCTCATACACTCTATGGAGCCCAGATTCTCAGTTGATCTCATACACTCTATGGAGCCCAGATTCTCAATTGATCTCATACAGTCTGTGTAGCCCAGATACTCAGTTGATTTCCTACACTCGGTGGAGCCCTGATTCTCATTTGATCTCATACACTCTGTGGAGCCCAGATTCGCATTTTATCTCATACACTCTGTGGAGCCTAGATTCTCAGTTGATCTCATACACTCTATGGAGCCCAGATTCACAGTTGATCTCATGCACTCGGTGGAGCCCACATTCTCAGTTCATCTCATACACTCTCTGGAATCTAGATTCTCAGTTGATCTCATAAGCTCCAGCCTAGATTCTCAGTTGATCGCATGCACTCTGTGGAGACTAGATTCTCAGTTGATCTCATGCACTCGGTGGAGCCCACATTCTCAGTTGATCTCATACACTCTCTGGAATCTAGATTCTCAGTTGATCTCATAAGCTCCAGCCTAGATTCTCAGTTGATCTCATACACTCTGTGGAGCTCAGATTCTCACTTTATTTCCAACACTCTGTGGAGCCCAGATTCTTAGTTGATCTCACACACTCTGTGGAGCTCAGATTCTCAGTTGATCTCACACACTCTGTGGAGCCCAGATTCTCAGTTGATCTCATACACTCTGTTGAGACCAGATTCTCAGTTGATCTCATGCACTCGGTGGAGCCCACATTCTCAGTTGATCTCATACACTCTCTGGAATCTAGATTCTCAGTTGATCTCATAAGCTCCAGCCTAGATTCTCAGTTGATCTCATACACTCTGTGGAGCTCAGATTCTCACTTTATTTCCAACACTCTGTGGAGCCCAGATTCTTAGTTGATCTCACACACTCTGTGGAGCTCAGATTCTCAGTTGATCTCACACACTCTGTGGAGCCCAGATTCTCAGTTGATCTCATACACTCTGTTGAGACCAGATTCTCAGTTGATTCCATACTCTGTGGAGACAAGATTCTCAGTTGATCTCATGCACTCTGTGGAGCCTAGATTCTCAGTCGATCTCATACACTCTATGGAGCCCAGATTCTCATTGATCTCATCCACTCTATGCAGCCTAGGTTGCCAGTTTATCTCATACACTCTGTGGAGCCCAGATTCTCAGTTGATCTCATACACTCTGTGGAGCCTATATTCTCAGTTGATCTCATACACTCTATGGAGCCCAGATTCTCAATTAATCTCATACACTCTGTGGAGTCTAGATTCTCAGTTGATCTCACACACTCTGTGGACCCTAGATTCTCAGTTGATCTCTTACACTCTGTGGAGCCCAAATTCTCAGTTGATCTCATACACTCTATGGAGCCCAGATTCTCAGTTGATCTCATCCACTCTATGGAGCCCAGATACTCAGTTGATTTCCTACACTCGGTGGAGCCCTGATTCTCATTTGATCTCATACACTCTGTGGAGCCCAGATTCGCATTTTATCTCATACACTCTGTGGAGCCTAGATTCTCAGTTGATCTCATACACTCTATGGAGCCCAGATTCACAGTTGATCTCATACACTCTGTGGAGCCTAGATTCTCAGTTGATCGCATACACTCTATGGAGCCTAGATTGTCAGTTGATCGCATGCACTCTGTGGAGACTAGATTCTCAGTTGATCTCATGCACTCGGTGGAGCCCACATTCTCAGTTCATCTCATACACTCTCTGGAATCTAGATTCTCAGTTGATCTCATAAGCTCCAGCCTAGATTCTCAGTTGATCGCATGCACTCTGTGGAGACTAGATTCTCAGTTGATCTCATGCACTCGGTGGAGCCCACATTCTCAGTTGATCTCATACACTCTCTGGAATCTAGATTCTCAGTTGATCTCATAAGCTCCAGCCTAGATTCTCAGTTGATCTCATACACTCTGTGGAGCTCAGATTCTCACTTTATTTCCAACACTCTGTGGAGCCCAGATTCTTAGTTGATCTCACACACTCTGTGGAGCCCAGATTCTCAGTTGATCTCATACACTCTGTTGAGATCAGATTCTCAGTTGATTTCATACTCTGTGGAGACTAGATTCTCAGTTGATCTCATGCACTCTGTGGAGCCTAGATTCTCAGTCGATCTCATACACTCTATGGAGCCCAGATTCTCATTGATCTCATCCACTCTATGCAGCCTAGGTTGCCAGTTTATCTCATACACTCTGTGGAGCCCAGATTCTCAGTTGATCTCATACACTCTGTGGAGCCTATATTCTCAGTTGATCTCATACACTCTATGGAGCCCAGATTCTCAATTAATCTCATACACTCTGTGGAGTCTAGATTCTCAGTTGATCTCACACACTCTGTGGAGCCTAGATTCTCAGTTGATCTCTTACACTCTGTGGAGCCCAAATTCTCAGTTGATCTCATACACTCTATGGAACCCAGATTCTCAGTGGATCTCATACACTGTATGGAGCCCAGATTCTCAGTTGATCTCATACACTCTGTCGTGCCCAGATTCTCAGTTGATTTCATGCACTCTGTGGAGCCTAGATTCTCAGTTGATCTCATACGCTCCAGCCTAGATTCTCAGTTGATCTCATACACTCTGTGGAGCCTAGATTTTCAGTTGATCTCACACACTCTGTGGAGCCCAGATTCTCAGTTGAACTCATATACTCTGTGGAGCCCAGATTCGTAGTTGATCTCATACACTCCGTGGAGCCTAGATTCTCAGTTGAACTCATATACTCTGTGGAGCCTAGGTTCCCAGTTGATCTCATACACTCTGTGGAGCCTAGATTCTCAGTTGATCTCATATACTCTATGGAGCCTGGGTTCCCAGCTCATCTCAAACACTCTGTGGAGTCTAGATTCTTAGTTGATCTCATACATTCTGTGGAGCCTAGGTTCACATTGAAATCATACACTCTGTGGAGCCCATATTCTCAGTTGATCTCATACACTCTGTGGAGCCCATATGAGTTCAACTGAGAATCTAGGCTCCACAGAGTGTATGAGATCAACTGAGAATCTAGGCTCCACAGAGTGTATGAGATCATCTGAGAATCTGGGCTCCACATAGTGTATGACATCAACTGAGAATCTGGGCTCCAAAGAGTGTATGAGATCAACTGGGAACCTAGGCTCCATAGAGTGCATGAGATCAACTGAGAATCTAGGCTCCACAGAGTGTATGAAATCAACTGAGAACCTAGGCTCCATAAAGTGTATGAGATCAGCTGAGATCAGCTCATACACTATGTGGAGCCCAGATTCTAAGTTGATCACATACACTATTCACAGTTGATCTCATACACTCTGTGGAGCCAAGATTCTCAGTTGATCGCATACACTCTGTGGAGTCTAGTTTCTCAGTAGATCTCATACACTCTGTGGAGCCTAGATTCTCAGTTGATCTCATACATTCTGTGGAGCCTAGATTCTCAGTTGATCTCATACATTCTGTGGAGCCTAGATTCTCAGTTGATTTCCTACACTCTGTTATGCCCAGATTCTCAGTTGATCTCATAAACTCTGTGGAGCCCAGATTCTCAGTTGATCTCATACACTCTGTGGAGCCCAGATTCTCAGTTGATCTCATCCACTCTATGGAGCCTAGGTTGCCAGTTGATCTCATACACTCTGTGGAGCCCAGATTCTCAGTTGATCTCATACACAATGTGGAGCCCAGATTCTCAGTTGATCTCATGCACTCTGTGGAGCCTAGATTCTCAGTTGATCTCATACACTTTATGGAGCCTAGGTTCCAAGTTGATCTCATACACTCTGTGGAGTCTAAATTCTCAGTTGATCTCATACACTCAGTGGAGCCTAGGTTCTCAGTTGATCTCATACACTCTGTGAAGCCCAGATTCTCAGTTGATCTCATACACTCTGTGGAGCCCAGATTCTCAGTTGATCTCATACACTCTTTGGAGCCCAGATTCTCAGTTGATCTCATACACTCTGTGGAGTCTAGATTCTCAGTTGATCTCATACACTCTATGGAGCCTAGGTTCCCAGATGATCTCATACACTCTGTGGAGTCCAGATTCTCAGTTGATCTCATACACTCTGTGGAGCCCAGATTCTCAGTTGATCTCATACACTCTGTGGATCCTAGATTCTCAGTTGATCTCACACACTCTGTGGAGCATAGATTCTCGGTTGATCTCATACACTCTGTGGAGCTTAGATTCTCAGCTGATCTCATACACTTTATGGAGCCTAGGTTCTCAGTTGATTTCATACACTCTGTGGAGCCTAAATTCTCAGTTGATCTCATGCACTCTATGGAGCCTAGGTTCCCAGTTGATCTCATACACTCTTTGGAGCCCAGATTCTCAGTTGATGTCATACACTATGTGGAGCCCAGATTCTCAGATGATCTCATACACTCTGTGGAGCCTAGATTCTCAGTTGATCTCATACACTCTGTGGAGCCTAGATTCTCAGTTGATCTCATACACTTTATGGAGCCTAGGTTCCAAGTTGATCTCATACACTCTGTGGAGTCTAAATTCTCAGTTGATCTCATACACTCAGTGGAGCCTAGGTTCTCAGTTGATCTCATACACTCTGTGAAGCCCAGATTCTCAGTTGATCTCATACACTCTGTGGAGCCCAGATTCTCAGTTGATCTCATACACTCTGTGGAGCCCATATTCTCAGTTGATCTCATACACTCTGTGGAGTCTAGATTCTCAGTTGATCTCATACACTCTATGGAGCCTAGGTTCCCAGATGATCTCATACACTCTGTGGAGTCCAGATTCTCAGTTGATCTCATACACTCTGTGGAGCCCAGATTCTCAGTTGATCTCACACACTCTGTGGAGCATAGATTCTCGGTTGATCTCATACACTCTGTGGAGCTTAGATTCTCAGCTGATCTCATACACTTTATGGAGCCTAGGTTCTCAGTTGATTTCATACACTCTGTTATGCCCAGATTCTCAGTTGATCTCATACACTCTGTGGAGCCCATATGAGTTCAACTGAGAATCTAGGCTCCACAGAGTGTATGAGATCAACTGAGAATCTAGGCTCCACAGAGTGTATGAGATCATCTGAGAATCTGGGCTCCACATAGTGTATGACATCAACTGAGAATCTGGGCTCCAAAGAGTGTATGAGATCAACTGGGAACCTAGGCTCCATAGAGTGCATGAGATCAACTGAGAATCTAGGCTCCACAGAGTGTATGAAATCAACTGAGAACCTAGGCTCCATAAAGTGTATGAGATCAGCTGAGATCAGCTCATACACTATGTGGAGCCCAGATTCTAAGTTGATCACATACACTATTCACAGTTGATCTCATACACTCTGTGGAGCCAAGATTCTCAGTTGATCGCATACACTCTGTGGAGTCTAGTTTCTCAGTAGATCTCATACACTCTGTGGAGCCTAGATTCTCAGTTGATCTCATACATTCTGTGGAGCCTAGATTCTCAGTTGATCTCATACATTCTGTGGAGCCTAGATTCTCAGTTGATTTCCTACACTCTGTTATGCCCAGATTCTCAGTTGATCTCATAAACTCTGTGGAGCCCAGATTCTCAGTTGATCTCATACACTCTGTGGAGCCCAGATTCTCAGTTGATCTCATCCACTCTATGGAGCCTAGGTTGCCAGTTGATCTCATACACTCTGTGGAGCCCAGATTCTCAGTTGATCTCATACACAATGTGGAGCCCAGATTCTCAGTTGATCTCATGCACTCTGTGGAGCCTAGATTCTCAGTTGACCTCATACACTTTATGGAGCCTAGGTTCCAAGTTGATCTCATACACTCTGTGGAGTCTAAATTCTCAGTTGATCTCATACACTCAGTGGAGCCTAGGTTCTCAGTTGATCTCATACACTCTGTGAAGCCCAGATTCTCAGTTGATCTCATACACTCTGTGGAGCCCAGATTCTCAGTTGATCTCATACACTCTTTGGAGCCCAGATTCTCAGTTGATCTCATACACTCTGTGGAGTCTAGATTCTCAGTTGATCTCATACACTCTATGGAGCCTAGGTTCCCAGATGATCTCATACACTCTGTGGAGTCCAGATTCTCAGTTGATCTCATACACTCTGTGGAGCCCAGATTCTCAGTTGATCTCATACACTCTGTGGATCCTAGATTCTCAGTTGATCTCACACACTCTGTGGAGCATAGATTCTCGGTTGATCTCATACACTCTGTGGAGCTTAGATTCTCAGCTGATCTCATACACTTTATGGAGCCTAGGTTCTCAGTTGATTTCATACACTCTGTGGAGCCTAAATTCTCAGTTGATCTCATGCACTCTATGGAGCCTAGGTTCCCAGTTGATCTCATACACTCTTTGGAGCCCAGATTCTCAGTTGATGTCATACACTATGTGGAGCCCAGATTCTCAGATGATCTCATACACTCTGTGGAGCCTAGATTCTCAGTTGATCTCATACACTCTGTGGAGCCTAGATTCTCAGTTGATCTCATACACTTTATGGAGCCTAGGTTCCAAGTTGATCTCATACACTCTGTGGAGTCTAAATTCTCAGTTGATCTCATACACTCAGTGGAGCCTAGGTTCTCAGTTGATCTCATACACTCTGTGAAGCCCAGATTCTCAGTTGATCTCATACACTCTGTGGAGCCCAGATTCTCAGTTGATCTCATACACTCTGTGGAGCCCATATTCTCAGTTGATCTCATACACTCTGTGGAGTCTAGATTCTCAGTTGATCTCATACACTCTATGGAGCCTAGGTTCCCAGATGATCTCATACACTCTGTGGAGTCCAGATTCTCAGTTGATCTCATACACTCTGTGGAGCCCAGATTCTCAGTTGATCTCACACACTCTGTGGAGCATAGATTCTCGGTTGATCTCATACACTCTGTGGAGCTTAGATTCTCAGCTGATCTCATACACTTTATGGAGCCTAGGTTCTCAGTTGATTTCATACACTCTGTTATGCCCAGATTCTCAGTTGATCTCATGCACTCTGTGGAGCCCAGATTCTCAGTTGATCTCATACACTCTTTGGAGCCCAGATTCTCAGTTGATCTCATCCACTCTATGGAGCCTAGGTTGCCAGTTGATCTCATACACTCTGTGGAGCCCAGATTCTCAGTTGATCTCATACACAATGTGGAGCCCAGATTCTCAGTTGATCTCATGCACTCTGTGGAGCCTAGATTCTCAGTTGATCTCATACACTTTATGGAGCCTAGGTTCCAAGTTGATCTCATACACTCTGTGGAGTCTAAATTCTCAGTTGATCTCATACACTCAGTGGAGCCTAGGTTCTCAGTTGATCTCATACACTCTGTGAAGCCCAGATTCTCAGTTGATCTCATACACTCTGTGGAGCCCAGATTCTCAGTTGATCTCATACACTCTGTGGAGCCCAGATTCTCAGTTGATCTCATACACTCTGTGGAGTCTAGATTCTCAGTTGATCTCATACACTCTATGGAGCCTAGGTTCCCAGATGATCTCATACACTCTGTGGAGTCCAGATTCTCAGTTGATCTCATACACTCTGTGGAGCCCAGATTCTCAGTTGATCTCATACACTCTGTGGATCCTAGATTCTCAGT
Organism: Ambystoma mexicanum; assembly: GCF_040938575.1. NCBI lineage: Eukaryota > Metazoa > Chordata > Amphibia > Caudata > Ambystomatidae > Ambystoma > Ambystoma mexicanum. The sequence goes on from NC_090931.1 coordinate 23,043,307, forward strand.
TGATCTCACACACTCTGTGGAGCATAGATTCTCGGTTGATCTCATACACTCTGTGGAGCTTAGATTTTCAGCTGATCTCATACACTTTATGGAGCCTAGGTTCTCAGTTGATTTCATACACTCTGTGGAGCCTAAATTCTCAGTTGATCTCATGCACTCCATGGAGCCTAGGTTCCCAGTTGATCTCATACACTCTTTGGAGCCCAGATTCTCAGTTGATGTCATACACTATGTGGATCCCAGATTCTCAGATGATCTCATACACTCTGTGGAGCCTAGATTCTCAGTTGATCTCATACACTCTGTGGAGCCTAGATTCTCAGTTGATCTCATACACTTTATGGAGCCTAGGTTCCAAGTTGATCTCATACACTCTGTGGAGTCTAAATTCTCAGTAGATCTCATACACTCAGTGGAGCCTAGGTTCTCAGTTGATCTCATACACTCTGTGAAGCCCAGATTCTCAGTTGATCTCATACACTCTGTGGAGCCCAGATTCTCAGTTGATCTCATACACTCTGTGGAGCCCATATTCTCAGTTGATCTCATACACTCTGTGGAGTCTAGATTCTCAGTTGATCTCATACACTCTATGGAGCCTAGGTTCCCAGATGATCTCATACACTCTGTGGAGTCCAGATTCTCAGTTGATCTCATACACTCTGTGGAGCCCAGATTCTCAGTTGATCTCACACACTCTGTGGAGCATAGATTCTCGGTTGATCTCATACACTCTGTGGAGCTTAGATTCTCAGCTGATCTCATACACTTTATGGAGCCTAGGTTCTCAGTTGATTTCATACACTCTGTGGAGCCTAGATTCTCAGTTGATCTCATGCACTCTATGGAGCTTAGGTTCCCAGTTGATCTCATACACTCTTTGGAGCCCAGATTCTCAGTTGATGTCATACACTATGTGGAGCCCAGATTCTCAGATGATCTCATACACTCTGTGGAGCCTAGATTCTCAGTTGATCTCATACACTCTGTGGAGCCTAGATTCTCAGTTGAACTCATATGCTCCAGCCTAGATTATCAGTTGGTCTCATGCACTCTGTGGAGCCTAGATTCTCAATTGATTTCCTACAAGCTGTGGAGCCTAGATTCTCAGTTGATCTCATGCACTCTGTGGAGCCTAGATTCTCAGTTGATCTCATACACTTTATGGAGCCTAGGTTCCAAGTTGATCTCATACACTCTGTGGAGTCTAAATTCTCAGTTGATCTCATACACTCAGTGGAGCCTAGGTTCTCAGTTGATCTCATACACTCTGTGAAGCCCAGATTCTCAGTTGATCTCATACACTCTGTGGAGCCCAGATTCTCAGTTGATCTCATACACTCTGTGGAGCCCAGATTCTCAGTTGATCTCATACACTCTGTGGAGTCTAGATTCTCAGTTGATCTCATACACTCTATGGAGCCTAGGTTCCCAGATGATCTCATACACTCTGTGGAGTCTAGATTCTCAGTTGATCTCATACACTCTGTGGAGCCCAGATTCTCAGTTGATCTCATACACTCTGTGGATCCTAGATTCTCAGTTGATCTCACACACTCTGTGGAGCATAGATTCTCGGTTGATCTCATACACTCTGTGGAGCTTAGATTCTCAGCTGATCTCATACACTTTATGGAGCCTAGGTTCTCAGTTGATTTCATACACTCTGTGGAGCCTAGATTCTCAGTTGATCTCATGCACTCTATGGAGCCTACGCTCCCAGTTGATCTCATACACTCTTTGGAGCCCAGATTCTCTGTTGATGTCATACACTATGTGGAGCCCAGATTCTCAGATGATCTCATACACTCTGTGGAGCCTAGATTCTCAGTTGATCTCATACACTCTGTGGAGCCTACATTCTCAGTTCAAATCATATGCTCCAGCCTAGATTATCAGTTGGTCTCATGCACTCTGTGGAGCCTAGATTCTCAATTGATTTCCTACAAGCTGTAGAGCCTAGATTCTCAGTTGATCTCATACACTCTGTGGAGCTTGGATTCTCAGTTGATCTCATACACTCTGTGGAGCCCAGATTCTCAGTTTATCTCATACACTCTATGGATCCCAGATTCTCAGTTGATCTCATACACTCCAGCCTAGATTCTCAGTTGATATCATACACTCTGTGGAGCCCAGATTTTCAGTTGATCTCATACACTCTGTGGAGCCTAGGTTCACAGTTGAAATCATACACTCTGTGGAGCCCATATTCTCAGTTGATCTCATACACTCTGTGGAGCCCAGATTCTCAGTTGATCTCATACACTATGTGGAGCCCAGATTCTCAGTTGATCTCATACACTATTCACAGTTGATCTCATACACTCTGTGGAGCCACGATTCTCAGTTGATCGCATACACTCTGTGGAGTCTAGTTTCTCAGTAGATCTCATACACTCTGTGGAGCCTAGATTCTCAGTTGATCTCATACATTCTGTGGAGCCTAGATTCTCCGTTGATCTCATACATTCTGTGGAGCCTAGATTCTCAGTTGATTTCCTACACTCTGTTATGCCCAGATTCTCAGTTGATCTCATAAACTCTGTGGAGCCCAGATTCTCAGTTGATCTCATACACTCTGTGGAGCCCAGATTCTCAGTTGATCCCATCCACTCTATGGAGCCTAGGTTGCCAGTTGATCTCATACACTCTGTGGAGCCCAGATTCTCAGTTGATCTCATACAAAATGTGGAGCCCAGATTATCAGTTGATCTCATACACTCTGTGGAGCCTAGATTCTCAGTTGATCTCATACACTTTATGGAGCCTTTGTTCCCAGTTGATCTCATACACTCTGTGGAGTCTAAATTCTCAGTTGATCTCATACATTCAGTGGAGCCTAGGTTCTCAGTTGATCTCATACACTCTGTGAAGCCCAGATTCTCAGTTGATCTCATACACTCTGTGGAGCCCAGATTCTCAGTTGATCTCATGCACTCTATGGAGCCTAGGTTCCCAGTTGATCTCATACACTCTTTGGAGCCCAGATTCTCAGTTGATGTCATACACTCTGTGGAGCCCAGATTCTCAGATGATCTCATACACTCTGTGGAGCCTAGATTCTCAGTTGATCTCATACACTCTGTGGAGCCTAGATTCTCAGTTGAACTCATACGCTCCAGCCTAGATTATCAGTTGGTCTCATGCACTCTGTGGAGCCTAGATTCTCAATTGATTTCCTACAAGCTGCGGAGCCCAGATTCTCAGTTGATCTCATACGCTCTGTGGAGCTTGGATTCTCAGTTGATCTCATACACTCTGTGGAGCCCAGATTCTCAGTTTATCTCATACACTCTATGGATCCCAGATTCTCAGTTGTTCTCATACACTCCAGCCTAGATTCTCAGTTGATATCATACACTCTGTGGAGCCCAGATTTTCAGTTGATCTCATACACTCTGTGGAGCCTAGGTTCACAGTTGAAATCATACACTCTGTGGAGCCCATATTCTCAGTTGATCTCATACACTCTGTGGAGCCCAGATTCTCAGTTGATCTCATATACTATGTGGAGCCCAGATTCTCAGTTGATCTCATACACTATTCACAGTTGATCTCATACACTCTGTGGAGCCAAGATTCTCAGTTGATCGCATACACTTTGTGGAGTCTAGTTTCTCAGGAGATCTCATACACTCTGTGGAGCCCAGATTCTCAGTTGATCTCATACATTCTGTGGAGCCTAGATTTTCCGTTGATCTCATACATTCTGTGGAGCCTAGATTCTCAGTTGATTTCCTACACTCTGTTATGCCCAGATTCTCAGTTGATCTCATAAACTCTGTGGAGCCCAGATTCTCAGTTGATCTCATACACTCTGTGGAGCCCAGATTCTCAGTTGATCTCATCCACTCTATGGAGTGTAGGTTGCCAGTTGATCTCATACACTCTGTGGAGCCCATATTCTCAGTTGATCTCATACAAAATGTGGAGCCCAGATTCTCAGTTGATCTCATGCACTCTGTGGAGCCTAGATTCTCAGTTGATCTCATACACTTTATGGAGCCTAGGTTCCCAGTTGATCTCATACACTCTGTGGAGTCTAAATTCTCAGTTGATCTCATACACTCAGTGGAGCCTAGGTTCTCAGTTGATCTCATACACTCTGTGAAGCCCAGATTCTCAGTTGATCTCATACACTCTGTGGAGCCCAGATTCTCAGTTGATCTCATACACTCTGTGGAGCCCAGATTCTCAGTTGATCTCATACACTCTGTGGAGTCTAGATTCTCAGTTGATCTCATACACTCTATGGAGCCTAGGTTCCCAGATGATCTCATACACTCTGTGGAGTCTAGATTCTCAGTTGATCTCATAAACTCTGTGGAGCCCAGATTCTCAGTTGATCTCATACACTCTGTGGAGCCCAGATTCTCAGTTGATCTCATCCACTCTATGGAGCCTAGGTTGCCAGTTGATCTCATACACTCCGTGGAGCCCAGTTTCTCAGTTGATCTCATACACTCTGTGGAGCCCAGATTCTCAGTTGATCTCATACACTCTGTGGAGCCCAGATTCTCAGTTGATCTCATCCACTCTATGGAGCCTAGGTTGCCAGTTGATCTCATACACTCTGTGGAGCCCAGATTCTCAGTTGATCTCATACAAAATGTGGAGCCCAGATTCTCAGTTGATAACATGCACTCTGTGGAGCCTAGATTCTCAGTTGATCTCATACACTTTATGGAGCCTAGGTTCCCAGTTGATCTCATACACTCTGTGGGGTCTAAATTCTCAGTTGATCACATACACTCAGTGGGCCTAGGTTCTCAGTTGATCTCATACACTCTGTGAAGCCCAGATTCTCAGTTGATCTCATACACTCTGTGGAGCCCAGATTCTCCGTTGATCTCATACACTCTGTTGAGACCAGATTCTCAGTTGATTTCATACTCTGTGGAGCATAGATTCTCAGTTGATCTCATGCACTCTGTGGAGCCTAGATTCTCAGTTGATCTCATACACTCTATGGAGCCCAGATTCTCAGTTGATCTCATCCACTCTATGGAGCCTAGGTTGCCTGCCAGTTTATCTCATACACTCTGTGGAGCCCAGATTCTCAGTTGATCTCATACACTCTGGGGAGCCTACATTCTCAGTTGATCTCATACACTCTATGGAGCCCAGATTCTCAATTAATCTCATACACTCTGTGGAGTCTAGATTCTCAGTTGATCTCACACACTCTGTGGAGCCTAGATTCTCAGTTGATCTCCTACACTCTGTGGAGCCCAGATTCTCAGTTGATCTCATACACTCTATTGAGCCCAGATTCTCAGTTGATCTCATACACTCTATGGAGCCTAGATTATCAGTTGATCTCATACACTCTGTTGAGCCTAGATTCTCAGTTGATCTCATGCACTCTGTGGAGCCTAGATTCTCAGTTGATCTCATACGCTCCAGCCTAGATTCTCAGTTGATCTCATACACTCTGTGGAGCCCAGATTTTCAGTTGATCTCATACACTCTGTGGAGCCTAGGTTCACAGTTGAAATCATACACTCTGTGGAGCCCATATTCTCAGTTGATCTCATACACTCTGTGGAGCCCAGATTCTCAGTTGATCTCATATACTATGTGGAGCCCAGATTCTCAGTTGATCTCATACACTATTCACAGTTGATCTCATACACTCTGTGGAGCCAAGATTCTCAGTTGATCGCATACACTTTGTGGAGTCTAGTTTCTCAGGAGATCTCATACACTCTGTGGAGCCCAGATTCTCAGTTGATCTCATACATTCTGTGGAGCCTAGATTTTCCGTTGATCTCATACATTCTGTGGAGCCTAGATTCTCAGTTGATTTCCTACACTCTGTTATGCCCAGATTCTCAGTTGATCTCATAAACTCTGTGGAGCCCAGATTCTCAGTTGATCTCATACACTCTGTGGAGCCCAGATTCTCAGTTGATCTCATCCACTCTATGGAGTGTAGGTTGCCAGTTGATCTCATACACTCTGTGGAGCCCATATTCTCAGTTGATCTCATACAAAATGTGGAGCCCAGATTCTCAGTTGATCTCATGCACTCTGTGGAGCCTAGATTCTCAGTTGATCTCATACACTTTATGGAGCCTAGGTTCCCAGTTGATCTCATACACTCTGTGGAGTCTAAATTCTCAGTTGATCTCATACACTCAGTGGAGCCTAGGTTCTCAGTTGATCTCATACACTCTGTGAAGCCCAGATTCTCAGTTGATCTCATACACTCTGTGGAGCCCAGATTCTCAGTTGATCTCATACACTCTGTGGAGCCCAGATTCTCAGTTGATCTCATACACTCTGTGGAGTCTAGATTCTCAGTTGATCTCATACACTCTATGGAGCCTAGGTTCCCAGATGATCTCATACACTCTGTGGAGTCTAGATTCTCAGTTGATCTCATAAACTCTGTGGAGCCCAGATTCTCAGTTGATCTCATACACTCTGTGGAGCCCAGATTCTCAGTTGATCTCATCCACTCTATGGAGCCTAGGTTGCCAGTTGATCTCATACACTCCGTGGAGCCCAGTTTCTCAGTTGATCTCATACACTCTGTGGAGCCCAGATTCTCAGTTGATCTCATACACTCTGTGGAGCCCAGATTCTCAGTTGATCTCATCCACTCTATGGAGCCTAGGTTGCCAGTTGATCTCATACACTCTGTGGAGCCCAGATTCTCAGTTGATCTCATACAAAATGTGGAGCCCAGATTCTCAGTTGATAACATGCACTCTGTGGAGCCTAGATTCTCAGTTGATCTCATACACTTTATGGAGCCTAGGTTCCCAGTTGATCTCATACACTCTGTGGGGTCTAAATTCTCAGTTGATCACATACACTCAGTGGGCCTAGGTTCTCAGTTGATCTCATACACTCTGTGAAGCCCAGATTCTCAGTTGATCTCATACACTCTGTGGAGCCCAGATTCTCCGTTGATCTCATACACTCTGTTGAGACCAGATTCTCAGTTGATTTCATACTCTGTGGAGCATAGATTCTCAGTTGATCTCATGCACTCTGTGGAGCCTAGATTCTCAGTTGATCTCATACACTCTATGGAGCCCAGATTCTCAGTTGATCTCATCCACTCTATGGAGCCTAGGTTGCCTGCCAGTTTATCTCATACACTCTGTGGAGCCCAGATTCTCAGTTGATCTCATACACTCTGGGGAGCCTACATTCTCAGTTGATCTCATACACTCTATGGAGCCCAGATTCTCAATTAATCTCATACACTCTGTGGAGTCTAGATTCTCAGTTGATCTCACACACTCTGTGGAGCCTAGATTCTCAGTTGATCTCCTACACTCTGTGGAGCCCAGATTCTCAGTTGATCTCATACACTCTATTGAGCCCAGATTCTCAGTTGATCTCATGCACTCTGTGGAGCCTAGATTCTCAGTTGATCTCATACGCTCCAGCCTAGATTCTCAGTTGATCTCATACACTCTGTGGAGCCTAGATTCTCAGTTGATCTCACACACTCTGTGTAGCCCAGATTCTCAGTTGAACTCATATACTCTGTGGAGCCCAGATTCTTAGTTGATCTCATACACTCCTTTGATCCTAGACTCTCAGTTGATCAAAACCACTCTATGGAGCCTAGGTTCCCAGTTGATCTCATACACTCTGTGGAGCCTAGATTCTTAGTTGATCTCATACATTCTGTGGAGCCTAGGTTCACAGTTGATCTCATACACTCTGTGGAGCCCATGTTCTCAGTTGATCTCATACACTCTGTGGAGCCCAGATTCTCAGTTGATCTCATACACTATGTGGAGTCTAGATTCTCAGTTGATCTCATACACTCTATGGAGCCTAGGTTCCCAGATGATCTCATACACTCTGTGGAGTCCAGATTCTCAGTTGATCTCATACACTCTGTGGAGCCCAGATTCTCAGTTGATCTCATACACTCTGTGGATCCTAGATTCTCAGTTGATCTCACACACTCTGTGGAGCATAGATTCTCGGTTGATCTCATACACTCTGTGGAGCTTAGATTCTCAGCTGATCTCATACACTTTATGGAGCCTAGGTTCTCAGTTGATTTCATACACTCTGTGGAGCCTAGATTCTCAGTTGATCTCATGCACTCTATGGAGCCTAGGTTCCCAGTTGATCTCATACACTCTTTGGAGCCCAGATTCTCAGTTGATGTCAAACACTATGTGGAGCCCAGATTCTCAGATGATCTCATACACTCTGTGGAGCCTAGATTCTCAGTTGATCTCATACACTCTGTGGAGCCTAGATTCTCAGTTGATCTCATACACTTTATGGAGCCTAGGTTCCAAGTTGATCTCATACACTCTGTGGAGTCTAAATTCTCAGTTGATCTCATACACTCAGTGGAGCCTAGGTTCTCAGTTGATCTCATACACTCTGTGAAGCCCAGATTCTCAGTTGATCTCATACACTCTGTGGAGCCCAGATTCTCAGTTGATCTCATACACTCTGTGGAGCCCATATTCTCAGTTGATCTCATACACTCTGTGGAGTCTAGATTCTCAGTTGATCTCATACACTCTTTGGAGCCTAGGTTCCCAGATGATCTCATACACTCTGTGGAGTCCAGATTCTCAGTTGATCTCATACACTCTGTGGAGCCCAGATTCTCAGTTGATCTCATACACTCTGTGGATCCTAGATTCTCAGTTGATCTCACACACTCTGTGGAGCATAGATTCTCGGTTGATCTCATACACTCTGTGGAGCTTAGATTCTCAGCTGATCTCATACACTTTATGGAGCCTAGGTTCTCAGTTGATCTCATACACTCTGTGGAGCCTAGATTCTCAGTTGATCTCATGCACTCTATGGAGCCTAGGTTCCCAGTTGATCTCATACACTCTTTGGAGCCCAGATTCTCAGTTGATGTCATACACTATGTGGAGCCCAGATTCTCAGATGATCTCATACACTCTGTGGAGCCTAGATTCTCAGTTGATCTCATACACTCTGTGGAGCCTAGATTATCAGTTGAACTCATATGCTCCAGCCTAGATTATCAGTTGGTCTCATGCACTCTGTGGAGCCTAGATTCTCAATTGATTTCCTACAAGCTGTGGAGCCTAGATTCTCAGTTGATCTCATGCACTCTGTGGAGCCTAGATTCTCAGTTGATCTCATACACTTTATGGAGCCTAGGTTCCAAGTTGATCTCATACACTCTGTGGAGTCTAAATTCTCAGTTGATCTCATACACTCAGTGGAGCCTAGGTTCTCAGTTGATCTCATACACTCTGTGAAGCCCAGATTCTCAGTTGATCTCATACACTCTGTGGAGCCCAGATTCTCAGTTGATCTCATACACTCTGTGGAGCCCAGATTCTCAGTTGATCTCATACACTCTGTGGAGTCTAGATTCTCAGTTGATCTCATACACTCTATGGAGCCTAGGTTCCCAGATGATCTCATACACTCTGTGGAGTCTAGATTCTCAGTTGATCTCATACACTCTGTGGAGCCCAGATTCTCAGTTGATCTCATACACTCTGTGGATCCTAGATTCTCAGTTGATCTCACACACTCTGTGGAGCATAGATTCTCGGTTGATCTCATACACTCTGTGGAGCTTAGATTCTCAGCTGATCTCATACACTTTATGGAGCCTAGGTTCTCAGTTGATTTCATACACTCTGTGGAGCCTAGATTCTCAGTTGATCTCATGCACTCTATGGAGCCTACGTTCCCAGTTGATCTCATACACTCTTTGGAGCCCAGATTCTCTGTTGATGTCATACACTATGTGGAGCCCAGATTCTCAGATGATCTCATACACTCTGTGGAGCCTAGATTCTCAGTTGATCTCATACACTCTGTGGAGCCTAGATTCTCAGTTCAAATCATATGCTCCAGCCTAGATTATCAGTTGGTCTCATGCACTCTGTGGAGCCTAGATTCTCAATTGATTTCCTACAAGCTGTAGAGCCTAGATTCTCAGTTGATCTCATACACTCTGTGGAGCTTGGATTCTCAGTTGATCTCATACACTCTGTGGAGCCCAGATTCTCAGTTTATCTCATACACTCTATGGATCCCAGATTCTCAGTTGATCTCATACACTCCAGCCTAGATTCTCAGTTGATATCATACACTCTGTGGAGCCCAGATTTTCAGTTGATCTCATACACTCTGTGGAGCCTAGGTTCACAGTTGAAATCATACACTCTGTGGAGCCCATATTCTCAGTTGATCTCATACACTCTGTGGAGCCCAGATTCTCAGTTGATCTCATACACTATGTGGAGCCCAGATTCTCAGTTGATCTCATACACTATTCACAGTTGATCTCATACACTCTGTGGAGCCACGATTCTCAGTTGATCGCATACACTCTGTGGAGTCTAGTTTCTCAGTAGATCTCATACACTCTGTGGAGCCTAGATTCTCAGTTGATCTCATACATTCTGTGGAGCCTAGATTCTCCGTTGATCTCATACATTCTGTGGAGCCTAGATTCTCAGTTGATTTCCTACACTCTGTTATGCCCAGATTCTCAGTTGATCTCATAAACTCTGTGGAGCCCAGATTCTCAGTTGATCTCATACACTCTGTGGAGCCCAGATTCTCAGTTGATCCCATCCACTCTATGGAGCCCAGGTTGCCAGTTGATCTCATACACTCTGTGGAGCCCAGATTCTCAGTTGATCTCATACAAAATGTGGAGCCCAGATTATCAGTTGATCTCATGCACTCTGTGGAGCCTAGATTCTCAGTTGATCTCATACACTTTATGGAGCCTTTATTCCCAGTTGATCTCATACACTCTGTGGAGTCTAAATTTTCAGTTGATCTCATACATTCAGTGGAGCCTAGGTTCTCAGTTGATCTCATACACTCTGTGAAGCCCAGATTCTCAGTTGATCTCATACACTCTGTGGAGCCCAGATTCTCAGTTGATCTCATGCACTCTATGGAGCCTAGGTTCCCAGTTGATCTCATACACTCTTTGGAGCCCAGATTCTCAGTTGATGTCATACACTCTGTGGAGCCCAGATTCTCAGATGATCTCATACACTCTGTGGAGCCTAGATTCTCAGTTGATCTCATACACTCTGTGGAGCCTAGATTCTCAGTTGAACTCATACTCTCCAGCCTAGATTATCAGTTGGTCTCGTGCACTCTGTGGAGCCTAGATTCTCAATTGATTTCCTACAAGCTGTGGAGCCCAGATTCTCAGTTGATCTCATACGCTCTGTGGAGCTTGGATTCTCAGTTGATCTCATACACTCTGTGGAGCCCAGATTCTCAGTTTATCTCATACACTCTATGGATCCCAGATTCTCAGTTGTTCTCATACACTCCAGCCTAGATTCTCAGTTGATATCATACACTCTGTGGAGCCCAGATTTTCAGTTGATCTCATACACTCTGTGGAGCCTAGGTTCACAGTTGAAATCATACACTCTGTGGAGCCCATATTCTCAGTTGATCTCATACACTCTGTGGAGCCCAGATTCTCAGTTGATCTCATATACTATGTGGAGCCCAGATTCTCAGTTGATCTCATACACTATTCACAGTTGATCTCATACACTCTGTGGAGCCAAGATTCTCAGTTGATCGCATACACTCTGTGGAGTCTAGTTTCTCAGGAGATCTCATACACTCTGTGGAGCCCAGATTCTCAGTTGATCTCATACATTCTGTGGAGCCTAGATTCTCCGTTGATCTCATACATTCTGTGGAGCCTAGATTCTCAGTTGATTTCCTACACTCTGTTATGCCCAGATTCTCAGTTGATCTCATAAACTCTGTGGAGCCCAGATTCTCAGTTGATCTCATACACTCTGTGGAGCCCAGATTCTCAGTTGATCTCATCCACTCTATGGAGTGTAGGTTGCCAGTTGATCTCATACACTCTGTGGAGCCCAGATTCTCAGTTGATCTCATACAAAATGTGGAGCCCAGATTCTCAGTTGATCTCATGCACTCTGTGGAGCCTAGATTCTCAGTTGATCTCATACACTTTATGGAGCCTAGGTTCCCAGTTGATCTCATACACTCTGTGGAGTCTAAATTCTCAGTTGATCTCACACACTCAGTGGAGCCTAGGTTCTCAGTTGATCTCATACACTCTGTGAAGCCCAGATTCTCAGTTGATCTCATACACTCTGTGGAGCCCAGATTCTCAGTTGATCTCATACACTCTGTGGAGCCCAGATTCTCAGTTGATCTCATACACTCTGTGGAGTCTAGATTCTCAGTTGATCTCATACACTCTATGGAGCCTAGGTTCCCAGATGATCTCATACACTCTGTGGAGTCTAGATTCTCAGTTGATCTCATAAACTCTGTGGAGCCCAGATTCTCAGTTGATCTCATACACTCTGTGGAGCCCAGATTCTCAGTTGATCTCATCCACTCTATGGAGCCTAGGTTGCCAGTTGATCTCATACACTCTGTGGAGCCCAGATTCTCAGTTGATCTCATACACTCTGTGGAGCCCAGATTCTCAGTTGATCTCATCCACTCTATGGAGCCTAGGTTGCCAGTTGATCTCATACACTCTGTGGAGCCCAGATTCTCAGTTGATCTCATACAAAATGTGGAGCCCAGATTCTCAGTTGATAACATGCACTCTGTGGAGCCTAGATTCTCAGTTGATCTCATACACTTTATGGAGCCTAGGTTCCCAGTTGATCTCATACACTCTGTGGGGTCTAAATTCTCAGTTGATCACATACACTCAGTGGGCCTAGCTTCTCAGTTGATCTCATACACTCTGTGAAGCCCAGATTCTCAGTTGATCTCATACACTCTGTGGAGCCCAGATTCTCCGTTGATCTCATACACTCTGTTGAGACCAGATTCTCAGTTGATTTCATACTCTGTGGAGCATAGATTCTCAGTTGATCTCATGCACTCTGTGGAGCCTAGATTCTCAGTTGATCTCATACACTCTATGGAGCCCAGATTCTCAGTTGATCTCATCCACTCTATGGAGCCTAGGTTGCCTGCCAGTTTATCTCATACACTCTGTGGAGCCCAGATTCTCAGTTGATCTCATACACTCTGTGGAGCCTACATTCTCAGTTGATCTCATACACTCTATGGAGCCCAGATTCTCAATTAATCTCATACACTCTGTGGAGTCTAGATTCTCAGTTGATCTCACACACTCTGTGGAGCCTAGATTCTCAGTTGATCTCCTACACTCTGTGGAGCCCAGATTCTCAGTTGATCTCATACACTCTATTGAGCCCAGATTCTCAGTTGATCTCATACACTCTATGGAGCCTAGATTATCAGTTGATCTCATACACTCTGTTGAGCCTAGATTCTCAGTTGATCTCATGCACTCTGTGGAGCCTAGATTCTCAGTTGATCTCATACGCTCCAGCCTAGATTCTCAGTTGATCTCATACACTCTGTGGAGCCTAGATTCTCAGTTGATCTCACACACTCTGTGTAGCCCAGATTCTCAGTTGAACTCATATACTCTGTGGAGCCCAGATTCTTAGTTGATCTCATACACTCCTTTGATCCTAGACTCTCAGTTGATCAAAACCACTCTATGGAGCCTAGGTTCCCAGTTGATCTCATACACTCTGTGGAGCCTAGATTCTTAGTTGATCTCATACATTCTGTGGAGCCTAGGTTCACAGTTGATCTCATACACTCTGTGGAGCCCATATTCTCAGTTGATCTCATACACTCTGTGGAGCCCAGATTCTCAGTTGATCTCATACACTATGTGGAGCCCAGATTCTCAGTTGATCTCATACACTATTCTCAGTTGATCTCCTACACTCTGTGGAGCCAAGATTCTCAGTTGATCACATACACTCTGTGGAGTCTAGTTTCTCAGTAGATCTCATACACTCTGCGGAGCCTAGATTCTCAGTTGATCTCATATGCTCTGTGGAGCCTAGATTCTCAGTTGATCTCATACATTCTGTGGAGCCTAGATTCTCAGTTGATCTCATACATTCTGTGGAGCCTAGATTCTCAGTTGATCTCATACACTCTATGGAGCCTAGATTCTGAGTTGATCTCATACACTCCAAGCTAGATTCTCAGTTGGTCTCATGCACTCTGTGGAGCCTAGATTCTCATTTGATCTCATACACTCTGTGGAGCCTAGATTCTCAGTTGATCTCATGCGCTCCCATCTAGATTCTCAGTTGATCTCATACACTCTGTGGAGCCTAGATTCTCAGTTGATCTCACACACTCTGTGGAGCCCAGATTCTCAGTTGATCTCATACACTCTATGGAGCCCAGATTCTCAGTTGATCTCATACACTCTATGGAGCCCAGATTCTCAGTTGATCTCATACACTCTGTCGAGCCCAGATTCTCAGTTGATCTCATGCACTCTGTGGAGCCTAGATTCTCAGTTGATCTCATACGCTCCCACCTAGATTCTCAGTTGATCTCATACACTCTGTGGAGCCTAGATTCTCAGTTGATCTCACACACTCTGTGGAGCCCAGATTCTCAGTTGAACTCATATACTCTGTGGAGCCCAGATTCTTAGTTGATCTCATACACTCCGTGGAGCCTAGACTCTCAGTTGATCACATACACTCTATGGAGCCTAGGTTCCTTGTTGATCTCATACACTCTGTGGAGGATAGATTCTCAGTTGATCCCATATACTCTATGGAGCCTAGGTTCCCAGTTCATCTCAAATACTCTGTGGAGTCTAGATTCTTAGTTGATCTCATACATTCTGTGGAGCCTAGGTTCACAGTTGATCTCATACACTCTGTGGAACCTAGATTCCCAGTTGATCTCATACACTCTGTGGAGCCCAGATTATCAGTTGATCTCATACACTCTGTGGAGCCTAGATTCTCAGTTGATCTCGTATGCTCCTGCCTAGATTCTCAGTTGATCACATACACTCTGTGGAGCCTAGATTATCAGTTGATTTCCTACACTCTGTGGAACCTAGATTCACAGTGATCTCATACACTCTGTGGAGCCCAGATTCTCAGTTGATCTCATACACTCTATGGAGCCTAGATTCTCAGTTGATTTACTACGCTCTGTTACACCCAGATTCTCAGTTGATCCCATACACTCTGTGGAGCCTAGATTCTCAGTTGTTCTCATACACTCTGTGGAGCCTAGATTCTCAGTTGATCTCATACATTCTGTGGAGCCTAGATTCTCAGTTGATATACTATGCTCTGTTACGCCCAGATTCTCAGTTGATCCCATACACTCTGTGGAGCCTAGATTCTCAGTTGATCCCATACACTCTGTGGATCCTAGATTCTCAGTTGATCTCATACACTCTGTGGAGCATAGATTCTGAGTTGATCTCATACACTCCAAGCTAGATTCTCAGTTGGTCGCATGCACTCTGTGGAGCCTAGATTCTCAATTGATTTCCTACACTCTGTGGAGCCTAGATTCTCAGTTGGTCTCATACACTTTGTGGAGCCTAGATTCTCAGTTGATCTCATACACTCTGTGGAGCCTAGATTCTCAGTTGATTTCATACACTTTGTATATCCTAGATTCTCAGTTGATCCCATACACTCTGTGGAGCCTAGATTCTCAGTTGATCCCATACACTCTGTGGATCCTAGATTCTCAGTTGATCTCATACACTCTGTGGAGCATAGATTCTGAGTTGATCTCATACACTCCAAGCTAGATTCTCAGTTGGTCGCATGCACTCTGTGGAGCCTAGATTCTCAATTGATTTCCTACACTCTGTGGAGCCTAGATTCTCAGTTGGTCTCATACACTTTGTGGAGCCTAGATTCTCAGTTGATCTCATACACTCTGTGGTGCCTAGATTCTCAGTTGATCTCATACGCTCCAGCCTAGATTCTCAGTTGATATCATGCACTCTCTGGAGCCCAGATTCTCAGTTGATCTCATACACTCTGTGGAGCCTTGATTATCAGTTGATCTCATATTCTCCAGCCTAGTTTCTCAGTTGGTCTCATGCACTCTGTGGAGCCTAGATTCTCAATTGATTTCCTACACTCTGTGGAGCCCAGATTCTCAGTTGGTCTCATACACTTTGTGGAGCGTAGATTCTCAGTTGATCCCATACACTCTGTGGAGCCTAGATTCTCAATTGATTTCCTACACTCTGTGGAGCCTAGATTCTCAGTTGATCTCATACACTTTGTGGAGCCTAGATTCTCAGTTGATCTCATACACTCTGTATCTCCTAGATTCTCAATTTATCTCATACACTCTGTGGTGCCTAGATTCTCAGTTGATCTCATACGCTCCAGCCTAGATTCTCAGTTGATATCATGCACTCTCTGGAGCCCAGATTCTCAGTTGATCTCATACACTCTGTGGAGCCTATATTATCAGTTGATCTCATACTCTCCAGCCTAGTTTCTCAGTTGGTCTCATGCACTCTGTGGAGCCTAGATTCTCAATTGATTTCCTACATTCTGTGGAGCCCAGATTCTCAGTTGGTCTCATACACTCTGTGGAGCGTAGATTCTCAGTTGATCTCATGCACTCTGTGGAGCCCAGATTCTCCGTTGATCTCATGCACTCTATCGATCCCAGATTCTCAGTTGATCTCATACGCTCCAGCCAAGATTCTCAGTTGATCTAATACACTCTGTGGAGCCTAGATTCTCAGTTGATTTCCTACACTCTGTGGAGCCCTGATTCTCAGTTGCTCTCATACACTAAGTGGAGCCTAGATTCTCAGTTGATCTCATACACTATGTGTATCCCACATTCTCAGTTGATCTCATAGACTCTGTGGAGCATAGATTCTCAGTTGATCTCATACGCTCCAGCCTGGATTCTCAGTTGATCCCATACACTCTGTGGATTCGAGATTCTCAGTTGATTTCCTACTCTCTGTGGAGCCCCAATTCTCATTTGATATCATACACTCTGTGGAGCCTAGATCCGCAGTTGATCTCATACACTCTATGGAGCCTAGATTCTCAGTTGATCTCATACACTCTGTGGAACCTAGATTCTCAGTTGATCTCATACACTGTGGATCCTAGATTTTCAGTTGATCTCATACACTCTGTGGAGCCTAGATTCTCAGTTGATCTCATACACTCCAGCCTAGATTCTCAGTTGATCGCATATACTCTGTGTATTCCAGATTCTCAGTTGATCTCATACACTCTATGGAGCCCAGATTCTCAGTTGATCTCATTCACTCTGTGGAGCCCAGATTCTCAGTTAATCTCATACACTCTGTGGAGCCCAGATTCTCAGCTGATCTCATACACTCTGTGGAGCCCAGGTTCCCAGTTGATCTCATACACTCTGTGGATCCTAGATTCTCAGTTGATCTCACACACTCTGTGGAGCTAGATTCTCAGTTGATCGCATACACACCGTGGAGCTTAGATTCTCAGCTGATCTCATACACTTTATGGAGCCTAGGTTCTCAGTTGATTTCATACACTCTGTGGAGCCTATATTCTCAGTTGATCTCATACACACTGTGGAGCTTAGATTCTCAGCTGATCTCATACACTTTATGGAGCCTAGGTTCTCAGTTGATTTCATACACTCTGTGGAGCCTATATTCTCAGTTTATCCCATACACTCTGTGGATCCTAGATTCTCAGTTGATCTCATGCACTCTGTGGAGCCTAGATTCTGAGTTGATCTCATACACTCCAAGCTAGATTCTCAGTTGGTCTCATTCACTCTGTGGAGCCTAGATTCTCAATTGATTTCCTACACTCTGTGGAGCCTATATTCTCAGTTGATCTCATACACTTTGTGGAGCCTAGATTCTCAGTTGATCTCATACACTCTGTGGAGCCTAGATTCTCAGTTGATTTCCTACACTCTGTGGAGCCCTGATTCTCAGTTGCTCTCATACACTAAGTGGAGCCTAGATTCTCAGTTGATCTCATACACTATGTGTATCCCACATTCTCAGTTGATCTCATAGACTCTGTGGAGCATAGATTCTCAGTTGATCTCATACGCTCCAGCCTGGATTCTCAGTTGATCCCATACACTCTGTGGATTCGAGATTCTCAGTTGATTTCCTACTCTCTGTGGAGCCCCAATTCTCATTTGATATCATACACTCTGTGGAGCCTAGATCCGCAGTTGATCTCATACACTCTATGGAGCCTAGATTCTCAGTTGATCTCATACACTCTGTGGAACCTAGATTCTCAGTTGATCTCATACACTGTGGATCCTAGATTTTCAGTTGATCTCATACACTCTGTGGAGCCTAGATTCTCAGTTGATCTCATACACTCCAGCCTAGATTCTCAGTTGATCGCATATACTCTGTGTATTCCAGATTCTCAGTTGATCTCATACACTCTATGGAGCCCAGATTCTCAGTTGATCTCATTCACTCTGTGGAGCCCAGATTCTCAGTTAATCTCATACACTCTGTGGAGCCCAGATTCTCAGCTGATCTCATACACTCTGTGGAGCCCAGGTTCCCAGTTGATCTCATACACTCTGTGGATCCTAGATTCTCAGTTGATCTCACACACTCTGTGGAGCTAGATTCTCAGTTGATCGCATACACACTGTGGAGCTTAGATTCTCAGCTGATCTCATACACTTTATGGAGCCTAGGTTCTCAGTTGATTTCATACACTCTGTGGAGCCTATATTCTCAGTTGATCTCATACACACTGTGGAGCTTAGATTCTCAGCTGATCTCATACACTTTATGGAGCCTAGGTTCTCAGTTGATTTCATACACTCTGTGGAGCCTATATTCTCAGTTTATCCCATACACTCTGTGGATCCTAGATTCTCAGTTGATCTCATACACTCTGTGGAGCCTAGATTCTGAGTTGATCTCATACACTCCAAGCTAGATTCTCAGTTGGTCTCATGCACTCTGTGGAGCCTAGATTCTCAATTGATTTCCTACACTCTGTGGAGCCTATATTCTCAGTTGATCTCATACACTTTGTGGAGCCTAGATTCTCAGTTGATCTCATACACTCTGTGGAGCCTAGATTCTCAGTTGATTTCATACACTCTGTATATCCTAGATTCTCAGTTGATCTCATACACTCTGTGGTGCCTAGATTCTCAGTTGATCTCATACGCTCCAGCCTAGATTCTCAGTTGATATCATGCACTCTCTGGAGCCCAGATTCTCAGTTGATCTCATACACTCTGTGGAGCCTAGATTATCAGTTGATCTCATACTCTCCAGCCTAGTTTCTCAGTTGGTCTCATGCACTCTGTGGAGCCTAGATTCTCAGTTGATCTCATACACTCTGTGTAGCCCAGATTCTCCGTTGATCTCATACGCTCCAGCCGAGATTCTCAGTTGATCTCATACACTCTGTGGAGCCTAGATTCTCAGTTGATTTCATACACTCTGTATATCCTAGATTCTCAGTTGATCTCATACACTTTGTGGAGCCTAGATTCTCAGTTGATCTCATGCACTCTATGGAGCCTAGGTTCCCAGTTGATCTCATACACTCTTTGGAGCCCAGATTCTCAGTTGATGTCATACACTCTGTGGAGCCCAGATTCTCAGATGATCTCATACACTCTGTGGAGCCTAGATTCTCAGTTGATCTCATACACTCTGTGGAGCCTAGATTCTCAGTTGAACTCATACGCTCCAGCCTAGATTATCAGTTGGTCTCATGCACTCTGTGGAGCCTAGATTCTCAATTGATTTCCTACAAGCTGTGGAGCCCAGATTCTCAGTTGATCTCATACGCTCTGTGGAGCTTGGATTCTCAGTTGATCTCATACACTCTGTGGAGCCCAGATTCTCAGTTTATCTCATACACTCTATGGATCCCAGATTCTCAGTTGTTCTCATACACTCCAGCCTAGATTCTCAGTTGATATCATACACTCTGTGGAGCCCAGATTTTCAGTTGATCTCATACACTCTGTGGAGCCTAGGTTCACAGTTGAAATCATACACTCTGTGGAGCCCATATTCTCAGTTGATCTCATACACTCTGTGGAGCCCAGATTCTCAGTTGATCTCATATACTATGTGGAGCCCAGATTCTCAGTTGATCTCATACACTATTCACAGTTGATCTCATACACTCTGTGGAGCCAAGATTCTCAGTTGATCGCATACACTCTGTGGAGTCTAGTTTCTCAGGAGATCTCATACACTCTGTGGAGCCCAGATTCTCAGTTGATCTCATACATTCTGTGGAGCCTAGATTCTCCGTTGATCTCATACATTCTGTGGAGCCTAGATTCTGAGTTGATTTCCTACACTCTGTTATGCCCAGATTCTCAGTTGATCTCATAAACTCTGTGGAGCCCAGATTCTCAGTTGATCTCATACACTCTGTGGAGCCCAGATTCTCAGTTGATCTCATCCACTCTATGGAGTGTAGGTTGCCAGTTGATCTCATACACTCTGTGGAGCCCAGATTCTCAGTTGATCTCATACAAAATGTGGAGCCCAGATTCTCAGTTGATCTCATGCACTTTGTGGAGCCTAGATTCTCAGTTGATCTCATACACTTTATGGAGCCTAGGTTCCCAGTTGATCTCATACACTCTGTGGAGTCTAAATTCTCAGTTGATCTCATACACTCAGTGGAGCCTAGGTTCTCAGTTGATCTCATACACTCTGTGAAGCCCAGATTCTCAGTTGATCTCATACACTCTGTGGAGCCCAGATTCTCAGTTGATCTCAAACACTCTGTGGAGCCCAGATTCTCAGTTGATCTCATACACTCTGTGGAGTCTAGATTCTCAGTTGATCTCATACACTCTATGGAGCCTAGGTTCCCAGATGATCTCATACACTCTGTGGAGTCTAGATTCTCAGTTGATCTCATAAACTCTGTGGAGCCCAGATTCTCAGTTGATCTCATACACTCTGTGGAGCCCAGATTCTCAGTTGATCTCATCCACTCTATGGAGCCTAGGTTGCCAGTTGATCTCATACACTCCGTGGAGCCCAGTTTCTCAGTTGATCTCATACACTCTGTGGAGCCCAGATTCTCAGTTGATCTCATACACTCTGTGGAGCCCAGATTCTCAGTTGATCTCATCCACTCTATGGAGCCTAGGTTGCCAGTTGATCTCATACACTCTGTGGAGCCCAGATTCTCAGTTGATCTCATACAAAATGTGGAGCCCAGATTCTCAGTTGATAACATGCACTCTGTGGAGCCTAGATTCTCAGTAGATCTCATACACTTTATGGAGCCTAGGTTCCCAGTTGATCTCATACACTCTGTGGGGTCTAAATTCTCAGTTGATCACATACACTCAGTGGGCCTAGCTTCTCAGTTGATCTCATACACTCTGTGAAGCCCAGATTCTCAGTTGATCTCATACACTCTGTGGAGCCCAGATTCTCCGTTGATCTCATACACTCTGTTGAGACCAGATTCTCAGTTGATTTCATACTCTGTGGAGCATAGATTCTCAGTTGATCTCATGCACTCTGTGGAGCCTAGATTCTCAGTTAATCTCATACACTCTATGGAGCCCAGATTCTCAGTTGATCTCATCCACTCTATGGAGCCTAGGTTGCCTGCCAGTTTATCTCATACACTCTGTGGAGCCCAGATTCTCAGTTGATCTCATACACTCTGTGGAGCCTACATTCTCAGTTGATCTCATACACTCTATGGAGCCCAGATTCTCAATTAATCTCATACACTCTGTGGAGTCTAGATTCTCAGTTGATCTCACACACTCTGTGGAGCCTAGATTCTCAGTTGATCTCCTACACTCTGTGGAGCCCAGATTCTCAGTTGATCTCATACACTCTATTGAGCCCAGATTCTCAGTTGATCTCATACACTCTATGGAGCCTAGATTATCAGTTGATCTCATACACTCTGTTGAGCCTAGATTCTCAGTTGATCTCATGCACTCTGTGGAGCCTAGATTCTCAGTTGATCTCATACGCTCCAGCCTAGATTCTCAGTTGATCTCATACACTCTGTGGAGCCTAGATTCTCAGTTGATCTCACACACTCTGTGTAGCCCAGATTCTCAGTTGAACTCATATACTCTGTGGAGCCCAGATTCTTAGTTGATCTCATACACTCCTTTGATCCTAGACTCTCAGTTGATCAAAACCACTCTATGGAGCCTAGGTTCCCAGTTGATCTCATACACTCTGTGGAGCCTAGATTCTTAGTTGATCTCATACATTCTGTGGAGCCTAGGTTCACAGTTGATCTCATACACTCTGTGGAGCCCATATTCTCAGTTGATCTCATACACTCTGTGGAGCCCAGATTCTCAGTTGATCTCATACACTATGTGGAGCCCAGATTCTCAGTTGATCTCATACACTATTCTCAGTTGATCTCCTACACTCTGTGGAGCCAAGATTCTCAGTTGATCACATACACTCTGTGGAGTCTAGTTTCTCAGTAGATCTCATACACTCTGTGGAGCCTAGATTCTCAGTTGATCTCATATGCTCTGTGGAGCCTAGATTCTCAGTTGATCTCATACATTCTGTGGAGCCTAGATTCTCAGTTGATCTCATATATTCTGTGGAGCCTAGATTCTCAGTTGATCTCATACACTCTATGGAGCCTAGATTCTGAGTTGATCTCATACACTCCAAGCTAGATTCTCAGTTGGTCTCATGCACTCTGTGGAGCCTAGATTCTCATTTGATCTCATACACTCTGTGGAGCCTAGATTCTCAGTTGATCTCATGCGCTCCCATCTAGATTCTCAGTTGATCTCATACACTCTGTGGAGCCTAGATTCTCAGTTGATCTCACACGCTCTGTGGAGCCCAGATTCTCAGTTGATCTCATACACTCTATGGAGCCCAGATTCTCAGTTGATCTCATACACTCTATGGAGCCCAGATTCTCATTTGATCTCATACACTCTGTCGAGCCCAGATTCTCAGTTGATCTCATGCACTCTGTGGAGCCTAGATTCTCAGTTGATCTCATACGCTCCCACCTAGATTCTCAGTTGATCTCATACACTCTGTGGAGCCTAGATTCTCAGTTGATCTCACACACTCTGTGGAGCCCAGATTCTCAGTTGAACTCATATACTCTGTGGAGCCCAGATTCTTAGTTGATCTCATACACTCCGTGGAGCCTAGACTCTCAGTTGATCACATACACTCTATGGAGCCTAGGTTCCTTGTTGATCTCATACACTCTGTGGAGGATAGATTCTCAGTTGATCCCATATACTCTATGGAGCCTAGGTTCCCAGTTCATCTCAAATACTCTGTGGAGTCTAGATTCTTAGTTGATCTCATACATTCTGTGGAGCCTAGGTTCACAGTTGATCTCATACACTCTGTGGAACCTAGATTCCCAGTTGATCTCATACACTCTGTGGAGCCCAGATTATCAGTTGATCTCATACACTCTGTGGAGCCTAGATTCTCAGTTGATCTTGTATGCTCCTGCCTAGATTCTCAGTTGATCACATACACTCTGTGGAGCCTAGATTATCAGTTGATTTCCTACACTCTGTGGAACCTAGATTCACAGTGATCTCATACACTCTGTGGAGCCCAGATTCTCAGTTGATCTCATACACTCAATGGAGCCTAGATTCTCAGTTGATTTACTACGCTCTGTTATACCCAGATTCTCAGTTGATCCCATACACTCTGTGGAGCCTAGATTCTCAGTTGTTCTCATACACTCTGTGGAGCCTAGATTCTCAGTTGATCTCATACATTCTGTGGAGCCTAGATTCTCAGATGATTTACTACGCTCTGTTACGCCCAGATTCTCAGTTGATCCCATACACTCTGTGGAGCCTAGATTCTCAGTTGATCCCATACACTCTGTGGATCCTAGATTCTCAGTTGATCTCATACACTCTGTGGAGCATAGATTCTGAGTTGATCTCATACACTCCAAGCTAGATTCTCAGTTGGTCGCATGCACTCTGTGGAGCCTAGATTCTCAATTGATTTCCTACACTCTGTGGAGCCTAGATTCTCAGTTGGTCTCATACACTTTGTGGAGCCTAGATTCTCAGTTGATCTCATACACTCTGTGGAGCCTAGATTCTCAGTTGATTTCATACACTCTGTATATCCTAGATTCTCAGTTGATCTCATACACTCTGTGGTGCCTAGATTCTCAGTTGATCTCATACGCTCCAGCCTAGATTCTCAGTTGATATCATGCACTCTCTGGAGCCCAGATTCTCAGTTGATCTCATACACTCTGTGGAGCCTAGATTATCAGTTGATCTCATATTCTCCAGCCTAGTTTCTCAGTTGGTCTCATGCACTCTGTGGAGCCTAGATTCTCAATTGATTTCCTACACTCTGTGGAGCCCAGATTCTCAGTTGGTCTCATACACTCTGTGGAGCGTAGATTCTCAGTTGATCCCATACACTCTGTGATCCTAGATTCTCAGTTGATCTCATACACTCTGTGGAGCCTAGATTCTGAGTTGATCTCATACACTCCAAGCTAGATTCTCAGTTGGTCTCATGCACTCTGTGGAGCCTAGATTCTCAATTGATTTCCTACACTCTGTGGAGCCTAGATTCTCAGTTGATCTCATACACATTGTGGAGCCTAGATTCTCAGTTGATCTCATACACTCTGTATATCCTAGATTCTCAGTTTATCTCATACACTCTGTGGTGCCTAGATTCTCAGTTGATCTCATACGCTCCAGCCTAGATTCTCAGTTGATATCATGCACTCTCTGGAGCCCAGATTCTCATTTGATCTCATACACTCTGTGGAGCCTATATTATCAGTTGATCTCATACTCTCCAGCCTAGTTTCTCAGTTGGTCTCATGCACTCTGTGGAGCCTAGATTCTCAATTGATTTCCTACATTCTGTGGAGCCCAGATTCTCAGTTGGTCTCATACACTCTGTGGAGCGTAGATTCTCAGTTGATCTCATGCACTCTGTGGAGCCCAGATTCTCCGTTGATCTCATGCACTCTATGGATCCCAGATTCTCAGTTGATCTCATACGCTCCAGCCAAGATTCTCAGTTGATCTAATACACTCTGTGGAGCCTAGATTCTCAGTTGATTTCCTACACTCTGTGGAGCCCTGATTCTCAGTTGCTCTCATACACTAAGTGGAGCCTAGATTCTCAGTTGATCTCATACACTATGTGTATCCCACATTCTCAGTTGATCTCATACACTCTGTGGAGCCTAGATTCTCAGTTGATCTCATACGCTCCAGCCTGGATTCTCAGTTGATCCCATACACTCTGTGGATTCGAGATTCTCAGTTGATTTCCTACTCTCTGTGGAGCCCCAATTCTCATTTGATATCATACACTCTGTGGAGCCTAGATCCGCAGTTGATCTCATACACTCTATGGAGCCTAGATTCTCAGTTGATCTCATACACTCTGTGGAACCTAGATTCTCAGTTGATCTCATACACTGTGGATCCTAGATTTTCAGTTGATCTCATACACTCTGTGGAGCCTAGATTCTCAGTTGATCTCATACACTCCAGCCTAGATTCTCAGTTGATCGCATATACTCTGTGTATTCCAGATTCTCAGTTGATCTCATACACTCTATGGAGCCCAGATTCTCAGTTGATCTCATTCACTCTGTGGAGCCCAGATTCTCAGTTAATCTCATACACTCTGTGGAGCCCAGATTCTCAGCTGATCTCATACACTCTGTGGAGCCCAGGTTCCCAGTTGATCTCATACACTCTGTGGATCCTAGATTCTCAGTTGATCTCACACACTCTGTGGAGCTAGATTCTCAGTTGATCGCATACACACTGTGGAGCTTAGATTCTCAGCTGATCTCATACACTTTATGGAGCCTACGTTCTCAGTTGATTTCATACACTCTGTGGAGCCTATATTCTCAGTTGACCTCATACACACTGTGGAGCTTAGATTCTCAGCTGATCTCATACACTTTATGGAGCCTAGGTTCTCAGTTGATTTCATACACTCTGTGGAGCCTATATTCTCAGTTTATCCCATACACTCTGTGGATCCTAGATTCTCAGTTGATCTCATACACTCTGTGGAGCCTAGATTCTGAGTTGATCTCATACACTCCAAGCTAGATTCTCAGTTGGTCTCATGCACTCTGTGGAGCCTAGATTCTCAATTGATTTCCTACACTCTGTGGAGCCTATATTCTCAGTTGATCTCATACACTTTGTGGAGCCTAGATTCTCAGTTGATCTCATACACTCTGTGGAGCCTAGATTCTCAGTTGATTTCATACACTCTGTATATCCTAGATTCTCAGTTGATCTCATACACTCTGTGGTGCCTAGATTCTCAGTTGATCTCATACGCTCCAGCCTAGATTCTCAGTTGATATCATGCACTCTCTGGAGCCCAGATTCTCAGTTGATCTCATACACTCTGTGGAGCCTAGATTATCAGTTGATCTCATACTCTCCAGCCTAGTTTCTCAGTTGGTCTCATGCACTCTGTGGAGCCTAGATTCTCAATTGATTTCCTACACTCTGTGGAGCCCAGATTCTCAGTTGGTCTCATACACTCTGCAGAGCGTAGATTCTCAGTTGATCTCATACACTCTGTGTAGCCCAGATTCTCCGTTGATCTCATACGCTCCAGCCGAGATTCTCAGTTGATCTAATACACTCTGTGGAGCCTAGATTCTCAGTTGATTTCCTACACTCTGTGGAGCCCTGATTCTCAGTTGATCTCATACAGTTCATACCCTCAGTGGAGCCTAGATTCTCAGTTGATCTCATACACTATGTGTATCCCACATTCTCAGTTGATCTCATACACTCTGTGGAGCCTAGATTCTCAGTTGATCGTATACACTCTGTGGAGCCTAGATTCTCAGTTGGTCTCATATGCTCCAGCCTGGATTCTCTGTTGATCCCATACACTCTGTGGAGCCGAGATTCTCAGTTGATTTCCTACTCTCTGTGGAGCCCCAATTCTCATTTGATCTCATACACTCTGTGGAGCCTAGATTCTCAGTTGATCTCATACACTCTGTGGAACCTAGATTCTCAGTTGATCTCATACACTCTGTGGAACCTAGATTCTCAGTTGATCTCATACACTCTGTGGAACCTAGATTCTCAGTTGATCTCATACACTGTGGATCCTAGATTTTCAGTTGATCTCATACACTCTGTGGAGCCTAGATTCTCAGTTGATCTCATACACTCCAGCCTAGATTCTCAGTTGATCGCATATACTCTGTGTATTCCAGATTCTCAGTTGATCTCATACACTCTATGGAGCCCAGATTCTCAGTTGATCTCATTCACTCTGTGGAGCCCAGATTCTCAGTTAATCTCATACACTCTGTGGAGCCCAGATTCTCAGCTGATCTCATACACTCTGTGGAGCCCAGGTTCCCAGTTGATCTCATACACTCTGTGGATCCTAGATTCTCAGTTGATCTCACACACTCTGTGGAGCCTAGATTCTCGGTGGATCTCATACACACTGTGGAGCTTAGATTCTCAGGTGATCTCATCCACTTTATGGAGCCTAGGTTCTCAGTTGATTTCATACACTCTGTGGAGCCTAGATTCTCAGTTGAACTCATACACACTGTGGAGCTTAGATTCTCAGCTGATCTCATGCACTTTATGGAGCCTAGGTTCTCAGTTGATTTCATACACTCTGTGGAGCCTAGATTCTCAGTTGATCTCATGCACTCTATGGAGCCTCGGTTCCCACTTGATCTCATACACTCTGTGGAGCCCAGATTCTCAGTTGATCTCATACACTCTGTGGAGCCCAGATTCTCAGTTGATCCCATACACTCTGTTGATCCTAGATTCTCAGTTGATCTCACACACTCTGTGGAGCCTCGATTCTCGGTTGATCTCATACACTCTGTGGAACTTAGATTCTCAGCTGATTTCATACACTTTATGGAGCCTAGGTTCTCAGTTGATTTCATACACTCTGTGGAGCCTAGATTCTCAGTTGATCATCTCATGCACTCTATGGTTCCTAGGTTCCCAGTTGATCTCATACACTCTGTGGAGCCCAGATTCTCAGTTGATGTCATACACTCTGTGGAGCCCAGATTCTCAGATGATCTCATACACTCTGTGTATCCTAGCTTCTCAGTTGATCTCATACACTCTGTGGATCCTAGATTCTCAGTTGATCTCACACACTCTGTGGAGACTAGATTCTCAGTTGATCTCATACACTCTGTGGAGATTAGATTCTCAGCTGATCTCATACACTTTATGGAGCCTAGGTTCTCAGTTGATTTCATACACTCTGTGGAGCCTAGATTCTCAGTTGATCTCATACACTCTATGGAGCTTAGATTCCCAGTTGATCTCATACACTCTGTGGAGCCCAGATTCCCAGTTGATCACATATACTCTGTGGAGCCCAGATTCTCAGTTGATGTCATACACTCTGTGGAGCCCAGAATCTCAGTTGATTTCCTACACTCTCTGGAGCCCAGATTCTCAGTTGATCTCATACACTATATGGAACCTAGATTCTCAGTTGATCTCATACACTCTATGGGGCCTAGGTTCCCAGTTGATCTCGTACACTCTGTGGAGCCTAGATTCTCAGTTGATCTTATACACTCTGTGGATCCTAGATTCTCAGTTGATCTCATATGCTCCAGCCTGGATTCTCAGTTGATCTCATACCCTCTGTGGAGCCTAGATTCTCAGTTGATCTCATACACTCTGTGGAGCCCAGATTCTCAGTTGATCTCATACACTCTATGGACCCAGATTCTCAGATGATCTCATACTCTCCAGCCTAGATTCTCAGTTGATCTCATACACTCTGTGGAACCTAGATTCTCAGTTGATCTCATACACTCTATGGAGCCCAGATTCTCAGTTGATCTCATTCACTCTGTGGAGCCCAGATTCTCAGTCGATCACATACACTCTGTGGAGCCCAGATTCTCAGATGATCTCATACGCTCCAGCCTAGATTCTCAGTTGATCTCATACACTCTGTGGAGCCTAGATTTTCAGTTGATTTCCTACACTCTGTGGAGCCCAGATTCTCAGTTGATCTCATACACTCTATGGAGTCTAGATTCTCAGTTGATCTCATACACTCTATGGAGCCTAGATTCTCAGTTGATCTTATACACTCTGTGGAGCCTAGATTCTCAGTTGATCTCATATGCTCCAGCCTGGATTCTCAGTTTGTCTCATACCCTCTGTGGAGCCTAGATTCTCAGTTGATTTCCTACACTCTGTGGAGCCTAGATTCTCAGTTGATCTCATACACTCTACGGAGCCTAGATTCTCAGTTGATCTCATACACTCTGTGGAACCCCGATTCTCAGTTGATCACATGCACTCTGTGTATCCTAGATTCTCAGTTGATCTCATACACTCTGTGGATCCTAGATTTTCAGTTGATCTCATACACTCTGTGGAGCCTAGATTCTCGGTTGATCTCATACACTCCAGCCTAGATTCTCAGTTGATCTCATACACTCTGTGTATCCTAGATTCTCAGTTGATCTCATACACTCTATGGAGCCCAGATTCTCAGTTGATCTCATTCACTCTGTGGAGCCCAGATTCTCAGTTGATCTCATACACTCTGTGGAGCCCAGATTCTCAGTTGATCTCATACACTCTGAGTATCCTAGCTTCTCAGTTGATCTCATACACTCTGTGGATCCTAGATTTTCAGTTGATCTCATACACTCTGTGGAGCCTAGATTCTTGGTTGATCTCATACACTCCAGCCTAGATTCTCAGTTGATCTCATACACTCTGTGTATCCTAGATTCTCAGTTGATCTCATACACTCTATGGAGCCCAGATTCTCAGTTGATCTCATTCACTCTGTGGAGCCTAGATTCTCAAATGATCTCATACACTCTATGGAGCCTAGATTCCCAGTTGATCTCATATACTCTGTGGAGCCCAGATTCTCAGTTGATCACATATACTCTGTGGAGCACAGATTCTCAGTTGATGTCATACACTCTGTGGAGCCCAGAATCTCAGTTGATTTCCTACACTCTATGGAGCCCAGATTCTCAGTTGATCTCATACACTCTATGGAGCCTAGATTCTCAGTTGATCTCATACACTCTATGGAGCATAGGTTCCCAGTTGATCACATACACTCTGGGGAGCCCAGATTCTCAGTTTATCTCATACACTCTGTGCATCCTAGATTCTCAGTTGATGTCATACACTCTGTGGATCCTAGATTCTCAGTTTATATCATACACTCTGTGTATCCTAGATTCTCAGTTGATCTCATACACTCTATGGAGCCCAGATTCTCAGTTGATCTCATACACTCTGTGGAGCCTAGTTTCTCAGTTGATCTCATACACTCAGTGGAGCCCAGATTCTCAGTTAATCTCATACACTCTGTGGAGCCTAGTTTCCCAGTTGATCCCATACACTCTGTGCATCTTAGCTTCTCAGTTGATCTCATACACTCTGTGGATCCTAGATTCTCAGTTGATCTCACACACTCTGTGGAGCCTAAATTCTCGGTTGATATCATACACTCTGTGGAGCTTAGACTCTCAGTTGATCTCATACGCTCCAGCCTAGATTCTCAGTTGGTCTCATGCACTCTGTGGAGCCTAGATTCTCAATTGATTTCCTACACTCTGTGGAGCCCATATTCTCATTTGATCTCATACACTCTGTTGAGCTTAGATTCTCAGTTGATCTCATACACTCTGTGGAGCCCAGATTCTCAGTCGATCTCATACACTCTATGGATCCCAGATTCTCAGGTGATCTCATACGCGCCAGCCTAGATTCTCAGTTGATATCATACACTCTGTGCAGCCCAGATTTTCAGTTGATCTCATACACTCTGTGGAGCCTAGATTCTCAGTTGATCTCATACACTCTATGGAACCTAGATTCTCAGTTGATCTCATACACTCTATGGGGCCTAGGTTCCCAGTTGATCTCGTACACTCTGTGGAGCCTAGATTCTCAGTTGATCTTATACACTCTGTGGATCCTAGATTATCAGTTGATCTCATATGCTCCAGCCTGGATTCTCAATTGATCACATACCCTCTGTGGAGCCTAGATTCTCAGTTGATCTCATAGACTCTGTGGAGCCCAGATTCTCAGTTGATCTCATACACTCTATGGACCCAGATTCTCAGATGATCTCATACGCTCCAGCCCAGATTCTCAGTTGATCTCATACACTCTGTGGAGCCTAGATTCTCAGTTGATCTCATACACTCTATGGAGCCCAGATTCTCAGTTGATCTCATTCACTCTGTGGAGCCCAGATTCTCAGTTGATCTCATACACTCTGTGGAGCCCAGATTCTCAGATGATCTCATACGCTCCAGCCTAGTTTCTCAGTTGATCTCATACACTCTGTGGAGCCTAGATTCTCAGTTGATTTCCTACACTCTGTGGAGCCCAGATTCTCAGTTGATCTCATACACTCTATGGAGCCTAGATTCTCAGTTGATCTCATACACTCTATGGAGCCTAGATTCTCAGTTGATCTTATACACTCTGTGGAGCCTAGATTCTCAGTTGATCTCATATGCTCCAGCCTGGATTCTCAGTTGGTCTCATACCCTCTGTGGAGCCTAGATTCTCAGTTGATTTCCTACACTCTGTGGAGGCCCGATTCTCAGTTGATCTCATACACTCTGTGGAGCCTAGATTCTCAGTTGATCTCATACACACTATGGAGCCTAGATTCTCAGTTGATCTCATACACTCTGTGGAACCCCGATTCTCAGTTGATCTCATGCACTCTGTGTATCCTAGATTCTCAGTTGATCTCATACACTCTGTGTATCCTAGATTCTCAGTTGATCTCATACACTCTATGGAGCCCAGATTCTCAGTTGATCTCATTCACTCTGTGGAGCCCAGATTCTCAGTTGATCTCATACACTCTGTGGAGCCCAGATTCTCAGTTGATCTCATACACTCTGTGTATCCTAGCTTCTCAGTTGATCTCATACACTCTGTGGATCCTAGATGCTCAGTTGATCTCACACACTCTGTGGAACCTAGATTCTCAGTTGATCTCATACACCCTATGGAGCCTAGATTCTCAGTTGATCTCATACACTCTATGGAGCCCAGATTCTCAGTTGATCTCATTCACTCTGTGGAGCCCAGATTCTCAGTTGATCTCATACACTCTGTGGAGCCCAGATTCTCAGTTGATCTCATACACTCTGTGTATCCTAGCTTCTCAGTTGATCTCATACACTCTGTGGATCCTAGATGCTCAGTTGATCTCACACACTCTGTGGAGCCTAGATTCTCAGTTGATCTCATACACTCTATGGAGCCTAGATTCCCAGTTGATCTCATATACTCTGTGGAGCCCAGATTCTCAGTTGATCTCATACACTCTGTGGAGCCTAGATTCTCAGTTGATCTCATACACTCTATGGAGCCCAGATTCTCAGTTGATCTCATACACTCTGTGGAGCCCAGAATCTCTGTTGATTTCCTACACTCTATGGAGCCCAGATTCTCAGTTGATCTCATACACTCTATGGAGCCTAGATTCTCAGTTGATCTCATACACTCTATGTAACATAGGTTCCCAGTTGATCTCATACACTCTGTGGAGCCCAGATTCTCAGTTTATCTCATACACTCTGTGTATCCTAGATTCTCAGTTGATCTCATACACTCTGTGGATCCTAGATTCTCAGTTGATCTCATTCACTCTGTGGAGCCCAGATTCTCAGTTAATCTCATACACTCTGTGGAGCCCAGATTCTCAGCTGATCTCATACACTCTGTGGAGCCCAGGTTCCCAGTTGATCTCATACACTCTGTGGATCCTAGATTCTCAGTTGATCTCACACACTCTGTGGAGCTAGATTCTCAGTTGATCGCATACACACTGTGGAGCTTAGATTCTCAGCTGATCTCATACACTTTATGGAGCCTACGTTCTCAGTTGATTTCATACACTCTGTGGAGCCTATATTCTCAGTTGACCTCATACACACTGTGGAGCTTAGATTCTCAGCTGATCTCATACACTTTATGGAGCCTAGGTTCTCAGTTGATTTCATACACTCTGTGGAGCCTATATTCTCAGTTTATCCCATACACTCTGTGGATCCTAGATTCTCAGTTGATCTCATACACTCTGTGGAGCCTAGATTCTGAGTTGATCTCATACACTCCAAGCTAGATTCTCAGTTGGTCTCATGCACTCTGTGGAGCCTAGATTCTCAATTGATTTCCTACACTCTGTGGAGCCTATATTCTCAGTTGATCTCATACACTTTGTGGAGCCTAGATTCTCAGTTGATCTCATACACTCTGTGGAGCCTAGATTCTCAGTTGATTTCATACACTCTGTATATCCTAGATTCTCAGTTGATCTCATACACTCTGTGGTGCCTAGATTCTCAGTTGATCTCATACGCTCC
This sequence comes from Ambystoma mexicanum, assembly GCF_040938575.1. Taxonomy (NCBI): domain Eukaryota; kingdom Metazoa; phylum Chordata; class Amphibia; order Caudata; family Ambystomatidae; genus Ambystoma; species Ambystoma mexicanum. The sequence goes on from NC_090931.1 coordinate 23,076,534, forward strand.
AGCCTAGATTCTCAGTTGATATCATGCACTCTCTGGAGCCCAGATTCTCAGTTGATCTCATACACTCTGTGGAGCCTAGATTATCAGTTGATCTCATACTCTCCAGCCTAGTTTCTCAGTTGGTCTCATGCACTCTGTGGAGCCTAGATTCTCAATTGATTTCCTACACTCTGTGGAGCCCAGATTCTCAGTTGGTCTCATACACTCTGCAGAGCGTAGATTCTCAGTTGATCTCATACACTCTGTGTAGCCCAGATTCTCCGTTGATCTCATACGCTCCAGCCGAGATTCTCAGTTGATCTAGTACACTCTGTGGAGCCTAGATTCTCAGTTGATTTCCTACACTCTGTGGAGCCCTGATTCTCAGTTGATCTCATACAGTTCATACCCTCAGTGGAGCCTAGATTCTCAGTTGATCTCATACACTATGTGTATCCCACATTCTCAGTTGATCTCATACACTCTGTGGAGCCTAGATTCTCAGTTGATCGTATACACTCTGTGGAGCCTAGATTCTCAGTTGGTCTCATATGCTCCAGCCTGGATTCTCTGTTGATCCCATACACTCTGTGGAGCCGAGATTCTCAGTTGATTTCCTACTCTCTGTGGAGCCCCAATTCTCATTTGATCTCATACACTCTGTGGAGCCTAGATTCTCAGTTGATCTCATACACTCTGTGGAACCTAGATTCTCAGTTGATCTCATACACTCTGTGGAACCTAGATTCTCAGTTGATCTCATACACTCTGTGGAACCTAGATTCTCAGTTGATCTCATACACTGTGGATCCTAGATTTTCAGTTGATCTCATACACTCTGTGGAGCCTAGATTCTCAGTTGATCTCATACACTCCAGCCTAGATTCTCAGTTGATCGCATATACTCTGTGTATTCCAGATTCTCAGTTGATCTCATACACTCTATGGAGCCCAGATTCTCAGTTGATCTCATTCACTCTGTGGAGCCCAGATTCTCAGTTAATCTCATACACTCTGTGGAGCCCAGATTCTCAGCTGATCTCATACACTCTGTGGAGCCCAGGTTCCCAGTTGATCTCATACACTCTGTGGATCCTAGATTCTCAGTTGATCTCACACACTCTGTGGAGCCTAGATTCTCGGTGGATCTCATACACACTGTGGAGCTTAGATTCTCAGGTGATCTCATCCACTTTATGGAGCCTAGGTTCTCAGTTGATTTCATACACTCTGTGGAGCCTAGATTCTCAGTTGAACTCATACACACTGTGGAGCTTAGATTCTCAGCTGATCTCATGCACTTTATGGAGCCTAGGTTCTCAGTTGATTTCATACACTCTGTGGAGCCTAGATTCTCAGTTGATCTCATGCACTCTATGGAGCCTCGGTTCCCACTTGATCTCATACACTCTGTGGAGCCCAGATTCTCAGTTGATCTCATACACTCTGTGGAGCCCAGATTCTCAGTTGATCCCATACACTCTGTTGATCCTAGATTCTCAGTTGATCTCACACACTCTGTGGAGCCTCGATTCTCGGTTGATCTCATACACTCTGTGGAACTTAGATTCTCAGCTGATTTCATACACTTTATGGAGCCTAGGTTCTCAGTTGATTTCATACACTCTGTGGAGCCTAGATTCTCAGTTGATCATCTCATGCACTCTATGGTTCCTAGGTTCCCAGTTGATCTCATACACTCTGTGGAGCCCAGATTCTCAGTTGATGTCATACACTCTGTGGAGCCCAGATTCTCAGATGATCTCATACACTCTGTGTATCCTAGCTTCTCAGTTGATCTCATACACTCTGTGGATCCTAGATTCTCAGTTGATCTCACACACTCTGTGGAGACTAGATTCTCAGTTGATCTCATACACTCTGTGGAGATTAGATTCTCAGCTGATCTCATACACTTTATGGAGCCTAGGTTCTCAGTTGATTTCATACACTCTGTGGAGCCTAGATTCTCAGTTGATCTCATACACTCTATGGAGCTTAGATTCCCAGTTGATCTCATACACTCTGTGGAGCCCAGATTCCCAGTTGATCACATATACTCTGTGGAGCCCAGATTCTCAGTTGATGTCATACACTCTGTGGAGCCCAGAATCTCAGTTGATTTCCTACACTCTCTGGAGCCCAGATTCTCAGTTGATCTCATACACTATATGGAACCTAGATTCTCAGTTGATCTCATACACTCTATGGGGCCTAGGTTCCCAGTTGATCTCGTACACTCTGTGGAGCCTAGATTCTCAGTTGATCTTATACACTCTGTGGATCCTAGATTCTCAGTTGATCTCATATGCTCCAGCCTGGATTCTCAGTTGATCTCATACCCTCTGTGGAGCCTAGATTCTCAGTTGATCTCATACACTCTGTGGAGCCCAGATTCTCAGTTGATCTCATACACTCTATGGACCCAGATTCTCAGATGATCTCATACTCTCCAGCCTAGATTCTCAGTTGATCTCATACACTCTGTGGAACCTAGATTCTCAGTTGATCTCATACACTCTATGGAGCCCAGATTCTCAGTTGATCTCATTCACTCTGTGGAGCCCAGATTCTCAGTCGATCACATACACTCTGTGGAGCCCAGATTCTCAGATGATCTCATACGCTCCAGCCTAGATTCTCAGTTGATCTCATACACTCTGTGGAGCCTAGATTTTCAGTTGATTTCCTACACTCTGTGGAGCCCAGATTCTCAGTTGATCTCATACACTCTATGGAGTCTAGATTCTCAGTTGATCTCATACACTCTATGGAGCCTAGATTCTCAGTTGATCTTATACACTCTGTGGAGCCTAGATTCTCAGTTGATCTCATATGCTCCAGCCTGGATTCTCAGTTTGTCTCATACCCTCTGTGGAGCCTAGATTCTCAGTTGATTTCCTACACTCTGTGGAGCCTAGATTCTCAGTTGATCTCATACACTCTACGGAGCCTAGATTCTCAGTTGATCTCATACACTCTGTGGAACCCCGATTCTCAGTTGATCACATGCACTCTGTGTATCCTAGATTCTCAGTTGATCTCATACACTCTGTGGATCCTAGATTTTCAGTTGATCTCATACACTCTGTGGAGCCTAGATTCTCGGTTGATCTCATACACTCCAGCCTAGATTCTCAGTTGATCTCATACACTCTGTGTATCCTAGATTCTCAGTTGATCTCATACACTCTATGGAGCCCAGATTCTCAGTTGATCTCATTCACTCTGTGGAGCCCAGATTCTCAGTTGATCTCATACACTCTGTGGAGCCCAGATTCTCAGTTGATCTCATACACTCTGAGTATCCTAGCTTCTCAGTTGATCTCATACACTCTGTGGATCCTAGATTTTCAGTTGATCTCATACACTCTGTGGAGCCTAGATTCTTGGTTGATCTCATACACTCCAGCCTAGATTCTCAGTTGATCTCATACACTCTGTGTATCCTAGATTCTCAGTTGATCTCATACACTCTATGGAGCCCAGATTCTCAGTTGATCTCATTCACTCTGTGGAGCCTAGATTCTCAAATGATCTCATACACTCTATGGAGCCTAGATTCCCAGTTGATCTCATATACTCTGTGGAGCCCAGATTCTCAGTTGATCACATATACTCTGTGGAGCACAGATTCTCAGTTGATGTCATACACTCTGTGGAGCCCAGAATCTCAGTTGATTTCCTACACTCTATGGAGCCCAGATTCTCAGTTGATCTCATACACTCTATGGAGCCTAGATTCTCAGTTGATCTCATACACTCTATGGAGCATAGGTTCCCAGTTGATCACATACACTCTGGGGAGCCCAGATTCTCAGTTTATCTCATACACTCTGTGCATCCTAGATTCTCAGTTGATCTCATACACTCTGTGGATCCTAGATTCTCAGTTTATATCATACACTCTGTGTATCCTAGATTCTCAGTTGATCTCATACACTCTATGGAGCCCAGATTCTCAGTTGATCTCATACACTCTGTGGAGCCTAGTTTCTCAGTTGATCTCATACACTCAGTGGAGCCCAGATTCTCAGTTAATCTCATACACTCTGTGGAGCCTAGTTTCCCAGTTGATCCCATACACTCTGTGCATCTTAGCTTCTCAGTTGATCTCATACACTCTGTGGATCCTAGATTCTCAGTTGATCTCACACACTCTGTGGAGCCTAAATTCTCGGTTGATATCATACACTCTGTGGAGCTTAGACTCTCAGTTGATCTCATACGCTCCAGCCTAGATTCTCAGTTGGTCTCATGCACTCTGTGGAGCCTAGATTCTCAATTGATTTCCTACACTCTGTGGAGCCCATATTCTCATTTGATCTCATACACTCTGTTGAGCTTAGATTCTCAGTTGATCTCATACACTCTGTGGAGCCCAGATTCTCAGTCGATCTCATACACTCTATGGATCCCAGATTCTCAGGTGATCTCATACGCGCCAGCCTAGATTCTCAGTTGATATCATACACTCTGTGCAGCCCAGATTTTCAGTTGATCTCATACACTCTGTGGAGCCTAGATTCTCAGTTGATCTCATACACTCTATGGAACCTAGATTCTCAGTTGATCTCATACACTCTATGGGGCCTAGGTTCCCAGTTGATCTCGTACACTCTGTGGAGCCTAGATTCTCAGTTGATCTTATACACTCTGTGGATCCTAGATTATCAGTTGATCTCATATGCTCCAGCCTGGATTCTCAATTGATCACATACCCTCTGTGGAGCCTAGATTCTCAGTTGATCTCATAGACTCTGTGGAGCCCAGATTCTCAGTTGATCTCATACACTCTATGGACCCAGATTCTCAGATGATCTCATACGCTCCAGCCCAGATTCTCAGTTGATCTCATACACTCTGTGGAGCCTAGATTCTCAGTTGATCTCATACACTCTATGGAGCCCAGATTCTCAGTTGATCTCATTCACTCTGTGGAGCCCAGATTCTCAGTTGATCTCATACACTCTGTGGAGCCCAGATTCTCAGATGATCTCATACGCTCCAGCCTAGTTTCTCAGTTGATCTCATACACTCTGTGGAGCCTAGATTCTCAGTTGATTTCCTACACTCTGTGGAGCCCAGATTCTCAGTTGATCTCATACACTCTATGGAGACTAGATTCTCAGTTGATCTCATACACTCTATGGAGCCTAGATTCTCAGTTGATCTTATACACTCTGTGGAGCCTAGATTCTCAGTTGATCTCATATGCTCCAGCCTGGATTCTCAGTTGGTCTCATACCCTCTGTGGAGCCTAGATTCTCAGTTGATTTCCTACACTCTGTGGAGGCCCGATTCTCAGTTGATCTCATACACTCTGTGGAGCCTAGATTCTCAGTTGATCTCATACACACTATGGAGCCTAGATTCTCAGTTGATCTCATACACTCTGTGGAACCCCGATTCTCAGTTGATCTCATGCACTCTGTGTATCCTAGATTCTCAGTTGATCTCATACACTCTGTGTATCCTAGATTCTCAGTTGATCTCATACACTCTATGGAGCCCAGATTCTCAGTTGATCTCATTCACTCTGTGGAGCCCAGATTCTCAGTTGATCTCATACACTCTGTGGAGCCCAGATTCTCAGTTGATCTCATACACTCTGTGTATCCTAGCTTCTCAGGTGATCTCATACACTCTGTGGATCCTAGATGCTCAGTTGATCTCACACACTCTGTGGAACCTAGATTCTCAGTTGATCTCATACACCCTATGGAGCCTAGATTCTCAGTTGATCTCATACACTCTATGGAGCCCAGATTCTCAGTTGATCTCATTCACTCTGTGGAGCCCAGATTCTCAGTTGATCTCATACACTCTGTGGAGCCCAGATTCTCAGTTGATCTCATACACTCTGTGTATCCTAGCTTCTCAGTTGATCTCATACACTCTGTGGATCCTAGATGCTCAGTTGATCTCACACACTCTGTGGAGCCTAGATTCTCAGTTGATCTCATACACTCTATGGAGCCTAGATTCCCAGTTGATCTCATATACTCTGTGGAGCCCAGATTCTCAGTTGATCTCATACACTCTGTGGAGCCTAGATTCTCAGTTGATCTCATACACTCTATGGAGCCCAGATTCTCAGTTGATCTCATACACTCTGTGGAGCCCAGAATCTCTGTTGATTTCCTACACTCTATGGAGCCCAGATTCTCAGTTGATCTCATACACTCTATGGAGCCTAGATTCTCAGTTGATCTCATACACTCTATGTAACATAGGTTCCCAGTTGATCTCATACACTCTGTGGAGCCCAGATTCTCAGTTTATCTCATACACTCTGTGTATCCTAGATTCTCAGTTGATCTCATACACTCTGTGGATCCTAGATTCTCAGTTGATTTCATACACTCTGTGTATCCTAGATTCTCAGTTGATCTCATACACTCTATGGAGCCCAGATTCTCAGTTGATCTCATACACTCTGTGGAGCCTAGATTCTCAGTTGATCTCATACACTCAGTGGAGCCCAGATTCTCAGTTAATCTCATACACTCTGTGGAGCCTAGGTTCCCAGTTGATCCCATACACTCTGTGTATCCTAGCTTCTCAGTTGATCTCATACACTCTGTGGATCCTAGATTCTCAGTTGATCTCACACACTCTGTGGAGCCTAGACTCTCAGTTGATCTCATACGCTCCAGCCTAGATTCTCAGTTGGTCTCATGCACTCTGTGGAGCCTAGATTCTCAATTGATTTCCTACACTCTGTGGAGCCCATATTCTCATTTGATCTCATACACTCTGTGGAGCCCATATTCTCATTTGATCTCATACACTCTGTTGAGCTTAGATTCTCAGTTGATCTCATACACTCTGTGGAGCCCAGATTCTCAGTCGATCTCATACACTCTATGGATCCCAGATTCTCAGGTGATCTCATACGCGCCAGCCTAGATTCTCAGTTGATATCATACACTCTGTGCAGCACAGATTTTCAGTTGATCTCATACACTCTGTGGAGCCTAGATTCTCAGTTGATCTCATACACTCTGTGGAGCCTAGATTCTCTGTTGATCTCATACGCTCCAGCCTAGATTCTCAGTTGGTCTCATGCACTCTATGGAGCCTAGATTCTCAATTGATTTCCTACACTCTGTGGAGCCCAGATTCTCAGTTGATCTCATACACTCTGTGGAGCATAGATTCTCAGTTGATCTCATACGCTCCAGCCTAGATTCTCAGTTGATCTCATACACTCTGTGGAACCTAGATTCTCAGTTAATTTCCTACACTCTGTGGAGCCTAGATTCTCAGTTGATCTCATACACTCTGTGGAGCCTAGATTCTCTGTTGATCTCATACGCTCCAGCCTAGATTGTCAGTTGGTCTCATGCACTCTATGGAGCCTAGATTCTCAATTGATTTCCTACACTCTGTGGAGCCCAGATTCTCAGTTGATCTCATACACTCTGTGGAGCTTAGATTCTCAGTTGATCTCATACGCTCCAGCCTAGATTCTCAGTTGATCTCATACACTCTGTGGAACCTAGATTCTCAGTTAATTTCCTACACTCTGTGGAGCCCAGATTCTCAGTTGATCTCATACACTCTACGAAGCCTAGATTCTCAGTTGATCTCATACACTCTATGGAGCCTAGGTTCCCAGTTCATCTCATACACTCTGTGGAGCCCAGATTCCCAGTTGATCTCATACACTCTGAGGAGCCTAGATTCTCAGTTGATCTCATACACTCTGTGGAGCCCAGATTCTCAGTTAATCTCATACACTCTGTGGAGCCTAGGTTCCCAGTTCATCTCATACACTCTGTGTATCCTAGGTTCTCAGTTGATCTCATACACTCTGTGGATCCTAGATTCTCAGTTGATCTCACACACTCTGTGGAGCTTAGATTCTCAGCTGTTCTCATACACTTTATGGAGCCTAGGTTCTCAGTTGATTTCATACACTCTGTGGAGCCTAGATTCTCAGTTGATCTCATACACTCTATGGAGCCTAGATTCCCAGTTGATCTCATACACTCTGTGGAGCCCAGATTCTCAGTTGATCACATACACTCCGTGGAGCCCAGATTCTCAGTTGATGTCATACACTCTGTGGAGCCCAGACTCTCAGTTGATCTCATACACTCTGTGGAGCCTAGATTCCCAGTTGATCTCATACGCTCCAGCGTAGATTCTCAGTTGGTCTCATGCACTCTGTGGAGCCTAGATTCTCAATTGATTTCCTACACTCTCTGGAGCCCATATTCTCAGTTGATCTCATACACTCTGTGGAGCTTAGATTCTCAGTTGATCTCATACACTCTGTGGAGCCCAGATTCTCAGTTGATCTCATACACTCTATGGATCACAGATTCTCAGTTGATCTCATACGCTTCAGCCTAGATTCTCAGTTGAAATCATACACTCTGTGCAGCCCAGATTTTCAGTTGATCTCATACACTCTGTGGAGCCTAGATTCTCAGTTGATCTCATACACTCTGTGGAGCCTAGATTCTCAGTTGATCTCATATGCTCCAGCCTAGATTCTCAGTTGGTCTCATGCACTCTGTGGAGCCTAGATTCTCAATTGATTTCCTACACTCTGTGGAGCCCAGATTCTCAGCTGATCTCATACACTCTGTGGAGCTTAGATTCTCAGTTGATCTTATACACTCTGTGGAGCCCAGATTCTCAGTTGATCTCATGCACTCTATGGATCCCAGATTCTCAGTTGATCTCATACTCTCCAGCCTAGATTCTCAGTTGATCTCATACACTCTGTGGAGCCTAGATTCTCAGTTAATTTCCTACACTCTGCGGAGCCCAGATTCTCAGTTGATCTCATACACTCTATGGAGCCTAGATTCTCAGTTGATCTCATACACTCTATGGAGCCTAGGTTCCCAGTTGATCTCATACACTCTGTGGAGCCCAGACTCTCAGTTGATCTCATACACTAAGTGGAGCCTAGATTCTCAGTTGATCTCATACACTATGTGTATCCCACATTCTCAGTTGATCTCATACACTCTATGGATCCCAGATTCTCAGTTGATCTCATACTCTCCAGCCTAGATTCTCAGTTGAAATCATACACTCTGTGCAGCCCAGATTTTCAGTTGATCTCATACACTCTGTGGAGCCTAGATTCTCAGTTGATCTCATACGCTCCAGCCTAGATTCTCAGTTGGTCTCATGCACTCTGTGGAGCCTAGATTCTCAATTGATTTCCTACACTCTGTGGAGCCCATATTCTCATTTGATCTCATACACTCTGTTGAGCTTAGATTCTCAGTTGATCTCATACACTCTGTGGAGCCCAGATTCTCAGTCGATTCCATACACTCTATGGATCCCAGATTCTCAGGTGATCTCATACGCGCCAGCCTAGATTCTCAGTTGATATCATACACTCTGTGCAGCCCAGATTTTCAGTTGATCTCATACACTCTGTGGAGCCTAGATTCTCAGTTGATCTCATATGCTCCAGCATAGATTCTCAGTTGGTCTCATGCACTCTATGGAGCCTAGATTCTCAATTGATTTCCTAAACTCTGTGGAGCCCAGATTCTCAGTTGATCTCATACACTCTGTGGAGCTTAGATTCTCAGTTGATCTCATACGCTCCAGCCTAGATTCTCAGTTGATCTCATACACTCTGTGGAGCCTAGATTCTCAGTTGATCTCATACACTCTGTGGAGCCCAGATTCTCAGTTGATCTCATACACTCTGAGTATCCTAGCTTCTCAGTTGATCTCATACACTCTGTGGATCCTAGATTTTCAGTTGATCTCATACACTCTGTGGAGCCTAGATTCTTGGTTGATCTCATACACTCCAGCCTAGATTCTCAGTTGATCTCATACACTCTGTGTATCCTAGATTCTCAGTTGATCTCATACACTCTATGGAGCCCAGATTCTCAGTTGATCTCATTCACTCTGTGGAGCCTAGATTCTCAAATGATCTCATACACTCTATGGAGCCTAGATTCCCAGTTGATCTCATATACTCTGTGGAGCCCAGATTCTCAGTTGATCACATATACTCTGTGGAGCACAGATTCTCAGTTGATGTCATACACTCTGTGGAGCCCAGAATCTCAGTTGATTTCCTACACTCTATGGAGCCCAGATTCTCAGTTGATCTCATACACTCTATGGAGCCTAGATTCTCAGTTGATCTCATACACTCTATGGAGCATAGGTTCCCAGTTGATCACATACACTCTGGGGAGCCCAGATTCTCAGTTTATCTCATACACTCTGTGCATCCTAGATTCTCAGTTGATCTCATACACTCTGTGGATCCTAGATTCTCAGTTTATATCATACACTCTGTGTATCCTAGATTCTCAGTTGATCTCATACACTCTATGGAGCCCAGATTCTCAGTTGATCTCATACACTCTGTGGAGCCTAGTTTCTCAGTTGATCTCATACACTCAGTGGAGCCCAGATTCTCAGTTAATCTCATACACTCTGTGGAGCCTAGTTTCCCAGTTGATCCCATACACTCTGTGCATCTTAGCTTCTCAGTTGATCTCATACACTCTGTGGATCCTAGATTCTCAGTTGATCTCACACACTCTGTGGAGCCTAAATTCTCGGTTGATATCATACACTCTGTGGAGCTTAGACTCTCAGTTGATCTCATACGCTCCAGCCTAGATTCTCAGTTGGTCTCATGCACTCTGTGGAGCCTAGATTCTCAATTGATTTCCTACACTCTGTGGAGCCCATATTCTCATTTGATCTCATACACTCTGTTGAGCTTAGATTCTCAGTTGATCTCATACACTCTGTGGAGCCCAGATTCTCAGTCGATCTCATACACTCTATGGATCCCAGATTCTCAGGTGATCTCATACGCGCCAGCCTAGATTCTCAGTTGATATCATACACTCTGTGCAGCCCAGATTTTCAGTTGATCTCATACACTCTGTGGAGCCTAGATTCTCAGTTGATCTCATACACTCTATGGAACCTAGATTCTCAGTTGATCTCATACACTCTATGGGGCCTAGGTTCCCAGTTGATCTCGTACACTCTGTGGAGCCTAGATTCTCAGTTGATCTTATACACTCTGTGGATCCTAGATTATCAGTTGATCTCATATGCTCCAGCCTGGATTCTCAATTGATCACATACCCTCTGTGGAGCCCAGATTCTCAGTTGATCTCATAGACTCTGTGGAGCCCAGATTCTCAGTTGATCTCATACACTCTATGGACCCAGATTCTCAGATGATCTCATACGCTCCAGCCCAGATTCTCAGTTGATCTCATACACTCTGTGGAGCCTAGATTCTCAGTTGATCTCATACACTCTATGGAGCCCAGATTCTCAGTTGATCTCATTCACTCTGTGGAGCCCAGATTCTCAGTTGATCTCATACACTCTGTGGAGCCCAGATTCTCAGATGATCTCATACGCTCCAGCCTAGTTTCTCAGTTGATCTCATACACTCTGTGGAGCCTAGATTCTCAGTTGATTTCCTACACTCTGTGGAGCCCAGATTCTCAGTTGATCTCATACACTCTATGGAGCCTAGATTCTCAGTTGATCTCATACACTCTATGGAGCCTAGATTCTCAGTTGATCTTATACACTCTGTGGAGCCTAGATTCTCAGTTGATCTCATATGCTCCAGCCTGGATTCTCAGTTGGTCTCATACCCTCTGTGGAGCCTAGATTCTCAGTTGATTTCCTACACTCTGTGGAGGCCCGATTCTCAGTTGATCTCATACACTCTGTGGAGCCTAGATTCTCAGTTGATCTCATACACACTATGGAGCCTAGATTCTCAGTTGATCTCATACACTCTGTGGAACCCCGATTCTCAGTTGATCTCATGCACTCTGTGTATCCTAGATTCTCAGTTGATCTCATACACTCTGTGTATCCTAGATTCTCAGTTGATCTCATACACTCTATGGAGCCCAGATTCTCAGTTGATCTCATTCACTCTGTGGAGCCCAGATTCTCAGTTGATCTCATACACTCTGTGGAGCCCAGATTCTCAGTTGATCTCATACACTCTGTGTATCCTAGCTTCTCAGTTGATCTCATACACTCTGTGGATCCTAGATGCTCAGTTGATCTCACACACTCTGTGGAACCTAGATTCTCAGTTGATCTCATACACCCTATGGAGCCTAGATTCTCAGTTGATCTCATACACTCTATGGAGCCCAGATTCTCAGTTGATCTCATTCACTCTGTGGAGCCCAGATTCTCAGTTGATCTCATACACTCTGTGGAGCCCAGATTCTCAGTTGATCTCATACACTCTGTGTATCCTAGCTTCTCAGTTGATCTCATACACTCTGTGGATCCTAGATGCTCAGTTGATCTCACACACTCTGTGGAGCCTAGATTCTCAGTTGATCTCATACACTCTATGGAGCCTAGATTCCCAGTTGATCTCATATACTCTGTGGAGCCCAGATTCTCAGTTGATCTCATACACTCTGTGGAGCCTAGATTCTCAGTTGATCTCATACACTCTATGGAGCCCAGATTCTCAGTTGATCTCATACACTCTGTGGAGCCCAGAATCTCTGTTGATTTCCTACACTCTATGGAGCCCAGATTCTCAGTTGATCTCATACACTCTATGGAGCCTAGATTCTCAGTTGATCTCATACACTCTATGTAACATAGGTTCCCAGTTGATCTCATACACTCTGTGGAGCCCAGATTCTCAGTTTATCTCATACACTCTGTGTATCCTAGATTCTCAGTTGATCTCATACACTCTGTGGATCCTAGATTCTCAGTTGATTTCATACACTCTGTGTATCCTAGATTCTCAGTTGATCTCATACACTCTATGGAGCCCAGATTCTCAGTTGATCTCATACACTCTGTGGAGCCTAGATTCTCAGTTGATCTCATACACTCAGTGGAGCCCAGATTCTCAGTTAATCTCATACACTCTGTGGAGCCTAGGTTCCCAGTTGATCCCATACACTCTGTGTATCCTAGCTTCTCAGTTGATCTCATACACTCTGTGGATCCTAGATTCTCAGTTGATCTCACACACTCTGTGGAGCCTAGACTCTCAGTTGATCTCATACGCTCCAGCCTAGATTCTCAGTTGGTCTCATGCACTCTGTGGAGCCTAGATTCTCAATTGATTTCCTACACTCTGTGGAGCCCATATTCTCATTTGATCTCATACACTCTGTGGAGCCCATATTCTCATTTGATCTCATACACTCTGTTGAGCTTAGATTCTCAGTTGATCTCATACACTCTGTGGAGCCCAGATTCTCAGTCGATCTCATACACTCTATGGATCCCAGATTCTCAGGTGATCTCATACGCGCCAGCCTAGATTCTCAGTTGATATCATACACTCTGTGCAGCACAGATTTTCAGTTGATCTCATACACTCTGTGGAGCCTAGATTCTCAGTTGATCTCATACACTCTGTGGAGCCTAGATTCTCTGTTGATCTCATACGCTCCAGCCTAGATTCTCAGTTGGTCTCATGCACTCTATGGAGCCTAGATTCTCAATTGATTTCCTACACTCTGTGGAGCCCAGATTCTCAGTTGATCTCATACACTCTGTGGAGCTTAGATTCTCAGTTGATCTCATACGCTCAAGCCTAGATTCTCAGTTGATCTCATACACTCTGTGGAACCTAGATTCTCAGTTAATTTCCTACACTCTGTGGAGCCTAGATTCTCAGTTGATCTCATACACTCTGTGGAGCCTAGATTCTCTGTTGATCTCATACGCTCCAGCCTAGATTGTCAGTTGGTCTCATGCACTCTATGGAGCCTAGATTCTCAATTGATTTCCTACACTCTGTGGAGCCCAGATTCTCAGTTGATCTCATACACTCTGTGGAGCTTAGATTCTCAGTTGATCTCATACGCTCCAGCCTAGATTCTCAGTTGATCTCATACACTCTGTGGAACCTAGATTCTCAGTTAATTTCCTACACTCTGTGGAGCCCAGATTCTCAGTTGATCTCATACACTCTACGAAGCCTAGATTCTCAGTTGATCTCATACACTCTATGGAGCCTAGGTTCCCAGTTCATCTCATACACTCTGTGGAGCCCAGATTCCCAGTTGATCTCATACACTCTGAGGAGCCTAGATTCTCAGTTGATCTCATACACTCTGTGGAGCCCAGATTCTCAGTTAATCTCATACACTCTGTGGAGCCTAGGTTCCCAGTTCATCTCATACACTCTGTGTATCCTAGGTTCTCAGTTGATCTCATACACTCTGTGGATCCTAGATTCTCAGTTGATCTCACACACTCTGTGGAGCTTAGATTCTCAGCTGTTCTCATACACTTTATGGAGCCTAGGTTCTCAGTTGATTTCATACACTCTGTGGAGCCTAGATTCTCAGTTGATCTCATACACTCTATGGAGCCTAGATTCCCAGTTGATCTCATACACTCTGTGGAGCCCAGATTCTCAGTTGATCACATACACTCCGTGGAGCCCAGATTCTCAGTTGATGTCATACACTCTGTGGAGCCCAGACTCTCAGTTGATCTCATACACTCTGTGGAGCCTAGATTCCCAGTTGATCTCATACGCTCCAGCGTAGATTCTCAGTTGGTCTCATGCACTCTGTGGAGCCTAGATTCTCAATTGATTTCCTACACTCTCTGGAGCCCATATTCTCAGTTGATCTCATACACTCTGTGGAGCTTAGATTCTCAGTTGATCTCATACACTCTGTGGAGCCCAGATTCTCAGTTGATCTCATACACTCTATGGATCACAGATTCTCAGTTGATCTCATACGCTTCAGCCTAGATTCTCAGTTGAAATCATACACTCTGTGCAGCCCAGATTTTCAGTTGATCTCATACACTCTGTGGAGCCTAGATTCTCAGTTGATCTCATACACTCTGTGGAGCCTAGATTCTCAGTTGATCTCATATGCTCCAGCCTAGATTCTCAGTTGGTCTCATGCACTCTGTGGAGCCTAGATTCTCAATTGATTTCCTACACTCTGTGGAGCCCAGATTCTCAGCTGATCTCATACACTCTGTGGAGCTTAGATTCTCAGTTGATCTTATACACTCTGTGGAGCCCAGATTCTCAGTTGATCTCATGCACTCTATGGATCCCAGATTCTCAGTTGATCTCATACTCTCCAGCCTAGATTCTCAGTTGATCTCATACACTCTGTGGAGCCTAGATTCTCAGTTAATTTCCTACACTCTGCGGAGCCCAGATTCTCAGTTGATCTCATACACTCTATGGAGCCTAGATTTTCAGTTGATCTCATACACTCTATGGAGCCTAGGTTCCCAGTTGATCTCATACACTCTGTGGAGCCCAGACTCTCAGTTGATCTCATACACTAAGTGGAGCCTAGATTCTCAGTTGATCTCATACACTATGTGTATCCCACATTCTCAGTTGATCTCATACACTCTATGGATCCCAGATTCTCAGTTGATCTCATACTCTCCAGCCTAGATTCTCAGTTGAAATCATACACTCTGTGCAGCCCAGATTTTCAGTTGATCTCATACACTCTGTGGAGCCTAGATTCTCAGTTGATCTCATACGCTCCAGCCTAGATTCTCAGTTGGTCTCATGCACTCTGTGGAGCCTAGATTCTCAATTGATTTCCTACACTCTGTGGAGCCCATATTCTCATTTGATCTCATACACTCTGTTGAGCTTAGATTCTCAGTTGATCTCATACACTCTGTGGAGCCCAGATTCTCAGTCGATTCCATACACTCTATGGATCCCAGATTCTCAGGTGATCTCATACGCGCCAGCCTAGATTCTCAGTTGATATCATACACTCTGTGCAGCCCAGATTTTCAGTTGATCTCATACACTCTGTGGAGCCTAGATTCTCAGTTGATCTCATATGCTCCAGCATAGATTCTCAGTTGGTCTCATGCACTCTATGGAGCCTAGATTCTCAATTGATTTCCTAAACTCTGTGGAGCCCAGATTCTCAGTTGATCTCATACACTCTGTGGAGCTTAGATTCTCAGTTGATCTCATACGCTCCAGCCTAGAATCTCAGTTGATCTCATACACTCTGTGGAGCCTAGATTCTCAGTTAATTTCCTACACTCTGTGGAACCCAGATTCTCAGTTGATCCCATACACTCTACGAAGCCTAGATTCTCAGTTGATCTCATACACTCTATGGAGCCTAGGTTCCCAGTTCATCTCATACACTCTGTGGAGCCCAGATTCCCAGTTGATCTCATACACGCTGAGGAGCCTAGAGTCTCAATTGATTTCCTACACTCTCTGGAGCCCATATTCTCAGTTAATCTCATACACTCTGTGGAGCTTAGATTCTCAGTTGATCTCATACACTCTGTGGAGCCCAGATTCTCAGTTGATCTCATACACTCTATGGATCCCAGATTCTCAGTTGATCTCATACGCTCCAGCCTAGATTCTCAGTTGATCTCATACACTCTGTGGAGCCTAGATTCTCAGTTGATCTCATATGCTCCAGCCTAGATTCTCAGTTGGTCTCATGCACTCTGTGGAGCCTAGATTCTCAATTGATTTCCTACACTCTGTGGAGCCCAGATTCTCAGTTGATCTCATACACTCTGTGGAGCTTAGATTCTCAGTTGATCTTATACACTCTGTGGAGCCCAGATTCTCAGTTGATCTCATGCACTCTATGGATCCCAGATTCTCAGTTGATCTCATACTCTCCAGCCTAGATTCTCAGTTGATCTCATACACTCTGTGGAGCCTAGATTCTCAGTTAATTTCCTACACTCTGCGGAGCCCAGATTCTCAGTTGATCTCATACACTCTATGGAGCCTAGATTCTCAGTTGATCTCATACACTCTATGGAGCCTAGGTTCCCAGTTGATCTCATACACTCTGTGGAGCCCAGACTCTCAGTTGATCTCATACACTAAGTGGAGCCTAGATTCTCAGTTGATCTCATACACTATGTGTATCCCACATTCTCAGTTGATCTCATACACTCTATGGATCCCAGATTCGCAGTTGATCTCATACGCTCCAGCCTAGATTCTCAGTTGAAATCATACACTCTGTGCAGCCCAGATTTTCAGTTGATCTCATACACTCTGTGGAGCCTAGATTCTCAGTTGATCTCATACGCTCCAGCCTAGATTCTCAGTTGGTCTCATGCACTCTGTGGAGCCTAGATTCTCAATTGATTTCCTACACTCTGTGGAGCCCATATTCTCATTTGATCTCATACACTCTGTTGAGCTTAGATTCTCAGTTGATCTCATACACTCTGTGGAGCCCAGATTCTCAGTTGATTCCATACACTCTATGGATCCCAGATTCTCAGTTGATCTCATACTCTCCAGCCTAGATTCTCAGTTGATCTCCTACACTCTGTGGAGCCTAGATTCTCAGTTAATTTCCTACACTCTGCGGAGCCCAGATTCTCAGTTGATCTCATACACTCTATGGAGCCTAGATTCTCAGGTGATCTCATACGCGCCAGCCTAGATTCTCAGTTGATATCATACACTCTGTGCAGCCCAGATTTTCAGTTGATCTCATACACTCTGTGGAGCCTAGATTCTCAGTTGATCTCATACGCTCCAGCCTAGATTCTCAGTTGGTCTCATGCACTCTATGGAGCCTAGATTCTCAATTGATTTCCTAAACTCTGTGGAGCCCAGATTCTCAGTTGATCTCATACACTCTGTGGAGCTTAGATTCTCAGTTGATCTCATACGCTCCAGCCTAGATTCTCAGTTGATCTCATACACTCTGTGGAGCCTAGATTCTCAGTGAATTTCCTACACTCTGTGGAGCCCAGATTCTCAGTTGATCCCATACACTCTACGAAGCCTAGATTCTCAGTTGATCTCATACACTCTATGGAGCCTAGGTTCCCAGTTCATCTCATACACTCTGTGGAGCCCAGATTCCCAGTTGAGCTCATACACTCTGAGGAGCCTAGAGTCTCAGTTGATCTCATACACTCTGTGGAGCCCAGATTCTCAGTTAATCTCATACACTCTGTGGAGCCTAGGTTCCCAGTTCATCTCATACACTCTGTGTATCCTAGGTTCTCAGTTGATCTCATACACTCTGTGGATCCTAGATTCTCAGTTGATCCCCCACACTCTGTGGAGCTTAGATTCTCAGCTGTTCTCATACACTTTATGGAGCCTAGGTTCTCAGTTGATTTCATACACTCTGTGGAGCCTAGATTCTCAGTTGATCTCATACACTCTATGGAGCCTAGATTCCCAGTTGATCTCATACACTCTGTGGAGCCCAGATTCTCAGTTGATCACATACACTCTGTGGAGCCCAGATTCTCAGTTGATGTCATACACTCTGTGGAGCCCAGACTCTCAGTTGATCTCATACACTCTGTGGAGCCTAGATTCTCAGTTGATCTCATACGCTCCAGCCTAGATTCTCAGTTGGTCTCATGCACTCTGTGGAGCCTAGATTCTCAATTGATTTCCTACACTCTGTGGAGCCCATATTCTCAGTTGATCTCATACACTCTGTGGAGCTTAGATTCTCAGTTGATCTCATACACTCTGTGGTGCCCAGATTCTCAGTTGATCTCATACACTCTATGGATCCCAGATTCTCAGTTGATCTCATACACTCAAGCCTAGATTCTCAGTTGAAATCATACACTCTGTGCAGCCCAGATTTTCAGTTGATCTCATACACTCTGTGGAGCCTAGATTCTCAGTTGATCTCATACACTCTGTGGAGCCTAGATTCTCAGTTGATCTCATATGCTCCAGCCTAGATTCTCAGTTGGTCTCATGCACTCTGTGGAGCCTAGATTCTCAATTGATTTCCTACACTCTGTGGAGCCCAGATTCTCAGTTGATCTCATACACTCTGTGGAGCTTAGATTCTCAGTTGATCTCATACACTCTGTGGAGCCCAGATTCTCAGTTGATCTCATGCACTCTATGGATCCCAGATTCTCAGTTGATCTCATACTCTCCAGCCTAGATTCTCAGTTGATCTCCTACACTCTGTGGAGCCTAGATTCTCAGTTAATTTCCTACACTCTGCGGAGCCCAGATTCTCAGTTGATCTCATACACTCTATGGAGCCTAGATTCTCAGTTGATCTCATACACTCTATGGAGCCTAGGTTCCCAGTTGATCTCATACACTCTGTGGAGCCCAGACTCTCAGTTGATCTCATACACTCTGTGGATCGTAGATTCTCAGTTGATCTTATACACTCTGCGGAGCCTAGATTCTCAGTTGATCTCATATGCTCCAGCCTGGATTCTCAGTTGATCTCATACCCTCTGTGGAGCCTAGATTCTCAGTTGATTTCCTACACTCGGTGGAGCCCCGATTCTCAGTTGATCTCATACACTCTGTGGAGCCTAGATTCTCAGTTGATCTCATACACTCTATGGAGCCTTGATTCTCAGTTTATCTCATACACTCTGTGGAACCCAGATTCTCAGTTGATCCCATACACTCTGTGTATCCTAGATTATCAGTTGATCTCATACACTCTGTGGATCCTAGATTTTCAGTTGATCTCATACACTCTGTGGAGCCTAGAGTCTCAGTTGATCTCATACACTCCAGCCTAGATTCTCTGTTGATCTCATACACGCTATGGAGCCCAGATTCTCAGTTGATCTCAAACACTCTGTGGAGCCCAAATTCTCAGTTGATCTCATACACTCTGTGGAGCCCAGATTCTCAGTTGATCTCGTACACTCTGTGGAGCCCAGGTTCCCAGTTGATCTCATACACTCTGTGTATCCTAGCTTCTCAGTTGATCTCATACACTCTGTGGAGCCCAGATTCTCAGTTGATCTCATACACTCTGTGGATCCTAGATTCTCAGTTGATCTCAAACACTCTGTGGAGCCTAGATTCTCAGTTGATCTCATACACTCTATGGAGCCTAGGTTCCCAGTTAATCTCATACACTCTGTGGAGCCCAGATTCTCAGTTGATCTCATATTCTCCAGCCTAGATTCTCAGTTGATCTCATACACTCTGTGGAGCCTAGATTCTCAGTTAATTTCCTACACTCTGCGGAGCCCAGATTCTCAGTTGATCTCATACACTCTATGGAGCCTAGATTCTCAGTTGATCTCATACACTCTATGGAGCCTAGGTTCCCAGTTGATCTCATACACTCTGTGGAGCCCAGACTCTCAGTTGATCTCATACACTAAGTGGAGCCTAGATTCTCAGTTGATCTCATACACTATGTGTATCCCACATTCTCAGTTGATCTCATACACTCTATGGATCCCAGATTCTCAGTTGATCTCATACGCTCCAGCCTAGATTCTCAGTTGAAATCATACACTCTGTGCAGCCCAGATTTTCAGTTGATCTCATACACTCTGTGGAGCCTAGATTCTCAGTTGATCTCATACGCTCCAGCCTAGATTCTCAGTTGGTCTCATGCACTCTGTGGAGCCTAGATTCTCAATTGATTTCCTACACTCTGTGGAGCCCATATTCTCATTTGATCTCATACACTCTGTTGAGCTTAGATTCTCAGTTGATCTCATACACTCTGTGGAGCCCAGATTCTCAGTTGATCTCATACACTCTGTGGAGCTTAGATTCTCAGTTGATCTCATACGCTCCAGCCTAGATTCTCAGTTGATCTCATACACTCTGTGGAGCCTAGATTCTCAGTTAATTTCCTACACTCTGTGGAGCCCAGATTCTCAGTTGATCCCATACACTCTACGAAGCCTAGATTCTCAGTTGATCTCATACACTCTATGGAGCCTAGGTTCCCAGTTCATCTCATACACTCTGTGGAGCCCAGATTCCCAGTTGATCTCATACACTCTGAGGAGCCTAGAGTCTCAATTGATTTCCTACACTCTCTGGAGCCCATATTCTCAGTTGATCTCATACACTCTGTGGAGCTTAGATTCTCAGTTGATCTCATACACTCTGTGGAGCCCAGATTCTCAGTTGATCTCATGCACTCTATGGATCCCAGATTCTCAGTTGATCTCATACGCTCCAGCCTAGATTCTCAGTTGAAATCATACACTCTGTGCAGCCCAGATTTTCAGTTGATCTCATACACTCTGTGGAGCCTAGATTCTCAGTTGATCTCATACACTCTGTGGAGCCTAGATTCTCAGTTGATCTCATATGCTCCAGCCTAGATTCTCAGTTGGTCTCATGCACTCTGTGGAGCCTAGATTCTCAATTGATTTCCTACACTCTGTGGAGCCCAGATTCTCAGTTG
Source organism: Ambystoma mexicanum (assembly GCF_040938575.1). Taxonomy (NCBI): domain Eukaryota; kingdom Metazoa; phylum Chordata; class Amphibia; order Caudata; family Ambystomatidae; genus Ambystoma; species Ambystoma mexicanum. Next base: position 23,097,683 of record NC_090931.1, read on the forward strand.
ATCTCATACACTCTGTGGAGCTTAGATTCTCAGTTGATCTTATACACTCTGTGGAGCCCAGATTCTCAGTTGATCTCATGCACTCTATGGATCCCAGATTCTCAGTTGATCTCATACTCTCCAGCCTAGATTCTCAGTTGATCTCATACACTCTGTGGAGCCTAGATTCTCAGTTAATTTCCTACACTCTGCGGAGCCCAGATTCTCAGTTGATCTCATACACTCTATGGAGCCTAGATTCTCAGTTGATCTCATACACTCTATGGAGCCTAGGTTCCCAGTTGATCTCATACACTCTGTGGAGCCCAGACTCTCAGTTGATCTCATACACTAAGTGGAGCCTAGATTCTCAGTTGATCTCATACACTTTATGGAGCCTAGGTTCTCAGTTGATTTCATACACTCTGTATAGCCTAGATTCTCAGTTGATCTCATACACTCTATGGAGCCTAGGTTCCCAGTTAATCTCATACACTCTGTGGAGCCCAGATTCTCAGTTGATCTCATACACTCTGTGGAGCCCAGATTCTCAGTTGATCACATATACTCTGTGGAGCCCAGATTCTCAGTTGATGTCATACACTCTGTGGAGCCCAGATTCTCTGTTGATCTCATACACTCTGTGGAGCCTAGATTCTCAGTTGATATCATACACTCTGTGGAGCCCAGATTTTCAGTTGATCTCATACACTCTGTGGAGCCCAGATTCTCAGTTGATCTCATACACTCTGTGGAGCCTAGATTCTCAGCTGATCTCATATGCTCCAGCCTAGATTCTCAGTTGATCTCACACACTCTGTGGAGCCCAGGTTCCCAGTTGATCTCATACACTCTGTGTATCCTAGCTTCTCAGTTGATCTCATACACTCTGTGGAGCCCAGATTCTCAGTTGATCTCATACACTCTGTGGAGCCTAGATTCTCAGTTGATCTCATACACTCTGTGGAGCCTAGATTCTCAGTTGATCTCATATGCTCCAGCCTAGATTCTCAGTTGGTCTCATGCACTCTGTGGAGCCTAGATTCTCAATTGATTTCCTACACTCTGTGGAGCCCAGATTCTCAGTTGATCTCATACACTCTGTGGAGCTTAGATTCTCAGTTGATCTCATACACTCTGTGGAGCCCAGATTCTCAGTTGATCTCATGCACTCTATGGATCCCAGATTCTCAGTTGATCTCATACTCTCCAGCCTAGATTCTCAGTTGATCTCCTACACTCTGTGGAGCCTAGATTCTCAGTTAATTTCCTACACTCTGCGGAGCCCAGATTCTCAGTTGATCTCATACACTCTATGGAGCCTAGATTCTCAGTTGATCTCATACACTCTATGGAGCCTAGGTTCCCAGTTGATCTCATACACTCTGTGGAGCCCAGACTCTCAGTTGATCTCATACACTCTGTGGATCGTAGATTCTCAGTTGATCTTATACACTCTGCGGAGCCTAGATTCTCAGTTGATCTCATACACTCTATGGAGCCTAGGTTCCCAGTTGATCTCATACACTCTGTGGAGCCCAGACTCTCAGTTGATCTCATACACTCTGTGGATCGTAGATTCTCAGTTGATCTCATACACTCTGTGGAGCCTAGATTCTCAGTTGATTTCCTACTCTCGGTGGAGCCCCGATTCTCAGTTGATCTCATACACTCTGTGGAGCCTAGATTCTCAGTTGATCTCATACACTCTATGGAGCCTAGATTCTCAGTTGATCTCATACACTCTGTGGAACCCAGATTCTCAGTTGATCCCATACACTCTGTGTATCCTAGATTCTCAGTTGATCTCATACACTCTGTGGATCCTAGATTTTCAGTTGATCTCATACACTCTGTGGAGCCTAGATTCTCAGTTGATCTCATACACTCCAGCCTAGATTCTCAGTTGATCTCATACACTCTATGGAGCCCAGATTCTCAGTTGATCTCATACACTCTGTGGAGCCCAAATTCTCAGTTGATCTCATACACTCTGTGGAGCCTAGATTCTCAGTTGATCTCGTACACTCTGTGGAGCCCAGGTTCCCAGTTGATCTCATACACTCTGTGTATCCTAGCTTCTCAGTTGATCTCATACACTCTGTGGAGCCCAGATTCTCAGTTGATCTCATACACTCTGTGGATCCTAGATTCTCAGTTGATCTCAAACACTCTGTGGAGCCTAGATTCTCACTTGATCTCATACTCTTTATGGAGCCTAGGTTCTCAGTTGATTTCATACACTCTGTATAGCCTAGATTCTCAGTTGATCTCATACACTCTATGGAGCCTAGGTTCCCAGTTAATCTCATACACTCTGTGGAGCCCAGATTCTCAGTTGATCTCATACACTCTGTGGAGCCCAGATTCTCAGTTGATCACATATACTCTGTGGAGCCCAGATTCTCAGTTGATGTCATACACTCTGTGGAGCCCAGATTCTCTGTTGATCTCATACACTCTGTGGAGCCTAGATTCTCAGTTGATCTCATACACTCTGTGGAGCCCAGATTTTCAGTTGATCTCATACACTCTGTGGAGCCCAGATTCTCAGTTGATCTCATACACTCTGTGGAGCCTAGATTCTCAGCTGATCTCATATGCTCCAGCCTAGATTCTCAGTTGATCTCACACACTCTGCGGAGCCCAGGTTCCCAGTTGATCTCATACACTCTGTGTATCCTAGCTTCTCAGTTGATCTCATACACTCTGTGGAGCCCAGATTTTCAGTTGATCTCATACACTCTGTGGATCCTAGATTCTCAGTTGATCTCAAACACTCTGTGGAGCTTAGATTCTCTGTTGATCTCATACACTTTATGGAGCCTAGGTTCTCAGTTGATTTCATACACTCTGTATAGCCTAGATTCTCAGTTGATCTCATACACTCTATGGAGCCTAGGTTCCCAGTTAATCTCATACACTCTGTGGAGCCCAGATTCTCAGTTGATCTCATACACTCTGTGGAGCCCAGATTCTCAGTTGATCACATATACTCTGTGGAGCCCAGATTCTCAGTTGATGTCATACACTCTGTGGAGCCCAGATTCTCTGTTGATCTCATACACTCTGTGGAGCCTAGATTCTCAGTTGATCTCATACACTCTGTGGAGCCCAGATTTTCAGTTGATCTCATACACTCTGTGGAGCCCAGATTCTCAGTTGATCTCATACACTCTGTGGAGCCTAGATTCTCAGTTGATCTCATACACTCTGTGGAGCCTAGATTCTCAGTTGATCTCATATGCTACAGCCTAGATTCTCAGTTGGTCTCATGCACTCTGTGGAGCCTAGATTCTCAATTGATTTCCTACACTCTGTGGAGCCCAGATTCTCAGTTGATCTCATACACTCTGTGGAGCTTAGATTCTCAGTTGATCTTATACACTCTGTGGAGCCCAGATTCTCAGTTGATCTCATGCACTCTCTGGATCCCAGATTCACAGTTGATCTCATACTCTCCAGCCTAGATTCTCAGTTGATCTCATACACTCTGTGGAGCCTAGATTCTCAGTTAATTTCCTACACTCTGCGGAGCCCAGATTCTCAGTTGATCTCATACACTCTATGGAGCCTAGATTCTCAGTTGATCTCATACACTCTATGGAGCCTAGGTTCCCAGTTGATCTCATACACTCTGTGGAGCCCAGACTCTCAGTTGATCTCATACACTAAGTGGAGCCTAGATTCTCAGTTGATCTCATACACTATGTGTATCCCACATTCTCAGTTGATCTCATACACTCTATGGATCCCAGATTCTCAGTTGATCTCATACCCTCCAGCCTAGATTCTCAGTTGAAATCATACACTCTGTGCAGCCCAGATTTTCAGTTGATCTCATACACTCTGTGGAGCCTAGATTCTCAGTTGATCTCATACGCTCCAGCCTAGATTCTCAGTTGGTCTCATGCACTCTGTGGAGCCTAGATTCTCAATTGATTTCCTACACTCTGTTGAGCCCATATTCTCATTTGATCTCATACACTCTGTTGAGCTTAGATTCTCAGTTGATCTCATACACTCTGTGGAGCCCAGATTCTCAGTCGATTCCATACACTCTATGGATCCCAGATTCTCAGGTGATCTCATACGCGCCAGCCTAGATTCTCAGTTGATATCATACACTCTGTGCAGCCCAGATTTTCAGTTGATCTCATACACTCTGTGGAGCCTAGATTCTCAGTTGATCTCATACGCTCCAGCCTAGATTCTCAGTTGGTCTCATGCACTCTATGGAGCCTAGATTCTCAATTGATTTCCTAAACTCTGTGGAGCCCAGATTCTCAGTTGATCTCATACACTCTGTGGAGCTTAGATTCTCAGTTGATCTCATACGCTCCAGCCTAGATTCTCAGTTGATCTCATACACTCTGTGGAGCCTAGATTCTCAGTTAATTTCCTACACTCTGTGGAGCCCAGATTCTCAGTTGATCCCATACACTCTACGAAGCCTAGATTCTCAGTTGATCTCATACACTCTATGGAGCCTAGGTTCCCAGTTCATCTCATACACTCTGTGGAGCCCAGATTCTCAGTCGATTCCATACACTCTATGGATCCCAGATTCTCAGGTGATCTCATACGCGCCAGCCTAGATTCTCAGTTGATATCATACACTCTGTGCAGCCCAGATTTTCAGTTGATCTCATACACTCTGTGGAGCCTAGATTCTCAGTTGATCTCATACGCTCCAGCCTAGATTCTCAGTTGGTCTCATGCACTCTATGGAGCCTAGATTCTCAATTGATTTCCTAAACTCTGTGGAGCCCAGATTCTCAGTTGATCTCATACACTCTGTGGAGCTTAGATTCTCAGTTGATCTCATACGCTCCAGCCTAGATTCTCAGTTGATCTCATACACTCTGTGGAGCCTAGATTCTCAGTTAATTTCCTACACTCTGTGGAGCCCAGATTCTCGGTTGATCCCATACACTCTACGAAGCCTAGATTCTCAGTTGATCTCATACACTCTATGGAGCCTAGGTTCCCAGTTCATCTCATACACTCTGTGGAGCCTAGATTCTCAGTTAATTTCCTACACTCTGTGGAGCCCAGATTCTCAGTTGATCCCATACACTCTACGAAGCCTAGATTCTCAGTTAATCTCATACACTCTGTGGAGCCCAGATTCTCAGTTGATCTCATACACTCTGTGGAGCCCAGATTCTCAGTTGATCACATATACTCTGTGGAGCCCAGATTCTCAGTTGATGTCATACACTCTGTGGAGCCCAGATTCTCTGTTGATCTCATACACTCTGTGGAGCCTAGATTCTCAGTTGATCTCATACACTCTGTGGAGCCCAGATTTTCAGTTGATCTCATACACTCTGTGGAGCCCAGATTCTCAGTTGATCTCATACACTCTGTGGAGCCTAGATTCTCAGTTGATCTCATACACTCTGTGGAGCCTAGATTCTCAGTTGATCTCATATGCTCCAGCCTAGATTCTCAGTTGGTCTCATGCACTCTGTGGAGCCTAGATTCTCAATTGATTTCCTACACTCTGTGGAGCCCAGATTCTCAGTGGATCTCATACACTCTGTGGAGCTTAGATTCTCAGTTGATCTTATACACTCTGTGGAGCCCAGATTCTCAGTTGATCTCATGCACTCTCTGGATCCCAGATTCACAGTTGATCTCATACTCTCCAGCCTAGATTCTCAGTTGATCTCATACACTCTGTGGAGCCTAGATTCTCAGTTAATTTCCTACACTCTGCGGAGCCCAGATTCTCAGTTGATCTCATACACTCTATGGAGCCTAGATTCTCAGTTGATCTCATACACTCTATGGAGCCTAGGTTCCCAGTTGATCTCATACACTCTGTGGAGCCCAGACTCTCAGTTGATCTCATACACTAAGTGGAGCCTAGATTCTCAGTTGATCTCATACACTATGTGTATCCCACATTCTCAGTTGATCTCATACACTCTATGGATCCCAGATTCTCAGTTGATCTCATACCCTCCAGCCTAGATTCTCAGTTGAAATCATACACTCTGTGCAGCCCAGATTTTCAGTTGATCTCATACACTCTGTGGAGCCTAGATTCTCAGTTGATCTCATACGCTCCAGCCTAGATTCTCAGTTGGTCTCATGCACTCTGTGGAGCCTAGATTCTCAATTGATTTCCTACACTCTGTGGAGCCCATATTCTCATTTGATCTCATACACTCTGTTGAGCTTAGATTCTCAGTTGATCTCATACACTCTGTGGAGCCCAGATTCTCAGTTTCCATACACTCTATGGATCCCAGATTCTCAGGTGATCTCATACGCGCCAGCCTAGATTCTCAGTTGATATCATACACTCTGTGCAGCCCAGATTTTCAGTTGATCTCATACACTCTGTGGAGCCTAGATTCTCAGTTGATCTCATACGCTCCAGCCTAGATTCTCAGTTGGTCTCATGCACTCTATGGAGCCTAGATTCTCAATTGATTTCCTAAACTCTGTGGAGCCCAGATTCTCAGTTGATCTCATACACTCTGTGGAGCTTAGATTCTCAGTTGATCTCATACGCTCCAGCCTAGATTCTCAGTTGATCTCATACACTCTGTGGAGCCTAGATTCTCAGTTAATTTCCTACACTCTGTGGAGCCCAGATTCTCAGTTGATCCCATACACTCTACGAAGCCTAGATTCTCAGTTGATCTCATACACTCTATGGAGCCTAGGTTCCCAGTTCATCTCATACACTCTGTGGAGCCCAGATTCCCAGTTGATCTCATACACTCTGAGGAGCCTAGAGTCTCAATTGATTTCCTACACTCTCTGGAGCCCATATTTTCAGTTGATCTCATACACTCTGTGGAGCTGAGATTCTCAGTTGATCTCATACACTCTGTGGAGCCCAGATTCTCAGTTGATCTCATACACTCTATGGATCCCAGATTCTCAGTTGATCTCATACGCTCCAGCCTAGATTCTCAGTTGAAATCATACACTCTGTGCAGCCCAGATTTTCAGTTGATCTCATACACTCTGTGGAGCCTAGATTCTCAGTTGATCTCATACACTCTGTGGAGCCTAGATTCTCAGTTGATCTCATATGCTCCAGCCTAGATTCTCAGTTGGTCTCATGCACTCTGTGGAGCCTAGATTCTCAATTGATTTCCTACACTCTGTGGAGCCCAGATTCTCAGTTGATCTCATACACTCTGTGGAGCTTAGATTCTCAGTTGATCTTATACACTCTGTGGAGCCCAGATTCTCAGTTGATCTCATGCACTCTATGGATCCCAGATTCTCAGTTGATCTCATACTCTCCAGCCTAGATTCTCAGTTGATCTCATACACTCTGTGGAGCCTAGATTCTCAGTTAATTTCCTACACTCTGCGGAGCCCAGATTCTCAGTTGATCTCATACACTCTATGGAGCCTAGATTCTCAGTTGATCTCATACACTCTATGGAGCCTAGGTTCCCAGTTGATCTCATACACTCTGTGGAGCCCAGACTCTCAGTTGATCTCATACACTAAGTGGAGCCTAGATTCTCAGTTGATCTCATACACTTTATGGAGCCTAGGTTCTCAGTTGATTTCATACACTCTGTATAGCCTAGATTCTCAGTTGATCTCATACACTCTATGGAGCCTAGGTTCCCAGTTAATCTCATACACTCTGTGGAGCCCAGATTCTCAGTTGATCTCATACACTCTGTGGAGCCCAGATTCTCAGTTGATCACATATACTCTGTGGAGCCCAGATTCTCAGTTGATGTCATACACTCTGTGGAGCCCAGATTCTCTGTTGATCTCATACACTCTGTGGAGCCTAGATTCTCAGTTGATCTCATACACTCTGTGGAGCCCAGATTTTCAGTTGATCTCATACACTCTGTGGAGCCCAGATTCTCAGTTGATCTCATACACTCTGTGGAGCCTAGATTCTCAGCTGATCTCATATGCTCCAGCCTAGATTCTCAGTTGATCTCACACACTCTGTGGAGCCCAGGTTCCCAGTTGATCTCATACACTCTGTGTATCCTAGCTTCTCAGTTGATCTCATACACTCTGTGGAGCCCAGATTCTCAGTTGATCTCATACACTCTGTGGAGCCTAGATTCTCAGTTGATCTCATACACTCTGTGGAGCCTAGATTCTCAGTTGATCTCATATGCTCCAGCCTAGATTCTCAGTTGGTCTCATGCACTCTGTGGAGCCTAGATTCTCAATTGATTTCCTACACTCTGTGGAGCCCAGATTCTCAGTTTATCTCATACACTCTGTGGAGCTTAGATTCTCAGTTGATCTCATACACTCTGTGGAGCCCAGATTCTCAGTTGATCTCATGCACTCTATGGATCCCAGATTCTCAGTTGATCTCATACTCTCCAGCCTAGATTCTCAGTTGATCTCCTACACTCTGTGGAGCCTAGATTCTCAGTTAATTTCCTACACTCTGCGGAGCCCAGATTCTCAGTTGATCTCATACACTCTATGGAGCCTAGATTCTCAGTTGATCTCATACACTCTATGGAGCCTAGGTTCCCAGTTGATCTCATACACTCTGTGGAGCCCAGACTCTCAGTTGATCTCATACACTCTGTGGATCGTAGATTCTCAGTTGATCTTATACACTCTGCGGAGCCTAGATTCTCAGTTGATCTCATACACTCTATGGAGCCTAGGTTCCCAGTTGATCTCATACACTCTGTGGAGCCCAGACTCTCAGTTGATCTCATACACTCTGTGGATCGTAGATTCTCAGTTGATCTCATACACTCTGTGGAGCCTAGATTCTCAGTTGATTTCCTACTCTCGGTGGAGCCCCGATTCTCAGTTGATCTCATACACTCTGTGGAGCCTAGATTCTCAGTTGATCTCATACACTCTATGGAGCCTAGATTCTCAGTTGATCTCATACACTCTGTGGAACCCAGATTCTCAGTTGATCCCATACACTCTGTGTATCCTAGATTCTCAGTTGATCTCATACACTCTGTGGATCCTAGATTTTCAGTTGATCTCATACACTCTGTGGAGCCTAGATTCTCAGTTGATCTCATACACTCCAGCCTAGATTCTCAGTTGATCTCATACACTCTATGGAGCCCAGATTCTCAGTTGATCTCATACACTCTGTGGAGCCCAAATTCTCAGTTGATCTCATACACTCTGTGGAGCCCAGATTCTCAGTTGATCTTGTACACTCTGTGGAGCCCAGGTTCCCAGTTGATCTCATACACTCTGTGTATCCTAGCTTCTCAGTTGATCTCATACACTCTGTGGAGCCCAGATTCTCAGTTGATCTCATACACTCTGTGGATCCTAGATTCTCAGTTGATCTCAAACACTCTGTGGAGCCTAGATTCTCACTTGATCTCATACACTTTATGGAGCCTAGGTTCTCAGTTGATTTCATACACTCTGTATAGCCTAGATTCTCAGTTGATCTCATACACTCTATGGAGCCTAGGTTCCCAGTTAATCTCATACACTCTGTGGAGCCCAGATTCTCAGTTGATCTCATACACTCTGTGGAGCCCAGATTCTCAGTTGATCACATATACTCTGTGGAGCCCAGATTCTCAGTTGATGTCATACACTCTGTGGAGCCTAGATTCTCAGTTGATCTCATATGCTCCAGCCTAGATTCTCAGTTGGTCTCATGCACTCTGTGGAGCCTAGATTCTCAATTGATTTCCTACACTCTGTGGAGCCCAGATTCTCAGTTGATCTCATACACTCTGTGGAGCTTAGATTCTCAGTTGATCTTATACACTCTGTGGAGCCCAGATTCTCAGTTGATCTCATGCACTCTATGGATCCCAGATTCTCAGTTGATCTCATACTCTCCAGCCTAGATTTTCAGTTGATCTCATACACTCTGTGGAGCCTAGATTCTCAGTTAATTTCCTACACTCTGCGGAGCCCAGATTCTCAGTTGATCTCATACACTCTATGGAGCCTAGATTCTCAGTTGATCTCATACACTCTATGGAGCCTAGGTTCCCAGTTGATCTCATACACTCTGTGGAGCCCAGACTCTCAGTTGATCTCATACACTAAGTGGAGCCTAGATTCTCAGTTGATCTCATACACTATGTGTATCCCACATTCTCAGTTGATCTCATACACTCTATGGATCCCAGATTCGCAGTTGATCTCATACGCTCCAGCCTAGATTCTCAGTTGAAATCATACACTCTGTGCAGCCCAGATTTTCAGTTGATCTCATACACTCTGTGGAGCCTAGATTCTCAGTTGATCTCATACGCTCCAGCCTAGATTCTCAGTTGGTCTCATGCACTCTGTGGAGCCTAGATTCTCAATTGATTTCCTACACTCTGTGGAGCCCATATTCTCATTTGATCTCATACACTCTGTTGAGCTTAGATTCTCAGTTGATCTCATACACTCTGTGGAGCCCAGATTCTGAGTCGATTCCATACACTCTATGGATCCCAGATTCTCAGGTGATCTCATACGCGCCAGCCTAGATTCTCAGTTGATATCATACACTCTGTGCAGCCCAGATTTTCAGTTGATCTCATACACTCTGTGGAGCCTAGATTCTCAGTTGATCTCATACGCTCCAGCCTAGATTCTCAGTTGGTCTCATGCACTCTGTGGAGCCTAGATTCTCAATTGATTTCCTACACTCTGTGGAGCCCAGATTCTCAGTTGATCTCATACACTCTGTGGAGCTTAGATTCTCAGTTGATCTCATACACTCTGTGGAGCCCAGATTCTCAGTTGATCTCATGCACTCTATGGATCCCAGATTCTCAGTTGATCTCATACTCTCCAGCCTAGATTCTCAGTTGATCTCCTACACTCTGTGGAGCCTAGATTCTCAGTTAATTTCCTACACTCTGCGGAGCCCAGATTCTCAGTTGATCTCATACACTCTATGGAGCCTAGATTCTCAGTTGATCTCATACACTCTATGGAGCCTAGGTTCCCAGTTGATCTCATACACTCTGTGTAGCCCAGACTCTCAGTTGATCTCATACACTCTGTGGATCGTAGATTCTCAGTTGATCTTATACACTCTGCGGAGCCTAGATTCTCAGTTGATCTCATATGCTCCAGCCTGGATTCTCAGTTGATCTCATACCCTCTGTGGAGCCTAGATTCTCAGTTGATTTCCTACACTCGGTGGAGCCCCGATTCTCAGTTGATCTCATACACTCTGTGGAGCCTAGATTCTTAGTTGATCTCATACACTCTATGGAGCCTAGATTCTCAGTTGATCTCATACACTCTGTGGAACCCAGATTCTCAGTTGATCCCATACACTCTGTGTATCCTAGATTCTCAGTTGATCTCTTACACTCTGTGGATCCTAGATTTTCAGTTGATCTCATACACTCTGTGGAGCCTAGATTCTCAGTTGATCTCATACACTCCAGCCTAGATTCTCAGTTGATCTCATACACTCTATGGAGCCCAGATTCTCAGTTGATCTCATACACTCTGTGGAGCCCAAATTCTCAGTTGATCTCATACACTCTGTGGAGCCCAGATTCTCAGTTGATCTCGTACACTCTGTGGAGCCCAGGTTCCCAGTTGATCTCATACACTCTGTGTATCCTAGCTTCTCAGTTGATCTCATACACTCTGTGGAGCCCAGATTCTCAGTTGATCTCATACACTCTGTGGATCCTAGATTCTCAGTTGATCTCAAACACTCTGTGGCGCCTAGATTCTCAGTTGATCTCATACACTTTATGGAGCCTAGTTTCTCAGTTGATTTCATACACTCTGTATAGCCTAGACTCTCAGTTGATCTCATACACTCTATGGAGCCTAGGTTCCCAGTTAATCTCATACACTCTGTGGAGCCCAGATTCTCAGTTGATCTCATACACTCTGTGGAGCCCAGATTCTCAGTTGATCACATATACTCTGTGGAGCCCAGATTCTCAGTTGATGTCATACACTCTGTGGAGCCCAGATTCTCTGTTGATCTCATACACTCTGTGGAGCCTAGATTCTCAGTTGATCTCATACACTCTGTGGAGCCCAGATTTTCAGTTGATCTCATACACTCTGTGGAGCCCAGATTCTCAGTTGATCTCATACACTCTGTGGAGCCTAGATTCTCAGCTGATCTCATATGCTCCAGCCTAGATTCTCAGTTGATCTCACACACTCTGTGGAGCCCAGGTTCCCAGTTGATCTCATACACTCTGTGTATCCTAGCTTCTCAGTTGATCTCATACACTCTGTGGAGCCCAGATTCTCAGCTGATCTCATACACTCTGTGGATCCTAGATTCTCAGTTGATCTCAAACACTCTGTGGAGCCTAGATTCTCAGTTGATCTCATACACTTTATGGAGCCTAGGTTCTCAGTTGATTTCATACACTCTGTATAGCCTAGATTCTCAGTTGATCTCATACACTCTATGGAGCCTTTGTTCCCAGTTAATCTCATACACTCTGTGGAGCCCAGATTCTCAGTTGATCTCATACACTCTGTGGAGCCCAGATTCTCAGTTGATCACATATACTCTGTGGAGCCCAGATTCTCAGTTGATGTCATACACTCTGTTGAGCCCAGATTCTCTGTTGATCTCATGCACTCTGTGGAGCCTAGATTCTCAGTTGATCTCATACACTCTGTGGAGCCCAGATTGTCAGTTGATCTCATACACTCTGTGGAGCCCAGATTCTCAGTTGATCTCATACACTCTGTGGAGCCTAGATTCTCAGTTGATCTCATACACTCTGTGGAGCCTAGATTCTCAGTTGATCTCATATGCTCCAGCCTAGATTCTCAGTTGGTCTCATACACTCTGTGGAGCTTAGATTCTCAGTTGATCTTATACACTCTGTGGAGCCCAGATTCTCAGTTGATCTCATGCACTCTATGGATCCCAGATTCTCAGTTGATCTCATACTCTCCAGCCTAGATTCTCAGTTGATCTCATACACTCTGTGGAGCCTAGATTCTCAGTTAATTTCCTACACTCTGCGGAGCCCAGATTCTCAGTTGATCTCATACACTCTGTGGAGCTTAGATTCTCAGTTGATCTTATACACTCTGTGGAGCCCAGATTCTCAGTTGATCTCATGCACTCTATGGATCCCAGATTCTCAGTTGATCTCATACTCTCTGTGGAGCTTAGATTCTCAGTTGATCTTATACACTCTGTGGAGCCCAGATTCTCAGTTGATCTCATGCACTCTGTGGAGCCCAGATTCTCAGTTGATCTCATACACTCTGTGGAGCTTAGATTCTCAGTTGATCTTATACACTCTGTGGAGCCCAGATTCTCAGTTGATCTCATGCACTCTATGGATCCCAGATTCTCAGTTGATCTCATACTCTCCAGCCTAGATTCTCAGTTGATCTCATACACTCTGTGGAGCCTAGATTCTCAGTTAATTTCCTACACTCTGCGGAGCCCAGATTCTCAGTTGATCTCATACACTCTATGGAGCCTAGATTCTCAGTTGATCTCATACACTCTATGGAGCCTAGGTTCCCAGTTGATCTCATACACTCTGTGGAGCCCAGACTCTCAGTTGATCTCATACACTAAGTGGAGCCTAGATTCTCAGTTGATCTCATACACTATGTGTATCCCACATTCTCAGTTGATCTCATACACTCTATGGATCCCAGATTCTCAGTTGATCTCATACGCTCCAGCCTAGATTCTCAGTTGAAATCATACACTCTGTGCAGCCCAGATTTTCAGTTGATCTCATACACTCTGTGGAGCCTAGATTCTCAGTTGATCTCATACGCTCCAGCCTAGATTCTCAGTTGGTCTCATGCACTCTGTGGAGCCTAGATTCTCAATTGATTTCCTACACTCTGTGGAGCCCATATTCTCATTTGATCTCATACACTCTGTTGAGCTTAGATTCTCAGTTGATCTCATACACTCTGTGGAGCCCAGATTCTCAGTCGATTCCATACACTCTATGGATCCCAGATTCTCAGGTGATCTCATACGCGCCAGCCTAGATTCTCAGTTGATATCATACACTCTGTGCAGCCCAGATTTTCAGTTGATCTCATACACTCTGTGGAGCCTAGATTCTCAGTTGATCTCATACGCTCCAGCCTAGATTCTCAGTTGGTCTCATGCACTCTATGGAGCCTAGATTCTCAATTTATTTCCTAAACTCTGTGGAGCCCAGATTCTCAGTTGATCTCATACACTCTGTGGAGCTTAGATTCTCAGTTGATCTCATACGCTCCAGCCTAGATTCTCAGTTGATCTCATACACTCTGTGGAGCCCAGATTCTCAGTTGATCTCGTACACTCTGTGGAGCCCAGGTTCCCAGTTGATCTCATACACTCTGTGTATCCTAGCTTCTCAGTTGATCTCATACACTCTGTGGAGCCCAGATTCTCAGTTGATCTCATACACTCTGTGGATCCAAGATTCTCAGTTGATCTCAAACACTCTGTGGAGCCTAGATTCTCAGTTGATCTCATACACTTTATGGAGCCTAGGTTCTCAGTTGATTTCATACACTCTGTATAGCCTAGATTCTCAGTTGATCTCATACACTCTATGGAGCCTAGGTTCCCAGTTAATCTCATACACTCTGTGGAGCCCAGATTCTCAGTTGATCTCATACACTCTGTGGAGCCCAGATTCTCAGTTGATCACATATACTCTGTGGAGCCCAGATTCTCAGTTGATGTCATACACTCTGTGGAGCCCAGATTCTCTGTTGATCTCATACACTCTGTGGAGCCTAGATTCTCAGTTGATCTCATACACTCTGTGGAGCCCAGATTTTCAGTTGATCTCATACACTCTGTGGAGCCCAGATTCTCAGTTGATCTCATACACTCTGTGGAGCCTAGATTCTCAGCTGATCTCATATGCTCCAGCCTAGATTCTCAGTTGATCTCACACACTCTGTGGAGCCCAGGTTCCCAGTTGATCTCATACACTCTGTGGAGCCCAGATTCTCAGTTGATCTCATACACTCTGTGGATCCTAGATTCTCAGTTGATCTCAAACACTCTGTGGAGCCTAGATTCTCAGTTGATCTCATACACTTTATGGAGCCTAGGTTCTCAGTTGATTTCATACACTCTGTATAGCCTAGATCTCAGTTGATCTCATACACTCTATGGAGCCTAGGTTCCCAGTTAATCTCATACACTCTGTGGAGCCCAGATTCTCAGTTGATCTCATACACTCTGTGGAGCCCAGATTCTCAGTTGATCACATATACTCTGTGGAGCCCAGATTCTCAGTTGATGTCATACACTCTGTGGAGCCCAGATTCTCTGTTGATCTCATACACTCTGTGGAGCCTAGATTCTCAGTTGATCTCATACACTCTGTGGAGCCCAGATTTTCAGTTGATCTCATACACTCTGTGGAGCCCAGATTCTCAGTTGATCTCATACACTCTGTGGAGCCTAGATTCTCAGTTGATCTCATACACTCTGTGGAGCCTAGATTCTCAGTTGATCTCATATGCTCCAGCCTAGATTCTCAGTTGGTCTCATGCACTCTGTGGAGCCTAGATTCTCAATTGATTTCCTACACTCTGTGGAGCCCAGATTCTCAGTGGATCTCATACACTCTGTGGAGCTTAGATTCTCAGTTGATCTTATACACTCTGTGGAGCCCAGATTCTCAGTTGATCTCATGCACTCTCTGGATCCCAGATTCACAGTTGATCTCATACTCTCCAGCCTAGATTCTCAGTTGATCTCATACACTCTGTGGAGCCTAGATTCTCAGTTAATTTCCTACACTCTGCGGAGCCCAGATTCTCAGTTGATCTCATACACTCTATGGAGCCTAGATTCTCAGTTGATCTCATACACTCTATGGAGCCTAGGTTCCCAGTTGATCTCATACACTCTGTGGAGCCCAGACTCTCAGTTGATCTCATACACTAAGTGGAGCCTAGATTCTCAGTTGATCTCATACACTATGTGTATCCCACATTCTCAGTTGATCTCATACACTCTATGGATTCCAGATTCTCAGTTGATCTCATACCCTCCAGCCTAGATTCTCAGTTGAAATCATACACTCTGTGCAGCCCAGATTTTCAGTTGATCTCATACACTCTGTGGAGCCTAGATTCTCAGTTGATCTCATACGCTCCAGCCTAGATTCTCAGTTGGTCTCATGCACTCTGTGGAGCCTAGATTCTCAATTGATTTCCTACACTCTGTGGAGCCCATATTCTCATTTGATCTCATACACTCTGTTGAGCTTAGATTCTCAGTTGATCTCATACACTCTGTGGAGCCCAGATTCTCAGTTTCCATACACTCTATGGATCCCAGATTCTCAGGTGATCTCATACGCGCCAGCCTAGATTCTCAGTTGATATCATACACTCTGTGCAGCCCAGATTTTCAGTTGATCTCATACACTCTGTGGAGCCTAGATTCTCAGTTGATCTCATACGCTCCAGCCTAGATTCTCAGTTGGTCTCCTGCACTCTATGGAGCCTAGATTCTCAATTGATTTCCTAAACTCTGTGGAGCCCAGATTCTCAGTTGATCTCATACACTCTGTGGAGCTTAGATTCTCAGTTGATCTCATACGCTCCAGCCTAGATTCTCAGTTGATCTCATACACTCTGTGGAGCCTAGATTCTCAGTTAATTTCCTACACTCTGTGGAGCCCAGATTCTCAGTTGATCCCATACACTCTACGAAGCCTAGATTCTCAGTTGATCTCATACACTCTATGGAGCCTAGGTTCCCAGTTCATCTCATACACTCTGTGGAGCCCAGATTCCCAGTTGATCTCATACACTCTGAGGAGCCTAGAGTCTCAATTGATTTCCTACACTCTCTGGAGCCCATATTTTCAGTTGATCTCATACACTCTGTGGAGCTTAGATTCTCAGTTGATCTCATACACTCTGTGGAGCCCAGATTCTCAGTTGATCTCATACACTCTATGGATCCCAGATTCTCAGTTGATCTCATACGCTCCAGCCTAGATTCTCAGTTGAAATCATACACTCTGTGCAGCCCAGATTTTCAGTTGATCTCATACACTCTGTGGAGCCTAGATTCTCAGTTGATCTCATACACTCTGTGGAGCCTAGATTCTCAGTTGATCTCATATGCTCCAGCCTAGATTCTCAGTTGGTCTCATGCACTCTGTGGAGCCTAGATTCTCAATTGATTTCCTACACTCTGTGGAGCCCAGATTCTCAGTTGATCTCATACACTCTGTGGAGCTTAGATTCTCAGTTGATCTTATACACTCTGTGGAGCCCAGATTCTCAGTTGATCTCATGCACTCTATGGATCCCAGATTCTCAGTTGATCTCATACTCTCCAGCCTAGATTCTCAGTTGATCTCATACACTCTGTGGAGCCTAGATTCTCAGTTAATTTCCTACACTCTGTGGAGCCCAGATTCTCAGTTGATCTCATACACTCTATGGAGCCTAGATTCTCAGTTGATCTCATACACTCTATGGAGCCTAGGTTCCCAGTTGATCTCATACACTCTGTGGAGCCCAGACTCTCAGTTGATCTCATACACTAAGTGGAGCCTAGATTCTCAGTTGATCTCATACACTTTATGGAGCCTAGGTTCTCAGTTGATTTCATACACTCTGTATAGCCTAGATTCTCAGTTGATCTCATACACTCTATGGAGCCTAGGTTCCCAGTTAATCTCATACACTCTGTGGAGCCCAGATTCTCAGTTGATCTCATACACTCTGTGGAGCCCAGATTCTCAGTTGATCACATATACTCTGTGGAGCCCAGATTCTCAGTTGATGTCATACACTCTGTGGAGCCCAGATTCTCTGTTGATCTCATACACTCTGTGGAGCCTAGATTCTCAGTTGATCTCATACACTCTGTGGAGCCCAGATTTTCAGTTGATCTCATACACTCTGTGGAGCCCAGATTCTCAGTTGATCTCATACACTCTGTGGAGCCTAGATTCTCAGCTGATCTCATATGCTCCAGCCTAGATTCTCAGTTGATCTCACACACTCTGTGGAGCCCAGGTTCCCAGTTGATCTCATACACTCTGTGTATCCTAGCTTCTCAGTTGATCTCATACACTCTGTGGAGCCCAGATTCTCAGTTGATCTCATACACTCTGTGGAGCCTAGATTCTCAGTTGATCTCATACACTCTGTGGAGCCTAGATTCTCAGTTGATCTCATATGCTCCAGCCTAGATTCTCAGTTGGTCTCATGCACTCTGTGGAGCCTAGATTCTCAATTGATTTCCTACACTCTGTGGAGCCCAGATTCTCAGTTTATCTCATACACTCTGTGGAGCTTAGATTCTCAGTTGATCTCATACACTCTGTGGAGCCCAGATTCTCAGTTGATCTCATGCACTCTATGGATCCCAGATTCTCAGTTGATCTCATACTCTCCAGCCTAGATTCTCAGTTGATCTCCTACACTCTGTGGAGCCTAGATTCTCAGTTAATTTCCTACACTCTGCGGAGCCCAGATTCTCAGTTGATCTCATACACTCTATGGAGCCTAGATTCTCAGTTGATCTCATACACTCTATGGAGCCTAGGTTCCCAGTTGATCTCATACACTCTGTGGAGCCCAGACTCTCAGTTGATCTCATACACTCTGTGGATCGTAGATTCTCAGTTGATCTTATACACTCTGCGGAGCCTAGATTCTCAGTTGATCTCATACACTCTATGGAGCCTAGGTTCCCAGTTGATCTCATACACTCTGTGGAGCCCAGACTCTCAGTTGATCTCATACACTCTGTGGATCGTAGATTCTCAGTTGATCTCATACACTCTGTGGAGCCTAGATTCTCAGTTGATTTCCTACTCTCGGTGGAGCCCCGATTCTCAGTTGATCTCATACACTCTGTGGAGCCTAGATTCTCAGTTGATCTCATACACTCTATGGAGCCTAGATTCTCAGTTGATCTCATACACTCTGTGGAACCCAGATTCTCAGTTGATCCCATACACTCTGTGTATCCTAGATTCTCAGTTGATCTCATACACTCTGTGGATCCTAGATTTTCAGTTGATCTCATACACTCTGTGGAGCCTAGATTCTCAGTTGATCTCATACACTCCAGCCTAGATTCTCAGTTGATCTCATACACTCTATGGAGCCCAGATTCTCAGTTGATCTCATACACTCTGTGGAGCCCAAATTCTCAGTTGATCTCATACACTCTGTGGAGCCCAGATTCTCAGTTGATCTTGTACACTCTGTGGAGCCCAGGTTCCCAGTTGATCTCATACACTCTGTGTATCCTAGCTTCTCAGTTGATCTCATACACTCTGTGGAGCCCAGATTCTCAGTTGATCTCATACACTCTGTGGATCCTAGATTCTCAGTTGATCTCAAACACTCTGTGGAGCCTAGATTCTCACTTGATCTCATACACTTTATGGAGCCTAGGTTCTCAGTTGATTTCATACACTCTGTATAGCCTAGATTCTCAGTTGATCTCATACACTCTATGGAGCCTAGGTTCCCAGTTAATCTCATACACTCTGTGGAGCCCAGATTCTCAGTTGATCTCATACACTCTGTGGAGCCCAGATTCTCAGTTGATCACATATACTCTGTGGAGCCCAGATTCTCAGTTGATGTCATACACTCTGTGGAGCCTAGATTCTCAGTTGATCTCATATGCTCCAGCCTAGATTCTCAGTTGGTCTCATGCACTCTGTGGAGCCTAGATTCTCAATTGATTTCCTACACTCTGTGGAGCCCAGATTCTCAGTTGATCTCATACACTCTGTGGAGCTTAGATTCTCAGTTGATCTTATACACTCTGTGGAGCCCAGATTCTCAGTTGATCTCATGCACTCTATGGATCCCAGATTCTCAGTTGATCTCATACTCTCCAGCCTAGATTTTCAGTTGATCTCATACACTCTGTGGAGCCTAGATTCTCAGTTAATTTCCTACACTCTGCGGAGCCCAGATTCTCAGTTGATCTCATACACTCTATGGAGCCTAGATTCTCAGTTGATCTCATACACTCTATGGAGCCTAGGTTCCCAGTTGATCTCATACACTCTGTGGAGCCCAGACTCTCAGTTGATCTCATACACTAAGTGGAGCCTAGATTCTCAGTTGATCTCATACACTATGTGTATCCCACATTCTCAGTTGATCTCATACACTCTATGGATCCCAGATTCGCAGTTGATCTCATACGCTCCAGCCTAGATTCTCAGTTGAAATCATACACTCTGTGCAGCCCAGATTTTCAGTTGATCTCATACACTCTGTGGAGCCTAGATTCTCAGTTGATCTCATACGCTCCAGCCTAGATTCTCAGTTGGTCTCATGCACTCTGTGGAGCCTAGATTCTCAATTGATTTCCTACACTCTGTGGAGCCCATATTCTCATTTGATCTCATACACTCTGTTGAGCTTAGATTCTCAGTTGATCTCATACACTCTGTGGAGCCCAGATTCTGAGTCGATTCCATACACTCTATGGATCCCAGATTCTCAGGTGATCTCATACGTGCCAGCCTAGATTCTCAGTTGATATCATACACTCTGTGCAGCCCAGATTTTCAGTTGATCTCATACACTCTGTGGAGCCTAGATTCTCAGTTGATCTCATACGCTCCAGCCTAGATTCTCAGTTGGTCTCATGCACTCTGTGGAGCCTAGATTCTCAATTGATTTCCTACACTCTGTGGAGCCCAGATTCTCAGTTGATCTCATACACTCTGTGGAGCTTAGATTCTCAGTTGATCTCATACACTCTGTGGAGCCCAGATTCTCAGTTGA
The DNA here is from genome assembly GCF_040938575.1 of Ambystoma mexicanum. Taxonomy (NCBI): domain Eukaryota; kingdom Metazoa; phylum Chordata; class Amphibia; order Caudata; family Ambystomatidae; genus Ambystoma; species Ambystoma mexicanum. The sequence goes on from NC_090931.1 coordinate 23,118,353, forward strand.
TCTCATGCACTCTATGGATCCCAGATTCTCAGTTGATCTCATACTCTCCAGCCTAGATTCTCAGTTGATCTCCTACACTCTGTGGAGCCTAGATTCTCAGTTAATTTCCTACACTCTGCGGAGCCCAGATTCTCAGTTGATCTCATACACTCTATGGAGCCTAGATTCTCAGTTGATCTCATACACTCTATGGAGCCTAGGTTCCCAGTTGATCTCATACACTCTGTGTAGCCCAGACTCTCAGTTGATCTCATACACTCTGTGGATCGTAGATTCTCAGTTGATCTTATACACTCTGCGGAGCCTAGATTCTCAGTTGATCTCATATGCTCCAGCCTGGATTCTCAGTTGATCTCATACCCTCTGTGGAGCCTAGATTCTCAGTTGATTTCCTACACTCGGTGGAGCCCCGATTCTCAGTTGATCTCATACACTCTGTGGAGCCTAGATTCTTAGTTGATCTCATACACTCTATGGAGCCTAGATTCTCAGTTGATCTCATACACTCTGTGGAACCCAGATTCTCAGTTGATCCCATACACTCTGTGTATCCTAGATTCTCAGTTGATCTCTTACACTCTGTGGATCCTAGATTTTCAGTTGATCTCATACACTCTGTGGAGCCTAGATTCTCAGTTGATCTCATACACTCCAGCCTAGATTCTCAGTTGATCTCATACACTCTATGGAGCCCAGATTCTCAGTTGATCTCATACACTCTGTGGAGCCCAAATTCTCAGTTGATCTCATACACTCTGTGGAGCCCAGATTCTCAGTTGATCTCGTACACTCTGTGGAGCCCAGGTTCCCAGTTGATCTCATACACTCTGTGTATCCTAGCTTCTCAGTTGATCTCATACACTCTGTGGAGCCCAGATTCTCAGTTGATCTCATACACTCTGTGGATCCTAGATTCTCAGTTGATCTCAAACACTCTGTGGCGCCTAGATTCTCAGTTGATCTCAAACACTCTGTGGAGCCTAGATTCTCAGCTGATCTCATATGCTCCAGCCTAGATTCTCAGTTGAAATCATACACTCTGTGCAGCCCAGATTTTCAGTTGATCTCATACACTCTGTGGAGCCTAGATTCTCAGTTGATCTCATACGCTCCAGCCTAGATTCTCAGTTGGTCTCATGCACTCTGTGGAGCCTAGATTCTCAATTGATTTCCTACACTCTGTGGAGCCCATATTCTCATTTGATCTCATACACTCTGTTGAGCTTAGATTCTCAGTTGATCTCATACACTCTGTGGAGCCCAGATTCTCAGTCGATTCCATACACTCTATGGATCCCAGATTCTCAGGTGATCTCATACGCGCCAGCCTAGATTCTCAGTTGATATCATACACTCTGTGCAGCCCAGATTTTCAGTTGATCTCATACACTCTGTGGAGCCTAGATTCTCAGTTGATCTCATACGCTCCAGCCTAGATTCTCAGTTGGTCTCATGCACTCTATGGAGCCTAGATTCTCAATTTATTTCCTAAACTCTGTGGAGCCCAGATTCTCAGTTGATCTCATACACTCTGTGGAGCTTAGATTCTCAGTTGATCTCATACGCTCCAGCCTAGATTCTCAGTTGATCTCATACACTCTGTGGAGCCCAGATTCTCAGTTGATCTCGTACACTCTGTGGAGCCCAGGTTCCCAGTTGATCTCATACACTCTGTGTATCCTAGCTTCTCAGTTGATCTCATACACTCTGTGGAGCCCAGATTCTCAGTTGATCTCATACACTCTGTGGATCCAAGATTCTCAGTTGATCTCAAACACTCTGTGGAGCCTAGATTCTCAGTTGATCTCATGCACTTTATGGAGCCTAGGTTCTCAGTTGATTTCATACACTCTGTATAGCCTAGATTCTCAGTTGATCTCATACACTCTATGGAGCCTAGGTTCCCAGTTAATCTCATACACTCTGTGGAGCCCAGATTCTCAGTTGATCTCATACACTCTGTGGAGCCCAGATTCTCAGTTGATCACATATACTCTGTGGAGCCCAGATTCTCAGTTGATGTCATACACTCTGTGGAGCCCAGATTCTCTGTTGATCTCATACACTCTGTGGAGCCTAGATTCTCAGTTGATCTCATACACTCTGTGGAGCCCAGATTTTCAGTTGATCTCATACACTCTGTGGAGCCCAGATTCTCAGTTGATCTCATACACTCTGTGGAGCCTAGATTCTCAGCTGATCTCATATGCTCCAGCCTAGATTCTCAGTTGATCTCACACACTCTGTGGAGCCCAGGTTCCCAGTTGATCTCATACACTCTGTGGAGCCCAGATTCTCAGTTGATCTCATACACTCTGTGGATCCTAGATTCTCAGTTGATCTCAAACACTCTGTGGAGCCTAGATTCTCAGTTGATCTCATACACTTTATGGAGCCTAGGTTCTCAGTTGATTTCATACACTCTGTATAGCCTAGATCTCAGTTGATCTCATACACTCTATGGAGCCTAGGTTCCCAGTTAATCTCATACACTCTGTGGAGCCCAGATTCTCAGTTGATCTCATACACTCTGTGGAGCCCAGATTCTCAGTTGATCACATATACTCTGTGGAGCCCAGATTCTCAGTTGATGTCATACACTCTGTGGAGCCCAGATTCTCTGTTGATCTCATACACTCTGTGGAGCCTAGATTCTCAGTTGATCTCATACACTCTGTGGAGCCCAGATTTTCAGTTGATCTCATACACTCTGTGGAGCCCAGATTCTCAGTTGATCTCATACACTCTGTGGAGCCTAGATTCTCAGTTGATCTCATACACTCTGTGGAGCCTAGATTCTCAGTTGATCTCATATGCTCCAGCCTAGATTCTCAGTTGGTCTCATGCACTCTGTGGAGCCTAGATTCTCAATTGATTTCCTACACTCTGTGGAGCCCAGATTCTCAGTTGATCTCATACACTCTGTGGAGCTTAGATTCTCAGTTGATCTTATACACTCTGTGGAGCCCAGATTCTCAGTTGATCTCATGCACTCTATGGATCCCAGATTCTCCGTTGATCTCATACTCTCCAGCCTAGATTCTCAGTTGATCTCATACACTCTGTGGAGCCTAGATTCTCAGTTAATTTCCTACACTCTGCGGAGCCCAGATTCTCAGTTGATCTCATACACTCTATGGAGCCTAGATTCTCAGTTGATCTCATACACTCTATGGAGCCTAGGTTCCCAGTTGATCTCATACACTCTGTGGAGCCCAGACTCTCAGTTGATCTCATACACTAAGTGGAGCCTAGATTCTCAGTTGATCTCATACACTATGTGTATCCCACATTCTCAGTTGATCTCATACACTCTATGGATCCCAGATTCTCAGTTGATCTCATACCCTCCAGCCTAGATTCTCAGTTGAAATCATACACTCTGTGCAGCCCAGATTTTCAGTTGATCTCATACACTCTGTGGAGCCTAGATTCTCAGTTGATCTCATACGCTCCAGCCTAGATTCTCAGTTGGTCTCATGCACTCTGTGGAGCCTAGATTCTCAATTGATTTCCTACACTCTGTGGAGCCCATATTCTCATTTGATCTCATACACTCTGTTGAACTTAGATTCTCAGTTGATCTCATACACTCTGTGGAGCCCAGATTCTCAGTCGATTCCATACACTCTATGGATCCCAGATTCTCAGGTGATCTCATACGCGCCAGCCTAGATTCTCAGTTGATATCATACACTCTATGGAGCCTAGATTTTCAGTTGATCTCATACACTCTGTGGAGCCTAGATTCTCAGTTGATCTCATACGCTCCAGCCTAGATTCTCAGTTGGTCTCATGCACTCTATGGAGCCTAGATTCTCAATTGATTTCCTAAACTCTGTGGAGCCCAGATTCTCAGTTGATCTCATACACTCTGTGGAGCTTAGATTCTCAGTTGATCTCATACGCTCCAGCCTAGATTCTCAGTTGATCTCATACACTCTGTGAAGCCTAGATTCTCAGTTAATTTCCTACACTCTGTGGAGCCCAGATTCTCAGTTGATCCCATACACTCTACGAAGCCTAGATTCTCAGTTGATCTCATACACTCTATGGAGCCTAGGTTCCCAGTTCATCTCATACACTCTGTGGAGCCCAGATTCCCAGTTGATTTCATACAATCTGAGGAGCCTAGAGTCTCAATTGATTTCCTACACTCTCTGGAGCCCATATTCTCAGTTGATCTCATACACTCTGTGGAGCTTAGATTCTCAGTTGATCTCATACACTCTGTGGAGCCCAGATTCTCAGTTGATCTCATACACTCTATGGATCCCAGATTCTCAGTTGATCTCTTACGCTCCAGCCTAGATTCTCAGTTGAAATCATACACTCTGTGCAGCCTAGATTCTCAGTTGATCTCATACACTCTGTGGAGCCTAGATTCTCAGTTGATCTCATATGCTCCAGCCTAGATTCTCAGTTGGTCTCATGCACTCTGTGGAGCCTAGATTCTCAATTGATTTCCTACACTCTGTGGAGCCCAGATTCTCAGTTGATCTCATACACTCTGTGGATCTTAGATTCTCAGTTGATCTTATACACTCTGTGGAGCCCAGATTCTCAGTTGATCTCATGCACTCTATGGATCCCAGATTCTCAGTTGATTCCATACTCTCCAGCCTAGATTCTCAGTTGATCTCATACACTCTGTGGAGCCTAGATTCTCAGTTAATTTCTTACACTCTGCGGAGCCCAGATTCTCAGTTGATCTCATACACTCTATGGAGCCTAGATTCTCAGTTGATCTCATACACTCTATGGAGCCTAGGTTCCCAGTTGATCTCATACACTCTGTGGAGCCCAGACTCTCAGTTGATCTCATACACTAAGTGGAGCCTAGATTCTCAGTTGATCTCATACACTATGTGTATCCCACATTCTCAGTTGATCTCATACACTCTATGGATCCCAGATTCGCAGTTGATCTCATACGCTCTAGCCTAGATTCTCAGTTGATATCATACACTCTGTGCAGCCCATATTTTCAGTTGATCTCATACACTCTGTGGAGCCTAGATTCTCAGTTGATCTCATACGCTCCAGCCTAGATTCTCAGTTGGTCTCATGCACTCTGTGGAGCCTAGATTCTCAATTGATTTCCTACACTCTGTGGAGCCCATATTCTCATTTGATCTCATACACTCTGTTGAGCTTAGATTCTCAGTTGATCTCATACACTCTGTGGAGCCCAGATTCTCAGTCGATTCCATACACTCTATGGATCTCAGATTCTCAGGTGATCTCATACGCGCCAGCCTAGATTCTCAGTTGATATCATACACTCTGTGCAGCCCAGATTTTCAGTTGATCTCATACACTCTCTGGAGCCTAGATTCTCAGGTTATCTCATACGCTCCAGCCTAGATTCTCAATTGGTCTCATGCACTCTGTGGAGCCTAGATTCTCAATTGATTTCCTACACTCTGTGGAGCCCAGATTCTCAGTTGATCTCATACACTCTGTGGAGCTTAGATTCTCAGTTGATCTCATACACTCTGTGGAGCCCAGATTCTCAGTTGATCTCATACTCTCCAGCCTAGATTCTCAGTTGATCTCCTACACTCTGTGGAGCCTAGATTCTCAGTTAATTTCCTACACTCTGCAGATCCCAGATTCTCAGTTGATCTCATACACTCTATGGAGCCTAGATTCTCAGTTGATCTCATACACTCTATGGAGCCTAGGTTCCCAGTTGATCTCATACACTCTGTGGAGCCCAGACTCTCAGTTGATCTCATACACTCTGTGGATCGTAGATTCTCAGTTGATCTTATACACTCTGCGGAGCCTAGATTCTCAGTTGATCTCATATGCTCCAGCCTGGATTCTCAGTTGATCTCATACCCTCTGTGGAGCCTAGATTCTCAGTTGATTTCCTACACTCGGTGGAGCCCCGATTCTCAGTTGATCTCATACACTCTGTGGAGCCTAGATTCTTAGTTGATCTCATACACTCTATGGAGCCTAGATTCTCAGTTGATCTCATACACTCTGTGGAACCCAGATTCTCAGTTGATCCCATACACTCTGTGTATCCTAGATTCTCAGTTGATCTCATACACTCTGTGGATCCTAGATTTTCAGTTGATCTCATACACTCTGTGGAGCCTAGATTCTCAGTTGATCTCATACACTCCAGCCTAGATTCTCAGTTGATCTCATACACTCTATGGAGCCCAGATTCTCAGTTGATCTCATACACTCTGTGGAGCCCAAATTCTCAGTTGATCTCATACACTCTGTGGAGCCCAGATTCTCAGTTGATCTCGTACACTCTGTGGAGCCCAGGTTCCCAGTTGATCTCATACACTCTGTGTATCCTAGCTTCTCAGTTGATCTCATACACTCGGTGGAGCCCAGATTCTCAGTTGATCTCATACACTCTGTGGATCCTAGATTCTCAGTTGATCTCAAACACTCTGTGGAGCCTAGATTCTCAGTTGATCTCATACACTTTATGGAGCCTAGGTTCTCAGGTGATTTCATACACTCTGTATAGCCTAGATTCTCAGTTGATCTCATACACTCTATGGAGCCTAGGTTCCCAGTTAATCTCATACACTCTGTGGAGCCCAGATTCTCAGTTGATCTCATACACTCTGTGGAGCCCAGATTCTCAGTTGATCACATATACTCTGTGGAGCCCAGATTCTCAGTTGATGTCATACACTCTGTGGAGCCCAGATTCTCTGTTGATCTCATACACTCTGTGGAGCCTAGATTCTCAGTTGATCTCATACACTCTGTGGAGCCCAGATTTTCAGTTGATCTCATACACTCTGTGGAGCCCAGATTCTCAGTTGATCTCATACACTCTGTGGAGCCTAGATTCTCAGCTGATCTCATATGCTCCAGCCTAGATTCTCAGTTGATCTCACACACTCTGTGGAGCCCAGGTTCCCAGTTGATCTCATACACTCTGTGTATCCTAGCTTCTCAGTTGATCTCATACACTAAGTGGAGCCTAGATTCTCAGTTGATCTCATACACTATGTGTATCCCACATTCTCAGTTGATCTCATACACTCTCTGGAGCCTAGATTCGCAGTTGATCTCATACGCTCCAGCCTAGATTCTCAGTTGGTCTCATGCACTCTGTGGAGCCTAGATTCTCAATTGATTTCCTACACTCTGTGGAGCCCAGATTCTCATTTGATCTCATACACTCTGTGGAGCTTAGATTCTCAGTTGATCTCATACACTCTGTGGAGCCCAGATTCTCAGTTGATCTCATACTCTCCAGCCTAGATTCTCAGTTGATCTCCTACACTCTGTGGAGCCTAGATTCTCAGTTAATTTCCTACACTCTGCGGAGCCCAGATTCTCAGTTGATCTCATACACTCTATGGAGCCTAGATTCTAAGTTGATCTCATACACTCTATGGAGCCTAGGTTCCCAGTTGATCTCATACACTCTGTGGAGCCCAGACTCTCAGTTGATCTCATACACTCTGTGGATCGTAGATTCTCAGTTGATCTTATACACTCTGCGGAGCCTAGATTCTCAGTTGATCTCATATGCTCCAGCCTGGATTCTCAGTTGATCTCATACCCTCTGTGGAGCCTAGATTCTTAGTTGATCTCATACACTCTATGGAGCCTAGATTCTCAGTTGATCTCATACACTCTGTGGAACCCAGATTCTCAGTTGATCCCATACACTCTGTGTATCCTAGATTCTCAGTTGATCTCATACACTCTGTGGATCCTAGATTTTCAGTTGATCTCATACACTCTGTGGAGCCTAGATTCTCAGTTGATCTCATACACTCCAGCCTAGATTCTCAGTTGATCTCATACACTCTATGGAGCCCAGATTCTCAGTTGATCTCATACACTCTGTGGAGCCCAAATTCTCAGTTGATCTCATACACTCTGTGGAGCCCAGATTCTCAGTTGATCTCGTACACTCTGTGGAGCCCAGGTTCCCAGTTGATCTCATACACTCTGTGTATCCTAGCTTCTCAGTTGATCTCATACACTCTGTGGAGCCCAGATTCTCAGTTGATCTCATACACTCTGTGGATCCTAGATTCTCAGTTGATCTCAAACACTCTGTGGAGCCTAGATTCTCAGTTGATCTCATACACTTTATGGAGCCTAGGTTCTCAGGTGATTTCATACACTCTGTATAGCCTAGATTCTCAGTTGATCTCATACACTCTATGGAGCCTAGGTTCCCAGTTAATCTCATACACTCTGTGGAGCCCAGATTCTCAGTTGATCTCATACACTCTGTGGAGCCCAGATTCTCAGTTGATCACATATACTCTGTGGAGCCCAGATTCTCAGTTGATGTCATACACTCTGTGGAGCCCAGATTCTCTGTTGATCTCATACACTCTGTGGAGCCTAGATTCTCAGTTGATCTCATACACTCTGTGGAGCCCAGATTTTCAGTTGATCTCATACACTCTGTGGAGCCCAGATTCTCAGTTGATCTCATACACTCTGTGGAGCCTAGATTCTCAGCTGATCTCATATGCTCCAGCCTAGATTCTCAGTTGATCTCACACACTCTGTGGAGCCCAGGTTCCCAGTTGATCTCATACACTCTGTGTATCCTAGCTTCTCAGTTGATCTCATACACTCTGTGGAGCCCAGATTCTCAGTTGATCTCATACACTCTGTGGATCTAGATTCTCAGTTGATCTCAAACACTCTGTGGAGCCTAGATTCTCAGTTGATCTCATAGACTTTATGGAGCCTAGGTTCTCAGTTGATTTCATACACTCTGTATAGCCTAGATTCTCAGTTGATCTCATACACTCTATGGAGCCTAGGTTCCCAGTTAATCTCATACACTCTGTGGAGCCCAGATTCTCAGTTGATCTCATACACTCTGTGGAGCCCAGATTCTCAGTTGATCACATATACTCTGTGGAGCCCAGATTCTCAGTTGATGTCATACACTCTGTGGAGCCCAGTTTCTCTGTTGATCTCATACACTCTGTGGAGCCTAGATTCTCAGTTGATCTCATACACTCTGTGGAGCCCAGATTTTCAGTTGATCTCATACACTCTGTGGAGCCCAGATTCTCAGTTGATCTCATACACTCTGTGGAGCCTAGATTCTCAGTTGATCTCATACACTCTGTGGAGCCTAGATTCTCAGTTGATCTCATATGCTCCAGCCTAGATTCTCAGTTGGTCTCATGCACTCTGTGGAGCCTAGATTCTCAATTGATTTCCTACACTCTGTGGAGCCCAGATTCTCAGTTGATCTCATACACTCTGTGGAGCTTAGATTCTCAGTTGATCTTATACACTCTGTGGAGCCCAGATTCTCAGTTGATCTCATGCACTCTATGGATCCCAGATTCTCAGTTGATCTCATACTCTCCAGCCTAGATTCTCAGTTGATCTCATACACTCTGTGGAGCCTAGATTCTCAGTTAATTTCCTACACTCTGCGGAGCCCAGATTCTCAGTTGATCTCATATACTCTATGGAGCCTAGATTCTCAGTTGATCTCATACACTCTATGGAGCCTAGGTTCCCAGTTGATCTCATACACTCTGTGGAGCCCAGACTCTCAGTTGATCTCATACACTAAGTGGAGCCTAGATTCTCAGTTGATCTCATACACTATGTGTATCCCACATTCTCAGTTGATCTCATACACTCTATGGATCCCAGATTCTCAGTTGATCTCATACCCTCCAGCCTAGATTCTCAGTTGAAATCATACACTCTGTGCAGCCCAGATTTTCAGTTGATCTCATACACTCTGTGGAGCCTAGATTCTCAGTTGATCTCATACGCTCCAGCCTAGATTCTCAGTTGGTCTCATGCACTCTGTGGAGCCTAGATTCTCAATTGATTTCCTACACTCTGTGGAGCCCATATTCTCATTTGATCTCATACACTCTGTTGAACTTAGATTCTCAGTTGATCTCATACACTCTGTGGAGCCCAGATTCTCAGTCGATTCCATACACTCTATGGATCCCAGATTCTCAGGTGATCTCATACGCGCCAGCCTAGATTCTCAGTTGATATCATACACTCTATGGAGCCTAGATTTTCAGTTGATCTCATACACTCTGTGGAGCCTAGATTCTCAGTTGATCTCATACGCTCCAGCCTAGATTCTCAGTTGGTCTCATGCACTCTATGGAGCCTAGATTCTCAATTGATTTCCTAAACTCTGTGGAGCCCAGATTCTCAGTTGATCTCATACACTCTGTGGAGCTTAGATTCTCAGTTGATCTCATACGCTCCAGCCTAGATTCTCAGTTGATCTCATACACTCTGTGGAGCCTAGATTCTCAGTTAATTTCCTACACTCTGTGGAGCCCAGATTCTCAGTTGATCCCATACACTCTACGAAGCCTAGATTCTCAGTTGATCTCATACACTCTATGGAGCCTAGGTTCCCAGTTCATCTCATACACTCCGTGGAGCCCAGATTCCCAGTTGATCTCATACAATCTGAGGAGCCTAGAGTCTCAATTGATTTCCTACACTCTCTGGAGCCCATATTCTCAGTTGATCTCATACACTCTGTGGAGCTTAGATTCTCAGTTGATCTCATACACTCTGTGGAGCCCAGATTCTCAGTTGATCTCATACACTCTATGGATCCCAGATTCTCAGTTGATCTCTTACGCTCCAGCCTAGATTCTCAGTTGAAATCATACACTCTGTGCAGCCTAGATTCTCAGTTGATCTCATACACTCTGTGGAGCCTAGATTCTCAGTTGATCTCATATGCTCCAGCCTAGATTCTCAGTTGGTCTCATGCACTCTGTGGAGCCTAGATTCTCAATTGATTTCCTACACTCTGTGGAGCCCAGATTCTCAGTTGATCTCATACACTCTGTGGATCTTAGATTCTCAGTTGATCTTATACACTCTGTGGAGCCCAGATTCTCAGTTGATCTCATGCACTCTATGGATCCCAGATTCTCAGTTGATCTCATACTCTCCAGCCTAGATTCTCAGTTGATCTCATACACTCTGTGGAGCCTAGATTCTCAGTTAATTTCTTACACTCTGCGGAGCCCAGATTCTCAGTTGATCTCATACACTCTATGGAGCCTAGATTCTCAGTTGATCTCATACACTCTATGGAGCCTAGGTTCCCAGTTGATCTCATACACTCTGTGGAGCCCAGACTCTCAGTTGATCTCATACACTAAGTGGAGCCTAGATTCTCAGTTGATCTCATACACTATGTGTATCCCACATTCTCAGTTGATCTCATACACTCTATGGATCCCAGATTCGCAGTTGATCTCATACGCTCTAGCCTAGATTCTCAGTTGAAATCATACACTCTGTGCAGCCCATATTTTCAGTTGATCTCATACACTCTGTGGAGCCTAGATTCTCAGTTGATCTCATACGCTCCAGCCTAGATTCTCAGTTGGTCTCATGCACTCTGTGGAGCCTAAATTCTCAATTGATTTCCTACACTCTGTGGAGCCCATATTCTCATTTGATCTCATACACTCTGTTGAGCTTAGATTCTCAGTTGATCTCATACACTCTGTGGAGCCCAGATTCTCAGTCGATTCCATACACTCTATGGATCTCAGATTCTCAGGTGATCTCATACGCGCCAGCCTAGATTCTCAGTTGATATCATACACTCTGTGCAGCCCAGATTTTCAGTTGATCACATACACTCTCTGGAGCCTAGATTCTCAGGTTATCTCATACGCTCCAGCCTAGATTCTCAATTGGTCTCATGCACTCTGTGGAGCCTAGATTCTCAATTGATTTCCTACACTCTGTGGAGCCCAGATTCTCAGTTGATCTCATACACTCTGTGGAGCTTAGATTCTCAGTTGATCTCATACACTCTGTGGAGCCCAGATTCTCAGTTGATCTCATACTCTCCAGCCTAGATTCTCAGTTGATCTCCTACACTCTGTGGAGCCTAGATTCTCAGTTAATTTCCTACACTCTGCGGAGCCCAGATTCTCAGTTGATCTCATACACTCTATGGAGCCTAGATTCTCAGTTGATCTCATACACTCTATGGAGCCTAGGTTCCCAGTTGATCTCATACACTCTGTGGAGCCCAGACTCTCAGTTGATCTCATACACTCTGTGGATCGTAGATTCTCAGTTGATCTTATACACTCTGCGGAGCCTAGATTCTCAGTTGATCTCATATGCTCCAGCCTGGATTCTCAGTTGATCTCATACCCTCTGTGGAGCCTAGATTCTCAGTTGATTTCCTACACTCGGTGGAGCCCCGATTCTCAGTTGATCTCATACACTCTGTGGAGCCTAGATTCTTAGTTGATCTCATACACTCTATGGAGCCTAGATTCTCAGTTGATCTCATACACTCTGTGGAACCCAGATTCTCAGTTGATCCCATACACTCTGTGTATCCTAGATTCTCAGTTGATCTCATACACTCTGTGGATCCTAGATTTTCAGTTGATCTCATACACTCTGTGGAGCCTAGATTCTCAGTTGATCTCATACACTCCAGCCTAGATTCTCAGTTGATCTCATACACTCTATGGAGCCCAGATTCTCAGTTGATCTCATACACTCTGTGGAGCCCAAATTCTCAGTTGATCTCATACACTCTGTGGAGCCCAGATTCTCAGTTGATCTCGTACACTCTGTGGAGCCCAGGTTCCCAGTTGATCTCATACACTCTGTGTATCCTAGCTTCTCAGTTGATCTCATACACTCGGTGGAGCCCAGATTCTCAGTTGATCTCATACACTCTGTGGATCCTAGATTCTCAGTTGATCTCAAACACTCTGTGGAGCCTAGATTCTCAGTTGATCTCATACACTTTATGGAGCCTAGGTTCTCAGGTGATTTCATACACTCTGTATAGCCTAGATTCTCAGTTGATCTCATACACTCTATGGAGCCTAGGTTCCCAGTTAATCTCATACACTCTGTGGAGCCCAGATTCTCAGTTGATCTCATACACTCTGTGGAGCCCAGATTCTCAGTTGATCACATATACTCTGTGGAGCCCAGATTCTCAGTTGATGTCATACACTCTGTGGAGCCCAGATTCTCTGTTGATCTCATACACTCTGTGGAGCCTAGATTCTCAGTTGATCTCATACACTCTGTGGAGCCCAGATTTTCAGTTGATCTCATACACTCTGTGGAGCCCAGATTCTCAGTTGATCTCATACACTCTGTGGAGCCTAGATTCTCAGCTGATCTCATATGCTCCAGCCTAGATTCTCAGTTGATCTCACACACTCTGTCGAGCCCAGGTTCCCAGTTGATCTCATACACTCTGTGTATCCTAGCTTCTCAGTTGATCTCATACACTAAGTGGAGCCTAGATTCTCAGTTGATCTCATACACTATGTGTATCCCACATTCTCAGTTGATCTCATACACTCTCTGGAGCCTAGATTCGCAGTTGATCTCATACGCTCCAGCCTAGATTCTCAGTTGGTCTCATGCACTCTGTGGAGCCTAGATTCTCAATTGATTTCCTACACTCTGTGGAGCCCAGATTCTCATTTGATCTCATACACTCTGTGGAGCTTAGATTCTCAGTTGATCTCATACACTCTGTGGAGCCCAGATTCTCAGTTGATCTCATACTCTCCAGCCTAGATTCTCAGTTGATCTCCTACACTCTGTGGAGCCTAGATTCTCAGTTAATTTCCTACACTCTGCGGAGCCCAGATTCTCAGTTGATCTCATACACTCTATGGAGCCTAGATTCTAAGTTGATCTCATACACTCTATGGAGCCTAGGTTCCCAGTTGATCTCATACACTCTGTGGAGCCCAGACTCTCAGTTGATCTCATACACTCTGTGGATCGTAGATTCTCAGTTGATCTTATACACTCTGCGGAGCCTAGATTCTCAGTTGATCTCATATGCTCCAGCCTGGATTCTCAGTTGATCTCATACCCTCTGTGGAGCCTAGATTCTTAGTTGATCTCATATGCTCCAGCCTGGATTCTCAGTTGATCTCATACACTCTGTGGAGCCTAGATTCTTAGTTGATCTCATACACTCTATGGAGCCTAGATTCTCAGTTGATCTCATACACTCTGTGGAACCCAGATTCTCAGTTGATCCCATACACTCTGTGTATCCTAGATTCTCAGTTGATCTCATACACTCTGTGGATCCTAGATTTTCAGTTGATCTCATACACTCTGTGGAGCCTAGATTCTCAGTTGATCTCATACACTCCAGCCTAGATTCTCAGTTGATCTCATACACTCTATGGAGCCCAGATTCTCAGTTGATCTCATACACTCTGTGGAGCCCAAATTCTCAGTTGATCTCATACACTCTGTGGAGCCCAGATTCTCAGTTGATCTCGTACACTCTGTGGAGCCCAGGTTCCCAGTTGATCTCATACACTCTGTGTATCCTAGCTTCTCAGTTGATCTCATACACTCTGTGGAGCCCAGATTCTCAGTTGATCTCATACACTCTGTGGATCCTAGATTCTCAGTTGATCTCAAACACTCTGTGGAGCCTAGATTCTCAGTTGATCTCATACACTTTATGGAGCCTAGGTTCTCAGGTGATTTCATACACTCTGTATAGCCTAGATTCTCAGTTGATCTCATACACTCTATGGAGCCTAGGTTCCCAGTTAATCTCATACACTCTGTGGAGCCCAGATTCTCAGTTGATCACATATACTCTGTGGAGCCCAGATTCTCAGTTGATGTCATACACTCTGTGGAGCCCAGATTCTCTGTTGATCTCATACACTCTGTGGAGCCTAGATTCTCAGTTGATCTCATACACTCTGTGGAGCCCAGATTTTCAGTTGATCTCATACACTCTGTGGAGCCCAGATTCTCAGTTGATCTCATACACTCTGTGGAGCCTAGATTCTCAGCTGATCTCATATGCTCCAGCCTAGATTCTCAGTTGATCTCACACACTCTGTGGAGCCCAGGTTCCCAGTTGATCTCATACACTCTGTGTATCCTAGCTTCTCAGTTGATCTCATACACTCTGTGGAGCCCAGATTCTCAGTTGATCTCATACACTCTGTGGATCTAGATTCTCAGTTGATCTCAAACACTCTGTGGAGCCTAGATTCTCAGTTGATCTCATACACTTTATGGAGCCTAGGTTCTCAGTTGATTTCATACACTCTGTATAGCCTAGATTCTCAGTTGATCTCATACACTCTATGGAGCCTAGGTTCCCAGTTAATCTCATACACTCTGTGGAGCCCAGATTCTCAGTTGATCTCATACACTCTGTGGAGCCCAGATTCTCAGTTGATCACATATACTCTGTGGAGCCCAGATTCTCAGTTGATGTCATACACTCTGTGGAGCCCAGATTCTCTGTTGATCTCATACACTCTGTGGAGCCTAGATTCTCAGTTGATCTCATACACTCTGTGGAGCCCAGATTTTCAGTTGATCTCATACACTCTGTGGAGCCCAGATTCTCAGTTGATCTCATACACTCTGTGGAGCCTAGATTCTCAGTTGATCTCATACACTCTGTGGAGCCTAGATTCTCAGTTGATCTCATATGCTCCAGCCTAGATTCTCAGTTGGTCTCATGCACTCTGTGGAGCCTAGATTCTCAATTGATTTCCTACACTCTGTGGAGCCCAGATTCTCAGTTGATCTCATACACTCTGTGGAGCTTAGATTCTCAGTTGATCTTATACACTCTGTGGAGCCCAGATTCTCAGTTGATCTCATGCACTCTATGGATCCCAGATTCTCAGTTGATCTCATACTCTCCAGCCTAGATTCTCAGTTGATCTCATACACTCTGTGGAGCCTAGATTCTCAGTTAATTTCCTACACTCTGCGGAGCCCAGATTCTCAGTTGATCTCATACACTCTATGGAGCCTAGATTCTCAGTTGATCTCATACACTCTATGGAGCCTAGGTTCTCAGTTGATTTCATACACTATGTGTATCCCACATTCTCAGTTGATCTCATAGACTCTATGGATCCCAGATTCTCAGTTGATCTCATACGCTCCAGCCTAGATTCTCAGTTGAAATCATACACTCTGTGCAGCCCAGATTTTCAGTTGATCTCATACACTCTGTGGAGCCTAGATTCTCAGTTGATCTCATACGCTCCAGCCTAGATTCTCAGTTGGTCTCATGCACTCTGTGGAGCCTAGATTCTCAATTGATTTCCTACACTCTGTGGAGCCCATATTCTCATTTGATCTCATACACTCTGTTGAGCTGAGATTCTCAGTTGATCTCATACACTCTGTGGAGCCCAGATTCTCAGTCGATTCCATACACTCTATGGATCCCAGATTCTCAGGTGATCTCATACGCGCCAGCCTAGATTCTCAGTTGATATCATACACTCTGTGCATCCCAGATTTTCAGTTGATCTCATACACTCTGTGGAGCCTAGATTCTCAGTTGATCTCATACGCTCCAGCCTAGATTCTCAGTTGGTCTCATGCACTCTATGGAGCCTAGATTCTCAATTGATTTCCTAAACTCTGTGGAGCCCAGATTCTCAGTTGATCTCATACACTCTGTGGAGCTTAGATTCTCAGTTGATCTCATACGCTCCAGCCTAGATTCTCAGTTGATCTCATACACTCTGTGGAGCCTAGATTCTCAGTTAATTTCCTACACTCTGTGGAGCCCAGATTCTCAGTTGATCCTATACACTCTACGAAGCCTAGATTCTCAGTTGATCTCATACACTCTATGGAGCCTAGGTTCCCAGTTCATCTCATACACTCTGTGGAGCCCAGATTCCCAGTTGATCTCATACACTCTGAGGAGCCTAGAGTCTCAATTGATTTCCTACACTCTCTGGAGCCCATATTCTCAGTTGATCTCATACACTCTGTGGAGCTTAGATTCTCAGTTGATCTCATACACTCTGTGGAGCCCAGATTCTCATTTGATCTCATACACTCTATGGATCCCAGATTCTCAGTTGATCTCATACGCTCCAGCCTAGATTCTCAGTTGAAATCATACACTCTGGGCAGCCCAGATTTTCAGTTGATCTCATACACTCTGTGGAGCCTAGTTTCTCAGTTGATCTCATACACTCTGTGGAGCCTAGATTCTCAGTTGATCTCATATGCTCCAGCCTAGATTCTCAGTTGGTCTCATGCACTCTGTGGAGCCTAGATTCTCAATTGATTTCCTACACTCTGTGGAGCCCAGATTCTCAGTTGATCTCATACACTCTGTGGAGCTTAGATTCTCAATTGATCTTATACACTCTGTGGAGCCCAGATTCTCAGTTGATCTCATGCACACTATGGATCCCAGATTCTCAGTTGATCTCATACTCTCCAGCCTAGATTCTCAGTTGATCTCATACACTCTGTGGAGCCTAGATTCTCAGTTAATTTCCTACACTCTGCGGAGCCCAGATTTTCAGTTGATCTCATACACTCTATGGAGCCTAGATTCTCAGTTGATCTCATACACTCTATGGAGCCTAGGTTCCCAGTTGATCTCATACACTCTGTGAAGCCCAGACTCTCAGTTGATCTCATACACTAAGTGGAGCCTAGATTCTCAGTTGATCTCATACACTATGTGTATCCCACATTCTCAGTTGATCTCATACACTCTATGGATCCCAGATTCGCAGTTGATCTCATACGCTCCAGCCTAGATTCTCAGTTGAAATCATACACTCTGTGCAGCCCAGATTTTCAGTTGATCTCATACACTCTGTGGAGCCTAGATTCTCAGTTGATCTCATACGCTCCAGCCTAGATTCTCAGTTGGTCTCATGCACTCTGTGGAGCCTAGATTCTCAATTGATTTC
This sequence comes from Ambystoma mexicanum, assembly GCF_040938575.1. Lineage (NCBI taxonomy): Eukaryota > Metazoa > Chordata > Amphibia > Caudata > Ambystomatidae > Ambystoma > Ambystoma mexicanum. The sequence goes on from NC_090931.1 coordinate 23,136,082, forward strand.
CTACACTCTGTGGAGCCCATATTCTCATTTGATCTCATACACTCTGTTGAGCTTAGATTCTCAGTTGATCTCATACACTCTGTGGAGCCCAGATTCTCAGTCGATTCCATACACTCTATGGATCCCAGATTCTCAGGTGATCTCATACGCGCCAGCCTAGATTCTCAGTTGATATCATACACTCTGTGCAGCCCAGATTTTCAGTTGATCTCATACACTCTGTGGAGCCTAGATTCTCAGTTGATCTCATACGCTCCAGCCTAGATTCTCAGTTGGTCTCATGCACTCTATGGAGCCTAGATTCTCAATTGATTTCCTAAACTCTGTGGAGCCCAGATTCTCAGTTGATCTCATACACTCTGTGGAGCTTAGATTCTCAGTTGATCTCATACGCTCTAGCCTAGATTCTCAGTTGATCTCATACACTCTGTGGAGCCTAGATTCTCAGTTAATTTCCTACACTCTGTGGAGCCCAGATTCTCAGTTGATCCCATACACTCTACGAAGCCTAGATTCTCAGTTGATCTCATACACTCTATGGAGCCTAGGTTCCCAGTTCATCTCATACACTCTGTGGAGCCCAGATTCCCAGTTGATCTCATACACTCTGAGGAGCCTAGAGTCTCAGTTGATCTCATACACTCTGTGGAGCCCAGATTCTCAGTTAATCTCATACACTCTGTGGAGCCTAGGTTCCCAGTTCATCTCATACACTCTGTGTATCCTAGGTTCTCAGTTGATCTCATACACTCTGTGGATCCTAGATTCTCAGTTGATCCCCCACACTCTGTGGAGCTTAGATTCTCAGCTGTTCTCATACACTTTATGGAGCCTAGGTTGTCAGTTGATTTCATACACTCTGTGGAGCCCAGATTCTCAGTTGATCTCATACACTCTATGGAGCCTAGATTCCCAGTTGATCTCATACACTCTGTGGAGCCCAGATTCTCAGTTGATCACATACACTCTGTGGAGCCCAGATTCTCAGTTGATGTCATACACTCTGTGGAGCCCAGACTCTCAGTTGATCTCATACACTCTGTGGAGCCTAGATTCTCAGTTGATCTCATACGCTCCAGCCTAGATTCTCAGTTGGTCTCATGCACTCTGTGGAGCCTAGATTCTCAATTGATTTCCTACACTCTGTGGAGCCCATATTCTCAGTTGATCTCATACACTCTGTGGAGCTTAGATTCTCAGTTGATCTCATACACTCTGTGGAGCCCAGATTCTCAGTTGATCTCATACACTCTATGGATCCCAGATTCTCAGTTGATCTCATACGCTCAAGCCTAGATTCTCAGTTGAAATCATACACTCTGTGCAGCTCAGATTTTCAGTTGATCTCATACACTCTGTGGAGCCTAGATTCTCAGTTGATCTCATACACTCTGTGGAGCCTAGATTCTCAGTTGATCTCATATGCTCCAGCCTAGATTCTCAGTTGGTCTCATGCACTCTGTGGAGCCTAGATTCTCAATTGATTTCCTACACTCTGTGGAGCCCAGATTCTCAGTCGATCTCATACACTCTGTGGAGCTTAGATTCTCAGTTGATCTCATACACTCTGTGGAGCCCAGATTCTCAGTTGATCTCATGCACTCTATGGATCCCAGATTCTCAGTTGATCTCATACTCTCCAGCCTAGATTCTCAGTTGATCTCCTACACTCTGTGGAGCCTAGATTCTCAGTTAATTTCCTACACTCTGCGGAGCCCAGATTCTCAGTTGATCTCATACACTCTATGGAGCCTAGATTCTCAGTTGATCTCATACACTCTATGGAGCCTAGGTTCCCAGTTGATCTCATACACTCTGTGGAGCCCAGACTCTCAGTTGATCTCATACACTCTGTGGATCGTAGATTCTCAGTTGATCTTATATGCTCCAGCCTGGATTCTCAGTTGATCTCATACCCTCTGTGGAGCCTAGATTCTCAGTTGACTTCCTACACTCGGTGGAGCCCCGATTCTCAGTTGATCTCATACACTCTGTGGAGCCTAGATTCTCAGTTGATCTCATACACTCTATGGAGCCTAGATTCTCAGTTGATCTCATACACTCTGTGGAACCCAGATTCTCAGTTGATCCCATACACTCTGTGTATCCTAGATTCTCAGTTGATCTCATACACTCTGTGGATCCTAGATTTTCAGTTGATCTCATACACTCTGTGGAGCCTAGATTCTCAGTTGATCTCATACACTCCAGCCTAGATTCTCAGTTGATCTCATACACTCTATGGAGCCCAGATTCTCAGTTGATCTCATACACTCTGTGGAGCCCAAATTCTCAGTTGATCTCATACACTCTGTGGAGCCCAGATTCTCAGTTGATCTCGTACACTCTGTGGAGCCCAGGTTCCCAGTTGATCTCATACACTCTGTGTATCCTAGCTTCTCAGTTGATCTCATACACTCTGTGGAGCCCAGATTCTCAGTTGATCTCATACACTCTGTGGATCCTAGATTCTCAGTTGATCTCAAACACTCTATGGAGCCTAGATTCTCAGTTGATCTCATACACTTTATGGAGCCTAGGTTCTCAGTTGATTTCATACACTCTGTATAGCCTAGATTCTCAGTTGATCTCATACACTCTATGGAGCCTAGGTTCCCAGTTAATCTCATACACTCTGTGGAGCCCAGATTCTCAGTTGATCTCATACACTCTGTGGAGCCCAGATTCTCAGTTGATCACATATACTCTGTGGAGCCCAGATTCTCAGTTGATGTCATACACTCTGTGGAGCCCAGATTCTCTGTTGATCTCATACACTCTGTGGAGCCTAGATTCTCAGTTGATCTCATACACTCTGTGGAGCCCAGATTTTCAGTTGATCTCATACACTCTGTGGAGCCCAGATTCTCAGTTGATCTCATACACTCTGTGGAGCCTAGATTCTCAGTTGATCTCATACACTCTGTGGATCCTAGATTTTCAGTTGATCTCATACACTCTGTGGAGCCTAGATTCTCAGTTGATCTCATATGCTCCAGCCTGGATTCTCAGTTGATCTCATACCCTCTGTGGAGCCTAGATTCTCAGTTGACTTCCTACACTCGGTGGAGCCCCGATTCTCAGTTGATCTCATACACTCTGTGGAGCCTAGATTCTCAGTTGATCTCATACACTCTATGGAGCCTAGATTCTCAGTTGATCTCATACACTCTGTGGAACCCAGATTCTCAGTTGATCCCATACACTCTGTGTATCCTAGATTCTCAGTTGATCTCATACACTCTGTGGATCCTAGATTTTCAGTTGATCTCATACACTCTGTGGAGCCTAGATTCTCAGTTGATCTCATACACTCCAGCCTAGATTCTCAGTTGATCTCATACACTCTATGGAGCCCAGATTCTCAGTTGATCTCATACACTCTGTGGAGCCCAAATTCTCAGTTGATCTCATACACTCTGTGGAGCCCAGATTCTCAGTTGATCTCGTACACTCTGTGGAGCCCAGGTTCCCAGTTGATCTCATACACTCTGTGTATCCTAGCTTCTCAGTTGATCTCATACACTCTGTGGAGCCCAGATTCTCAGTTGATCTCATACACTCTGTGGATCCTAGATTCTCAGTTGATCTCAAACACTCTATGGAGCCTAGATTCTCAGTTGATCTCATACACTTTATGGAGCCTAGGTTCTCAGTTGATTTCATACACTCTGTATAGCCTAGATTCTCAGTTGATCTCATACACTCTATGGAGCCTAGGTTCCCAGTTAATCTCATACACTCTGTGGAGCCCAGATTCTCAGTTGATCTCATACACTCTGTGGAGCCCAGATTCTCAGTTGATCACATATACTCTGTGGAGCCCAGATTCTCAGTTGATGTCATACACTCTGTGGAGCCCAGATTCTCTGTTGATCTCATACACTCTGTGGAGCCTAGATTCTCAGTTGATCTCATACACTCTGTGGAGCCCAGATTTTCAGTTGATCTCATACACTCTGTGGAGCCCAGATTCTCAGTTGATCTCATACACTCTGTGGAGCCTAGATTCTCAGTTGATCTCATACACTCTGTGGATCCTAGATTTTCAGTTGATCTCATACACTCTGTGGAGCCTAGATTCTCAGTTGATCTCATATGCTCCAGCCTGGATTCTCAGTTGATCTCATACCCTCTGTGGAGCCTAGATTCTCAGTTGATTTCCTACACTCGGTGGAGCCCCGATTCTCAGTTGATCTCATACACTCTGTGGAGCCTAGATTCTCAGTTGATCTCATACACTCTATGGAGCCTAGATTCTCAGTTGATCTCATACACTCTGTGGAACCCAGATTCTCAGTTGATCCCATACACTCTGTGTATCCTAGATTCTCAGTTGATCTCATACACTCTGTGGATCCTAGATTTTCAGTTGATCTCATACACTCTGTGGAGCCTAGATTCTCAGTTGATCTCATACACTCCAGCCTAGATTCTCAGTTGATCTCATACACTCTATGGAGTAGATTCTCAGTTGATCTCATACACTCTGTGGAGCCCAAATTCTCAGTTGATCTCATACACTCTGTGGAGCCCAGATTCTCAGTTGATCTCGTACACTCTGTGGAGCCCAGGTTGCCAGTTGATCTCATACACTCTGTGTATCCTAGCTTCTCAGTTGATCTCATACACTCTGTGGAGCCCAGATTCTCAGTTGATCTCATACACTCTATGGAGCCTAGATTCTCAGTTGATCTCATACACTTTATGGAGCCTAGGTTCTCAGTTGATTTCATACACTCTGTATAGCCTAGATTCTCAGTTGATCTCATACACTCTATGGAGCCTAGGTTCCCAGTTAATCTCATACACTCTGTGGAGCCCAGATTCTCAGTTGATCTCATACACTCTGTGGAGCCCAGATTCTCAGTTGATCACATATACTCTGTGGAGCCCAGATTCTCAGTTGATGTCATACACTCTGTGGAGCCCAGATTCTCTGTTGATCTCATACACTCTGTGGAGCCCAGATTCTCAGTTGATCTCATACACTCTGTGGAGCCCAGATTTTCAGTTGATCTCATACACTCTGTGGAGCCCAGATTCTCAGTTGATCTCATACACTCTGTGGAGCCTAGATTCTCAGCTGATCTCATATGCTCCAGCCTAGATTCTCAGTTGATCTCACACACTCTGTGGAGCCCAGGTTCCCAGTTGATCTCATACACTCTGTGTATCCTAGCTTCTCAGTTGATGTCATACACTCTGTGGAGCCCAGATTCTCAGTTGATCTCATACACTCTGTGGATCCTAGATTCTCAGTTGATCTCAAACACTCTGTGGAGCCTAGATTCTCAGTTGATCTCATACACTTTATGGAGCATAGGTTCTCAGTTGATTTCATACACTCTGTATAGCCTAGATTCTCAGTTGATCTCATACACTCTATGGAGCCTAGGTTCCCAGTTAATCTCATACACTCTGTGGAGCCCAGATTCTCAGTTGATCTCATACACTCTGTGGAGCCCAGATTCTCAGTTGATCACATATACTCTGTGGAGCCCAGATTCTCAGTTGATGTCATACACTCTGTGGAGCCCAGATTCTCTGTTGATCTCATACACTCTGTGGAGCCTAGATTCTCAGTTGATCTCATACACTCTGTGGAGCCCAGATTTTAAGTTGATCTCATACACTCTGTGGAGCCCAGATTCTCAGTTGATCTCATACACTCTGTGGAGCCTAGATTCTCAGCTGATCTCATATGCTCCAGCCTGGATTCTCAGTTGATCACATACCCTCTGTGGAGCCTAGATTCTCAGTTGATTTGCTACACTCTGTGGAGCCCCGATTCTCAGTTGATCTCATACACTCTGTGGAGCCTAGATTCTCAGTTGATCTCATACACTCTATGGAGCCTAGATTCTCAGTTGATCTCATACACTCTGTGGAACCCAGATTCTCAGTTGATCTGATACACTCTGTGGATCCTAGATTTTCAGTTGATCTCATACACTCTGTGGAGCCTAGATTCTCAGTTGATCTCATACACTCCAGCCTAGATTCTCAGTTGATCTCATACACTCTGTGTATCCTAGATTCTCAGTTGATCTCATACACTCTTTGGAGCCCAGATTCTCAGTTGATCTCATACACTCTGTGGAGCCCAGATTCTCAGTTGATCTTGAACACTCTGTGGAGCCCAGGTTCCCAGTTGATCTCATACACTCTGTGTATCCTAGCTTCTCAGTTGATCTCATACACTCTGTGGAGCCCAGACTCTCAGTTGATCTCATACACTCTGTGGATCCTAGATTCTCAGTTGATCTTATACACTCTGTGGAGACTAGATTCTCAGTTGATCTCATATGCTCCAGTCTGGATTCTCAGTTGATCTCATACCCTCTGTGGAGCCTAGATTCTCAGTTGATTTCCTACACTCGGTGGAGCCCCGATTCTCAGTTGATTTCATACACTCTGTGGAGCCTAGATTCTCAGTTGATCTCATACACTCTATTGAGCCTAGATTCTCAGTTCATCTCATACACTCTGTGGAACCCAGATTCTCAGTTGATCCCATACACTCTGTGTATCCTAGATTCTCAGTTGATCTCATACACTCTGTGGAGCCTAGATTCTCAGTTGATCTCATACACTCCAGCCTAGATTCTCAGTTGATCTCATACACTCTGTGTATCCTAGATTCTCAGTTGATCTCATACACTCTATGGAGCCCAGATTCTCAGTTGATCTCATACACTCTGTGGAGCCCAAATTCTCAGTTGATCTCATACACTCTGTGGAGCCCAGATTCTCAGTTGATCTCGTACACTCTGTGGAGCCCAGGTTCCCAGTTGATCTCATACACTCTGTGTATCCTAGCTTCTCAGTTGATCTCAAACACTCTGTGGAGCCTAGATTCTCAGTTGATCTCATACACTTTATGGAGCCTAGGTTCTCAGTTGATTTCATACACTCTGTATAGCCTAGATTCTCAGTTGATCTCATACACTCTATGGAGCCTAGGTTCCCAGTTGATCTCATACACTCTGTGGAGCCCAGATTCTCAGTTGATCTCATACACTCTGTGGAGCCCAGATTCTCAGTTAATCACATATACTCTGTGGAGCCCAGATTCTCAGTTGATGTCATACACTCTGTGGAGCCCAGATTCTCCGTTGATCTCATACACTCTGTGGAGCCTAGATTCTCAGTTGATCTCATACACTCTGTGGAGCCCAGATTTTCAGTTGATCTCATACACTCTGTGGAGCCCAGATTCTCAGTTGATCTCATACACTCTGTGGAGCCTAGATTCTCAGCTGATCTCATATGCTCCAGCCTAGATTCTCAGTTGATCTCATACACTCTGTGGAGCCTAGATTCTCAGTTAGTTTCCTACACTCTGTGGAGCCCAGATTCTCAGTTGATCTCATACACTCTATGGAGCCTATATTCTCAGTTGATCTCATACACTCTATGGAGCCTAGGTTCCCAGTTGATCTCATACACTCTGTGGAGCCCAGACTCTCAGTTGATCTCATACACTCTGTGGAGCCTAGATTCTCAGTTGATCTTATACACTCTGTGGAGCCTAGATTCTCAGTTGATCTCATATGCTCCAGCCTGGATTCTCAGTTGATCTCATACCCTCTGTGGAGCCTAGATTCTCAGTTGATCTCATACACTCTGTGGAGCCCAGATTCTCAGTTGATCTCGAACACTCTGTGGAGCCCAGGTTCCCAGTTGATCTCATACACTCTGTGTATCCTAGCTTCTCAGTTGATCTCATACACTCTGTGGAGCCCAGACTCTCAGTTGATCTCATACACTCTGTGGATCCTAGATTCTCAGTTGATCTTATACACTCTGTGGAGCCTAGATTCTCAGTTGATCTCATATGCTCCAGTCTGGATTCTCAGTTGATCTCATACCCTCTGTGGAGCCTAGATTCTCAGTTGATTTCCTACGCTCGGTGGAGCCCCGATTCTCAGTTGATCTCATACACTCTGTGGAGCCTAGATTCTCAGTTGATCTCATACACTCTATTGAGCCTAGATTCTCAGTTGGTATCATACACTCTGTGGAACCCAGATTCTCAGTTGATCCCATACACTCTGTGTATCCTAGATTCTCAGTTGATCTCATACACTCTGTGGAGCCTAGATTCGCAGTTGATCTCATACACTCCAGCCTAGATTCTCAGTTGATCTCATACACTCTGTGTATCCTAGATTCTCAGTTGATCTCATACACTCTATGGAGCCCAGATTCTCAGTTGATCTCATACACTCTGTGGAGCCCAAATTCTCAGTTGATCTCATACACTCTGTGGAGCCCAGATTCTCAGTTGATCTTGTACACTCTGTGGAGCCCAGGTTCCCAGTTGATCTCATACACTCTGTGTATCCTAGCTTCTCAGTTGATCTCAAACACTCTGTGGAGCCTAGATTCTCAGTTGATCTCATACACTTTATGGAGCCTAGGTTCTCAGTTGATTTCATACACTCTGTATAGCCTAGATTCTCAGTTGATCTCATACACTCTATGGAGCCTAGGTTCCCAGTTGATCTCATACACTCTGTGGAGCCCAGATTCTCAGTTGATCTCATACACTCTGTGGAGCCCAGATTCTCAGTTGATCACATATACTCTGTGGAGCCCAGATTCTCAGTTGATGTCATACACTCTGTGGAGCCCAGATTCTCCGTTGATCTCATACACTCTGTGGAGCCCAGATTCTCAGTTGATCTCATACACTCTGTGGAGCCCAGATTTTCAGTTGATCTCATACACTCTGTGGAGCCCAGATTCTCAGTTGATCTCATACACTCTGTGGAGCCCAGATTCTCAGTTGATCTCATACACTCTGTGGAGCCTAGATTCTCAGCTGATCTCATATGCTCCAGCCTAGATGCTCAGTTGATCTCATACACTCTGTGGAGCCTAGATTCTCAGTTAGTTTCCTACACTCTGTGGAGCCCAGATTCTCAGTTGATCTCATACACTCTATGGAGCCTATATTCTCAGTTGATCTCATACACTCTATGGAGCCTAGGTTCCCAGTTGATCTCATACACTCTGTGGAGCCCAGACTCTCAGTTGATCTCATACACTCTGTGGAGCCTAGATTCTCAGTTGATTTTATACACTATGTGGAGCCTAGATTCTCAGTTGATCTCATATGCTCCAGCCTGGATTCTCAGTTGATCTCATACCCTCTGTGGAGCCTGGATTCTCAGTTGATTTCCTACACTCTGTGGAGCCCCGATTCTCAGTTGATCTCATACACTCTGTGGAGCCTAGATTCTCAGTTGATCTCATACACTCTATGGAGCCTAGATTCTCAGTTGATCTCATACACTCTGTGGAACCCAGATTCTCAGTTGATCTCATACACTCTGTGGATCCTAGATTTTCAGTTGATCTCATACACTCTGTGGAGCCTAGATTCTCAGTTGATCTCATACACTCTATGGAGCCCAGATTCTCAGTTGATCTCATACACTCTGTGGAGCCCAGATTCTCAGTTGATCTCGAACACTCTGTGGAGCCCAGGTTCCCAGTTGATCTGATACACTCTGTGTATCCTAGCTTCTCAGTTGATCTCATACACTCTGTGGAGCCCAGATTCTCAGTTGATCTCATACACTCTGTGGATCCTAGATTCTCAGTTGATCTCACACACGCTGTGGAGCCTAGATTCTCAGTTGATCTCATACACTTTATGGAGCCTAGGTTCTCAGTTGATTTCATACACTCTGTATAGCCTAGATTCTCAGTTGATCTCATACACTCTATGGAGCCTAGGTTCCCAGTTGATCTCATACACGCTGTGGAGCCCAGATTCTCAGTTGATCTCATACACTCTGTGGAGCCCAGATCCTCAGTTGATCACATATACTCTGTGGAGCCCAGATTCTCAGTTGATGTCATACACTCTGTGGAGCCCAGATTCTCCGTTGATCTCATTCACTCTATCCTATATTCTCAGTTGATCTCATCTGCTCCAGCCTGGATTCTCAGTTGATCTCATACCCTCTGTGGAGCCTATATTCTCAGTTGATTTCCTACACTCTGTGGAGCCCCGATTCTCAGTTGATCTCATACACTCTGTGGAGCCTAGATTCTCAGTTGATCTCATACACTCTGTGGAGCCTACATTCTCAGTTGATCTCATACACTCTGTGGAACCCAGATTCTCAGTTGATCTCATACACTCTGTGTATCCTAGATTCTCAGTTCATCTCATACACTCTGTGGATCCTAGATTTTCAGTTGATCTCAAACACTCTGTGGAGCCTAGATTCTCAGTTGATCTCATACACTCCAGCCTAGATTCTCAAGTGATCTCATACACTCTGTGTATCCTAGATTCTCAGTTGATCTCATACACTCTATGGAGCCCAGATTCTCAGTTGATCTCATACACTCTGTGGAGCCCAGATTCTCAGTTGATCTCGTACACTCTGTGGAGCCCAGGTTCCCAGTTGATCTCACACACTCTGTGTATCCTAGCTTCTCAGTTGATCTCATACACTCTGTGGAGCCCAGATTCTCAGTTGATCTCATACACTCTGTGGATCCTAGATTCTCAGTTGATCTCACACACTCTGTGGAGCCTAGATTCTCAGTTGATCTCATACACTTTATGGAGCCTAGGTTCTCAGTTGATTTCATACACTCTGTATAGCCTAGATTCTCAGTTGATCTCATACACTCTATGGAGCCTAGGTTCCCAGTTGATCTCATACACTCTGTGGAGTCCAGATTCTCAGTTGATCTCATACACTCTGTGGAGCCCAGATTCTCAGTTGATCACATATACTCTGTGGAGCCCAGATTCTCAGTTGATGTCATACACTCTGTGGAGCCCAGATTCTCAGTTGATCTCATACACTCTGTGGAGCCCATATTTTCAGTTGATCTCATACACTCTGTGAAGCCCAGATTCTCAGTTGATCTCATACACTCTGTGGAGCCCAGATTCTCAGTTGATCTCATACACTCTGTGGAGCCTAGATTCTCAGCTGATCTCATATGCTCCAGCCCAGATTTTCAGTTGATCTCATACACTCTATGGAGCCCAAATTCTCAGTTGATCTTATACACTCTATGGAGCCTATGTTCCCAGTGGATCTCATACACTCTGTGGATCCTAATTTCTCAGTTTATGCCATCCTTTCTGGATAGAGGTGGGAAGTGAGGAATGTGAAAAGATCTGTGTTTATTAACAAGTCGAAGACGAGCTGATCTTCTATCAGCTTTATTTCATCACTTAAGATCATAAATTACAAGGTGTAATTCATCAAGCCTTTAAGTCAGCGTTATAGAGAACATCCACCAGCCCCTCAGCTCGGCTAGCCCATCGTCTATCACCTCTCGAATTCCCCAGCCACACACATTCCACTACATCTGCATTCTAATATGTGTTGCATCACTCCTTCCAAGACGCAGCTCCATTATAGTTAGAAGTAAATCACTACACAATAACATGCACCCTGTTGTTGCTGTTTAGCTACTCATAGACTGCCCATGGCCATGCTAATACTCACGGCCATTACATTCCCCTGCCCACCCAACACCTCTGCATTCCTTTGTTCTCTTTGTGGTACCTCTGTGCTTTTACGGAAATGGCAATGCTATTTCTAAATAGTTATCTGAAATTCAGTGGCATAATTGCAACTGTTAACCAGCTCCTGGCCCAACTAACATCTCTTAACTAAGTGTGGCTTCACCCACTTGATTTATCATCAATATCTGTGACCTTGCATATGTACCTTACACCGAACTTATTTTAAACATAAACATCGGTAAAGCCAATAGTTTTGGCTCTTGTATAGGCTTTAGATATGAACTAGACAGGCACTGGTACCTCCTCATAAGCTATTTCTCTCTGGTCTTCACTTCCTGTGCTTATAGTTTCAATTTACAGGCAGCACATTTTGACACATCCCTCAATATCGTCACTTATCCCTGGGATCCCATGGGGCCAGGGAGGTGAGGCCGCTACCTGATAGTCCCACTGGGGGTGGTACTACTGTGGGAGGATCCCATTGTTGGGGACCCCCGCTGTGGGAGAAGTGAGGACTGGCAGTGGAGAATGTGGTATGTACACCATCACGCTGCCAGACTTGTTTCACCCAAGCATATAAATAGACCTCAAAGGTGCACATGATTATTCCACTAAGGACAATGACGAATTCAAAATGCCTGTAACAAAATAATCTCTTACATGACCCCTGCCCATTATCCCCCCACCCCCGTACCCTTAAAACGTGCCTCCTGGTCCTCACTTACCTGCTCTACTACTTCTACTACTGCCTGGCCATGGCACCTTCCCTGCGATGCGAGTTCTGCCTCCCCATTGAGGGGTGGAACTTCCACCGTAGGCTCTGTTTTTTTTCTTTTTAAAATCTTTCGCTTTTCTTTTTGTGAAAGCAGGGCCACCCCCGCCACCCCCAAATTCTCTTAATGTCAAAGCAGGGTAGCAGGGGACACCCCACAAACCCTGGTCCCCTTCTTCGACATTTGGGGTTTTCTTTTTTTACACTGCCAAATTTTGCATTTTCTCTGATGCATTTTTTTCTCTAAATGTTATCCAGATACCGGCCTAAAAAACACCCCCATCATCTCTGTCTCCTGTGAGGGGTCAAGGGTAAGACTCGGACACAGTGGCATGTTGGATATTGGTTATAGACTTTTATTGTCAAAATAATAAGATGGGTTTGTAAAATCCTGTCTGTCCCTAACTCTACGAGAGGTTTACCTGCCTCAAAAGAACTAAGGAACGTCTGTGTCAGGATGGTTAACATAAAGCGTCCTCCTTCCTGTTTCCAAAACCCTAAACTGACTCTCACACGCTAAACTAAAAACAAGGGGATTTCTCTGAGTCATAAACATATAGCTTATGCTGGAAGTTTCAAACATAAAGTTCTAAAGTGTGGAAACAGAAAGGAATAATGTTCCACCAGGAAAAAGGGGTTCTCCCTTACCCTATGTTTCCTGTGGTTTCTCACAATTTGTCCGGCACTTCCGGTAAAGTCCATATGTTCCAAATGTTTCGCAAGAAGATGACTCTCTCCCTGAATATTCGTTGTTATCCAGTTCATCTCACAGTGTCTTGTTGCTCAGAAGAAACAGGGATGTCCTTTGTCTCCTTCTGTTTCCTGACACAGATTTTTTAGATATTTACTTTCTCTCTCTTTCATGATTGTGTTCGTCTCTCAAGGGGTACAGCTTCCCCTTTAGTCACTCCTACACGACTTCCGTTTTTTTCAATTATCTTCTTACACCTGCTTTACTCTCCATCCAGGGCTTCACTGTTGTGTTACTTCACTTGTTTCTTTTATAACTCAAAGGGGCAAGGCTCTTCCCTTTCTGCATCGACCATTATGGTTTCTTGCTTTAATCCTTTTCCTCTCCCTGCTGTACTCTCCTGTCAGTGTATTGTAGCTTATCCTTGCAAAGGGTTATGGGTCCTCCCTTTGATCAATGTTACATACTTTCAAGGTGGGGTTCTTAACCTCCTTTGCTCACTTCTTCTTTCACCCCTTGGTTACTCTCCTGCCAGGGTGTCACAACTTTCTGATTTGGTTGTGAATCTCAGACTCACTGTTTGCCTGGTTCACAATCCAGCCTGGACTTCTTCACTTTATTTTCACTCATTCTTGTATCCAAGCAACAGCACTTCTCCAATATTGGGTCACTGACCCTTTCTTCACAAGTTTTGTATCAATTGTACTGTCTTTGCTTGAGTTATCAACAATGTTCCGTTCTATATTAATGTTACTTTCTTCACTTAGGCTTTTCCGAAATGTTCGTATCAATTCTATTACTTTCACGTAGGCTTTTCAGTGTTCATATCGGTATCAATGATATTGCCTTCTTTTAGACTTTTTTCAATATTCTTCTCAATTCTATTTCCTTCACCTAGGCGTTTCACAATGTTCGTGCCTGTATCAATTATATTGCCGTACCTTAAGCTTTTTGCAATGTTTGTCTCTGTATTAACTATATGGCCTCTGGGCTCTCTCGCCGGCATGCAGTTTTCACCCCAATAGCACCACGTTAACTCAAGTGCTCTGGACTTATGGATGTTAGCATCTTCAGTGTTTGTCGCGCTGCTCTGTCCTCTCTGCTTCTCGCCAGTTGACCGACAACGCCTTCCGTGAGCCGTTTCTCTCCCGCTTGGCTTCCCTCTGTGTCTGGTAGCTCCAGCAGCCCATGATACAGACGCAGTGAACTTCTCCCGGCTTCTTTTCGCTGTACACTATCTCCGTTAGCTTCTGAGCTTTGTTTGACACTCTGCTCTCCTTGGTGTCCTAAACAGCATCAGACCAAGGCAGATGGAGAGGCAAGCTGCGTCTAGCTCTCTCTCTCTGGTCGCACAGCTGTGTGCATTTTAAATGCCCCAGTCTTACTGAGTAGTTTCCAATGACTAGAACATGTGTGGTCATCCTCATTACTCCACCCCTCTTCCTCATCTCAGTACTAGAAAAGGGGGGGTGGGTAAGGTGCATAGAGTTGTCTAGAAAATTCTGGGAATTCAGTTTCCACATTGCAACAAGCCATACAGGAGTGTGGTATAAGTGATTTGGTGTTACTAGGAGTTACCACTGAAGGGTTGTTTAAATCTAACATTCTCTTGCATCCCTGTAGTTTGTCTTCCCCTACGTGGTCTTCCCGCAGATAACCACCCCAGGGTCAGTGTCAGGTAGCTTATGCCTATCCCTGGCCAAGTAGGACAAGCTACCCTCCAGAGAATCATTGACAATGTTGCTATATTCATAACAATGCTCTTCTACTAATTTCCTTTTACATAGCAACTATGTATATCAGGCAGATGATATTGCGATGAGGAAGAGTGAGGAAAAGTGAATATGGATGACTCCAAAAGTACTGTGACGAGGAAGAGCAGGGTGATGAATAGACCTAGCTGGAACCGATAAGAACATACTAGCTATTGAAAGCTAGAAAGTCAATCTGCCATTAAATCTATCGAGGGACTCTCCTTCAGAGAGTATGTGCTGCATTGCTAAACGCCTGGAGTAGGAAAGCAGGGACTGAGAAGGCAGAGAAGAGCCATGACCTGCTTTGTTGTTGGGGAACTCGACATCCGGTTGCAGAAAGACAGCCATCCGAGTGCTCCAGGCAAGACCTGACGTGCAGGGAGAAACCAGCGTAATGGAGCCGCCAAAAGCAGAAGGAAGACCGCAAGGGCCAGAGGAAGCCCCAGATGCTTGCCAGTATTGCCGTCGACCGGGAACCTTTGCAAACCAACGCGGAAAGGTACGTGGAGACATGCTCGGAAAGGCACAGGGAGACCCCAAAAGCTGTGGTTGGGAGGAAGTGCAAATCATCTTCCTGGTCCGAGTGGGACCAAAGTGAGATAACAGTTGAGAATGCAGGGTGAGAGAACCTCAAAGAGACTGGAAGAGAATCCTGGCAGAATAGTGCCCGGGCCTAGTTAAGAGACATTACAAAGCTGAAAGAAGGGTCTGTGACCCGAACCTTGAGAAACCAAGAGAATTGTACATGCAAGAAAAGACCCAGCAAATAAGTAAATCAAGATTAGGAAAAACACAACCTACAGAGCCGAGAAAGCGGACTGGGACCCTGACAATGAGATGAGAAGTCCAGGGGAACAGACTTTGGCAGAGGTCACGAGAAGTCCAGGGGAAGAGATCCTTTGGCACAAGTCACGAAAAGTCCAGGGTCTGGGAAGAGATCCTTACTCACAAGTTACAAGCTACGAGAAGACCAGAGGAAGGAAGATATTGATAGAGCAGAAGTGACCAACTCCAATGTTTTTGAGGAAGTGACCGAATAGTTTTTTTAATTTTGTACCAAAAAAATGTTTTTAAATAAAATATATGTGGGGGTGGGAAAAGGGATATTAATAAAGGTAGGGGGGAGGACAGGGGCTGCTTGGGATCTCCCCCCACAGTAAAAAAAGTCAAATCACCTACATCCAGAAGATATATCCTTTGGCAGAAGGTTGGACAAGAATAAGACTTGAGGAAGGGAGACCCCTTCCCAATCCTGTTTTTGGAATTTGGAACTTTGATAAATAATTTGAGGAGATCTGGAGAGAGAAAAACCTCATCCCCAACAGCGGAGAACAACAGGATAATGCCTAGTAATGGCAAGGGGAAGAAGAATATTCCTTCATCATTTATGAACTGCAAAAAACATCCTGAAGGAGGGAGTCCGCCTGTTGTAAGCAACGTGTAATTTATGTATAGGTTTATTTTGAAGTGTATGGGACAGAAAGAGGTTTGGGACATAGGACAGTGAACTATTTACTTTTGACAGCCATTCTGATGTTATCCTTAGATTCAGTTGAGGCAGAAGAATCCCTCTTAGTTATAGGGATAGGAAGGGTTTTTCTTTACTCTCTATTCAATAAAGGTTTCCTTATGCACCCTTACATATGGAGTCAGCAGTGGGATCTAGCTCCATTGGGGGAACCTTAACATCACTAGACTTAGTGACCGAGCCTCTATCCCCACTATTGCCACTCTCGAGTCTATAGGATTCAACATCTCCAGTAGCCGGGATATGAAGGTAGATCCTGGACAAAGAGAAATTGTTCCTATCAACCTGATACTTTTGTCCTCTCCAGGAACATATTTTCGCCTAGTTTCAAAATCCGGTTTGGGCTGGAAGCATGGACTGGACGTAATGGCTGGAGTGGTAGATCCTGATTGTAGGGGTGATGTAAAGGTGCTTATTCACAATAGTGGCCAACATACATATCACATAAAGGCAGGAAAGAAGATTGCCTAAGGTATTCTGTAGAGAGCCCTCTTTCCCAAGCCCCTGGATGTGGAGGAACCAAGCTGCACCTCACTGAGGAGACCAAAACATGTCTGGGGTTGCTTGTGTTTCCATGCAGAGGGGACCTGGCCTAGCAGTTTGGGCTCAGCTGCTACCATTGGTGGCAGTACCTGACTGATTTGCATATGACTGTTCCCCTTTTGCAATGTGCAGACAGGCTAAAAAACGGTGGTGTAGAACATTGCCCAGAGCAGTGCCAGTGGTTCAGATTCTTTCAAAACCTTCCACCCATCTCTTTTGTGGATGGAGGAGGTAGACTATGCCAAATGGGAAAGAAGGGATATTCAGAGGCTGACCAAGACATCGAACCCCCCAAAACATCTGATTTAGAATATACTGAATCATACCACACTTAGCTTTTTCCCAGAGGAGCAACCCTTTCTTATCTGAGGAATTCCTAAAGGTGATCCCTTGGGAGGAGGGTAGAGGAACAGAAGGCCCATTCTTTTTAATTAAACAAGGAATACTCTATCATGGGGATAACAACTCAGAGGGGGTCTCTCAAACCCAAATCGTTGTTACCAGGAGTCACTGTAGAGTGGCGTTCGAGGTTGCTGTGAGAACATTTGGGTGTCCTCACATCTACTCCCCCAGGATCCTCTATCCAGGTGGCCAGGGAAAGGCCATTGCTTTTGGATCCTGCCCCTGAGGGAAGACAAGTGAGGGAGGATCCCCTGGATACAAGGTCCTTTGGGATTGGAAGTGGGATGCCCGTAGGTGTGACATGTGACATGGTATTCCATATCTTCCTTTCCGGAAGATACTCCTATACCAGAGAAGGTTACGGGATACAGTACATCCGGTTTTATGGTTTCTGAGAAGGGAAGAAATCTGTATCACACCAGATATGTTAAAAGGAAGAGAAAGGATATGGATGAAATACATAGGAATACATCTCACTATTTCCCCTTATCCTCAGGATAGTCAACTTGATCTTTCCCTGTCCTTTATGAGTCATTATAAAAACGTTCCACTTCATTCCCCCTTAATGTGTATAACAATACTGAGATGTGGAAGAAACAACCAGGAGCTGTGAAGATTACCTCCATTGCCTATTCAAGTACTGGGACGAAGAAGAGGCCGGAAGGTCAGGCATGTCCCGTTGATTTGCTCAATTATACTCAGGAAAGTCAGGCAATGCAAACCCCTGACCCTCACCTACAACCTGTTAAACAAGCACATGGGCACAAAAGGTGGAGTCGTCAGCAGCTGTCAGAGAAACTGAGGAAACCTGGGGAGAAGAAGGACCAGAGTTTAAGCCATGTGGGAAGAGTAGCCGAGACACCAGTACAACACAAGAAGCCCTGGGAATCGCACTGGAGGGTGAACACTGACTGGCGGTCCCAACACGGGGTAGGCAAGCAGCAGGCACTGCATGAATGCGAAGTCGAAGCTTTGCATAACAGCCGGCGAGTGCGAAAGTGGAGCGCCCGGCTATTTGACGGTCCCTCAGAAGATGAAAGCAGAAAGAAGGAGTTGCCAATACTGGGTAATTGTCTGGGACACTTAAAATACCCAGGGTTCACAAAGGAGCCAGAACAAGCAGTAATGGTCAATTGAATGAAGCAAACCGTGTTACTTATAATCAATACCAAACTGAATGAAACAAGTGAAAGTAACTAAACGTATGGAATGAAACCAACTAAGTTGCTTCTAATTAATATTGAATTGATTGAAATAAGTGAAAGGAACTTATGGTGAATAACAGATTGAATGAAGTGAACTAAAGCCACAATGCCTCTGGGCTGCATGTGCGCTAAACAAATGCGAATAAATAAATAAATAAATAAAATATTGAATACTGTTTTGAGTAAAAAAAGTAAGCGGGCCTTTATTGGAATACAGAAGCAATGAGATGCTAACCTGCATGAAAGCAACACCTATAGTAGCTGAAGCAGAGAAACAAAGGTGGTAACATTGTGAAGCTGCACTTTAAGGAACTGTTGTTTGAATCAAATCTTGATCTTTGAAAGAAACCTGGAAGTTCCTGGTTGCGTGACCTGCAATGGGTGGACAATGTGGTCTGAAACTGACCCTTGACCAGATCACTTCTTTATATCAACAAGAAAGCTTTCTGAAGTGAAAGCAGGAAACCAACCATTGATAACCATCAAACTTGAGGATAGGAACCCTGAGTCATACAAGTTCAGCTTAAAAGTTAAAGCTTCAAGATACTTGCTTTTGACATTAACATTAAGCTTGGGAAAGAGAACCCTAAGCTTTGGTATCCTGGAACTGTGTTATCTTGGAATTGTGCTGAACTTGGGAAGGGCATCCAGACATTTATAGAACTGTATTTCATTTGATACTCAAAGGAGGAGAAAGTGAACTTTGTGGTGAATTTATTGACATTTGGGAGAGAAAGCTGACAAATAAGCTAGAGCTAGAAGTAGCTCAGAACTTTATGTTTGGAACACTCTTTGAGTTATGGTTAATGTCCCTACACATTGTTTTGTAATAGTTGTGAGGGCAAGTATAGGATTAAGACAAGGACAGGCTTTCACATGGAACTTACTGACATTGACGTTCCTTAGTTTATTTGGGTAGGGAAATAGCACCTTAAATAGGGCAAGTTAGGCCTTACTTCAGCCTGACCTTTTCTTTAATAAAAGATTGTTCAACTTTGCATCTGTTGTCTGCATCTCATTCCATGATGCCACCCTCACATTACCCACTCTCATATAACTTCTGGACACTTAGGAACCGCTAAGATGCAAGTCAAGTGGTGAATAGGTTTTATAGGCCTGGGGTTTATGCAGATGTAAAGGTTTTTTATCATTGTGTACTATTTGTCAGAAAACTGCCCTGCATCGTCCTCCGCGGGTCCCTTTATGGCCCTTACCTATCATAGACATATGTTTCTCTAGGATAGGTATGGATATTATAGGACCACTTGACCATCTAGCCTGGGTAACAAATACATCCTTGTCATCCTTGACTATGCCACCCGGTACCCTGAGGCTTTCCCCAAGTGCAACAATATATCCCAACAGATATTAAAACATCTTATCCCTTTCCTGCCCCAGGTTGGTTTCCCGATGGAAGTTCTAACAGAGCAAGGCTCCACTTATATGAGCAGATATCATCCACAGACAGATGGCTTAGTAGAACACTTTAATAAAACCCTTAATAGCGGCCTAAGAAAACGTGTAAAGGCAGATGGTAAGAACAGTGACATGATGATCCCATGGGCACTCTTTGCCCTATTTGCAATCAGAAAGGCCCCCTAGCCTCCCTAGGATTCTCCCATTTGAACGTGCGTATGGAAGGGATCCATGGCACGTACTTGACATATTAAGAGAAACTTTGGAGGAGAGAGATGAGGCTATTGTATGCTTGTCCCTAACAACACAAAGAATCAAGGAACACATGGCCTTCATGAGGGAGATTATTCAGACCCACCTATCCAAGGCACAGGAACAATAGAAAACA
Source organism: Ambystoma mexicanum (assembly GCF_040938575.1). Taxonomy (NCBI): domain Eukaryota; kingdom Metazoa; phylum Chordata; class Amphibia; order Caudata; family Ambystomatidae; genus Ambystoma; species Ambystoma mexicanum. The sequence goes on from NC_090931.1 coordinate 23,156,296, forward strand.
CACTATGATAGGAATCAGATAGCTTGCTCCCTTTCTATTGGCCAGAAAGTCCTAGTATTGCTCTCCATTTCAGACAAAACAAATTGATCTCATTTCCATGGCCCATAAAACATGGTAGAACAAACCGGACCATGTAACTGCTGCATTGCCGAACATGACCGTAGAAATAAGACCCCAAATATATCATAAAAATCTGTTGAAGGAGAGGCCCCTCTAGAACACACCTCGGTTGTAATGGCCAGTCTTCTATCTGAAGAGCCTAAGAATTACAGTCTCGCACCATCAGACCTTCCCTCCTTTCAACAAAAGGACATTAAAGACCGTATAAGTTGTTTCCCCAATGTCTTTAGCGAGGAACCAGGAAGAGTGCAAAAGGTAATTGTCTCAGGAGGATAACTCAGGCAATGTGCTCGTCTTGGAAGCAAGGCGACTCGGAGCAACACAAGTTCAATCCCTGGGTCCGCGTTTAGAAACCTCTGGGTATTAAAAGCATTGTAAATAATCAATTATAGTGATAAATCACTATATCCGCCCTCCTCTCAGAAAGGTTATTTAGATTAGCCCAACATGATTCCGGAAATGTGGAAAAAAATAGTCCTTCAGGAGGTGGAAAAGATGTTATCTCAGGATGTCATCGAGCAGTCTCAAAGTCCCTGGTCATCCCTAATAGTCCTGGTGGCTAAACCAGACCAATTGTGGAGGTTCTGCATTCACTTTAGAAAACTTAGTACAATATCTCAGTTTGACAACTATCCCATGCCAAGGATAGATGAGTGGATCGATTGACTACAAAGTGCAGTATATCTCTCCACAATTTAACTCACTAAAGGCTATTGGCAGGTGTTGTTAAACCCAGAGAAGACAGCTTTTCCACCCCTCAGGGCTATTTAATTGCAAAGTCCTCCCTTTTGGACTCCATGGAGCCCTGGACACTTTTCAGAGACTCATGGGCTAAGTCCTCTGTCCCTTCTCTGGATTTTGTGGAGCCTACTTGGAAGATATTCTCGTACACAGTAAAACTTGGGGAGAACATATCGTCCACCTACATAAGGTAATTCAGAAATTGAGACAAGCTGGTCTCACAGCAAGCATCAACAAGTGCCATCTCGCCCAGTCGGCAGTTCATTACCTAGGGTGTTTTGAAGGAAATGCCTAAGTCCAACCGCAAACAAAAAAGGTGCAGGCGGTTCAGGAAACGCCAGTACTGAAAACAAAGAGAGATTTAAGAGCATTTCTATGGTTAGTGGGATACTACAGAAGGTTTCTCCCAAACTATTCCACTATCATGGCCCCTTTAACAGATAAACTAAAGAACACCGAACCCCAAAAGCTAAAATGTCACAAGCAAGATCAGGCTTGCTTCATCACTTTAAAAGCCTGTATTATGAACTGGTGCTAAAAGTCCCTCATTTCGAAAAATAGTTCCTTTTGCAGACAGACGCTTCGAAGTTAGGTCTCAGAGCAGTATCGTCACAGGAATATGAAGGCACTCAGCATCCAGTACTTCATATTTCCCGGGAAACTATTCTCTCAGGAAAGTAATTATGCTGCCATTGGGTAAGTGGCTTTAGCAATCAAGTGGGCAATAGGACATCCCAAAAATTATTTTACGAGTAGGTGGTTCCGATTGATTACTGATCATGCCCCTCTCCCTTAGTTAAGCATCCTGAAAGATATAAATCCCTGTGTGATGCGCTGGTTCCTCGATCTTCAACACCTTTGTTTCTCTGTTGAACACAAAGGGAAAGGATCAGAGAAAGGTTGATTTACTGTCCCGATTTCCCTTAGAAGATGAGGAAGCCAGTGACATTAGGGCATGGATATGTGATGAATCCCTCAACATTGTCACTTCTTCCTGGGAGGGGGACCCTTCCCACGGGGCCACAGAGGTGACGCTGCTACACAATAGTCCCCCCCGGGGTGGTACAGAGTGGGAAGATCGTGGGAGAAGTGAGGGCTGTCAAGGGAGAACGAGATATGTCACCATCATGCTGCCAGACATGATTCACACAAGCATATAAATAGGGTCTCAAACATCTCCATCCTCTCTGTCTCCTCTTTCTTCTACTAATTTCCTCATACATAGCAACTATGTATATCAGGCACATGATACTGTGACGAGGAAGAGTGAGCGAAGAGTGAATGTGGATGACTCCAAAAGTACTGCCACGAGAAAGAGCAGGGTTATGAAGAGCCCTACGAAACTGGCACAAACATACTGGCTATTGTAATCTATGAAGTAAATCTGTCATAAAAACTAACAAGGGACTCTCTTTGAGGTCAGTCCTGACCCAGAGCAGCTTCACGCTGGGGAGCGGAGCAGCGCAGAGAGGACACACTGCAGGCCTGAACGCTTTGGAGTAGGAAGGCAAGGACAGAGAAGATCGAGAAGGGCCATCACCTACCTGGTTGTTGGGGAACCCGATGTCTGGTGACTGAAAGACATCCATCCCAGTGTCTAGGAGAGACCACCGTGGTGGAGTCGCAGAAAGCAGAAGAAAGACCGCAAGAGTGCAGGGGAAGCCGCAGAAGCTTACCGGTATTGCTGATGATCTGAACTCTTACGGACCAAGTGGAAAGGTACGCAGAGGGCGACCGGGAAGGCACAGGGAGACCCCAAAGGCTTTGGTTGGGAAGAAGGGCAGAGTCATCTTCCTCGTCCCAGTTGAATCAAAGAGAGAGACCAGTTGAGAATGCAGGCGTTGAGAGAGCACCCCAAAGAGACTCAAAGAAAGGCTTGGCAGGATAATGAACAGGTACAAAGAAGGTAGTACTGCTACTGCGAAAGGTTCAACTTGATAATTTATCAATGAATAAAGCAAGACTGATTTGAGACGTCAAGGAACCTTAGCTGGTTTTACTAATGGAATATATCCTAAACAATTAATTAACCCAAAGAAAATGTCCAGAAGGAAAACCCACACGCACATGAGGGGCTGTAAAAATAATTACCTTGTATTGAAAACGTATACTTACAGATAAGTACAAAGCAATTTTGTCATTGATTACAAATAGGAAAGAATCATAGTATTTTCAAAAAGATCCAACAAAAACAATAATACAACGTAAACATGGTGTTGTGAAAAGAAATTCAAAATTTGAACATACAACAAGAAAAAAGCAAAGAAGTGTTTGGAATGTGCAAGTCATATAACACATATCTATATTAAACAACAACTTGTGTTCCTGGGAATATTGGTGTGGAAGAAAATTCCTCGGTGGTTCCAGTAATCTTGGAACTGTCTAATGAAGTGGGTTCTATCTAATTCCCAACTTTCGAATGTCTATTCTGGTAAGTTATATTGGGACAAGATGATCCCAATTTGTTGTGTGCTGGCGGCCATGGCGTCCATCTTGTAACCAAATTAGAGGGACATGAGAGCCGCCTTCTTCAGGGCAATTGAGAGACCCCACAGACGCCTAGTGGCCACTCTCTTGGTCGGGCAGGCTCTCCCAACTGGGCGTAGCAGGATACAGGACTGGTTGCTGTACTTATCGGGAGGAGGGGGGAGAAAAGAGAGAGGGGGGAAATAATGTATACCCTCTTGGGCTGGAGTGTGCTGTTCGTGCTCCAGCGGTTGGTAATGGTACTCTCAGTGTTGAAATTAGTAAAGGAATCCGTTTGTTCCTCTGTATTGCAGAGCCTGAAATGGGGAGGTTCATTCAGAATCCTACGTCATGCGGTGCTTAGACGAGAGCGGGCTTGGTTCCTTCTTCGCCGTGTGCGGAGTTAATTCTGTACTTCCAGCTGGCTGCCTGAAGACGTGCGTTCTGGGAAGAAGGGCAGAATCATCTTCCTCGTCCCAGTTGAATCAAAGAGAGAGACCAGTTGAGAATGCAGGCGTTGAGAGAGCACCCCAAAGAGACTCAAAGAGAGGCTTGGCAGGATAATGAACAGGGCCTAGTTAGGAGACATTAGAAAGCTGAAAGAGGGGTCTGGAATTTGAACCTTGAGAAACCACGAGGATTTTACATGCAAGATAATGCCTGGCACGTTAGTGAAGCGGCTTAAGAAATATACCCTGAGAAAGGGGTCTGGGACCCACACAACTATACGAGAAGTCCAAGGGAAGAGATCCTTTGACACAAGTCATGAAAGCCCATGAAAAGAAGGGGTGGGGGGTGTAGAGATCCTTGCTCACAAGTTACGAGGAGACCAGAGGAAGGAAGATGTATCCATTGGCACGAAGGGGTGGGGGGTGTAGAGATCCTTGCTCACAAGTTACGAGGAGACCAGAGGAAGGAAGATGTACCCATTGGCACAAGGTTGAACAATAATAAGGCTTGCTGAAGGGAGACACCTTTCCAATCTTGGTTTGGAACTTTGATAAATCATCTGAGAAGGTCTGGAGAGAGAAAGACCTCCTCCCCGTCTGCGGGGAACAACACAATAAGGCATAGCGACGGCTAGAGCAGGAACAAGGATATTTCCCCATAATTATGAACTGCCTAAAACATCCTGAAGGAGGGAGTCCTCCTGTTATAAGCAGGGTGTAGTTTAGTGATAGATTTCTTTTTGAAGTTTAAGGGACGGAAAAAGGTTTGGGACATAGCACAGTGGACTATTTACTTTCGACTGACATTCTGACATTATTCTTAGTTTCAGTTGAGGCAGAGAAACCCCTCTTACTTATAGGGATAGTTAAGGTTTTTCTCTACTTTCTATTCATTAAAAGTGTGTACCAACAAACACACCACTGCTGTGTCTCGCGTCTACTTCTAACCCTTACAACATACAGCACCACTTAATAGCCAAAACTAAAAGGCCTCTTTGGATTCTTGCTCTTTGGTCTCAGGCCCGTTTGGTTTCTTGCCCTTCGGTCCAAGGCCCTTAAGGCTTCTTATTCCCTGTATATGGGCAGCCCTGGTCTTCCACACGCTCAGAGACTGCAATGAAGAAGATGGCTCGGGAGGCCACTCCTTACTGAATGCGGGTCTCTGACCCGTGTCACACATAGTCTTGTGGGGTTCCCAGCAAGCCTGATGGTTTCCCAACCCTTCTTTAGTTGCTCACTGGTTTATTTGTGGAGGTAAAAAGCTTCAGAACTTGGCTGAATGTTGTTCCTCCACTTTACATCCACAGTTGGAATTTCATGGTGTGGTAAAAGTGGCAGTCATTCCATTACCACCACCAAACTCATAATAAGCCTTGGGTAATAAGCCTTGGGTAATAAGCCTTGGGTTTGTTCATGAGCAGGAAGAAGATTGGATACATCCTCTGGTGTCTATGAGGCACTCAAACGTTTGGTGACCGACTGAAGCATTACTTTCATGAAGCCATGAACTTATGCTTGAACCACTGAACCTCCTCCACTGCCACGCATGGGGAGGCTTCATTCAGGTATTTCCTCCGTGCTAGCTTGGTGCACATCACCTACATCACCTACACTTTGTGACTAAGTCCTGAGTGGGTGTGAGTTATGTTTTCTGGCTTCTGGAAGGGAGTTTGCCCTTTCCCAACCTGTGGTTCACCTCATAATGTGAGAGGTTGCCTTATTCTGGATGTTCGTTCTCTCTCTCTCTCTCTCTCTCTCTCTCTCTCTCTCTCTCTCTCTCTCTTCTCTCTCTCCTCTCTCTCTCTCTCTCCTCTTTCTCTCTCCTCTCTCTCTCTCTCTCTCTCTCCTCTCTCTCTCTCCTCTCTCTCTCTCTCTCTCTCTCTCTTCTCTCTCCTCTCTCCCTCTCCTCTCTCTCTCCTTCTCTCTCCTTCTCTCTCTCTTTCTCAGTACTCAGTTTATTGTTCAAGTATAATATCGAATAGCCCGCACATGGACCATGCTTGAGGTTGAATACTCAATTCATGGTTCAAGCATAAGGTGGAATGCTCAGTTCATAAATCAAGCATGAGTTTCAATACCTCTGTTAGGTTCACAGAGAAAGCATGAGGTGTAATACTCAGTGCATAGATCAAGCATGTGGTTAAACACTCAGTTGATGGTTCGAGCATGAGGCTAAATAATCAGTTCATGGATCAAGGGTGAGGTTGCATTGACAGATCATGGTTCAAACATGAAATTGAATACTCCGTTCATGGATCAAGGGTGAAGTTGATCATGACTCAACCATGAGGCTGAATTCTCAATGTATGGATAAAGCATGAGGTTAGATTCTCAGATCAAAGCTCAATCCTGAGGTTGAATACTCAGTTCATGATTGAAGCATTGGTCTGACTGCTACAAAAACGATTATTGTGAAGTAAATACAGTGTTTAGGACCTCAGCTAACAGACCTACTCCCCAGAGTCCCACTAGAATTTAGGTTCAAATGCTCCTGAGTGTCCACCTAGGACAGAGTCCTAAAAGTCACTCACAGTCACAGGGAGTTTTCCTCTTTTATAATTTCGTTCCTATACCTCGGAACTTTATCTTGCCCTGGTCATGGGTGTAGTCTTGTCATGGGTGTGGCCTTGGCCTTCATTGTGGGTGTGGTCTTGACCTTGGTCTGGGCTTCAATCTTGCCTTGACTGTGGGCATCGTCTTTATTTTGGCCTGTACGACAAGGTGACAGCTTCGCATCTGCTTTTGTGGAACACCCTGTGTTGCACCCCTCCTGCTGTACCATATAAGGGTGTCAAAGAAGCAGGCTGACAGAAAGAGGGCATGCTGGTGGTTATAGACTTTTATTAATGAAAAAAGACCCTGACGGCCGCTATCATCTAAGAGGGGTTTCCCTGCCTCAAACTAATACTAAGGGATCTGTCTGAATGTTCGTCAAAATTGTGCTCCTCTGTCCTGTGTCACAACCTACATCTATCCCTTACACTACAACTAAAGAATAAGATCATTGAACAGGAAGTTCCTTCCCCAGGAGAAGGACCCCTTCACCTGGCATTCGGGGGGTATTCAAAAGAATGTTCTCCTGCAAAAATGTGACCAGGGGTAATGACTACTGTCCCCTGGTTTGCAGGTTCCACACAATCTTTTCACAACTCAAACTTCTGGACCAGGACAATGACTCCCTTCTCCTAATACTGGTCTGTACAGTTCACAATAACACCAGGGCGATGACGCCCTTCCCCTGGTGTTTTTTGAATATGTCCCAAGGGTGTTTGTGCCTTCCCCAGGAGAATGTCTCCCTTCTCCTTGTTTTGGAGAAGTTATTTGTCATGCTTTTAACTTGCTGTATGTGTTGCCACTCTCTCTCTGGACCAGCAAAGTCCCAAACCCTTCTCTGCTGCTCAATTGACTTATCTTTACCAATCCACCGAGGACGTTCTCCTCTGGCTCTCAAATCCCTTGTGTCGGGGTCCCAGGCCTTTCTCTGGTGGTGAGTGGACTTATTGCTGCAACTGCAACAAGGAAGTTCTCCTCTGATGCTTGGTTCACTCTTCCAGTGTCCAATAGCTACTTCATCACTACTGGGATGATGGAGATCCTCCCTGATGCATAGTTCTGTCCCCCAATAGCCCTATAGCTGCCATTAGGGTGAGGAACATTACGTGGTGTCCCTCTATTCTGCCTCCCCTTATCCCTACCAGGTCTTCGTGCCTCTCTTTATCTTTTCCTGAGATGCTGCATCTCACTAGTTCTTCCTGGGATGGGGTTCCTTGTCGGCAGCTTTCTCTGCTCTTCTCGGCTGCTTCGAAATTCCTGGTGCAGCTTCATGGTCCTACGCTCCTTACGGTCTTGGCTTTGCTCTGGGACATGACAGTGCATGTTTCTGCAATAATGCCACCACTTCTTCCCTTCAGCCTTGCAGTTGGGTCTGCTCGCCTCAGACGCACAATGGACTCTCGCAGCCTGCCGCCACTATCCTCTGGACAGCCTTCCTCCCAGCCTTCACTCAGAGTTCGTAACTCCCAGGATCCAACAGGCTTCCAGCTTTCCCATGATCCGACTTTCTTTAGTCTCTCTTGTCTTCACTTGTATGAACTTCATTGATTCACAGTGTGTCACCCTTTCTTAGCTCTCATGCTGGACTTCCTTTGCATCTTGTACACATGGTGGCCCTGAATCATGCTGTTCACATCTTCATCTTGTATCCAGGCTTGCAACATTATGTGTTACTACTGACTTCTGCAATTGTATTCGCTCTCCACTCTTGCTTCTCCACTCTTTTTGACTGCTTACTCTCTTTTCTCTCCTCCTTTCCCTTCTCCCTTTTCCTATCTCCTCGCCTTACTTTCTTCTATGCACTTACTCTATCAGAATTGTCCCTGGACCTAATATGATAGCAACCTCCTATGTTTCCTCCACCCTCCCATTACAGTTTTTTTCCTCCCCACCACCCCTCCAGCACTATCTGAAATGTCATCAGGCCTAGTATGATAGTCGCTTGTTTTGTTCCTCCCCTCCCTTTCTGCACCCCTCTCCCTCACCTTTTGTTTTTCTCCGGCTCTACCAGAAATGTCGTCAGGCCTAGTATAACAATCGCTAGTTTTGAGCCTGCCCTCCGTTTCTGCACCCCTCTCCCTCACCTCTTGTTTTTCTCCGGCTCTACCAGAAATGTCGTCAGGCCTAGTACGGTAGTCGCCTGTCTGTTTCTATTTCCTTCCCACTCTCCGCCTCCCTTCCTTATCTATGTCTTAGCTCTTGCACTATCTGAAATGTCGTCAGGCCGAATACGGTAGTTAATTTCACATCCTTACTGTTCATGGCCTGTAAGAATGTCATTGTATTTTCCCTTGTTCCCTTCCTTGCCTTGAAGCACTTTGAAACACATTGTGTATAGGTGCTATATATATAAACTGTCATATCATATCTTCCATTTGTATCTCCTGGACTCCACCCCAGTAGAGCATCAACACCTGCAGACACTAGGCCTTATTATAAGGTTGCCAGTATCATGGCGGTAGATCCGCCAGGATACCAGTAAATGTTATTACCGTTTACGGCACTCGGCCGCCAGATTACGAGTGCCAGAGTGACAGTGTTAATCCCCATTCATGGAGTCCCATAGGACTCTATGAGGGGATTGCCGTCATTACCTGCAATGGCAATAACGGTGCCGGTAATGACAGCTTTCTTTGCTGGTAGGGCGCCTGCCTTACCTCCAGCTCTTAGCTGTTGGTATCACAGGTGCCCCACTGGCAAACCTGTAGTCGGACGGACTGACTGACTTATAATGAGGCCCAAGGTCTGCTTGGCATTCCTCATGCCTTCAGTGAGCCATTTCATGGCAGTACTTAAGAGATAGTTACTCTTCATGTTTCCTGTGGGCTTGCTCATCTGAGTATGTTCTGGTCTGGCAATTTAACATGTGTTACAAAAGTACATGGGCTTACTCTCGATTCAATGGCTCGGTATGGAAGCAGGGCTCGGGAATGTTGGGGAGTGACGTGATTCAACAGGCTGCACCCCAGGTGATCATCCTTGTCCCCAAAGTGGGCGTCCCTTCCCATGAGGTCCTCCTGCATTAAGCCACCCCTATGAGGACTATTGGGTAGGGGCTCACCTCCCAAGGCTCATGGGAAAGGGCTCCCCCTGGGGCAAGTGATGACATCTTGAGAATCGTCACACGAGATTTCTGCAAACTTGACGCTTGTACGTGTTTGCCCCCAGTGCATAGTGTTGTTTGGGATTATCCTACCTTAACTATGTTTGAAAAGGTTCTGGGAGACATTTTCTGTGGGCTGCTGGCCTCACATCCCCCACCAGAGTTTGGGCTACAGCCCCCAGCTGACTGTACTCCCCAGTGCCAGGCTGTGGCCCAGTTTCTCATCAGGCATCCTAATCTAGCTTGACCTTCTGACCCTCTAACCTGACCTTTCTAAAGGGTCCAGACATCTCTTTCTCAGATTCCCTTTTCCACTGGGTCGCCTTGGCTTGGCCAATATGGGATCTGCTCATTCACTCCCTCTGGCTGGTTCTGTGCTACTGTCTGGCCCTCTTGGCTTGACCAGTACATGTTTTACACCTGTGCAACCCCTTCCCTTTGATGTGTTGTGCATCCTCTCACGTTCTCTGTCTCCCGGACCTGTCCACAGAACATAAGGCCACAAAAGCGGCGTCTGCAGTGTTGACGTGAGCTGGCACCATCATTATGGCCACAGATCTGACTTTCTGGTCTCCTGTTTCTGGGCATTTAGTGCCCCAGGATCCCTGTGTGCACTCACACTGCTGCTGACTGAGTTTGGTCTGATTCATGTTGGGGTTCGCACCACTAGCATGCGCTGCTCGGCACCTCCTACTCCCAACATTGGACCATCCACACAAGCATCCCTGCTTAACAAGACTGGAAAACAGGAGAACCGGGCCAATTTCCTGGGGTTTCTGGGACAAGTGGTTAGATCCTGAATTCTAACGTTTCCACTTTTTCTACAATCCAATGAAGCAGCTTGCCCTCTGCCCGATGTGTGGAGTTTCCCCTCAAGCGTCCACCTGGATGAGGGTTCTATGTCAAGGCCCCGCCCCCCAGAAGGAATGGAGGTGCTGAAGGGGACCATCTTTATACTACTCCCATGGCTTAATTTGGGGGTGGCACTCAGAGGGTGTATCTCTCGGGGAGGGAAATCCTTCATGGGACCAATGATGATGGCCCTGGGAGAATGCAGTAATCACTGACCCCACTCTCTTTATCGCCCACCCAGGTCCCTCTGGTCCCCTGTAATTCTATATGTTATAGTAGAGTAAAAAGTCTCATTGACAATACTGGGATGAGGATGAGGAAGAACTACCCAAGCTTAAATACCACCAAGACTAAGAAGAGAGAACAAGGAGGCAAAAGTCCACAGTGGAACAAACACACACAGTTGTTTTCAAGAGGCTGCCCAATTATACAAAGGAAAGAGGGACTCAATGGTCTGTCAAGCCAACCCCGGAGAAGCAAGGAACGAGATGCTCAGTCTGTGGCAGGGAACCCGATTGCTGGACTCCGTGACGCAGAGAGACGTGACTATCTGAGAGGCCCCGGCAAGGTGGACCTGGCTGGTGGCAGAGAGAAGGGAAGTTACGCCTGCGAAAGCAGCCGGGGACATGAGGCACAGTCTGCAGCTGCAAAGGCTTGAGTAAGAAGATGCTGAGTGCAGCAACAACAGAGAAGCTCTGTTCCAACGCTCAAAGAGACCGGAGACTGCCCCAGACCTCCCAAAGGTAGGGAAAGGGTTGGCCAGTCGCTGGGGCACTGCAGTAGCTGCAAACACTGAAAAGCCTTGTGAATATATCCTGAAGAGCAGAAGGGGATAAAACAGGAATTGTACAACTTGACACAAACTTTGTAAACCGGGTAAGCACTTCCGAAAGAGCACAAGGTCATAGCAGAGTATCATACACGCTGACACGCATGTTGAAAATAAACCAAGGTGGGATAGTACCTCAGAGGAGAGCATATCAGGTCTGTCGAAGTGGACACTATGCCAAACAGGAACAGGGATCCCGCAGCGGCAGATGAACAGGATCTGTGAACCATATGAAAGTGGGGAAGCTCCACCAGTGTGCAAAAGGGTCTGGGACCCAAATGGGCGCAGGCAAAGGCCACTAATAAAGTATATAGGGGTTGAAGACCCACATCAATGCAAAGATACAGATAACTGGTGGGCTGGAGCCCAGAAGCTGTTGGTGAGACCCTGAAAAGACAGAAAAAGATAAAACAAAGAACCAGTCAAAAATCAAACATCTTTGGAACTCAAAGGTTATGGAATCAAGTATGGCAGGTGAGTGCACCAAACCTGATATATGACTGGAAAGGTTCATTTTTGATTCACAGACAGAGGAAAAGGAATACTGCAGAAGGTTTTGAGACCTGTGGCCTTTTTTTGGATTTGAGTGGAAGCAAAAACCAGGGAGGAGTTTCCTCCACCGAGAGGGAAACTGTGTTTTCTTTAAGTAGGTCTGAAAATCAAAACAGTGAACAGCTAACTACATATTCTTCTCGCATGAACTTGCCTTGGAATCTACATCCAGAATGAGAGGGGCCTCCTTTTGGATTAACGGGATGTTCAGTTTGCTTCAGGTAGATTGAAAGTGTAAGGGATGGAAATAGGATCAGACACAGGATAGTGGACACTTTACGGCCATCATGACTGGGTCCTTAGTATTTTGTTGAGGTAAGGCAACCCCTCATAGTAAGTAGGGCAAGATATGCTTTTCTTTTACTTTTGGTTATAAAAACAAGTCTATACCAACCAATATGCCACCCCGTGTCAGACTCGTACTTCTGCACCCTTACAGCAGGTTTCTACGACTCATTTCATGTAGTCCAATTCTCTTGCTCTTTTTGCCGCCGACCCCACCCCCCTCCTTATTTTGTGTGTTCTGCAGGGAACATCACCCCTAGAACACCATCGCACCCCTGTAGATCTTTGCCCTCTTTGTGGTTCTAGGTGCCATCCTTACCCACGGAGTAACCATGCCCTTTTGGGTAATGGTCGTGTGCTAGTACTTTTACCCGCACCTCAGTGAGGCAGGTGAAATCTGCTCCATATGGCGCCATCTTATTTCACATGTTTACTTTGGCGCTCGGGAGGAAATGCTCCCTACTTTTACTTGATCCAGCTGTGCAATCCGCAAGTTCTTCAAGAATTTAGTTACATGCGCAGAGCTGAAAAGCTATACTTTGAGCTTTTTTATTTTTTTAATCTATTTATATTTTGAGTGTACCTAAATTCATCTTTAAATAAGTACTCGGCCGAATTCCAGCTGAAAAATTGATATTCGGCTCCGGCAGAATACTTGATTATTGTATCACTCGAAGCAGAATCGCTTACCTTCCAAAGACTATAAGTGCTACTTTGACTGCGTGTCTGGAATTATTCAGGCATGCCATTTTCAGATAACCACTAAAAGAATAAGTAACAAAGGCTGCAGTCATTCCTTTGATTTAATGCAGCCAGATTCTGAGTGACAATGCCAGTGTCTCTGTCCTTCCTGTGTGGGGCAGGCAACATTTTCTTCCGGTGGATTGCTGGGAAGGGAAACGCTGAGACGGATTTAACTGTGCAAAGAGAGGTCTCCGGCCTAAAATGTATTTTGTATTTGAGCTGTGCCAATAGTCTGGCAAATCACAACAGATGTGTTTTTCTTCAGGATCTAGTTCACTTTCTAAAGAACTGTCTGAGTAT